>NC_140587.1:318441660-319066660 GCF_964204655.1 Triturus cristatus | reverse complement strand
CACTTTATGACATTGGTATCACGTTTGTTTACATAGAATATTAATTGATAACTTCAAGACACATTAAGTCGTGTGACAGTTGCTCTACAGTGTGTGGAAAGTAAGTGTAGATAAGAGTGCTCATGAGTAGATAGGAGGGAAATAAGAATTACAAGTGAGAGTATATATACAGTGTAAACAACAATTTCAAACAAAGCCTGGCTGTAGATACTTCTTCTAATGATATTTTCCACAGGTCATTAGATACACCATCTAAATTCTGTGTTATCTAGATGTGGAGGAAATTTGCTGTCCAGGTCGATAGAGTTAGAAATGTTGATGTTTCAACCCCTAAAGGGTGGGAGGGCCAATAAAACCTTGCAGTGGGGTCTTCTTCAGGACAGGAAGGGGGCAATCTGAAAAAGGGGCGAAGAAACCAATCAATAACACAATATACCCATCTTGAGATTGGGTAATATAGAGTGCACTATATAGCGGTGCAGTGGCTCACCTTGTACACACCGTAGTCTTACGCATGGGGTGGACTTGGAATTGGGCTGGTAGCTCCAATTGGGAGGAAAACGTGGACCTCAGCAGGGTCCACGAGGGATGATGTGCTGAAAATGAATTGCACCAAAACTTAAGAATTAGTTATTTACTGCATTCACCTCATTTTGGGAATCAAGGAGACCCTGTGGGTAAGTTGTCCACACTATTGCCCTGGTTCACATGTGTTCGCCAGTGACTCGCTTGTTTTGAGTTTTAATGTGCAATTAATTTTCAGCAAACTAAAGGAGAAAATATCTTGAAAATCATAAAGTGCATGTAAATGGTCTATCCAAGACCGGTAAGTAACGGCACCTAGGTAAATCGGTGCTCACCATACATTTGACTCGGACTTGTGTGAGATTAAAGAGTTTTTATGGATATATACCTGGGCGTCTGGAGCACTCCACCCGCTTCTATCTGCTTGAAGAAAATGGAGCACAGACCACCAAGTAAGTACTATATTTGTTGTCTTTATTCCGTAAAGAACATCACAGCCATTACACGTTTCAGCCCCGGAGGGCCTTGATCACATGACGCGCACAACCAGTTGAAACGTGATTTTATCTAGTTTTTTCCCCGTTTTTTTCCCGCCCTCATTTAAAGTGACAAGTGCTATGTACAAGTATATTGCATTTATAGACATGGACAAAAGACTATGGGGCAGATTTATGTTTCCTGGCGCATCCCTGCAAATCAGCAGGGATGCGCCAGTTAAGATGCGTCACGAAAGTTTACCCTTGCGCCACAATAGATGCGCCGCATTTACAATGCAGCGCATCGTGGCGCAAGGATAAACAGATGCGTGACGCATCTGATGGCGGAAGGTTGGCGCATTGCTGGAGTTGCGTCGCAAGCGCGACGCAGCTCCAGCAAGGCTCGGGGGTGCCCTATTGTTACAATGCTGCGTCAATCCTTACGCCTGCTTCAAGCAGGCGCAGGGTTTTGACGCAGCATGGCCGGAAAAGTGACGGAGTGAAATCTTGTAGATTTCACTCAGCCACTTTTCGGAGGCGTTCCTGCGCCGGAACGCCCCCCGTGCAAGTACGCCCACATGTGGCGCAAGCTTTACAACGTGACGCATCTCCCTAGATGCGTCACTTTGTAAATGGGGCGCAACATGGCGCAGGGTTTACGCCGCCGCTGCGTCACAAAAGTGACGCAACGGCGGCGTAAAAGTGCCGCAAGTCCGTTATAAATCTGCCCCTATTTGTTTGCTATGTTTTTTACACTGATTTTCACCATTCAACCATATTTTTTTATATTATTCAGAGGTGCTTGTTTTTGGCTTTGTCATTGTATTATCATCATGACTACATATATGTTGCATCATAATTACAATCAAGCATTTTCTCTACTTGTCAGATTTCCGTTTTTTTTTTGCAATAAAACCAATTTCATTACAAATAAATATATACAGAATCTACTTAAAATTGTCTTTTGGTCAATGTCTCAAGTGCAAATTTAAGCTCAATTACAGTACTGGATTTCATATTGTGCTCATTCTGAATTAAGCTATGTTCTTATACTTAACATAGCTGTGAGGTTGCATCATGGTTTATATACCACCACTGGCTAATCAAGCTGCCCTCATAACAGGATAGCTGCCTTCATAATTAAACAATTCTATTAAAACAAGGCCTGCTAAAATCTGTTAAAGAAACCAAAATGTAAACTTGAGTTTAAAATACATTCTGTGCAAATTGAGCAAATTACAGAATTGAAATTAGAGACGTTTTTAAATATTGCTGTCCATATTCTATGTAGACCCTATGTAAGTATCTATAGTTTAGTCTGCTTACTGTCCATAGTAAACAAAACTACAAAAAGTGCTAGAGTGCTTTGCTAATAAATTAAAGTGCAAGTGTTAAAATTCACCTTAGTGTTTGTAAAAGCTAAAAGAGATAAAAAATAGTAATTGATATTCTGCAAAACCTATTGTTTTTATAACTGGTTTATCTGACAGACTAGCAGCTTCCACCCCATTTACATTTAGGGTGGAAAATAGTCCAGATTTTCTGTTTTGACTTAAAGATGTTTATGACGCTCATAATTTCATTTTCAGTGCTATTACAGGCATGTATATAAATCTTCCGTAATGTTTAGCCCCCCAGGGTGATTAGAGTCTAACTCTAAAATGTATCTTGTTTCCAGCTTGCGCAAAGCCTTCTCTCTGTTGCCGCCTCTTTTACTTGTTTGTACAGCATCAATTAGGAAATATTTTAACTTTTTGGGATCTGAATCGTGCTGTTCGCCAAAATGGCGTGCCACCGGATACGTGTGGTCTTTATTTTTTATGGCTCTGATATGTTGTAATATTCTTTTGTGCCCCTGCAGTCTGGTACTTCCCACGTACCTCAGAGTTAGAAATGTTGACGTTTTGACACCTAAAGGGTGGGAGGGCCAATAAAACCTTGCAGTGGGGTCTTCTTCAGGACAGGAAGGGGGCAATCTGAAAAAGGGGCGAAGAAACCAATCAATAACACAATATACCCATCTGGAGATTGGGTAATATAGAGTGCACTATATAGCGGTGCAGTAGCTCACCTTGTACCCACCGTAGTCTTACGCATGGGGTGGACTTGGAATTGGGCTGGTAGCTCCAATTGGGAGGAAAACGTGGACCTCAACAGGGTCCAGGAGGGATGATGTGCTGAAAATGAATTGCACCAAAACTTAAGAAGAAGTTATTTACTGTTTTCACCTCATTTTGGGAATTAAGGAGACCCTGTGGGTAAGTTGTCCACACTATTGCCCTGGTTCACATGTGTTTGCCAGTGACTCGCTTGTTTTGAGTATAATTCCTAACCTAGATGTGCAATTAATTTTCAGCAAACTAAAGGAGAAAATATCTTGAATATCATAAAGTGCATGTAAATGGTCTATCCAAAACCGGTAAGTAACGGCACCTAGGTAAATCGGTGCTCACCTTACATTTGTCTCGGACTTGTGTGAGATTAACCCCTTCAGTGCCCATGACGAGCTGGACTCGTCATGGGCCGCGGTGGCGCTGTGCCCATGACGAGTCCAGCTCGTCATAGACCCCGCCCGCTAATGCAACGGCCGGCACTGGGCGGGGAAAGGGGCGGGCACTGAAGGGGTTAAAGAAGAGTTTTTATTGATATATACCTGAGCGTATATACATATTTATTATGGTCCTCTCCCACAGGTACCACCTGTGGTTTGCTTCATCATTGGACGCTCACTCACACACATAACGTGTGTGAGTGGACTCAACGCGTTTGTAAGCGGAGTTGTGTGATAACTGTGTGTGAAGGAAGGGGATCTTGGTGAGTTTCAAAAATAAACTCCGAAACCTAAAATGTTATTTAATGGCGTAGGTTCAGGGACTAGATTAAAAGTATGAAAAGTGACACAATATTAGGATATAATGGTCCCAAGTGTCTAATAAACAAATATGAACTTTTCTCGTTCAAGCAGTGGAAAAGGTCCTCAGTGTATGGTCTTTATGTAAATGTGCATACTTTTAAAAAAAGCAATGTGATTTGTACATGCCAATAGGCTGTTTATTATAACTAGCAGGGAAAGAACATGTCCTGAACAAAGCCAATTGACCTTTCGGGGCAGTTTGTGGCTGAAATATGTCGACCGATTAGACACTTGAAACCATTATATCCTAATAAAGTGTTACTTTTCATACTTTTAATCTAGCCCCTAAACCTACGCCATTAAATAACGTTTTAGGTTTCAGAGGTTATTTTAAACTCACCAAGATCCCCCGTGGATGAGGATCTAATATATATATATTACCTACTGGCGGTCGCCAGTAGGTAGTTATAGTGAGGACCCTGTTTCCATAGGAAAACCGCAACATTCTATTTTGAATAACTTTGGCGCCGGTCGACGAATCCTCGCGAAATTTTCAAAACTAATGGGGCGCTACGCTCCGCTCCTACCCTGAAAGTCTCGGGGGGATTCGTCAAGCGGAGGCTGAGAAAAAAGGGGGGTCCCAAAACGCGTTTTCCCCATGCATTTTTCCATAGGACCTTTGACACAGCTACAGCGCGAACGGCTGAACAGAGTTACTTGAAATTTGGCAGAGAGGTAGTCTACAGGTCAAGGAAGTGCTTTTTGTAGGTCTCGTGTAAATCTGTTTAGTGGTTCCTGAGAAAATAGCATTTAACTCAATCTATATATCTGTGGCAGCTTACCGTGCGCTTACCGTGCGCTTACGGTAAGCTTACCGTACGCGTACGGTGCCGTGCGCGAGCGCGATTCTGATTGGCTGTTAGGTCTTAGTAAACATTCGAATCGGTCGAAACCAGGAAGTGTCGGCCGCTATTTTCTCTCTCGCACTCTGAGGGGGGGAGGAAAAACAAAGTTGGATAACATGAAAAGGGGCAGGCTAGACAGCTCCTAACCACCTATCCATGGTTAGGGTGTCCCAAAAGAACCCCCAAGGCCAAAATGTAATTTTTTTTTTTTTATGAAAAAACGCCGATTGCGCTTACCGTACGGTAAAAAAATAAAAAAATTATCCACATTTTCCACACCCCGTGTGCAAAAGGTGCCCGATGGGCACCTTTTGTGCATTGCATATATCGCCTTTGATCATTTAATAGATAACCTTTCACAACGAAGCGCATAATATGTCCTCCGTGTGTGGACGATGCGCGAAGCGCATCGTGCGTACATGGCCCATGGCATGGCCCACGGCACTAACTGCGTAAAGTGGGCGCGCGGTGCGCGAAGCGCACCGCGTGCTCACTGTTCGCGCAAGGTGCGCGAAGCGCACCGTGCGCGCACGGAACGAACTGCGTGAAGTGGGCGCGCACGCCACGAACGGCGTAAAGTAACTTAGCATTTAAAAAACCGTACAAATTCACTGAAAAAACCATAGGTTTCACACACGTTATAGTTAGGAATTAGCATTTAAAAAACCTTGCAAATTCACTGAAAAAACCATAGGTTTCACACATGTTATAGTTAGCTGGACATTTCACTCGTAAAAAACCATTGAAATTCCCCCGTTATAGTTAGTGCAGGCAACTATAACTCACGCGACCGCAATCCTCTGCTGATGACATATGTGTCTTTATGGAAAAAAAATATTTGCAATATATGTATAGCTAAAATTTAATGGAAGAAGACATGGGCAAATAAGTGTCTAAATACAGTATTAGCATCAGCAGAGGATTGTGGTCGCGTGAGTTATAGTTGCCTGCACTAACTATAACGGGGGAATTTCAATGGTTTTTTACGAGTGAAATGTCCAGCTAACTATAACATGTGTGAAACCTATGGTTTTTTCAGTGAATATATATATACACATATATATATATATATATATATATATACATACATACACACACACGTCCAGGTATATATCCATGAAAACTTTACTTCAGTCTCACACAAGTCCAAGACAAATGTAAGGTGAGCACCGATTTACTTGGGTGCTGTTACTTACCAGTCTTGGATAGACCATTTACATGCACTTTATAATATTCAGGATTTTTCTTCCTCCAATTTGTTGAAGCATTTTGTTTGGGAAGATGAGGATACATCTTCTGTACAGATTCTCACTCCTTCTTAGGTTTTGGTGCAATTAATTTTCAGCACATCATCTCTCCTGGCCCCAGCTTAGATCCATGTTTTTCCTCCCAACTGGAGCTACCAGCCCAATTCCAAGTCCACCCCATGCGTAAGACTACGGTGGGTTGAAGGTGAACCACTGCGACACTATGTATTGTACCCCATATTACCCAATTTCCAGAAGGGTATATTGAGTTATTGATTGGTTTCCTCGCCCTTTTTTCAGATTGCCCCTGTCCTGTCCTGAAGAAGACCCCATGGCAAGGTTTTATTGGCCCTTCCAACCTTTAGGGGTTGAAATGTCGACATCAACCTGGACTGCAAATTTCCTCCACATCTAGATAACACAGTATTTAGATGGTGTCTTTAATGATCTATGGAAAATATAATTAGAAGAAGTATCTTCAACCAGGCTTAGTTTGAAATCATTGTTTACACTGTATATATACTCTCACTTGTAATTCTTATTTCCCTCCTATCTACTCTCGAGCACTCTTATCTACACTTACTTTCCACCCACTGTGGAGCAACTGTGTCACATGATTTAATGTGTCTTGAAGTGATCAATTAACATTCTATATAAACAAACTTGATACCAATGTCTTAAAGTGTTTTATTATTCATGATATTGGGTACAAAGTGATATATGATTTGAATATTTTCTGTTGGGACCAACTGTGTTCTGTACCAGGTACCCCACATTGAGCCTTAGGGAGACCTACCCTGGCTCTAACGTGCTGCCAGCTGCTCCTCATTCATCCTGGGGCCCCTGAAGATGCATGCCAAGATCTCTGAAGCAGGCCAGCACCGCAGAGCGTACCAAAGATGGTGGCCGAGAGACCAGCCCCCTTTGGCAATACTGATTGGGACCTCCTAAGTTTTTTCCTATCCTCTTCTCATTTGCGAGGCAGCACCCCCCTGGAGCTGTCGTGGGGCTCCAGGGGCAAGTACCAATGTTGGACCTTAATGAGTATGGCCACGATGAGGCAGGCCAAGCAGAGAGGGAGTAAGATGGGGTGGGCTCAGAAGCTCGGCCGGATCCTGCTAGGCATCGGGGGCCCTAGTCTTTCCAAAATAGACTGTACAGTCATGCCTGCCATCGACTTTCTGCAAACTACAGGAGCTTTTGAGAGGGATCTCTGACCATGCCCCCATACCGCTGACCCTGGGCATATGTAGCAATGGTCCCAGACTGATGTGATGGCTCAATGTGTGGCATTTGCACGACCCCAATGTACTCAATACTAACAACAAGAACTGGCTACATTACTCGAACTCAGTCAGCACTCGTTGGCCTCATCCAGGACATTGTGGGTGTGCGAAAGATGGTCACTCGGGATCGAGCAAAAGCATTCCTTGCTTGCCAGGGGAAAAAAACTCTCTCAAAGGATAGCAGATCTGGAATCAACTAGGAGTGTGCGGAACTCATGGAGTTACATAAAACTCAGTGAGATTCTGCTGAGTTCCGTGAGCAGACAGAATTTAGTCCATTACGCTGCTCGCGCAGATTTTTTGTGCCGGGAGCTTGTTCCACGCAGTAAAATCAGCGCAAATGGCACCACAAGGTACACCACAGGGTGCTGTTTTTTTCTGATGCTCAAGTAGCTTTCCTCTATGCAGGTGATATACTCCTCTTTATGGGTTGGACACTCATCTCTGGACCTTATCTCTTTCAGATCTTGCATCTATATGGTAGGGCCTCCGGGTCAACTGGACCAAATGTTGCAACACCTTATTTAGTTCTTCTTTTTCTTCCATGGATAAGTACCCATTGATAGTTAGCTGGTTTAGAGTAGATGATAAGCCCAAATCTAGGTACCCTAGGTGTACATTTCGTGGAAAGGGAAAAAGCTATTTTTTTAGGAGGTTTATGTGGAAAGTTTGTTCTCTATGTTTTCCCAATTGTAACAGATAGGAGAGAGCACCAACCTTGGCTATTATTTTAAAAGGACCCCTCCATTCAGACCTTAGTTTATGAGAAGAGGTTGGTAACAACACCAGAACCCAGTCACCAGATTGGTATATTTGTAGCCTTTTCCCCTTGTCATATAGTTGTTTTTGTTTGTTTTGACTTCTCTCTACGTTCTTTGTTGCCAATTCTCTGAGTTTCCCAATGCGGGCTTTTAATTGTAGGGTGTAGTCTAGTATGTTGTCTACTTCGGGTTTTATGCTTCCCTAGTAATTTCTAAAAGGGTTTGGGGTTCTCGACCATAGAGCAATTCAAAGGAGGAACAACCTGAACTACTCTGAAATTGGCTTCTTAGCATGAATAGAGCTAACGGAAGCATTTGGTCCCATTGTTTTCCTTCCCCTGACAACATCTTTTTTAGGAGTGCTTTAAGGGAACCATTGTATCTTTCAACTAACCCATCGGTGTGAGGATGGTATACAGAGGTTTTTAGATGGTTAATATTCAGCTGCTTACATATTTGACCCATGAGTCGTGATTCAAAGGGGGTACCCCGATCGTGAGGATTTCCTTTGGAAATCCAAAACGGGAAAATTGTTCTATAAGATGTTTTGCAATAGTCTTGCTATCAGGACTACGAAGGCCTCTGGATAATGGGTAGCATAATCTACGATAACAAGGGCATATTGGCATCCTTTACTGGTTTTTGGTAGGGGCCAATGAGGTCCATTCCGATTTTTTCGAATGAGGGTCCTATTATTGGTAGGGGTTGAAGTGGTGCATTGGGAGGTAGGTAGGGATTTTTCTTTTGGCATAGCTCACATTCTAGGCAATATTTTTTTATATGGGCAAAAATACCAGGCCAATAGAAATTCGTAAGGATTTCTTTGGTTGTTTTCTCTGGGCCTAAATGTCTGGCTAGTAGATGGGAATGGGCATAAAATATTATTTGGTCTTGGAATTCCTTTGGTACTAACAATTGGGGAGGGTCAGTGGGCCCTGGGATTCGGCATAAGAGTCCATTTCATATCTGGAAATGGGGAAACACCTGGGTACTGTTCTGTCGGGCTTTATCCCAGATAGGCTGTAGGAGTACGTCATTCATTTGAGTAAAACGGAAGTTACAGTCAATCACCCATGGCTCAGGAGCTAAAAGAGCATTCTTTGGGACAGAGTCTTGGTTCCGTTTTATCTGGGTCAGCATGGTGTAGAACATTTCTATAAAATGGGGTTTATCAGTCCCTAAGATGAGGTCTTCATGTAGGTTAGGGAGGACTCCTACTTCTATGTCAGTAGATCTGCTGCATGTGGAAAGCTCCAGTCTAGTAACAGGATACTGTTTTACGTCTCCATGTACGCATCTGATGTGTACATATCTCTTGGACAAGATCTGACAAGGTAAAACAAGTTCTTCTCTTATAACGGATTGCTTACAGCCAGAGTCTAATAAGGCAGTTTTTACTTTTTTGTTGCTTTGTACACTTACAAGAAACACAGGACCCATTTCTTGTGTATAATAAACGGAGCTCGGGGCATAATTGATCTCCATTGGTTCGTCTGATACTTTCTTGTTTTTGCAAAAACGGGCAATATGGCCCCACTCGCCACATTCGAAACCTTAGGGGCCAGATGGAAGCTGGAGGTGTGGTTTGGTTGGAGTGGCTTTCCTACCCTCACTGAGCATTCTGTTTTCTTTCTTTTTTCTGACGGAAGATTAACGGTCCTGGGGTTATGTCGGTGGGGTCTTTCCACTTCATGGGAGGCAATGTAGGGTTGAACCCATGAGAATGAAGTGGCCATTTCAACTGCTTGTTCACTAGTGAGTCCTGAATGTTGGCGTAACCACTGTTGAGTCTGGTGGGGGAGAGCTTCAATGAACTGTTCAAGACAAATTTTATCCACGATCTCTTCTTTAGTGTGATCGAGGGGTTTCAGCCAGTTATCAACAGCTGTTCTCAATTTGAAATATAGCACCTTCGGGGTGTCACCTGGTTTTCCTCTCTCTTGTCTGAACCATAGTCTGTAGGGCTTCTTCGTCCAGTCCTGCCCTGTCTAGTAATACCTTCTTTACGTCCTCATAAGTGGCAGTGCCTTGAGGATTTATTTATTTTATTATTGATCTTATAAGGCGCATAGCTGCCAAAAAGGTTTCCCAGCGCCGCTGTAAAGGAAAAAGTACAAGTAATTAAACTGTCACGAATCTATTGATTGAACAACCAAGCCTTTAGGAAATCACTAAGCCAGCTAAGTGCTGGGCAGCTATCCCCAATGAACGCAAAGCCGTCAATAACACTGGATGAGACACCGTGTCAAAGGCGGCACTTAAGTCAAGTATAATGAGCACCGCTGTCTCCCCAGCGTCCAGATGTCCACGTAATTTCTCTGTGACCCCCAAAAGCGCTGTCTCGGTCGAGAAACCTTCCCGAAAACCTGACTGCGAAGGATGTAAAAAATTATGGGTGGCAACAAATTTAGTTAGCTGAATATTAAGGTGTTTTCTCAAGATTTTGAAGTTCACTGGAAGCAGAGAGATAGGGCGGAAGTTGGATAACTGCTCTGGATCAGCATTAGCTTTTTTAAAAGAGGGAGAACCATGGCATGCTTCCACTCAGCAGGTATAGTAAATTCACGAATAGAAGCATTCAGTAGCTCCATGATCACACTCAATATAGGTACATCCAGTTTTTGCATTACTGGAACAGGAAATAAGTCGTTTGGTGAACCAGGATTAGCAGTTTGGTATGCTGCCTCAGCATCTCCGGATAACAATGGGGCTAGATAAAAAGGCCATCTTTCTGGAGGCCAGGTACACGCCCTTGCTGTACGCTCAAAATTGGTTAGAAAGGCATCAAGGTTGTCACTGGGTAACAGCTTCTGTAAAGTCACCATTGGGGCGCTGGGTGGAATCGTTTTATAGGTTGTCAACCCTGCAGTCGCATGTACTTGTTCTTGAGCGTGTTTGGCCAATTGATCCGTCTGAGCTTTTAAAGTGTCCCGAAGCAGCTCCCGATCGGCTTGGGCAGACGTCATCTGGCGTTCCAAAGCCCATTTGAGCTTTCGTTGCCCTTGGACGAGATGCTCTATTAAGGCTTCCATTTTTTCAAAGGTAGGGCTTATGCCCACATTCTCCACCAAATGTGACCGGATGTCTAAAGTTGGTATTAAGAAGACTGCTCAAGACAGGCTCAAACTGCGTTTTAACTCCTTTATTTAGGTGTATGCAGCTATGTAATTATTAACGGAGTACAATCTTTGCACAGGTGTTCCAACGTCTTCTTTCTTTTTCAGAGTCTTCGGAGATCCTCCCCGCCAGCACCCTCAACAGAAAACAAAGAACCAGGTAAGTGTTTGCCCTTGTTTACAAGAGGGGGGAGATTCGTGCTATTTTGGGGAGGGGCTGTGCGTTTAGCTATCTATTGTTTTTAATGCAAACAAAAAATAACTGTGGAAAATACCAAAAGCGTACCCCCACCCCCGTATGTACGGTGCGGACCCCTAGCGCTGGAGGTCCGCACCGTACATACGGGGGTGGGGGTATGCTCCGTACATACGGGGGGCTGGGGGTATGCTCCGTACATATGGGAGGCCTGGGGGTACGCTCCATACATACGGGGGGCTGGGGGTATGCTCCGTACATACGGGGGGGCTGGGGGTACGCTCCGTACATATGGGGGGCTGGGGGTACGCTCCGTACATACGGGGGGGGGGCTGGGGGTACGGCGCGTACACACGGGGGGGGTGTTCGGCGCGTACCGGGCCCCCTTTTCCTCACTTTTTGGGTGCCGTAAAAATATTGCCGTCCGGAGTGCTGCCGGTACGAATCGTACTTGCTGGTACGTAAAAGTTGCCAAACTCCGTCCGGACGTCACGTCCGCGGTGTCCCGGATCACATTTGTATGTATTTTTCTGTCAGTCGGTCTTTTTTCCGATCCGTACGGGAATGGTGTTTCCGTACGAATCGTACTTGCAAGTTTGTAGGGTTTTTTTCCCGGGTACGAGTCGGACGGAGAAAATGCTCCGACTGACGGTTTGTACCCGGTTTTTCCAGGATCGGAATCGGCCCCTTAATCTTAGCAAATGTGATGTAGCTACATATAAATTCAACACTAAAGATTCCTCAGGAGCTGCTGAGCTTACAACTCTAGGCAGCATCTCTAAGATGTATAAATATCCCGATTATCCTAAAAAAAACAAAGCAATCAATTTTGTGTTTTCCCCTTATCACTTTAGCATTATTCTATCTGATGCTAAGAGCTGGGAAAGGGTAGGTGAACAGTGCTCTCTGGGTGTGGTTTATTCTCTAACCATGCTGCTAGATTCATGCCCTTGAGATCAGAGGTTGCAAATGCAGGGCTATAGCTATAGAAGTGAAAGCCAGGATGGGTAGCTGCTTTGGAACTGGCTACCCCATTTACGAGGTTCATTCTTTCGAGGCTTTCATTGGGCTTGGAAAAGGTCAAACGCAGTTTTGTCTCTATTCAATGCTTCTAGCAGTACCGTACACTTGCTACTCTCCATTTCTCCAGGCCCTGATGCACACTCCACGTGTGCTCTGTGTTGGTTTGTTTAATGCTCCCAGGGTTTCATGCCATTAAAGTTTTGTACAAACCTCTTTTTTTCCCCCTTCGTTGTTAAGCGTTGCCCAGCGCAACGAACAACCTCGTCTTTCATCACCTTCGCACCGATTGGCTCTCTCTAGGCCAATCAGCATTGGAGTAAGAGCTTTCTACCCAATCAGGTAGAAGCTCTCTTAGAGAGCCTGACTAGGGACACGCCGAGTGGCCTTTATATGCACACCTCCGGCCCCGGATCACTACTATCCGGACCCGGCAGCAAGAGGCTGTGTAGGCATATCACGGGTGAAGAGCAGCAAGGGCGTAAGTAACATTATCCGCTCCTCGCCCAACAAGGTAAGCGAGCCTTCGCTTTCTCCTCCGTTCGTGATATTCACACGAACTCCGTTTTCTTTTCATTTCTTCCTGATGCAGGGTGTGCCAATTTGCTCCCACCCCCCTCCCGGGATCCATGAGGCATCTAACGGACTGGCCTCTCTGCAAGATCCGTTCCCTTATTTGTGCATACTGAGCATCGCGGGCAGTTTTATCAGTCCCTAGCCCGATTTCTCCGCATTTGAGTGTCACTGTTACATTTCACGTGTGTTCCGAGATTTGACTACTAGTCACCTTTGATAGGATAACGTCCTGTTATCTTCACACCGATATTTGACTATACCTAGGTGCACAGCTTCTCACATTTTTGGCACCTGAGGTAGATCTAGAGGCACTCATTTGTCCTTCGAGCACATCAGTTCCTAACTCCTGATTTGTAGAGCACGATTTTTGCGACAAACATTGATATCTCTCTTTATGTTTTGTCTTTCTGTTTGTTTGTCTCTTTGTATCATCAGAGTAAACTCGTTCCTCTCCCCATAATTAATTACTTTATCTGGCGGAGTTTACACTATTTAGTGTTTTTTTGATTTTCACACAAACAGCCCACGGTAGGGTGGACCTTAGTGAGTTCACACCACCGGGGCTACGCACATCCCCCTCTGGTCCTGAAGAATGCCCGATTAACACTCCTAGAGGCAGAAACATGTTGACCGCCACGGAGTGAACCAGGTCTTTTATTTTTTTGACCCTCACTCCTTTTTACTCCTTTCCAATTAAGCAAAATTATTAAAGTTTCTTTTTGACTTGATTGGATATTTTAAATTCACTTTCCCCACACAACAAACCCCGCTCCGCAGTAACCTGGCGTCGCAGCACACTGGGATGACATTCGGTCGTCCCAGTGGAAGCCCAATGATGAAGCATGTCACCAACCAGGTTGGCGAGTGAGGGCTTTTTTATACCCACTGGGTATTGTTCCATAGTGGCCAAACTTGCTTTCCATGAACATAACGGTTCACAGGGAATCTGTGGCTCTGTGCTCTTTTGATTAATGTATTGCATTAACTAGAGTGCCCCTCGTTTTGAATTACTGTACACTGGCTTTGTTGATTCTGGTCTATTCAATTTTATGCACCAGCTGGGAATGAATCTGTCAGGCTCTTCTTTCCTGTCGCTCAGGGTCGCGGGTGCCTGCTCAGCCACCAAAGAGGTATTATCTTCCAGACTGCCACTACAATATTTCCTGCAAAGATTTGCAGTCAGCCATCTTTGACGCGATGAGACCCGGCTGCTTCAACAACGTCTCTGTCCACAGCAAAACAGAGTAAGGACCCCTGTCAAATAGTCCTCTTGTGTCATAGTACTCCAAGGATGAGTTCCAGACCCACTTCCACTTAGGGAAGTCTACAGTGCTGGAAAGATCCCACGAGGTCATCAGACCTCCTGCCAGTTCATGGTTAAAGAGCAGTATCTCTTGACAGTATCACTTGCTTAATGTATCCTGGAAAGGTCAAACCTTTAGATCTCGCAGCACTCGGGGAATCTAATCAATAATAACAGGTTGAGTACTGAGGATACTGTGTTTGCAGGAATATTCATTGAAAGTACTGTATGGATGTTTGCAAAAACCAATAAAAATGTGTTTAAAAAATGAATCAGAGCACCCGCCACCATGAACCAATGGGGGCAATCAACCTTCCATATGTGGCAGCCTGTCCAGCTCCAGCAGCCTGTCCAGAGCCGAGGATTGAGATGACATGTTGGTCAGCAGGAAGAGCTGTGGTTCGTCAACAGTCAAGTCGGGCAGTACCCCCACAGACCCCAAAGTTACCTAGTGAGGGGCTTCACGTTTGGATGATCCAGTTATGTTCTGAGGTGTAAACACACCACAAAAAAGCTATCCATGTTCCCTTTACTCTCGCTCTGGTTTGAAAAACAGACACTGGGTTCAGCGATGCACTTCAGTATACGTCTTTTGAGGCGAATTGTTCGATTGACGGATGCGCCATCGTCCAAATAAAACGCAGTTATATGAGCATCACGATTTAAAAAAAATGTCACAGCACTAGAAGAAAATTAATTTATGCAAACTGGGCCTCTGACGCATGGAGGTTTGATAATAGCAACAAGTGCCTTGAAAAAAAGTGAAGTTTAAGAAAACGAAGTCAAGCAAGGGGTAAAGTAAGGCAGATTGACAGAAGACCTATATCAGTCGAATTATATATTGTAGAATGTATGCTGGGCCCTGTCACTCGTGCTCGTTGTTTGAGTATATTTCAAGATGCCGAACTGGAAACGATCATGTTAAGGTGAGGATGTAAGTTTGACGTTTTATTTGAAAATTCAAACTAATTTGTGTAAATAGCTCTTTTAGTCTACGTGCGCCACTGTTTGGAGTCGTAGCTGAGCGGTCTTGTTGAAGGAAATTGCTTGCACGTATGCCGAATGAATCCCACATGTTTCCGATGGAAAATGCACTTTAATGATAACCAGACAGGCTCAATTACAGAGGCTGTTTGCGCGGTTGAAAGGACGACTTTACAAGTTCTAATGCCTTATCAAATTAGACATTAAACAATGAGCTGGGGGGAAAAGTAGGTCCGCCTGACCAACGATTACCTAAATTGGGCAGTTTATGAAGCAAATAAAAGCATGGTGTTCACTGGAAAGAACAGAAAGTAATCGAAGACAGCAGGTATTGTGTTGACAACCGGTCCCAGAGCAGGGACTATTGGGGGCAGCCGATTTTCCATCTCTTCATCCAGTACAAAGCTGGTACTGTCATGGGGGGCATGGGTGAGACTTCTAATACCTACCGGATTCAACTGTGGCACAGGTATAGGGCTCGATTTAGAAGGCAGTCATAGTGGCGGAGGGCTTTAGGTCCCCCTCCCTGCATTTACTCTGCTGCCATATTGAGTTTTCACAGGGCCTAATTTACATGAAAGTGCTGCCACGTGGTACCGCAAGCCTTTTGGCTGCGCCGCGCTACGGCACTATCAAAGCACAGGGATGCAACATATTTACAATAATACGTCACATCCCTGTGCCTTCCCCAGCGCTGGTGCATAATTGGCTGCCATGCGCCAACGCAGGCACCCTTGCACCGGGGAGCAACTAGACCCGAACTTCGGGGGTGGGCTAATACTTCCAGCCAGGGCTGGTCCTAGCACTGGTCGCGCACTGTGCAACAGTCTTTCTTGGCGCCGCTGCCTCATTTCCTCCTTCTCAATGAATTCCCTCACTACCACTCGCAAACAATGCACCTCATCTCTCTACAGCATCTTTCTGACAAAAATGTCATTTTTTTATAGCGCTACTCATAGTTTGCTCACACTCAGTTCTGTTATCTGCATGGTACACACCCTATGTAGAAGGCACATTGACCCTCTGCACTGTGTAGGTGGCAGGAGTGCCCATGTGAGAGTTGGGTAAGAGGAGTGACTGCAGGGTGAGTGAGGTGACCATATGAATGTGGGTGCTGATGGAAGTGCAGAGTGGGATGAATAAATGCATGGTTAGTGATGGGCTTGTTTGAGTGAGGTTGAAGATTGAGCAGTGAGGGGGACAGGTGAGTGAAGTTTCACATGAGTGCAGGATGAGTAGTGTACCCGTGTGACTGCAGGGTGAGGTACAGGGTGAACAGCGCAAGTGCATTGTGAGTGCAGAGTGATCACTGTGAGTGCAGGGTGAGCGGGTGAATGGTGTGAGTGCATGGTGATTAGTGTGAGGTGAGTGCATTGTGATCGCTGTGATTACAGGGTGAAAGTGAAGGGCTAGAATGAGGAGTGAGTTGTCTGAATGCAGGGTGTATTCCCAGACACATGAAGTAACTCAGCATGTTATTGATGGAGGTGTAGGGTTTCAGATATAAGTTAAACTACTGCTATTACGGCATTAATCAGGGATCAAGGGTGGAGGAAATAAATAATGTGCTGACCCTGCAACAAACTTCCAGTCTGATGATTAGGGTTGCCAGCTCATTATTTTGATGCCCCAGACGGTACAAAAATCAATCAGGGATCTATAGTGCGGACTTCTCACCCGTGAGGGTCTCAAGGCGCTTGAGGGGGCGAGGGGGGGTGGGGAGTTCGAGTAGCTCCGAGGTTATCCGAAGAGCCAGGTCACCTAAAGCCGTATTTTCAGCACTTATCTGTGCATACTTCGAACTGCAAATATAAATAGAAAGCACTTTTAATTGTGTTTTAGGGATGCCTGAATGATCCATGACTGATAATTAGAGGGAACAAAGACAGAAAAGTCACATTACAAATGAATACATACTTTTTTATGTATAACCCTATTTAGTGTCAAGAGGAGGTATTTACAGGCTCTTTAAACAACGCATGGCTGGATTTTTTCTTTTGGAAACCCTACTTTATATTCCATTTCATGAAATGCATTCTCACACTAATGCAGTAAATGTAAAATACAAAAGTAAGGAATAGGCAAAGTGGGGGCCCAGGGGGTACTGGAACCAGAAAAAATACTAAGCCTCGTTAACCACTTTACAATGGTATGCAAATATGCAAATGGTCTTTAAAGACCTGTGAAAATTCGGGCATGCCGGGGATAAGAGTCCTGACGCTGCCCAGCAGAGCTCACAGCAGCTCGAGCTGCAGCAGCTCGGGCTGAGACACACGACGGGGGGGCTGAAGCCCTTTTAGCCCTATGGGCGTAGCATGCCTGCCTTTGCACCATGGTACAAGGATGCCTGCATCATGGGGATGATTGTTATGTGCAGGAAGGTGTTCCTTTCTGCACATAAAAAATCTGAAATGGCGTTTGGCAGCTTCTATGTGTGCTGCATTAGCAGACATAGGGGCAGATTTACAAGAAATTGACTTATCTCTACAGATGCGTTAGTTTCCTTGCACCTCCATACAAAACCCTTGTGCCACCATGAATGTGCCGTATTTACAATACGGCGCACCATGGCGCAAGGATTGACATATGCATCAGAAATTCTGGCGCATCTGTTGTCTCAAAAGTGAAACATTGCTGGAGTTGCTCATGAAAGTGACGCAACTCCAGCAATGGGCCACAACAGATAGGTAAGTCCGATTCAAAAAGCCCTGCGTCATTCCTTACGCCTGGTCTGAGCAGGCATAGGGATTTTGATGCAGTGAAGGCGTAGAGTGACTCAGTGAAATTTAAATTTTGCTGCGTCAGTTCTACATGTCTTTTTGCATGGGAACGCCCATCCTTCATACATTATACCTGGCGCAGGTATAATGTGGCCGAGGGCTTTACAAGGTGACACATCTCCCTAGATGCGTCACGTTGTAAATTGGCCGCAACGTGGCGCATTGTTTACGCCCCGCCTTGTCACAAAAAGTGATGCAATGGTGGCTCAAAAGTGTCGAAAGGGGCTTGTAAATCTGACCCATAGGAGTTACAAAATTTCATATTTTTTAATGATTGTTTATGTGCAGGAGGGTGTCCCTTCCTGCACATAAACAATCACAAGAGGTAATTTCCTCTTTCTATGTGTGCTGCACAATGCAGCACACATAGAAAGAGGACAAAAAATTTGGAGAAATTAATACATTTCTCCTCGTTGTGCCTCCCTATGCCTCCCCTGGGGAGGCTTATCATTCAGACGCATTTCCAGGTTTCACGATTTCTCGTAAATCTGGAAATGTGTCAGGTTCCATGGGTGGTGCGTGAGAACACCCACAGCAGCACCCGAGGAACGCCCCTTTCATGCAAAGTGCTGCATGTAAAGGGGCCATATTTACAAAGATAGGAAAAGCCATGCAGGGTGGCTTTTCGTGTCCTTGTAAATATGGGGTAGGAAAATGCGCTACAAATAGTCACTCACTGGCTGTGCAAGGGGCTTGTAAACAAGCCCCACAGTGCTTAACCTCTTCCATGCTCATGACGTCTCCCGGCCGTCATGAGTCACGATGGGCGTGTGCGGACGACGGCCGGGAGACGTCATGACCACGCCCGCGATTGGAATGTCCAGCACCGCGGCGCACCGTGGCGGAATTTGCGCCGCAGTGAAGAGGTTAATTTAGAAAAAAATAAGTGCAGGAGTCCACTGCAACTTTTACCAACTATTGCCCCGCTAGCACTGCCAGTGATAGTACCAACACAACTAATAACCTCACCCATCTACAAGTGTGACAATTCATACTATTCCAGCCCCGCCCCCCCAAAAAGCAATAAAAATGACTTGGGTTGCAGGTATTACTAATTTGAATGCATTTTGCATTAATAAACAACTGTGGCCGGGATCCTCTCTAAATAAGACAAACAGCGCCACCATGAGGCAGACTGTCATAATTGCCGGTGTTGACAAATAGGTGCTGTTCCCATCACTGGTAACCGCAGGCTCAAATTAAGTCCTGAGAGTTCACCACCGACCTCTATGGTGTTGTGAACCGTCGTGAAGGCAGTACATACAAAGTATTTGAAAAGTTTGCCGATGAATACTGATGCCAAAGTTTTGAAAGTTTTACATTTTTTCAAAAATAAACTCCAAAAGTAGGAGTTTATTTGAGAAAATTGTAGAACTAATTGCCCTCACATCATGGGAGTTTTCGTCGATGTTGTGGGGGTATTTTATTATTCCCCCTGTACACTCCCATCTAATATAACCAATCCCCGATTATCATACAGCCACACATTCACTGATGAACACAAAGAAAAACATAGTCGATTTAACTACCACAATCAAGAACTCATGGAGACCCATGCACTCTCAACATGTAACACAGAATAACATATTCATAAGCGAACAGAAAAGTAGCACCAACCCCATACCTTTACCTTAATATATAATCACAAAAAATGCAACATACAGCTTTAAATCATTATACAAACGTTCAACTATTACTATAGAAGAGGCCCATCATGATGTTGCAAAATAGCATAGGTATCTAATAAAAATGTTTGTTACTTTTAAGATATACTAACACAAAAACAGTATATCCAAAACAACATGTTACAAATACAGGTTTTCTCATATTACCTATAATGCAAATGTTTAAATTCATCAGTCACTTCAGTAGGAAAATTGCAACTAATATCAATACCAATATCATGGATGATGTCATCAGTGATGTAATCAATTTGAGTAATGTAGTATGTGAAGTCACAAGCAGTCCATGATTGGGGCTCAACATATGGTCAATTACTCCACTCTACGCTAAAATACTCTAGATGTATAAGTTCTAACAAAGCACATGCATCAAACCAAAAGAGACTATGACAAACAAGAAGCTGAGCCCCATAATTAGAGTGCAGTGCGCCCTTCACCCACTAATGCCCCAGACATGCTGCACTAATAGCTACTACCATCCTGGCAAGCAGGCTATCCCCTATATCTCTGTTGCCCAATCTTCTGAGCCATCACTCCAAGGCCCAAAGCCACATGTTGCATCCTCTTTAGTAAAATAAATATAGCTAAATAAGTGACCCCATATCTTGACTCCCCCTATTTGCAGCAAGGGTGCTCTAGATCCTAATGCTAGGAAGGAAAAGTACCTCCCTTTTGTATAGTAGAACAGACATATTAAGGTCCAGATTAGCAAAGGTGTCACAAGTTTTGCTCTAGAAAGTAATTCCCAAAAACCATTTTTATGCAGTTTTCCACCACGTTTGTGATGAAAACCCAGTGCAAAATGTTTGCAAATTCGGGCCTTAGAGTGCATCGAGCCCATCATACAACTGTGCTCTAGTGCTGCTTCACTTGCGTCACTAATGATAGGTAGAGCCCTATGAAGCAGGCTTTCTTCTCTTTACCTAATAAACAAATGGCATACACAATGACTCAAATCTTTGTACTCCCTTAAAGCCACTAGCGTAACAAAACTGGAGGGGTCCCCCTGCAAACTACATGGAGGCCCACCCCCTCCGGACTGAGTCAGGAGTTGTCACTCCAGCGAACTGTGCTGAGGGGGACCCTTGGAGTTTGGTGCCCCCCCCCCCCACCCCCGCCCCGCAGGGGCTGCAAGGGCCTTTGTTACGCCACTGCTGATAGCACTTACCGCCCCTACTTCAACAGCCAGAGTTCACAAACTCAGTGTTAAAAACAAACCAGGGACTAATAGCAAGGGAACGCCTCCAAATATTATCACAATCATTGAAGTGAGTACATTCACCAGCCATAACCTCTCTAAATGAACCCTTTTCTGGACTTCCTGCAAATAGGTTATTGAAGAAAAATGAGAAACAGATGAAGAAATTAAAGAGAAGCTTAAATCAACCACTGTTCCAGTCGGGGGGACATCACCCTTTAAATAAGAGGGTCTTTCCCATCTTTGTTCAAGAGAAAAAATACGACTACCCAGAAGCTCAAACATGGCAGAGTACAAAAGACGCCACAAAGATAGAGACGTGTGTTAGCATTGACGGCAGTCCCAGTACCCAGATGCAATGCTAGCAAGAGTGGACATCTTCCGTTGCACTTCATAACAGGATGATCAGAATAATAAGATCAAAGATACTGACAAACGGCCATATTCACAAAGGTACACTTACATTTTTGTGTATGGTTACGTGTTTTTGGCATTCACAAACTACCAGTTAATAGTGAGTTTAGGACTGTAGAGACTCTGCAGTTGTGGTGGAGAACTCCGCACATAAAAAGATCGGACAGACCTATCTTATTATGTCTTCTCATGGCCGGTTTGAGTGCTGGTGGCGCTTGGTGTGACAATCTTTTCGGCACCTCCTTACCCCCATGACCTCCTCCTCAGATTCCCTCACTACCACATGACAAAAGTGCTCATCATCTCTCCAAAGCCCCTCTCTCACATACATTTCATTTGTTTTAAAGCTCTGGTAAAGGTTGGCGTGGCCGAGCCGAGCTGCAAGATGGCCGCCGTGTAACGGGGCTCTGCCGGCCGGACAACCAATCCGTTAGTCCATCCGGCCTCTGCCTGAATCTCCGTGCAGGGAAGCTACGGTGGGAGGTGCCCTGACGCCGAGGATTCCGGCGGTGCTCCTGCGGCAGAAATCGGCTGCGGAAATCCGGAGATACAGGCCCTCGTGGCTCCGGCGGCTGGGGTGTGCCGCACTGGGTGGCGACATCTGCTACGCGAGGCCCTGGTCGAGGGCCGTTGACCGGTGGGCGCGCAGAGACCAGCGTGGACGCCTGCAGTGCGTTGGATGCCCGGCGATTGTAACCCGAGGTGAAGCGGCGGACCCCTGCTGGGCTGTGTGCGGCCTTCGCGGCGGCTCTGGAGCGCGCTGTGTGCTGGCCTGACAAACTGACTGCCTGGGCCTTGCCGGCGTGGCCGCGACCTGCGCTGCTGACTGGGCCGGTACTCCTGCTGGCGTGAGGCGGCGGAAAACGGACGCTGCGAGGCCCGATCCGTCCCTGCGATGAGGCGACTCCGGCTGTCTGGCCTGTGTTAATCCGTGCCCAGGCCTCTGAATGTCTACGGCGCTACGAGTTGGTGGCAAACAGAGCGTGAGAGGCCGGGTGACTTTCCGGGCTGCTGCCTGACCGCGGTGAGTCCACGATTGGGGCATGGCTGCTGCTGATCCACTGCCTGGGTGGGCCGAGAGCTGGCTGGGCCTGGCCTACCTGGAGAGGTCCCCCGAGGTGCGTGAGGGCCGCTTGGAGGGACGCATACCTGACCTCTGCGATCTGGCGGTGGTTGGGGCCTGTTGCCTGCGGAGTGCCAACTGCCCCTCTTCATTGGTGCCGGTGTGTGAAGGCCCCTCGGAGGCGACATGGGAAAATCCGACACCAAGCAGCGGAAGCTCCACTTTGAGAAGGAGGCTTCTCGCGGCGCTGTGGCGGTTCCGCCATCACCGAATGTGGTCCCTGAAACGCAGCTAGACCCAACACCGGAGGACGATGTCAGGAGCATGTTCCGCGACCTTAAAGGCTGCCTCAAGGAAATCGATGGCAAGCTCGACTCCATGGCCCAGCGGCTTGATGGCATATCTCATAAGGTAGACCAGCACGAGGAGCAGATCGCTGAGGCGGAGGCGCGGATTACCGACTGCGAGGAGAGCCAAGGAGACACCCAGGAGAGGCTACTTCGCATGGACAAGGTCCTGGAGGTGATCAGAGGGCGCAATGAGGATTTGGAAGCCCGTTCCCGAAGAAATAATGTTCGTATTATTGGCATTGCTGAATCCACAAACATTGGTAACATGGAACAATTTATTGAAGGAATGTTCCGCGAACTGTTTGGGGCGGACCTGTCGGCCATGTTCCTGGTCGAGCGGGCGCACCGCGCGCTGGGGCCGCGACCCGTGCCTGGGGCTCCGCCGCGGCCGATCCTGGCACTGGTTCTGAACTACCGTGACAGGGATACCATCCTGAGGTTGGCGCGTGAAAAAGGTGAGCTCCGATTTCAAAATATGGCCATCTGCTTGTTTCCGGATTTTATGCAAGCGGTACAGGCTGCGAGGTGAGAATTTATACCGGCTAAAAAAATATTTCAGAAGGTGGGGACTAAATATGCCATGTTATACCCGGCCAAGCTGCGGATACACCACAAAGGGAAGCCAATGATTTTTACAGCCGCGGCTGATGCGCTCAAATTTGCAAGGCAGGCAGAGCGCTCGCAACGTGAGCGAGGAGATGAGCAAGGCACTCCTCCTCTGGGCCAGTTGAGCGACACTGAATGACACAGCGCGCTATCACTTTTAGATGTGCAGAGACGCTGGACACCGCGACTGTCAGGTACGCGGCCTGTAGCCGCAGCTGGAGGTCCGTGGGGCCGGTAGGGGCCGAGGGATCTATCCCGGACCTGTGAGAACTGGTTCGACTTGCCACGGCCCACATCGCTGATACCCTACGGAGCGTTGCGGGGGGAGGAATGTTGGGCCACCTTTCGCTGTGGATTGTTGTACTGCGTCTACAAAAGGCAGCAATGTTCGGCCACCCTGTCGCTTTTCGACGGGGGTGTGAGCCGGTTACCCCACGCCCTGTGGGATGATTCCCGAGATATTGTTACATGACAGTTCTTGTTGGGTAGGGAGGAGGGGGGGGACTGTATCTCAACCTGATTGGGGGGTTGGAGTGGGTGGTGGGGGGTTCTGGTTATTGTTGGTTGTTGCTATCTCACTGCGGTTTCTTAATGCACCACGACATGACGGCGCGACCTTGCAGCAGGCTGACTGTATATGGTTGCCGATCCCGGGGAATGGGCAGCGGGGGGACCCCCGGTTGCCCCTGGTACGTGGGACATTGATATCCTTGCCACTGTATGGGACACACACATATAAGCCTCCCTGACCGAGTTGCGCTGCCTTACATGGAATATCCGCGGTCTTAACGACCACCGCAAGATACGCTTGACTCATGCACATTTGTCACGACACCACATTGACATATGTTTCCTACAGGAAACTCATTTGCCTCGAAACGCCGGGGACAAGCTACGAGGTGCTAGATGGGGCGAGATACACACCTCCGGCTGCTCCAGCTATTCCCGGGGAGTGGCTACTCTTATCCGTAAAGGCCTTCCTTGGCAAACGTTTAAGGTAAATGCTGACACAGAGGGGCGCTACATCATACTGAGCGGGAAACTATTTCACATGCCGCTGACGTTAGTTAATACATATGGCCCCAACTCGGATGACCCTGGGTTTTTCCGTCACGTCTGGCACTTGGCACAATCACTGGGTGGAGGGGATTGCGTGTGGGGAGGAGATTTCAATGCCGTGCTGTCGCTGGACCTGGATAGGGAGGGGGCTGCTCGCGCACATCACCCGCAAGCTGCAAGTCTCATACGCGGCCTAATGGCTGATTATAATCTACTGGACTCGTGGCGGGTATTGCATCCCGCGGTTAGGGAAGGCACCTGCTTCACCCCGCACAGAGGAGCCTGGTCCCGCTTGGACTTCTGGCTCTTGACCCCGCAGGTCCATGCTTGGGTGTCTGCAGTCGCTCATAAGGCGCGTACCATCTCAGACCACTCCCCTGTTGAGCTAACTCTGCGTGTCCCCAAGCCATACATCACGCCCTTCACGTGGCGACTGCCGCCACAGGCCCTGTCAGACCCAGTGTTTCGGGAGGATATCCATCAACACATACTTGACTACTTTGAGCACAATGAGGGTTCCGTGACGTCGTTGGGCACCTTGTGGGACGCGTTTAAGATGGTGATAAGGGGCCACTGCATTGCGGGACAGGCCAAAGTCCTAAAGACTATAAGGGGTGCGCTCGTTAAATTAGAAGATCGCCTGCACTCATTGGAGGTCCCCTCGACTGCCACGTTGGCGGACACTCGCGCCACGCTCACTGAATATCAAACAGAGGCCGACAGGGAGCTCAAATTCCTGACTAAACATGCGGTGGCCCGCCGATATGGGGAGGGGGATCGCCCGGGCAGAACGCTCGCCCTCCTGCTGCGCTCACAGCGGCCCTCTACTTTTGTCTCCTCAGTGATGACTGTGGGTGGTGATACCGTATATACCCCCCCGGAAATACTAGATACCTTCCGGACTTTTTACAGGGATTTGTATAGGTCTCGGGCAGCCCACCCGCAGGCGGAGCTGTCTGAATATTTTGATACTATACAGCTTATATGGTTTAATGCACACCAGAAAGGTTACTTCGATCGACCGTTTGAGGCAGACGATGTACGGGAGGCCATTGGGTCATTAGCGGCCGGTAAGGCGCCGGGGCCGGACGGCCTCCCGGCGCAGTTCTACAAGGAATATGCAGATCTCCTGGCCCCCCGCCTGTTGGCAATCTATGCGGAGGCGGTCGAGTCGGGTATACTCCCAGATTCCATGAGGGAGGCTGTCATCATAACCCTCCTGAAACCAGATAAGGATGTCCAGCAATGCGACTCCTACAGGCCATTATCATTAATCAACACTGACGCTAAGATCTTTGCGAAAATGCTTGCAACTCGTCTACAGCCGGTGTTACCCCTGATGATCCGCCCGGATCAGTCGGGCTTTATACCGGGCCGATCGACGTCCCATAACCTCCGCACCCTCTTCGGTGTACTGCACTATTTGGCCCCACATGTTAAGGCTGCGGCTGTGCTGCTGGACGCCACCAAAGCGTTCGACTCCCTGGAATGGGGGTTCCTGTTTCCTCTGCTGCAGCGCATGGGGGTGAGTGAGGCCTTTATCAGATACATTAGACTGCTTTATACCGACATTACTGCTAGGGTAAGGGTCAACGGGTTGATCTCTGAACCATTTGCCATTCAGAGAGGCACGAGACAGGGTTGCCCCCTGTCGCCACTACTTTTTGCCATCGCCACAGAACCTTTGGCTGCCCGCATTAGACAACATCATGCGGCCAGAGGCATTGGCTTCTCGTCAAGGGCGCTGACCATATCGCTATATGCAGATGATGTTACGCTATATGTCTCTGATCCTCAGGTTAACCTCTCCCCTTTGACACGAGAACTGCTGGAATACGGACGGCTGTCGGGTGTCAATATAAATTGGGAGAAGTCAATCATTCTACCCCTGACTACCGGGACTCCCCGCTTTACCCCGGACTGCCCACTGAAATGGGCGACTGGGCCGGTGCGATACCTGGGGATTTGGGTGAGCACAGATATGCAGCAGATATGGACAGAAAATTATGGGCGTGTGACGGGTTGGGTGGAGGAGAGGGTTGGTCGCTGGAAGCATTTGCCCCTTTCGCTGGCTGGCAGGATTGCTGTGGCTAAAATGGTGATCCTGCCTAAACTCCTCTACTTATTCGTGAATATCCCGCTGCCCCTGACCGCACATTTTCTGCGACGGCTGCGCTCATTGATGGTGGAGCTGGCCTGGGGGGGTAAACAGCCGAGGGTGTCCTGGGAGACCCTCACTCTCCCACAGAGACAGGGCGGCCTGGCTGCGCCGGACTTCTCATTATATGCCTACTGTGCACAGGCACAGTTCCTGCACTACTGGGCGCACCCCACACCGTTTCTACCGCACGTGGCGATCGAGACCGACAGGGCGGCTCCACTGCCGCTGACTGTTGCACTCTATGCGCCACACGTCCGGAAGTGCACGGAAGTCGACCCGGTGCACGCACTCAGGTGGGCCTGGAATGGTTTGAGAGGTAGGGCTGGATTAGATATGCACTATACCCGCTCTGTGCCCCTGCGCGGGAACCCGATGTGGCCGCCGCTGCGGACTATGCAGACCGGGGAGCGGGCAGCGGAGCTAGGCCTCCACACTGGGGGCGATCTATTTCCGGGTGACACCTTCCTCACGCTGGAGCAGATGTGTGGATCGGAGGCACCGACGCTACTGGACACGCTTCTTTATTACCAGCTCCGCCACTCAAGCCGGAGGCTGTTCCCTGCTTTCCCGGCGCCACCGCCGGATCTGCTTGCTTTGGAGAACGTGTTGTCTGTGGATTCTGGCCGCAAGCTGGTCTCCCGATTGTATGTGCGAATGCAGACTAACCACCCCGTGATGCTTCCGGTGGCGCGGGGCCTGTGGGCGGCGGAATTGGGAGCGGAAATTTCTGATATACACTGGGATCTGTGCTGTAAGCTGCTTGAGATTCTGTCCCCCAACTACAGGCTGCGCCTGATCCACTTCAAGTACATACACATGACTTATCGCACACCAAGCCGGTTGCACCGCATGGGTTTAAGGGACACCGATGAATGCTGGCGCTGTCACGCATCGGGGGCCACCTTTATACATATGGCATGGGGCTGTCCTGCAATAGCGTTGTTCTGGACCAGGGTAGTGGAGATAATATGCGCTATCACGGGCCTACTGATCCCATGCACACCCCAGGTTGCATTGCTGGGGATTTTGCACATGGTTGAGCCCAAATACCGTAAACTGCCAGCAATGCTATTATTATTGGCCAAACGACAAGTTGCTATGCATTGGGGAGTTGTTACGTCACCTAGCATTAAGGTATGGGTTAAAAGCGTTGTCTATTGCCAGACCCAGTTGACCCTGTACTGGGAGCTTATGCCGATGCGATCCAGGCCTAGGGATGTATGGGGGCCCTTCATACACTGGCTGGAGCAAACTCCGCTACAAACGCTGTAGCTCGATGTTATCCCCTAGGACGGGAGGGTGAGGTCAATACTTACTGCTGCCCGTGTGGCGTGTTGGCGGCTGTTGGGGTGGGGAGACACGGGTGGGCAGATGTGGCGGATTGACGGTTGGGTAAAGCGGAGATTGACATGTAACACTGAATTGATGTCCTTGCCATTCCGTACTTTGTGCCTTGTTGGAGGGGAGGCGTGTCGTCATTGCCTGAAATATGTACGCAGCAGTGTGAAGCATTGTTTTAAGTTTGTTATTGAAAATGTCAATAAAAAGAATTAAAAAAAAAAAAAAAAAAGCTCTGGTAAAGGTTAGCCTTACAAAGCCACTCAGCTATCCACATAAAATACAGATCTGTTCTTTGCAGCAGCCATAATAACCCTCTGCACTACTTTATGGCGAGTCAGAACTGCCACTGGACAAAACTCCATTTCTCTCTCTCTCTCACTCTTTCTAGGAGGAACATTTATCACAAGAGTTATTTTGACCTATGGTTTGCTGCCTGAAAGCTGAATGCACAAGGAACTCTAAAGCAGGTGCTTTTAAATCATACATTATTGCTAAACACAGCGCCCCCTTAGGCCCCCTGGATGCTGGCCTCTTCTAGGCCAGCATCCAGGCCATGGGTCTCCTGTATGGAGCCAATTCCTCATAATAGGTGATTTCTAAAACAGTTAATGACCCCACAACTATAAAAAGAAAATAACAGAAATGATTGCAATAAGAAAGGAGGGAGAAGCTGGCCCTCTACTCCAAGACAGCTGAAACTCTAAGGAGGATCAAATAAACATACACTCAAGAGAGAAGGCAAGCAGTGATAGTGTAAATATCACAAGGAACAACAAGCTACACGAGGTCCAGCAGAACAGGGTCGATGGACCCGAAAACAATGCGGAGTCCTAGTCCCATTATCAGCATAGAAATTCTTACCAAAGTGGCAAACAACAACATATCGCCACCCAAACTAACATACCTGCCTAGAGCCAACCAGGAGGGAATCACGGTATGTAACAATGCAATCTCAAAAAGAGACACATTTTGTCCAGGGTTTGCATTACAATGGTTACTGAAAGTAACTCAACGCAGGGCAAAGCGTTGCTTTGCCTTACTCTGCGTCACTCTGCGTCAAGGGGGAATTCCATGGTTCATGCATGGGCATTCCCAGGCCACCATCTATGGTTTTTAATGCAAAACCCGATCTACTAACAATAGTAGAAAGGGTTGTGCATCAATAATTAACGCAGGGAAAGTTTTAAAGTTAGTCTAGTCATAGTATTTTATACCAGAAGAGTATCCTTTCAGTACAAAATCTATGCTAGACTCATGCAGACACCTTTGCATTATGCCGCAAAGGTGTGTATGTGGTGCTCAGCAGCCTTATTGTGCTCTAGAGCTAGGGAGAGAGCATGATAGTGACATATCATTGTAGATATGGCATTTTCTGGCTCTCATCCTGGCAGAACCCTGTTTCGAGAGCCACAGGGCCCCACCTACTATGGATCCTGAGCAACTGTGCCAAGTATCTATTCAGCACTCATCTCTCTGAGGTAGTGGGGGGTTGAGCAGAAGTTCAAGGCCTCTCGGGTAGTGGGCAGGATAGGCACAGGGGTTTCTAACACAGGCTCACAACTCAAAATACATTAAACAGCAGCAGTAAATGATTGTCCACTCAAATACTTGCTTTTCTTTTTTGTATAGCAACACAAAGTAAATAATGGCATTCACAAATGATACACAAACATTCCCCTAAGGTCCGGTCTTTAGTGTTTTAACAGGTGGGTTCCTGAGTCCCACTCCCCTCTCGCTTGCAATAGTGGTTATTCCCCATTCACTATACATGGCATTCAGGTAAAGCCCCACTAGTTGTCAGAGTTTCAGGAGTCTCACTCCAACTTTTTTTAAGCCAAAAGTGTTCAAGTGCTGTATGGCAGCCAGGTGCCCCTGGGGATGTCTGACCCGTAAATCAGTTTTACTTGCATCGCCAGAATCTGCATGGCTGTGGACTCTAAGCCACGCCCTCTTCACAGGCACTGAAGCTGCAGCAGCAGTTTCCAGTGAATTTATCACAAGAAGCCCTGAAGTGGCAGCAGGTCTAGTCTCCAAGAGTTCCTCACACATGGTCCTGCGTCGGCAGTGGCTGGATGGGGGGGCGGTCCTCGATGCTCCTCTGATGCTGGTAAGTTTCCTGGGATCCTTCCCACAGATGGGGGAGGTACATTTGATACTCCAGGTGCTGGTCCTCAGTCGGGGCTTGGTCCCGCATGGGTCTCCAAAGCAGCCTCTTATTCTTGATGACAGTCTCGACCAGACCACGCCCTTTGCCTTTTCCCAGTTCCCCACCTGGCATATGGGGCCACCACTCTTACTCTGTACACAGGCTACGGCGAGATCGGTACAGCAGCAACCTTCACGGGGCCCAACCTGGCATACGGGGTCGCTGACTTCACTCAATACTAGGCTATGGCCTGACAGTAATTTTCACAGCAGCGCCTCCCGGCATACAAGGTCACCAACTTCACTCCGCACATGGGCTACGGCCTAATTAGCACAGCAGTAATCTTCACGGTGGCCGCACCTGGCATGCAGGATCGACATCGTCCTTCTGCAGATGGGCTATGACCCAACCTGTGCAAAAACGGTTCTCCTCACATCTCACTTCAGAGATCCAATTGCCAGGATCTCCAACTGGACCTTGCTCCCTCCAGCGCTGTCCTATCCCTCACAGGGCGCACTGGTCATGGCAAACAGACAGGCACTAGTGCTCGCGGCGATAGATGCAGATGATCTTGGATTCCCTAGGGGATGTCCACACACCCGGCTGGGAGACTGGCAGGCCTTGACCTCCAGTCGTGGTCACAGGCAGAAGTCTTACAGAGCATTTCCTCAACATACAGCCTGACCGGTTGCTTGACAGTTGACAGTTTTGGGAGCCTCAAGATCCCCCTCATTATAGTTTATTTCCAAAAACCTAACGTGATTCAGAGTATGAGTCTTTGAAGTTTTTGTTGGGGTCTGCTTCTTTTAACTGCCCTCTCCTCTGCCCTGCCCTTCCTCCTTGAAGCAGTCTGTCATAGCAGGAGCAACTCTAAATCTGAGCCCCACAACACAGACCGTGGGAGGGACGAGAGGTTCACACCTGGATGGCAGCCACAGTGATATCCAGCACATGCATACAAACATATACACATTGCACAACACTACATCTTCCATGTAAAGTACCATTCACAGGCACATATACAATCTAATGTAGACCAAGGGTGAATTAAGAACACAGCAGAAGAACTTTAAATGAGTGAGCCTGTAGGCCTCACGCCAGTGACACATGTAACAAGGCATGTTCACTCAGACTAAATAGTATTCTGCCATAACCACACTCATGCTGCCTAACTCTTGACAAACACTGTAGCCTTTCAACACTACAAAGGTAGCGGTATGGGTGCCCCTTCCGGTCCAAAAAGACTGCAATCCATGAGACAGGGCTATGTCATGGGGCACACGCATGATTTGTGTTCTCCCTTGACAATAAAAATCATCATCTGGCATCCAGCCAACATTACAGTTGGGGCACTGAGGGCAGGGGTACACGTCCGTCACTATGTGAGGGACTTTCCAGTCCCAACATTCCCCGTCATGCAACGTAACAATGCAATTTTGTGTGTTGCACTGCATTCTGTGACTGTTTTGAAAATCTGGGCTAAAGTGTCCAGAATAATTCAGCTGAGGAAAAATATAAATGTATTTTTTTATCCGAAATATCAATCCCGAGGTGGGGGGGACATCCTGAACAGAGGGCTGTCTCGACCCTTGCACATATCGAATATAAAAATATAGTGGCAATAGCTTTCAAACCACCAAATATAAGAGAATGGAATGAATCAAAGGAGGTCACCTTTGCAAATAATGTAACTGGAAAACTATTTGAAAAAAACAAACAGTTTGCACACTGGGGAATTAGAATTACACAACTATGTTACAAACAGGTACCCATAGGTCCTTATAACTAATGTTAAGAATGCTTTCAATAAGCTCAGTTCATCTAATATAGACTCAATAAAATCTAAAGAAAATACAAACAGTTTACAAGAAGTAAAGATCCAACTCGTTTAAAATTATAAAGGGTGAACTTTTAATGATCAACACCAATCTAACATGTAAACAAAGAACCAGAAGCTGAAGAGGGAGAACATTGCAAATGGTTACCTTACATAGTAAATCAATATTCCTTATAGACACTATGACACTATGAGGATACTACCAATATGATATCAATCTGTTCATGGAATCTCAGAGGAATACATACAACAGGGTCTAACCCTGAAATGTTAATAAACATATGATTTTTTGTATTTGTACTTTTAGGATGTTGTAGAGCTCAATGCACGCCCACAATAGGGTTTCTTGGCACTAGAAATAGTATTACTACAAGAAACAAATACGAGTCTGGATTGAATCCTTGAGGTGGATATGGAAGGTCTAAAAACAACTCATATGAAGTTAGCATTCCCGGCCATCAATAGTCCAGAACCCTTTTCAAACTCTTTCACAGATAATCACAATTACAATTGGCACACCTGGCCATTGCTCTATGTGCTCTATGTGCTCTGCAGACAGGCAAAGGACTGGATGAGCATGTATTCTGAACACTTTTGTCACCCACTGATGGACACTGTGAGAAATACGCACTGCCTTCAGCCTGACTTCCAGAGCTCTCGATGGTGGCCCAACATTATAAACACCCATCCACAACCTGAACTCACACAGACACCTGGTGGCAACTCGTTTCACAGTACACGCTACACATGAGCAATATGAGGAAAACTATAGAAACACAACATCCTGGGGAAGGCAGATACTCTTGCATTCCCTAAGAGTTAGTAAAACGTGAAATGTAAACAGGAACAACATCGCTGGTCCCAAGCTGAGAGGGCAGGGTCTGTTTTTCCCCAGATGCAGCTGTTACCAGGGAATGGGTCACCAGGGTTGTCTCACTCTAGAAGGAGCACCGGCCCCACCTAGTGACACCAGTACCCATGAGGCCAGAAGCAGGCAGAGCCTGCACCACTGCTAAAGAAAAACCCACCCCCTCCCTACATCTTGCTACCTCTCTCCTGGGCCATCAGTAAGGCGAAGAAATTAAAACAATTTTATATGGGTGTAGAAGCCTCCTCACAATCGCGGCCCCTGGTGCCACTGCACCTGCTGTTCCAAAGAAAGTAATAGTCCTGTGAAGCAGCCTGTTTACCCTGCTCTTTGGATCATCTCTCAGAGCCCCTTTGTAAAAATAAATAAATAAAATAAGCCCTCTGCTGTCTGTCTTGCAGAGGCCTGGTGCTGTCGCCGCACTTTATAAACAGGTTGTGCTCAGGTATTTCCTCTATGCCCCCTCTCCTGGGCCATTGCTCTGAGGCCCCAGGGAGCACACAGAGGCGCTCTACCTATGAGAGGGAGCCTAGGAACTTCCTCTCCCTCTACCCACCATAAATGTGTGTAAAGGAACCAATAAACAATGCTGTGTTTCCAGACCATCTTTATTTGCTGGCCTTCCTGACTTTGTGGCCCAAATCCCTGCTGAACCATTGACGTCCCCTTGTTTATTCAGCCAGATTTTATTAAGTTGAATAAAAATGAAGCAAAGGAGCAGTGATCCTTCACGAGAACAAACGTACCTATCACCAATGAAATCACTATCAAATGTATACAATGATATACGATGTTCTATAGCACTTTAATTGCATCTTTGTCTAGTCCGAGGTCGTCTTGTGGCAGGATGCTGCAGTTCACCGATATCAACTTCACCACTGTGGCTCCTTCTGCAGCTTGTTGAGGGAGCTTTAGGGCCACAGGTGCACTAGTGTCAACAGAGGTCTCCCCAGGTTCCCCTAGAGCAGAAACAGGTCTAGTGTGCACTAGTGTCAACAAAGGTCTCCTCAGGGTCCCCTAGAGCAGAGACGGGTCTAGTGTGCACTAGTGTCAACAGAGGTCTCCTCAGGGTCCCCTAGAGCAGAGACGGGTCTAGTGTGCCCTAGTGTCAACAGCGGTCTCCTCAGGGTCCCCTAGAGCAGAGACAGGTCTAGTGTGCACTAGTGTCAACAAAGGTCTCCCCAGGTTCCCCTAGAGCATAGACAGGTCTAGTGTGCAGTAGTGTCAACAGAGGTCTCCTCAGGGTCCCCTAGAGCAGAGACGGGTCTAGTGTGCGACTAGTGTCAACAGAGGTCTCCTCAGGGTCCCCTAGAGCAGAGACGGGTCTAGTGTGCACTAGTGTCAACAGAGGTCTCCCCAGGTTCCCCTAGAGCAGAGACAGGTCTAGTGTGCACTAGTGTCAACAGAGGTCTCCTCAGGGTCCCCTAGAGCAGAGACAGGTCTAGTGTGCACTAGTGTCAACAGAGGTCTGCCCAGGTTCCCCTAGAGCAGAAACGGATCTAGTGTGCACTAGTATCAACAGAGGTCTCCTCAGGGTCCCCTAGAGCAGAGACAGGTCTAGTGTGCACTAGTGTCAACAGCGGTCTCCTCAGGGTCCCCTAGAGCAGAGACAGGTCTAGTGAGCACTAGTGTCAACAGAGGTCTCCCCAGGGTCCCCTAGAGCAGAGACGGGTCTAGTGTGCGACTAGTGTCAACAGAGGTCTCCTCAGGGTCCCCTAGAGCAGAGACGGGTCTAGTGTGCACTAGTGTCAACAGAGGTCTCCCCAGGTTCCCCTAGAGCAGAGACAAGTCTAGTGAGCACTAGTGTCAACAGAGGTCTCCTTAGGGTCCCCTAGAGCAGAGACGGGTCTAGTGTGCACTAGTGTCAACAGAGGTCTCCCCAGGTTCCCCTAGAGCAGAGACAGGTCTAGTGTGCACTAGTGTCAACAGAGGTCTCCTCAGGGTCCCCTAGAGCAGAGACAGGTCTAGTGTGCACTAGTGTCAACAGAGGTCTCCCCAGGTTCCCCTAGAGCAGAAACGGATCTAGTGTGCACTAGTATCAAAAGAGGTCTCCTCAGGGTCCCCTAGAGCAGAGACAGGTCTAGTGTGCACTAGTGTCAACAGCGGTCTCCTCAGGGTCCTCTAGAGCAGAGACAAGTATAGTGAGCACTAGTGTCAACAGAGGTCTCCCCAGGTTCCCCTAGAGCAGAGACAGGTCTAGTGAGCACTAGTGTCAACAGAGGTCTCCTCAGGGTCCCCTAGAGCAGAGACGGGTCTAGTGTGCACTAGTGTCAACAGCGGTCTCCTCAGGGTCCCCTAGAGCAGAGACAGGTCTAGTGTGCACTAGTGTCAACAGAGGTCTCCCCAGGTTCCCCTAGAGCAGAGACATGTCTAGTGGCTGGATCTGCTGTGTGCAGTTCTTCCGGTGCTACAGTAGTCTGCCCTTGGCTTCTAGTGATAGAGCGCTTTATCTTGTGCACATTCAGGTTCATAAAGCACTCTCTGGGGAGAAGCTAAACATCACATGTTGACACCTTTAAATAACGTGAAGCACATTAGGCTCCACAAGGAAGACAGAGCATGGTCAAGTTTCAAACTATGAAGGTGTATTAAAAGATTAGCAAAGTTACAGATTCAAATCATAGAAATTGGCCATTATTCAATAATCGCTACATAAATGCATTAGTGAATGTATAATTCAAAGCAATGCAAAAGTCATAAAATAAAGACAAACTATTTTAAACTTTTCTCAAAGGGAAAGTTGCGCAAGATCAGTTCTCCTGTAAAGAGGGCACTTTGAGTCTACTCTGCTAATTCGAGGGGAAAGCTTCTGCTCAGAAGTCAGGGATAAAACCTTTCTCATCTTCCATCTACATTGCATTAGTTGAAATCTCACAATTCTCACATTTGATACTCCTACACATGGTTCCAACATAACAGACCATTCAGAATCAAGTCCCAAGTGAACATCTAGGCTCATTTTCTCAAACTGCTGCACAATGAGGCAACTCTAAGCGTCCTTCACATTTACAGTTACTTGCAACATAATGAGATATATTAGACCATACCGTACTCTGCTGGTTCAGCGCAACAGCTCATTAACACATTCTAAAAGATTCACACAAAGGACATATTTCACATAAGAACGGAAAAACCAAGGACGCATCAAAATGGCAGATTTTGGAATCAGCTTCTCCTAGAAAAGAGAGATATGTGAAATAAAACAAGATGGCAACCAGACGTCATCCATTTTTACAATACAGGCCTACATTAGCTATGGTCAGTCAAAGCGTGGAAAATACAAATCTAGTGCATTTGCGTGTTACTTGTTAATGTCAATATTACTGAAAAACTCTCAATATGAAAACTATCTCCATCAAATCCTCCCTCTAGCGACTCTAGGAATCACCAAACATTATACCCACATTCTTACTAAAACCTCTCCCTCACACAACAGTTGCCAACTTTTGCGCCTTGAATCTCCATTCTTCTAGTTCCTTCCGCTCATCATACCCGTGGCTCTGCAAATCTTCAAGGTCGACGTCAGTTATTTTCCTTTTAGCCCACTCCCTTCAAGCAGCTGCCTTTGTTCACTGCATCTTGACCCGCTCCTTTCAGTTATCATCTCTACTCGTCTTACACCAAGAAATAGGCACATCACAGAAATTGCAATGATTAGTATGGGGGTTGTATCTTGCCTAAAAACTGACTACCAATACTACTAAGCATCTCACCACCTAGTACTTGTGACGCGCTACATACAGCTCTTCCATGTTCTACTGTCCCCTTATTGTCCAGCTTATCTACATGATACACCTTAGGAAACAGGAAAGCTAAATATCAGCTACCAATCCAGTTCGTAGGAAGGCGAAAATAAGCGGTCTTCCCACACACATAATAAACTCTGGGAATAACAGGATCCCTTCCCGGAGATATTTGCTCACCTGTAACCTCTATTCTCTGGACACATTTGCACCACCCTACTGTCTGAGGGTTATTAGCCTGTTCCTTCCGTCTCATGAAATACAACTTTCCCTCCTATGGTGAATCCAAATTTAACTTCGTATGAATTCCATCACGCCCTGCTCTTTATCCCAACCTTCCTTTGCTCATCTCCTTGCAACTTCTGTCCTTTCATCCAATTCGTCTATAAAATCCTTCTACTGCCTGGACAACTTACATGTTACTCTAGCTTTAGTAAATTTAGAAATATCGATTTCTGCAACAGACCTTAAATAATGAGCGATCCTTTTTCACAGATTTCTCCTTCCTCTGCTATAAAGGCGCGTGATGACGTGACCGCGCAGCAGACGAGCGCAGCGGGCGCGCCGCTGGCGCGCCTAAGTCAAGCCCATCTGCGCATGTCCGCGCCCAAGGAGGAAGGAAACCCTGCATCTTTTTCCCCCCAATCAGTAACACTACTCCAACACCCAGCTCAAACAGTTTAATAGATCCCCTGGAATTTCTTGTACCCGTTCCATCTCACCGGAAAACTTTCCTGAATGCTGCTCACATTGGCGGCACAAATTTATACCCAACAGCTCAGAGCCCTCCACTCTCCCCGAGCAATTCAGAATTCTTCTATTAAACTGCAGATCCCTCCCTAAACACACAACAGAGATCTGGATGCTCCTCAAAGATTTAGACCCAGATGTGCTGTTTCTCACAGAAACCTGGATTAACACCTGCTCCGATCCTGAGACTGCGAGAATGCCCTCTTTAATCTAGAACTCTCGCCCCGCCTATCATTCACAGGCATCCTCATCTATCGCCCCCTGGAGCTATAGGATCCTTCAATCAATCACTACTGGAGGCAGTAGCCAATTTAGCAAGCTCAGCGCCTAATTTCACGCTCCTCGGAGACTTTAATCTCCACTTTGACGACACACAAGCAACTATTGTAAAAGAGTTGACAAGGGACCTCTTAGCGCTCCAATTGACGCAAAAAATCATACAAGCCACCCATGTGAAAGGTCACCTCCTAGACCAGGTATTTTCGAGTCTAGAGGACCTTCAAGGGTCTGACCCCACCCCCCTCCCATGGTCAGACCACTTCTTGGTTGCCCTCTCCTGGTCCCCTCGACACATCAAACCTCCCTTTCAACCTACATGGACCTTAGGCCTCCCCTGGTCCAAGCTCCACTTAGAGAAATGGATTCAAGAACTAGAGAGAACTAAACCTAGACCCAGCCACAGCCAACGAAGACTTCTCAAACTGGATAGAACAGTCACTTGACTCAGTCCTTCCAAAGACCAGAATAAGAAAGTCTGACGGGTCTCACTACTCACCTTGGTTCTCCCTCGATTTGCGCGCACTAAAACAGCAATGTAAGATTAAGGAAAGGCAATGGAGCCCAGCCGGCCCCAGGCACAGCCACTCTGCCCATTTTAGCCAGGAACCACCGGACCTACTCCCGTGAGAAGCTTCTAGCCTTAAATACCCAAAAACATCCCTCCTGCACGCGCATCCTGAAGGGTGATAACCAATTCACAAGATGCACTACCTGTAACCCCGCAGATCAAGACCCGGCACACAATGGCCTGCACCTAGGCCTACTTAACTGCAGGTCGCTTGTGAAGCACTCGCACGAAATTAACCTTTTAATCACAAACCAAGCCTTAGACATCTTGTTTCTCACGGAAACCTGGCTCACCCCGAGCAGTGGCCCCGATATCGTCCTCACACTCCCCCCGGGTACCTTATGTGCTCGCTGAATAGACCAGAGGGTAGAGGAGGTGGATTAGCAATAATCCTCAAGGACGACTTTACCTGCAGAATATCTGACTGCAACATCAAGGGACACGAAAGCTGTCACTTCGCTATTCAAATTTCCCCAGTTACCTCGCTGTCTGGAACGCTGGTATATCGCCCCCCGGGCAATCTAGCAGACTTTCCGAACAAAATCATCGAGCAGACCTCCATTAAATGTACGTCTTCCACCAACTACCTACTACTGGGAGACTTCAATGTACACTTCCTGGACCCGGTCGACAAGCAGGCCTGTGAACTGCTACAGGACTTCACCTCCATCGGCCTTGACCTAAAAAACCCACAGGCCACTCATGAAAGAGGGCAACTGCTCGATCCCATCTTCTCAAACATCCCAGACCTGAAAACCCTTGATCACATCCCCCTCCCCTGGACTGACCACTTCCTGGTCCCCTTCGTATGGGACATCAACATTCCGCCCCCTCAACCTCCCAAAACCAGAACTCATACCAGACGATGGCAGAAATTGGAACCAGACGTATGGGCAGCCAAACTAAGGGAACACGTTCCCTACCCCTCTCAAGACACCATAGCAGCGGACAAGGAATTTAACACCTGGGTCACCCAATCGCTTGACGCAACCCTGCCTAAAATCAACTCTCTGAAACACACCAAGAGAGTTAACCCTTCACCCTGGTATACCCCTGAACTCAACCTTTTGCGTAAGGTTTGCAAAAGGAATGAACGCCTCTGGAGGAAGGAAAAAACAGAGGAGAAAAAAGAAATATTTCGTACCTCCGTAAAATCTTACAAAAAGGAGCTACGCAACACCAAAATCGGTTTCTACGAAAGCAGAATCATAAATGCTGCCTGCTCGGCCCACGAAACCTACTCCGTTCTTAAAGAACTCCTCCACACCCCTGATCCCCCACTCAAACCTCTCGATCCTAAAGAAGCAGAAAGCAAATGCTCCAATCTCGCCACCTTCTTTGAAGAGAAGATCCAAAAAATTCTCCTGGCTATACCCCCCCCCTGAACCGGCTCACACGGATCGGGATCTTACCATCTCTACCACTAACCCCCCCCACCCGTCTGACATCCCTCGACCCTCCCTGGATGTCTTTGGCCCAGTGACAACGGAAGAGGTAGGGGCAACTTTGGCCTCAATTAAAAGTGGTTCCCCCCTCGACCCCGCACCCCTCCGCTCCCTGAAAAAAGTGTCTAGCACCATCATCCCCCCCTCACGGCTCTGATTAACTCCTCCCTTTCGGAGGGCACAGTTCCCCCTAGCTGGAAAGCGGCAGCAGTTAAAGGTCTACTAAAAAAACCCTCTCTAGACCCTCAGGACCTCTCCAATTACAGGCCCATCTCCCTTCTCCCAGGAAACAGTAAGATCGCTGAGAAGTTAGTGAACAAACAACTGTCACTTTTTCTGGAGAGCAATAACCTATTAGGGGTCTCCCAGACAGGGTTCCGTCCAGGTCAGGGCACTGACATCGCCCTCCTGGCAGCAGTGGACAAGGCCAGAAGCATTATGGACACGGGAGGATCAGTGGCAGTGATCCTCCTGGACCTCAGTACGGCCTTCGACACTGTAGACCATCCCACCCTAATCCAACGACTGGGAGAAATTGGATTAAGGGGTATGGCCCTGATGTGGCTAAAATCTTTCTTATCAGGCCGTTCCTTCCAGGTTTGGGAGAACGACAGCCACTCACCTATCATCCCCCTCCGCTGTGGAGTGCCGCAGGGCTCATCTTTGAGCCCTACGTTATTCAACGTGTACATGGCCCCACTGGAGAAGAGAGTTAGTTCGTTCGGCGTTTCAATTATCAACTACGCCGACGACACCCAGTTGGTGGTAACTCTCTCACATCCCCATCACGCCCCCTCTGATCTCCACAGCTGCCTCTCCGAAGTCCACCGATGGATGAATCTCTCATCGTTAAAGCTGAACGGGTCAAAGACCGAGATACTCATGCTGGGTCATAAGGGGCCCTCCCTGCCACCTCACCTCTGGCCCAATTGCTTGGGTGACCCTCCCGCTCCCAAGGACGAGGTCAAAAGCCTAGGCGTGTGGATCGAGAAGGACCTGAGCTTCAAAACCCAGGCAAAAAAGACGGCAGGGACATGCTTCGGTCTCCTCAGAGCCTGTAGGAAGATCTTCCCCCTGCTCCCCGCTAACGCAAGGAAGCTCCTCATTCAGGGCCTCATCCTGGTGAGATTGGACTACTGCAACGCCATCTATCTGGGAGCTCCTGAAGCCACCCTTAACACGTTGCAGAAAGTCCAAAACGCCGCTGCCCGCCTACTTACGGGCACACCGGCTAGATCCTCTGCCAAGCCAGCTCTCAAATCTCTACACTGGCTTCCAGTCAGAGAAAGGGTCGCCTTCAAAGCCCTCTGTCTGGCCCACAAAACCCTCAACAATAACGCCCCCCCCCTTCTCAAGGAACTTTTAATCCCCTACAAGGTGGAAAGGGATCTCCGGTCCAGCGGAGAAAATTTCATCTCAGTTTCCAGAGTCAAAAAAGCCAAGACCGGTGGCCGTCGTTTCTCGGTCCACACGGCCAAATACTGGAATCACCTCCCACGAAGACTGAGGACAGAATCGAATCACCTCCAGTTCAGGAGATCATTAAAGACTCTCCTCTTCCCTCAAACATAATTCTTTAGACGGCTGAAACCCCCTGGAGATGCAGGTTAGCGCTGGGATGCTCATTGGGTTACTACGCGCTTTACAAAACCTTTAAATAAATAAATAAATATTTCATCCCTCAAAAAAATCAGAATATAGAGCTGCTATCCGCACGTATAAGGCAGAAACAAAAAAAGCCAAAGCCTCTTACTATGAGGACAAGATTTTATCAGCCTCCAACTCGCCTAGAGAAACCTTCATCATTATTAAAAAATTCATGGAAACGCCCTCCCCTCGCATCGCGCCTGACCCCTCTGGCCAACAGTGCAATAAATTAGCAAGCTTTTTTAACACTAATTTACAACTATTCCTCGAATCCCTACCACAGAGGGATGAAGAATTGGAAACTCAGAACAACCCAGACCCACGAAACACCGAAATCACTCTAGAGACCTTCCCCCCTCTGTCCTCAGAAACTCTGCTCACTTTGCTGTCCTCCGTCACGAGCGGATCTCCAAGGGACCCAGCGCCACTCAATATCCTGAAACAAGCAGCTGCCACCTTAGACCCTAACATAATGAACCTGATTAACGTATCTTTAGTTACAGGAATGGTCCCCACTAGCTGGAAAAGGGCCATGGTCAAGGCTCTACTTAAAAAACCTAACCTAGACCCAGCAGAACTGGGCAATTACCGCTCAATAACTCTTCTACCAGGTAGAAGTAAAGTGGCGGAAAAGTATGTTAATCAAACCCTCTCGGGATTCCTCGAACCCCACAATCTGCTCCACTCCTCCCAAACAGGGTTTCGACCTCGTCAGAGTACTGAAACGGCCCTGCTGACAGTGGTAGAGGAAAGCAGAAAAATCCTTGATTCAGGAGGCTCCACAGCTATCATTCTCCTCGACCTAAGTGCAGCGTTTGACACGGTGAACCACAAGACCCTAATTCACCGTCTGAGGAATATAGGAGTCACAGGCACTGTACTTCAATGGCTGTGCTCCTTCCTAGAGGGAAGAACTTTTCAGGTTTTTGAGGATAATGTCCTATCCGAACCCACACCCTTAATAAGCGGGGTCCCTCAGGGGTCACCGCTTAGCCCTAGCCTTTTTAACGTATATATGGCCCCTCTGGCAGCCATTGTAGCCCCCTCAGGAATCCGCATAGTTACCTATGCGGATGATACGCAACTGGTGGTCGCACTAAACCAGGTGGACCATAAAACCAACAGTCTCCACACCTGCCTAGAAGACATCTCGAAGTGGATGGACACTTCCCGGCTGAAACTTAATGGCGGAAAAACGGAGATCATGGTGTTGGGTAACTCCCTCAGCTTCAACCCCAGTCTGATGTGGCCCACGGGCATAGGGCCCCCTCCTGCCCCTAAGACTGAGATCAAGAGCCTGGGCATATGCCTGGATCAGGACCTGAATTTCAGGACACAGGCCAGGAAGACAGCAGTGACCTGCTTCGGCCTGCTTAGAAGGGCCCATAAAATCCTCCCTCTTCTCCCCCTTCTAGCAAAAAAGTTATTGATACAATCCCTTATACTCTCTAGGCTGGATTACGGTAATGCGCTATACCTGGGCTCCCCTTCATCAAATATTTCCAAATTCCAGCTAGTCCAGAACAGTGCAGCCAGACTTCTGACGGGATTATCTAATAGACAATCAGCAAAACCGTCAATCCGCTCCATCCTCTGGCTCCCAGTGCAAGAACGCATTAGATTTAAGACCCTGTGTATTGCTCATCAAACATTGTTAGGGACAGGCCCTTCCTTTAATTCGGCCTTGATCCACCCCTATAAAGCAAACAGAAAACTTCGGTCAGACGAACTGCGTCTGGCCGAGGTCCCTAGAATAAAGAAGGCCAGAAGTGGCGGACGGCTCTTCTCCTACAATGCCGCCAAGCTCTGGAACTCCCTGCCACTCTACCTGCGCACGATTCCCAATCACCAGACCTTCCGAAAACAACTCAAGACTCTTCTGTTTCCTTAGCATCGCTCTCCTGTTGGTTCTTAGCACTGGGACACTCCCGGGTAGCCATGCGCTCTATAAGTGTCTTTTCATTCATTCTTTCATTCTTGGTATGGGAAGCAAGAATTAATTTGGAGAGATCTACACATTTCACAGCAGTACTTGTCAGAAGTATGACCTAATAACAGCATTGTTAGTGGGTCTCCAGGCAGGATTTCCTGATCGAACAAGGTTGTGGCACTGTTCTTGCTTTGGAAGCGGAGTAGCAAAATCAACCTGGTGGTAGACAGAATCCACCACATCAGATTGTCCTTTGCAGTAGTCAAGAATCATATCATCCAATATATACACAAGCTCAGCTGGTGGCAAGGCAGGAGGTTTTATGGCTCTTCCCATCAGTATCTCATGGGGGAGTGTTCAGTCCTCATATCAGGAGTGCTTTGGAGGCGCATCAGAACCAGAGGAAGGGTGTAGGGCAATTTCAGGTAAGTGGACGCATACACCTTGGCTAGTTGAGACTTTAGCGTCCAATTGGCTTGCTCTACAATCTCAGATGCATTTGGCCTATAGCTACATTGGAAACTCTGTTCTACCTGCAGTGATTCACAAAGTAGTCTAATTATCTCATTCTTAAAATGACTGCTGCGATTTGACTCCCAAAAAAACGGTAGGCTGAAACGAGGGATCAACTCTCTCAGCAGCAACTTGGCCACTGTGAGACTATCACACCTAATGGTCGGGTATGCTACCACTCAACGTGAAATGAGAGATACTACCACCAAGATATAACCGAGTCCATTGCAATTGGGCATTTCCACAAAATTCAACTGCATTCTGTTATAGCGACCACCTGATCTTTCTCTGTGCCTCATGGTCACAACTTCTCTCCTGCCTACATTTACCTGACAGGTAACACATCTGTAGCATAAACTCTCTGCAATGACATGGAAATGGGAATTATACCAGTAGGTTGTAAAGAGACAAATCATAGTGTATCTTCTTATGTAGTTGGGGCCATGGAAATTCCTTGCCACGCGAAACAACATGACATCCGGTAGGACTGCTCTTCCATCTGTCAAAAGAAAACCCAAAACTCATCCTGATTCTTTACACATCCTGACCAAACCCACTTCTCTTTTTCATTCTCTGTGGCACCCTCTTGAATAGAATTGAGTTCTTCCCAAGAATCAGTAGTGCGTATCATCATGTTTGAAACAGCATCACTCTCAGATTCACCAATCTTCCCGATTAAATGAGCAGGACTCAAAAGCACAGTAGCTTACCATCTCATCTGCATTGCAGTTTCCGGCTGTCACTCAATTCCATCCACTTCTATGTGCTGGACATTTCACAGCAGCTACTTGTCTAGGCAATTGCAGTGCATTCCTTTCGGACCACAACTGTCCAGAATTATATACCACTCCAAAGCCGCACTGCCAGCATAGATGATGACTCTCAGACTATTGGAGACACAGCATGATCTAGTTGCGCAATCAGGTCAGTCATCTGTGAGGATGTTATATTGCACAAAGGAATCTTTCACTACACCTTCTAAGGTGCACACAGCATACCCTGCTTTGAGAATTTTTCGTTCATCTCCGCCATCATCTGCATCATTCGTTGGAAGTGGCAAAAGTGTAGAATGATTCATGGTGCCGCTATCTTCAAAGAGAACATTATCAGCAGCCAAAATCACCTGCTGATATTTAGAAAGGCTGTTGATTGTCATGTGTTGTGTTCAAGTGCAAGTCAACCAAATCGTGACTGAGTGTGGAACCATTACAATCAGCGATTCGCCCATAACAATGCCCTCACACTGCTGAATACTGATACCCACCATATCCAGGCAGCTCAGGGGCTACTGGTTCAAGTGTGGCAGAAAAATAGGTTACTGGCCGTTTGGATTCACCACGAGTCTGTGAAAAACAAACAGTTTACACCCTTCACGTTCATAACACTAGAGTATGAAGTCTTTGTTGTAATGAGCCATTCCAAGGGCTGAGGCACGGCAGAGTTTCTCTCTCATCTCTAGGAAGGCACTCATGCATTTGTTGTCCCAGGATAACGGATCAAACACATCACTGTGTGTAAGTCTCTGTAGAGGCTTTGCACCTAGGTAAAAGTTGGTAATCCACTAATGATAGTAGCCCATCATTCCAAAAAACATCCTGACTTTTCTCTGTGTCATGGGGGGGTGGGTTCATTCTCAGGATTGGAGAAACTCTCTATTGGGACACCTTCCTAGCTCCTTTCTCAATATGATGTCCCATATATAGAACACCTTTTGTCCGTTTTATGCTGATGGTTCAACATCTAGTATTGTCAATGGCACCAGTTGGTTGTCAATATAATGGACCAGAACTAAGTTCCATGGCAACTTCAAGGTCTATAGATTTTTCTTCAGTAATCTTATTAAAGATGGAGGGGCTCTTTGTATACAAGACCATTGTGGGACTCAGCATAAAAATGCTAACTAAAAAGTGAAAATTGAAAAAAGAAACTGACTATACACATGTAGAGGAATGGAAAAGAATGCTTGAAAGAGTATCACAACAGGGTTCGGTACCACAGCCAACGTTGGACAACAATTTGGTTTACCTTTCTCAAATCTTGAGCAATCCTCATTTTTAGTTGCCTTCTGCAAACCCATCATGGGTATATTGCAGGAACTCCCTAATATTTCCCTCAGTATGCCTTGCTCTATCATGGATTCAATCACAGGCACAATTCCAGCCACCGACCTTAGGTAAGAGGTTGTATTGGGGCGTCCAGGGATAGTCTGCATTAGTTGTTATGGTAATTTTCATGGGTCTCCCTCTTTGATCAGGCCAATATATTTTCCTGTATAATCTCAGACTTCCTCTTTCACTGTATCTCTCAGATCAGGTGCTAAACCTTATCTTGTTAGGACTGGGAATAACCTAAAGGTTGTCTCCTGGGTTTTCAAGTTGAAGTCTACATCCTCTTCATGTGCCTGAAGCACAACACCATCCAGTGTGCAATAGATCACACAATTCATTTTGCAGAGTAAACTCCTGCTCAACAGATTGGATGGACTCAAATCACATATTACAAGCTGATGGACTTCTCCAAGAGGCTCTATTTTCACAGGGACTTTAGATGAAACTGGGGTTGTGCTCTATCCGTTGGAAACACCTACAACTTGGATGTGTTTCCCACAAAGGGTAGGTTTGATACCTCTACCAGTCTAACAGTAGAGTGGGTAGCTCCAGCGTCGATCAAGAATGGTACAGGGTGGTCATTCACCTCTTAATCTTCATATGGCGTTCTCTGGTCTACCTCTAGAGCTGCGCTGAGTACACAATCCTTCTCCCCTCTCAGGCAACAACACAGTGATTGATTAGAGTCCAGTCCGATGAGACTGTCAAAAAACAGGAACTGTTGGAGTTTTTCAGCACTGATGAAAGGGTTATGCTGAAGTTTGGGTTCGGATTTGAAATATAACTTGGGATGGCCATATATTATTGCATCATAACATAACAGGTGTATTTGCAAAAGCGCACGTTCACCCGTAGGTATCTTGGCGCTGAATAACAAATGTATATTGTTACCCAACTCAATGGTACTCATTTTATCAACCTCACAAGGATTAAACGCTGCGTGGACCTGCGGGGATTTTAACCTGTGACCATAAGGTCAAACACATGCCCTTACAGTGGACGTTATTTGCAATATCAATGGTTGAGAGCACGTAAAAAGCAATAAGGCCACTCCAAACAGTTTTTCTTGTTTGTGCATGCATTGCTCAGCCAGGATCTCTAATTTCTGGTTGCTGACATTTCTTTTTCTTTCACCCTCCTTGTGATTGCCCTGGCTTCTTCTGCACCACCACTACTGGCTCACTTCCTGGTCAGTGGTGTCATCAGTTGCTGCCTATGCAACATCTGTTTTGTGTGACTAACTGTTAGACCTGGCATATTTTTTGCGTTTCCCATGTCTTTTTGCCTTCTGACCTCCTGTTTTTGATTGTATGCTGCACTTCGTTTTTGCTCGTTTAGTATCTATGCTCTCTTTTTCACTGCTATTCAGTGCTAAAGTGCAAATTCTCCTACTGTTATTTGCGTTATGATTGGCTTTCCATGATTGGTATATTTGATTTACTAGTAAGACCCTAGTAGAGTGCACTGGGTGTGCCCAGGCCCTGAAAATCAAATGCTACAAGTGGGCCTGCAGCATTGGTTATGCCACCCACTTGCCAGGTCCTAACCTTTCCTTTTCTTACATTTAAGTCACCCCTAAGGTAGGCCCAAGGTAGCCCCATGGACAGGGTGCAGTGTATGTTAAAGGTAGGACATGTGGTAGAGTGTTTTACATGTCCTCATAGTGAAATACTTTGCATTTCGCTTTTCACTACTGAAATGCTGTCTTTCCCACAGGTGATCATTGAAGCTGCCTTGTAATATTTTACAAGTATAACTTTCAATTGGAAAAAGATTGAGTTTAGGCTCCATGAGCTCAGAATTTAATACATCTTTTAGTAAAGGGGGGTTTTAAATTATGTGTTTTAAAATGCTACTATTAGAAAGTAGGTCTACTGCTGGGGAGCTGATTCAGTTAAAGACTGTGGAGGCTGGAATCACTTTGTGTTTCAACTATCGTTTCTTTAATTTTTTATATTCATAATCGGTCAAAAAAACATAAAAGGGGTCAGGGTAGGGATACCCTGACCCCCTGACCATGACACTCCTGCGGGACCAAGCATGGCCCTCCCATGAGGCACTGTGGAAATCCTGCTAGACTGCCACATGAATAAAATGCTGTGCGTGGCAGTTGGTCAGGCCCTGTGTGCAACCCACTGCTGAACACAGCCAAAATCTCTAAGGAATTTGTGTGAATATGATGAAAAACACAGCAAATTCACAGAAAAAAACTGGTATTAAAATGCCATTAAAGTTAGCTATAATGATATCATCATACCTTATGTTATAAAATCCTGGAAATGAACTAAAAATAAACGCCAAAGCTTAACGGAACGAATACCTAGGTATGATAATAAGATTTTAGCCTACATTTAAAAAAAACTCAGAAATGCACTTGAAAAACTAAAGGTTAAAGTCATGTTATAGTTAGTTAAGGTAATAAGATTTTAGCTTACATAAAAAAACCTAGAAATTCACTAAACAAATGAAGGTTAAAGTTACATCATAGTTAGTTGATGACATAACACAAAGAATAACATTTAAAAACTAAAAAATTGGAATTTACTAGAGTTTAGTGCGATACCTATTACTTGAGCCCCTGACATGCACTGCGTATGACCTTAAATATTACATCACGCATGACATGTAAAATGATGCAATTGATTACATCACTGATGACATCTCAAATCTCACAAATTATGAAATCTCCAATGTGGTAAGAATCCTGTTCTTGAAACTTGAACTGTATCTATTAAAGAAATGCATCAAGGAATCAACACCTCAGAGGATTTATCATAATATTGCCATCAAAGAAAGATAAGATCTCTAACACCTTCCACCGACAATGGCTGTCATTAATAAAACTCTCAGATAAAGGCTGTGCAATGGTTGCTGTGAAAGTAAGTGGTTATACTGAAGAGGGAATGAGACAAACAATGGATATGAATACTTAAAAACCTTTTGTAACAGATCACACACAAAATTTAAAGAAGAAAAAACGGTATGTTTTTATATGCTTCCCAACATACACAAAATAAACAACCCTGACCAGCCTATCATCTCTGGAAAACATAAAACCACTGCTATAATATCTTTATTTGTTTACCTGCACCTCCAGCCTCTTGTTGGAGAACTTCCATTATTTGTTAAGTATACCAGTCCCTTTCTTCAATTATTGAAAAATGAAAACAAATCTACACGATGAATGATTAACTTCTCCTGGCTACATTTGATGTTACATGTCTATACACTAATGTATCACAGAAGTATGGCCTTAAATTAGTCATGGCTCTAAGTAAAAGCACTATTAAAAGAGCATCAATCAAGGTGCTTACTAACGTAGCAAGACTAACCCAAAAATCAGTCAACTTTATTTTCAATTGTAAACACTCTTTACAGATACAATTCACTTCTAAGGATTCTCAGATGGCTCCATCCTTTGAAAACATCTTCATGGGCGAACAAGAAGGCCATATACTTGTTACTTCTTACCCTAATATGGCTAAGACACATTGATTACTTATTTAAGGTGAAATCTGTATGTAATAGAAGAATGTATCACTTATATCCTCAAAATCCATCATACAATCAGATTCACCAGTAGCAATGCTAAACACAAGTTACCGCTCTCCTTTCTGTATGTGCTATTGTCTGTGCATTCATGAACAGAAATCGTAACAGACTAGTACAACTAATCAAAGACACTCATCTGTGTTTTAGCTGGAATGTGTCTCATCCATGCCTCATTTAAATTCTGCATCATCTACAGACAAGCACTCAGAATAAAATAAATTGTAGGAGTGAAAACACTTGTAAATAATACCTATAGTAGCTTGCTACACTATACTAAATTTATGGTTGTCAATTGCATATCATACATCAACATATTGTCAGATATTTGCAGTTATCCAACAAAGTACTTATTTGAAACACCAGCAGTAAAATCGATAGTGTGAAAATGCCATTTGAGGTATACTATTATCCATCAGCTCTTGATTACAAAAACATAAGCCAAAATTGTTTCCCATAATGGCTGCTTATGAAAAAACTACAAAAGGTTTAGCCAAAAACTACAGTCTTTGCTTACTGCAGTAATCCCAGTTTAGTTGCAGTTATTGACAGAATTCTAATCAAATACTGTAAACAAATCCAGGGGTTCATTGATTCGTTTCTAAAATGTGCCTCCCATGTGCCCACATTTTACAAACAAGATGAGTTACAAATTCTGTCACGACTCTATGGCATAAAACAACATCTTACATCACCATCGACTTATGCCATTTTGTGCAATTCACGGTCAACAAAAAATATAAAAAACAGAATGAAGACCAAGGAGACTGTAAAAAACAATCTGTAGACAAAACAGTAAATGATGACTACATATTCTTCAGATAAAACTGATTAAAAAATTGACCAGCATATAGCCCAATCATTTTAACCTTTGAGACCGTGTGCTGTCGACATGACGATTTCCCAGTAGAGCATGTCTTGAAGACTGAGAAAACAATCTTGTACTTCCTGAGGTGTAATAGAAATATATTAATGTTTTTTGGGGGGAGTGTCAGTTTGAGCAGATGGAATAGATAGATAGATAGATAGATAGATAGATAGATAGATAGATAGATAGATAGATAGATAGATAGATAGATAGATAGATAGATAGATAGATAGATAGACAGATAGATAGATATTACCCAGTGGGGTTCGCCACTGGGAAGTTATAGTTAGGACCACATTTAAATTGGAAATAGATTTTTGGGGTTGCTAATAACTTTGCCACTGTTTGATGAATGTTCCCAAAATTTTCCCCAAAAAGTTTCATCCACCTAGGCTACTTCCTAGAAAGGTTTGGGGCGATCTGTCAAGTGGGGGCAAAGAAAAAAGCATGGTTCTAAAATGCCTTTTCCCAGTGCAAATTTCTTTAGGAAGATTGAAAAGTGATTCAGAAGAAATGGCTGAACCAAAGTACACCAAATTCGGCAGAGAGCTAATCTATCCTTTATTTGGTGTATATCTGTTCATTTCGTTTTTGAGAAATTAGGGTTAAAAATTTTTATATATTTCAAGCCACTGTTTCTCTGTGAATGGTCCACGAGGATTTGCAGTTCGACGGGCTGACTGGATGGCCTCAACCTGAAAAAAAAAGTTGCAGCAACCACTTTAAGACTCAGGGACTCTGTCCCCATGCCTAGGGAATAAGGAAAAACGTGAAAGTGTTGAAGGTGTGTGGTGAAAAAAAGGAGGGGGCCCAAAATGCAATGTCCCAATACATTTTCCATAGACTTTTTATTAGACAGTGCTATTGCAAAAATTGCTGAACGGAGTTACGCCAAATTTGATAGGAAACTAGATCTTGGTTCACTGATTGAGCTTTTTGTGATTTGGTGTAAATCAGGTCAGTAATTCTTGAGATATGAAAGTCTAACCATATTCATATATCTGGACTGTGGAATTTAAGGGACTCGCTTGAGAGTCTCTTGAAACATGGACGTCGATTCATCAAAATGCCTGGTGTAGCGGAAATGATTTCACATGCTATGTAACCCCCCCACCTGATGTCACAGGAAGTGAAATCACATAAACTTTGACCTGGTGACATCACAAGAAGTGACATCATCTGCCCTTTGACCCACCAAGATGATGTCACAGGCAGTGACATTGCAAGACATTTGAACTGATGGCATCACGGGAAGTGGCATCACAAGACTTGTGGAACCCATGAAATCAAAGGAAGCGACATTGCATGACCTGTGGCTTGGTGCTATCACAGGAAGTGATGCATCTAACGTTTCACTACTTACATCACACACACAGGGTGAAAAGTCTCTACAGTTGCAAAAGTGCCTTAAAAACAGACATACTTCAAATCCAATTGAAAATGCAACTACATACATTGTTTCAGGTAGTATCTTCAGCTATACAATTAAGATAATGTAGCATTGATTAAGAACCTATCTAATAGTGTACAATAAAGGAAAACACAGTAGTCAAGTTGAAATCAGGCATTATCAATATCAAATAACTTAAAAAATGGGATGGTTGAGGGGCCTATAATCTTCAAAACAAGTTCACTTTATCATTTGTTTTAGAAGCTAAGAGTACCATGTAATTAAATATTGGTCTTGCAACATAGATAACAGTGCTATTTAATGCAGGTCAGGTTCTCCCAGCAACCTTCCTTTCCATGATATGGTATGCATACTTCTAAACCTGTGGGGTCATTGAACCTTTCCAGGTTTACTAGCATAAATTTATTCTACAGAAAAACATGCATATCACTGGAACAGTACTTGTGCTGATCAATAATATGCTTATTCTGCATTAGTATATCTTACCAGCAACAATATCTTATCAAACAGCCAGAATGCCCAAAGGCATGCATGCTTGCTTTACAAATGCACATGTTACAGTCCGCATTAAGAATGTCTCCATTAATCACTGCTCCTAAAGCAAAACTTTCCACATTTTCAAAATCCATCACACACGCATACAGAGACAATGAATCATAAGTGGGTAAATAAGTGTATAGAAAATGTTCCATAAGGAAAAGGAGACTTCAAATGTAGGATTCACATGTCATCCATACTGGTAGGCACTTTTTAAGAGTGCTCGGTCTGGAGAAGTACAAACTCAGGATTCAGAGCATAACACAGTGGTTAGGGCTGACTTTAATAATAAGAATGTATTTCTACTCCAACAAATCTTTCTTAGCAACATCAGAATTGAAAGACTGGCAAAAAAACATAACTTTCTAACCTGTACCATGCAGCTTGCATGCAGCTCTTAGATGGCAGTTCATAGCTTACTGTGCTAGATTACAAATGCAACATAACATAGCATGTGTATTTGTATAGCGCACGTATCACCCAAGGGTATCAAGTCACTGAATAACATGTTTTATTGTTACCCAACTCAGTGGAACTCATTCAATGTAACTTACGAACTGCACAGCAACAAAAGCAGCAACGCACTGGGCTATCCACAGAAAATATTGTTCTTTGATATGCATGGCATACGTTCTTTGCAGCAGGTATATTAACCCTCTGCCCTAGCTTAGATAAGTGAAAACTGCAACTAGACAAAACTCCCATCTCTCTCGAGCAGGTACATTAATACATCACCGGACGTAGCTTGGCACTTTTATTGTTGCCTGAAAACCGCTGAATATGTGCAGAACTTTGAAGTGCTTTTAAGACTGCTTCACTGCTACAAAACCAGCCCCGAATAACAAAACCTGCCCCCCAAACTTCCAGCCTCCTAGGGAAATGCCAGACCTTCGCCCAATGATAGGTACAGCCATTCCGGCCTTGGTGGTATTCAAAACAGACAATGTCTTGTTGGCCAGTCCACCAGCACTGACAGGCGTGTGCATGTGGCTTCATGGATGCAGTGTTCAACATAAAACAAATGGCAATTATGTGTTATTTACATTACATAAATGAATGCTAGACCCCTAGAAGGGTTGAACCTCAAATGTGTGCACTTCAACAATTTATGAAGTTTTGCAGCAGGGCATTTACATTTTTTGTTTCAACTCCAAAAAAACAGATAATCTTATCTTACTTTACTTGTTTCTTCTGTTAGATGTTTGCCTAGGGCCAACAGCTCACAGGAGTCACAACGACTGGCACCACCACAAGGGGAGTTGGAGAATCGAGATTCTAGTCGAGTCGATGTGATGATTCAGCCAGAATCACACTATCCCTGGCCCACCTGAGGTCTGACCATTCCACTCGTCAGAGAGTGACAGCAAGTCACTCACAGCCCAGTTGGGACTGGGTGTATGTTTCAGAACTTGTATTGAAGTCAATCACTCACTCTAGAGACACCCAGCACCCACGCCATGCTGCAGGCATGAGTCCGACTCCAACTCCACGAGTCACACGTTCTTTGCAGCAGGCATATTAACCCTCTGTGCTACCTTAGATAAGCGAAAACTGCCACTAGACAAAGCTCCTCTCTCTCCAGCAGGCACACTAATAAATCACCAGAGTTAACTTGACAGTTTTATTGTTGCCCGAAAACTGCTGAATATACGAGGAACTTTGCAGTGCTTTTAAAACTGCTGCACTGCCACAAAACTGACCGCACTAACAAATTGTGCCCCACACCCTTCCAGTCTCCCAGGGAAACAGCTGCAATGCCTGGTACTGCCATTTCAACCTTAGTGGTGTTCACCAGCATTCACTAATAGGCATGCACATGCTTTGGCTACATAGATGCAGTGTTTGACCTAAAACTCCGGCTAGCAAGGTGTTATTTACATTACATAAATGATGGATAGACTGCTAGAGGGGTTTAACCTGAAATGTGTGCTCTTTAACAATCATTTCTTAAGTTTTGAAGGGCATTTGAAAATCTTGTGTCAACTCCAAAAACAGATAATCTTGTCTTACTTTGCTTGTTGCTTCTGTTAGATGATTGCCCAGAGCCCGCAGCTAACAGGAATCATAGCAAATGGCACCACCACAAGGGGAGTAGGGGAGTCGAGATTCTAGTCGGGTCCATATGTTGACTCAGTCAGCCTCACTCTCACACGACTTCACCTGTCCCACGGCCATCCATGTCAGTCAGAGAGTGACAATTAAGTGACGCAAGTTACTCATGGCCCGGTCTCGAACTTGCGTTCGATCTAGTCAGTCTTTCTAGAGTCTTGACACCCAGAAACCGCGCAGCAGGCACGAGTCCAACTTGACTCTGAGGCTGTGTAGCGTCAGCACAGCCTTTACTGCTGCGCAGGCGCTGGCCAATAATTTTTGCCAGGGCCGCCATCATTGGTAGCGCATTTACGCATGGACTATCATATTGACAGCCCTGGGACCCGGTCGGCGGCCCCAGACATGGCGGTATACATACCACACCAGGCACCATGTCTTTAGCTAGGGTAGGGTGCAGCAAGTGCACACTTGCATTTACACACATGCTGCTAGCTACAGCCCATATAGTTAGTCACAGTCTAATTATACTCAGTCCTGCTACGCGCGCTTCATGCTCATTTGCTCAGCTTCCTGGCCCATGCCCGCAGCAGATACATACAATGCATAAAATCAAGGACTGCAACGGCCAGCCCAGGGTCACCATAGCAACGAGTGAGACAAGTTTGTACCCCCACCCAGGCCCAGCTTGCAGGTTATCATGATGTCTCTGCAGGCAGAGCTTTAGCACAGCAGTGCAATCAAGCGCTGCTCACACTGCAGCTGATTTTATGCCACCAAAGTGCTTACCAAAGATGTCAAACAGCCATGGGGCGCAAACAAGTTGGCAGTTGTCACAACGTGTGGCTTAGGGGATGCAGTTGTAACCCCTGGCAATGTCTAATTGATGTCCATGCCTCAAACCCAATTTTTTAAATTGGAGAGTTCTGATTGGCCAAGGAAGCTTCTTGTTTCCATTGGGCCAATTCGCTCCCACAGGAGTCAGACTCCTTGGGGAGTAAGCAGCACGCTGATTGGCTGCCAACAACATGAAAGAAATGAAAGAAAGTCATAATAGGACTCAGGGACTCTGGTCTGATGTTTAAAAAATAATAATATAAGGGTACAGGGTATGGATACCCTGCCCCCCTAGGCCCAGTGGGGGAACCCAGAAGGACCCCAGAGCCAAAATAATAAAACCAATCTGTGTTTTTTTCAGCAGCCCCTTGGGACTTCCCCTTGCGGCAAAAAAAAAAAAAAAAGAAAAAAGAACCTGGCGGCTGACATTTTTTAAAATTAATGCAGAGGGGGGCCTGGGTAGAGTCTCCCTACCGAGCCTATTTTGGGCCCAGGGCTGGGTATATTAAGGAAATGTGGGCACACAGCCTCTAGACCCAAGCCCCCCGGGGCTGGAATTGTCTAAAAAAAAAAAAAATAAATAAATAAAAAAAAACAGGCCACACTACAACCCCCTCCCTGAGTCTTTATAGGCCCGGGGACCCAATCCCCCTGGCCGTCTCACTTACTGTGTCCCGGGTAGCCTACAGCCTACACAATTGCAAGAAGGGAAATGTGTTTGCTAACGTCTGGCAGAAGCATTTTTTAAATCTTCCAGCAAGCATGCAAATCTGCTCCCCGTCGGCGGGAGATTTAAACATGCTCCTGCATGGTTTTTGCCCTGGGGTGGGGTCCCCAGGGCCTAATAAAGCTCAGGGAGAGGGTCCATGAGATCACCCCTCCCCCTTTAAAATAACACATGGCCCCAGAGGATGGGTCCCCAGGGCCTATGAAGTCTCAGGAAGGGGGTCCTCAGTGGTGTACAGTGAAGTGTGGTAATTGAAACAGACGTAGCGTGAAAGTGTGTTAACAGATGTAGATGTAATGTGGCAGGTAATAGATTATTTGGTGAAAATGATAATTTTTGGTAGTATGTGTGAATAGTGTAAGTACTATTAAAGTTATAATTTTTAGAAATAATTTGTTATATATTGGGCCACTGTATACCGTGGTAAGTTCATGATACAATGAGCATGATAAGGCACTATGTGATTGGTTAATGACTATGTTTTCCAAAGATAAAAGGGATCTGTGTTTTCAAAATATTTTGTCTGCATTCTGTGTTTCGCTGTGTTCTGAGTTAGGGTCTTAGGTGTAGGTAAGTAGTACTTTTTAGTGTTGTTCCCTACCTATTATCTCTTTCTTAAAGGGGTAATAGGTAGAGAAATGTCATTATAATTTTCTATATATTTTTACAGCAGGAAATGGAAAAAACACTGTAGCACCCTATATTTGAAAAAAAATAAATGTACTACAGTCTATTTTTAATTTTCTTTACGTAGTTATTTTTTTGTTGGTATCGCAGTTTTCCTGAGGCAGTATATATAGCAGCTTGAATAAAGTGGTAAGAAGTAGGTGAAAAATATTAAAACTAATTACCTGTGTCATAGTCATACATCTCTTTGTGCTATAACATTAGGATTACATTCTGTGAATAATAAACATGTTAGATTGTGTATTGTGTTTTTTTAGGCATAAAACATGTTCTACATTGTTGAGTGTCTGTGGTGGGGTGGGAGGTTGAATTAGCACCGTGGGACCACAATAGGTTTAAGGGAGTTTTTAAACTTGTACATTTCATATATTTCAAGGTTTTGTGCTGTAACCCCTAAAAGCACTCTCAACCTTCACTCCTTTTCAATTTTATGTTTTTATAGCGTTTTTGATTTTTGCACAGTTACTGGTGCTATGACCGTTTTGGAGTGTGTTATGTTCCCCCTTTCCGTAGAAGAGATCTCTCTTTTCTATCCTCTACATTGACTAAGGGAGTGTGAGCAAATCACTTCCCTACCATTCCATACGGGAGGCAGAGGTAGATTGATTATGCCATCCCTTGCTTAAATTCAGGGCTTTATATGGTGCTCTAGACAGGTCCAAAGATGCTGTACTCCAGCTGTGCTCGCCCTGCCCAACAGTGGCAATGTATGTTTTAGCCCATCACCTCACCTATGTACATGAATATTTACTAACCTCTGCTTTGTCCAGAGGTGGGGAAGGGGGTTCTTTGCTGGTCCCACCTCCCACTGCCTGCACAAGAGCAAGGGGTGAGATGTGGTTCCCTCCCTTGATCAAGGGTGGATGGGATATGTGTTCCCGCTGTGCAGCAGGGAAAATGCATTTGTTTTCACCAGTCGTGCCCAAGAGCAGGTGTAAGTGGCACAAGGAAGGGGTAAGGGGGCCTTTATTTGTATTACCCTTTGCCCAAGGGCAGGGGGACATTTTTGCCCCTCCAGGGGCTGAGTGGAAATGCATAGTTTTAACTCCAGCTGCCATTTCCAGTGGTAGAGAGAGTTATGCGTGCCCCTTTCCTATCCACGTGCAGGAAGGTACTTATATCCGCCCTCTGCCCTGGCCACCTGTATTCAGGATTTTGTGTAAAAATGACAATATGGTGGAGTAATACTATCAGAAAATGAGCTGCTTTATTCCGCAGAATTTGGCATTTCTTGCCGCATAATTAGTCACCCTTGCGGCATAATTCGGCTCTACCCTACCACATAATTCCAGTGGCCCCCGTCTATATGCCTTGCTCGTGAGCAAGGATGGGAACATATAGGGTATATGAAGCAACCTCCACGGATAAGGTAAAAAGGAGAGCAACTTCCAAGCACACTTGGGCTATGGACAGTAGAGTGGTGTGGATGCTAAATAACATTTGAACAAGGTGGGGCAAGGTATTCCTCCCAGGCTGATGTGCACAGCCAAGGAGGATATTTTATACACTCCTAGTAGGACAAGGCCACACTTTCTTTGTAATTGCAGTTACCTCCAGTCCTGGAGAACTGCATATTGGGTGGCTGAAGGGGAATTACAGCAGCTACTCGCAGCTGTGCTGCCTCTTTTTCTCATTTCCTCATTCAAGTTTGCAAACATTTACTACTGCGCATGTAGTTTTGGTCATGTTTTCACAACAGATGGATTAAAAATTTCGAAATGAAAAAAAGGTACCAAGGTTGCTGCGCATCTTAAAATTTCATAAACTTTTAATCAGTGATTTTGGTAAAGTGATGTTAGTTGCAAATATCTATCTTTTGAACCCCCTCACCTTTCAACTTGTTACCGCTTTTGTGCAGTCTTCACCAAAGCTGGTTTGGTGAAGAGCAGAATTTTAACCAGTGTTTCTCCCATGCTTTCTTGTAAACTGGAAACGGGGAGCAACGTTATTAAGGGTCCAACAATGGTATCTCCAGTGCACTCATGTATTAGCCTTTAATACAGAGGTGTGGCTGCACATTTGTAGTATATGGATCACACTGACTTGAAGAAGTAATCAACCTGTAATAGCACAGACGTATGTGGGCCACTATGCAGATACAGAACAGCTAATGTTATTTAGTAGGTTTACCCTTAGTTTTGGGTTCATGCAATGTTACTACCACACTTTGTAAACCATGTGCTAAGCCTTTCCATGTACTAGCACTAGTATTCTGCATTAGTTGAATGAGGGAATGGTTCTTCAATAGTTTCATGAAATGAGATAGATTTGGATGCAGTCTCGGTTGCAGGAAAGAAGAGTATAACTTCCCCAGTAACTGCTTTAAATTTGATTATAATTAGGAAGTCATTCAAAAGAGAGTATTCCACAAGCATATGTAAAATAGAGACTTTGCAAGTGGATCGGAACTTAAGTCCAAAGGCCCGTGTGGTCAATAATATGTTTAAAACTACTTGTTGCAGAATTAATACCAAATCTATCTAGGTCAGAGAACTCTCTATATATGGTAGTCTTTTCAGCAATTTCTTTGGGAGGCCTAGATGAAAAGCTAATCCAAGCTTGACCAAACCATAGCTCTAGCTAACACAGCACTATCATTTTCCTATAATAATGGCTGTAAATTCCAGGGGAGCATGTGATGGAATGGAACTCCTCACTCCGTCAACTTCATTGACTATGAAAAGGCATTCAATAGTGTGGACAGAGAGGCTCTTTGGAAACTTCCTCCCCACTACTATGTGCCAAATAAACTCATAAGAATCGCCAGGAACTCTTACGAAGGAATGACCTGCAAGACACTCCATGGAGGACAACTCATGGAAGCTTTCAAAAGGAAGACCTGAGTCCACCAGGGATGTTTGCTCTTGCCTTTATCTTCCTGCTGCCCATAGACTGGATCATGAAGACATCCAAAGCAAGGAAAAGAAATGAGATCCAGTGGACACCTTGGGTGCGTGTTCATGACCTGGACTTTGCAGACGACCTGGCTCTACTCTCCCATACCTATCTTCAGATGCAAGATAAAACCAACAAAGTGGCAGCTACATCATCATAACTTGTCCTTAACATCAACAGGGGAAAAACGATCCTGGAGATTAACACAGTCACCACAACAGCAGTCACTATTGTTAGCAATGAGCTGGAAGAGGTTGAGGCCTTCAACTTCCTGGGCAGTGTCGTAGACAAGCAGGGCAGCACTGATGCCGACATCAAGGCACGAATCAGCAAAGCAAGGGCTGCCTTAATTCAGCTAAAGAAGATGTGAAGCTCCAAGGACCTAACGCTGCAAACCAAGATCAGGCTTTTTAAAACCAGCATAAAAATGGACCTTCTGTATGGAGCAGAAACTTGGAGGACAACAGTTATGTTATTGAAACTTGTATAGTGAGCGTATACCCGTATGTGTCTTGGCGCTTTCAGGCACATGAACATACTATGCAGAGGTATAGCTAATTTCTGAAAAGACATACTTAAGTTCCTTTCTAAACGCAGTGACCTCCACCAACAAAGTCCAGACTTTTATCAACTCATACCTAATCTATGGCAGCAGACTTTCCAACTCCCTGCTCATGAAGTAACCATGAAAAGTTGCTGGGGCTGAATAGGTCACACCCTCCACAAGCCTGCATCAAACATCACCAGGCAAGCCTCCAGCTTGAACCCCAAGGGAAAAGGAAAATAGAAAGATTAAGACGCACCTGGCACCAAGGCCTCGAGGTTGACAGCAAGGACAGACATGGCTGGAGAGTCCAACCTGATGACCTGTACCCCAGAAGGGGCGTTAGGCATAAGTAAGAGGAAACAAAATGGCCTGCAGACAGGGCGCCAATTTGCAACACAGTGAATGATTGCCAATACACGGTTGGATGCCTCCAAAGCCAAGCAATTCTATACATGTGTTTTCTGTATCCAAAAAGGAAACGTTTTTTTTTTTAAGTATTCGGTTCCCAATAAAGGCACAGATGCTGCTGTTTTAATAAAACAATGTTTTAAAGGACTTTGGGGTGTATAGGGGGTGCTCCTCCCAAGCCTCTCTAACATAATTTACAAAGGGAAAGTTGTCCATCAGGAACACCTTCTTCTTAGCCAATCCTGTACCATCCCAAAATGGGGTTCAGTAACGCCTCAATGATTTGCAACTGCATTTACAGTCACAAACCATACATCCGAAGAGAGACGCTTCTTTCATCCCCTGTCCCCATTTGCAACTCAGAAAGGATTGTGAAAGCCTTTTTATAAGTTAAAAAAAAAAATTCGACTACCAAAAGTTCTTTCTGCATTCTGAAAATCACTTTTGTGGTTCTAAATCCTGTAATTGTGCGAACTATAGGGGTTTTGACTGCACAAGGGCTTTGTACATCTGGCCTCAAGTGTTTTTTTGATGAAGAATTCACTTTATTCACACATAGGATTTGAGTATTGGCTATACATTTTTTTGAGCAGCTTTTGATTCTGACTGAGGAAATATATAGTTGCTTTTCAGAAATGCCTCTACTAATATAGTAACAGTGTCAATCAACCAGTGAAATTATAAAATGACTGAAAATATCCCCTGACAGAAAAGTAACTACGTTGATAAAGTGAAGATAAGTGAGTTCACCTTTTTTTGTGATCCATTAAAATAGGAGGAAAAATGGAAAAAAGAATTGTACATCTATTCTACCATTGTTAAAATAGATCTGTTTAACAAGTTACTTACCTCAGGAAATGTTCTTTCTGGTAGAGACTCTATCTAGCCACAGATTCCTCACCTTTTGAATTTTCCCCAGGAATCAGAATGGATCAGTAAACCTTTTAGTAGTACTTCTGTGCATGGAAGTTGGCACCTTGCAGCTCAGCACTGATGCTGTTCTGCTCCAGAAATAACACAGGGGCTTATATTGGTGCCACTCCTGCATACTGCCCATTTCTGCAGAACCAGTTTGTCTGGGAAGAAGGAAGTGTAAGGTAGATTGACACCAATAGCCTGAAGCTGAGGTAATGGCAATAAGGAACACAGTCTTGATAGTAAGAAGCCATAAAGTACAGCTTTGAAGTGGCTCCAATGAAATGTACATCAGAAAAGTCAGGACTAGATTAGGTTCCCATTAGGCCATAATAAAAGGAGAAAGGGTGAACATGTGTTGCAGCCTTTCTAAAATCGCATCATAACTAATGAGTTTAACAACAAGATCTGATCTGGCAATCATAAAAAAGGCTGAAATGCCCAAAAGATACCCCTTAACTGTGCCCAAAGCAAAACCTTGCAGGGCCAGAGACAGACCAAATAACTGAACATCAAATAACTTAGCCTGGAAGGGGTCAGTTTGGCGGGTGCAACACCTTGCCCTGTTGCTACAACAGTAGGTCCTCGCACATTGGCACATGGGAAGCCTGATCAGAGGACATATGCCCAAGCCTAGGAGTTTTAGATACCATACTATCTGTGCTCAATCCAGAGCCACTAGGATAACCTGGGTCTGGTCTGTTCTGATCTTCTTGAGAACTGGGGGCAGGAGTGGTAGCAGTAGAAAGGCATGCAGGAGTCCTGAGTCCCATTCGAGGCAGAACACATTTCCAAGTGAGAGACGCCTTGGAAACTCCAATGTGCAGAAGCACTGACATTGCACGTTCTTAGTGGTGGCAAAAAGCCGAGGTGCTCCCAATTTGCAGAAGTGACCTTGTGCCACCTCTGGATGTAGCTACCATTCGTAGTCTGTCATACTTTGATGGCTGAGTTAATCTGTCAATGATTCTGCAAGGTAGTTCACCACAAGAAACTTCCTTGATGATCCACCCATTTCCAGAGGTGCAAGACCTCCTGGCACAGGGTCAGTGTCTCCAACCCGCCCTGTTTGCTGCAGTACCATATGGAGGGGTGTTGTCCATGACCACCTGTACCAGCATCGCCTTGATGGATCAAAAGAGACTTTCAGTGTCACGCAGATGGCCCTCAGCTCCAGAAGGTTGATGTGTAGCCGAAACTCTGCCTAAGACCAGAGGCCTCTGATCTCAACCTCTCCCAGATAGCCGACCCAATTCAGAAGCAAAGCATCCATCACCACTGTAAGCTCCAGGTGGGGAAGGGTGAGATTTCTGGTACTGACCCAATGCGGTAATTTTCACTACAGAGCTTTTGCGGTCTCCTCTGAACATTGTCGGAGAGGTCGACTTTAATGTGGGCCCACTGGGACTTCAAATCCCACTGCAGAACCCTTATATGCCACCTGCCATACTCAACTGGCAGGAAGCCATCCGTCACAGCAGCCTCAGAGTTGACCTCACTGAAATCTAGGACCGAGGCAGAAAGATCAGGATCATAGCATAAATGTCCCGGACTTTCTTTCCTAGAGTACAGGCATGATATTGAACCAAGCCCAGAATGACTCTAATGAAGGGGATCGTCTAAGGAGTTAGTTGTGACTACAGCATGTTGATAGTGAACTCCAAAGAGGACAGTTGACTGTAGTCTGGAGGTGGTTGATGACTGCCTTCAGCATACCCCCCTTCAATGGCCAGTTGTCGAGGTTGGGAGAAGACTAGCACCCCTGACCTCCAAAGGTGTGCTGTTGCCACCGCCATCACTTTAGTGAACACCCAAGGGGTGCTGGGGAGACCAGAAGGGAGCAAAGAAACTGAAAACGCTCCTCTCCCACCACGAACCGCAGGTAGCGCTAATGACCCAGCAGGATGGGTATATGGAAATAGGTGTTTGTCGGTCCAATTCTACCATCCAGTCTTCAAGGTCCAAGGCAGGTAAGACCTGGGCTAGGGTAAGCATTTTAAACTTCTCCTTCTGAAGGAAGGCGTTCAAAGGGCGCAGGTCTAGAATAGGTCAAACACCTCTGTCCTTCTCAGGCAACAGAAAGTAGCGGTAATAACAATAACCTACTTCTGGCACCAGCACCCTCTCTACAGCCCCTTGGGCAAAAGGGCTTGCTCTTCCTGCTGCCACATGGGGAGCGGGTCCTCCGTCAGACACTGAGGGGATGGTGAAGGTTCTGCGGACAAGAGTGAAGGGTAAGGTGTATCTGTAGGACCCACCTGTGCGACGTGATTACTTGAGAGCCTGGTAGGAATTAGTGAATTCTGCTGCCCACTGGGTGGTTGTGCCCCTGCAAGGGCATGTTAAAGAGTTTTGGCAGGTGTGGTCCCAGGGGGCGGAAGGTTTGGCAGCATGCTGATCTTGGCTGTGGGGGCAGTGGGCATCACTGCCTCTTCTGCTAAACTGCTTGGTTCCCGGAGGGGGTTGGATGGGTTGACTCTAAGAAAGGCCTCGCCAAAGCAGCAGAAGGAACAATGGAACTGCTGTGATTGGCAAGGTGGGGCAGAACGCAAGTGGTAACCCTGCTCTCCTTAAAAAGCTCAAGAGAGGAATCTGCTTTTTCCCCAAACAGGCAAATCCATCAATGGTCATGCCCATCAGAAAAGACTGGACATCGCAAGAACAACCACATGCTGAGTGGCGAATGGCAATGAGGGTGCCTCTGGATCATCCAATGGAATAGTTAGTGTCCAAACCACAATGAATTGTGAACTTGGTGGAATCAGGACTCATTAATTGCCTGAGAGTGTGCAGGGCAAAGGTCTTTGGGCACACCAAATAGGACTGAATCCCGAAGGGTGTCTTAGTAACGTTTCAACAATGCGCTGGTGTTAATGGATCAAAGTGCCACGCTGGTGGAAGAAAAGACATGAGCTCCAAGTGTTTCCACTCACTTAGATTCCTTATCAAGGCGATTGGTGGGAAATGTGTTAGGATTAGATCGTCTGGTGGAAGCCAGCACCACTAGGCTTTCTAGCAAGGGTTGATGCGAAAGAAAAGCTGAGTTTCCAGGAGCAGGTTGATGGCACCTGGCAATTTGTCTATTGATGGGGGGTGCAGAGCAAGATTTGGCCCAAGCTCCCAACAATGTATCCATTAGTGCATCGTTAAAGGGAAGAAGAGGCTCAGAAGATGCTTGCCTCAGTTGAAGGACTTTCTTCAAGACAGTGATTTTGACCTCCAATGTGGGGAGTGGGAGGTCAAGAACTCTGGCTGGCCGACGTATCACGATGGTGTGGCAGAGGATTCCTCTTAGGCTGGTCCAGGGGAAGAAAAAAAGTTATATCTGGCGAGGTATTGGGGCTACCAGCCTCCTGTGAGTCCTCGTACCAATTATCTTGGTAGTGTTAAGCAAACTCATTATCTGGATCAAAGTCATTATCCGAGTCAGTCCCAAACAAGGAATGACGAGTGTTATTGAGCCTGCGGTAATTCAAGTGAGGGAAGCGGTGCTTCAGGCACCACGTCTGTCGATCGGGCCAGTGTGGGTTGTGGTACCAGCAGCAGAGTCTGAACAGGAGCTGAAGGCAAGATAAATGTGGAATGTCGAGCTGGTGCCGATGGTAAACCCACCGGTGCTATTCCTGGTAGATAGCTTCTGTGCTCCTTGGGTCTCTTGGTCGGCAGGGGTCCAAAGAACTATATACACAGACATAACTGCACAGAACTATTTGATCTAAGATGGTCCTGGAAACTCAGGCTGTGTCAGAACTAGCGGTGGGATCGATTCTGAAGTCACGTAGCCCGACTCCAGGAGCGAGACAGAAAAGGGTGGTGCCGCTCTCGCTCAGGCGAGTGATGCAAGGTAGAGTAATCATGCTTCAACTTCTTGTGTTTCTTACTCTCACCTGAGGACTTGGGGTGCAATGAAGATAAGCTTCTGGAGGCTCGGTTGACTCCAGGAACAGAACCGAGAGCAAACCTTGGACATGGAGCTGGATTTGGAACAGTACCACAGTGGAGTTATCTTCTGCTTGTTGATGCAGAGCTTCGCCTCGCATTCCCTGATGGCTTTCAAGTTTGACGCAATCTCCACAGGTCCTGGAGTTAAGGCTTGACCACAAGTACACCTGATGGGGACCTGTCACAGTTAGTTGTTTGTGACAGTGCCTACAGGGCTTGAAACCTGTTGTTTTAGGTGGTGACATCCCTTGCACACTGGAGAAACCTTGGAAATATAGAGGTAAATGTCTTAGGGAGACCAGCTCCGGATCCGCATCTGGTGGTGCTGAAAGAAAGGAACAGGAGTCAGCGACCGAGAATGGCGCCTCTGTAGGCACTGCAAATCATTTTTGGAGTAGAATAGCGTGAGTGTGGAGTTGAAACACCAAGTTCTGGTGCACAGAGGTACTGCTGTGTCCAGTCTAATGAATGGGGAATATTCAAATAGTGAGGAATCTGTGGCTAGAAGTCTCTATCAGAAAGTTTGATGACACAAAATCATTATAGCATTGTCTGTCTTTTTGTTTAATAAATGCAGTGCAAATAGACATCATTGCATTGTAAAAAAAAAAAAAGTTCCTTATAATGGAGGAAATTAAGTTTGTTTCCCTATTCTCTTGCTCACGATAGTAAGCCTATGCAGGGCACCTCCAATGAGTGCAAAGAAAATAATATGGGATTAAGTCCTAGGTTAAAGGTCTGTCCCTTCAGACTACTTTAATTTCTGAGTAAAATATTCTGCAGATTGCATCATTTTATATTAAAGCTGTATAAGGTCACACTGGGTCGAAAGGAGGAAACCTATTCACAAACTGCATTTTGTAGTACTTTAGTAGTACTAGAGTAGCACTATTAAAGTACTACAAAATGCAATTCACAAACCTACAAGTGTAAATCTCCACCTCCACATCCCCTGTCTTTCGTATGGGGATATTCTCCTGCATATAAGTACGGTGTAAGAAAAATTTAATACGTTTATTACATTTTCTAATAATTAGTTAAATATTTGATGTTAAGTATTAATGTGGATGTTATAGATTTATTTCAAATGTAGAACAGAACAAAATGCAAAAATGCTACACAACTATTTAACTTCATTTTAAAATTGTAATTGCATTTATATAGCGCTTAATAACCCTGACAAGGCGTTGAGGCACTTTTCCGCGAGTACCACGCCACTCTGATACCCAAAAAGGATTAGTGGTGAATTGGTATAGGGAGATATAAAATTTTAAAAGATATTTAAATTGGTGGACAAGTGATTTTGTTATTTGGATTGAAAAATGACAGTGGAGGAATAGAAGAGGGGAATGTGTGCATTTATATAGCACTTGCTACCCCTGATGAGATGTTAAAGTTCTTTTTGGTGGGTAGCACAGTACTCCGATACCCACACAGGATTAGTGGAGAATTAGTATAGAGAAATATTAAATTAATTTAAGCAGTGGACATGTGAGTCTGTTAGTTAGATTGAAAAGGATAGTGGAGGGATAGAAGAAGGAAGGGTCTCGAAAGTGTTTTTATGGAGATCATAGCAGTAGGAGGAGGTTTTGTGACAAGTAAAGGGGGATAGAGGGTGGAAGAGCAAGAGGGAATGGTTTGGAAAGGCTTATTTGAGAGATCTGAATAGCAAAAGAGGATTAAGATGATGCAGGGAGGGGTGGATGAGGGAAGAGTTTAGAAAGTGCTATTTTTGGGATCATAGTAGTAGAATGGGGTTTGAGATGACTCAGAGTAGAGGCAGAGGATATATTTAGAGAGGTATAGGGTGAGAAATAGGGTAGAGCATTTTAGGTTTTGGGATGAGTCGGAGTGGAGGTAGAGGATATATTGAGAGAGGTATAGGGTGAGATCTAGGGTAGTGCATTGAGGATGCTAAATTAGAAGTAAAGTAATACATATAAAGATACACAAGTACGTGGAAGGTATATATGTAGATTTAAGATGTATTTAATAAACTCAGACTTTCAAATGTTGCTGTACTTTAAGCTAATGTATTTGTTTTTATAATTTATAATTCAATAGAGAACCACTTGCAGATAGTTATGATACAAATGTACTTATTTATGCAGTGGCCTATATACATGATAAGCATAGAATAATATAACCATAAGTAATATGTACATTTGTTAAGCAGAACTAGCGAACATCTATATATTTATAAACATAATTATTATACACGTTTATACAAAAGAATACACATATGTAGATACACATATATAATCCAAATAAATGTTTATATACACAGGAATATGCTGTATAATTATGTTTGAGTATGGTGGTTATGTGGGGAAGAGCCAACTCTTGAGTAGTCTTCTGAAGATAAGGTAGCTACCTGTGTGTCTTGGGATAAAGAGTTCCATAGTTTGGCTGTTTAAACAGAGAAGGATGTAGCACCTATGTTTTTTTTCTTGTATGGTGGGATTTTGAGGCGAGGTGCCAGTCTAGAGCGGAGGTTCCTTTGCTGAATGTATTTGGTGATTTTATTTCTAATGAAGAGTGGTCCTGTTCCAAGTATCGCTTTGTGGGTGATACAAAGCAGCTTGAATGTGGATCTTCTGGCAACTAGTAACCAATGTAGGTCCTTCAAGGTAGGGGAGATGTGGGCTTATGGCTTTATAAGTAAAAGTAGTCTGGCAGCAGAGTTATGAATCCTACTTCCAGGAGGTGCCGAATAGCCTAATCATCGTTGTTAAAGATGATCAGTGGTAGAGGATAATGGCATAATCGAGTTTAAACAGAAAAAAGAGATAGTAGCCTGGACCTTGTGTGGAAATCCCAGGTGGGGAAAGATGCGTAGCAGAGTTTTTATAGTAATGAAGCTTGATCTTGCTAGTTTGTTCACTTGGGCATTCATTGATAGCTTGGAGTCCATGGTAATTCAGAAGTTTCTTACTTCCTTAGATACTTTAGGCAGTGTTCCCAGATCGTCAGGCCAGGTGGTGAGTGGGTCATATTTTTTCAAATCGCCCAATGGCTGTTAAAAGAAAGTTGTTGTGTTGCTGTATATGTGTCATTTGTTGGGGGAACAGAGAAAATCTGGCAGTGGAGTTGGTTTAGGGTTTGTATTATTAATGTAGTCAGGAGGGTGGGAGTGGTTGTATGTTTCTAGTTTGTGATGGAAAGTATTATGAGGTAGTGTGTGTAGGAGATTGTGTTGTGCTGGTGTCTGTTATGTTTTGTTTTTGAAGAGTAGTGAGAGGAGGTGATGATGTATTTGTTTTCTGAAAAGTATTTGTATGTAAAGTATTGTTGGTGAGTGGAAGCTGCAAGGTAAGGGAGTGGTGAAGTGTTTTGGAAAAGAGTGTATGTGGTGTGTGAGGAGATGAACAAGAGTTAAGAGTGTTTGTGTTAGATTTGATTGCTAAAAGAAGAGTGTGTGGTGCAGCGGAGTGTAAGGGTTGTGGGATTTTTTGCTAAAAAGAAGAGGAGGGTGTTGGTGGATGAAAAGTAGGAAATCTGAGTATACGTTTGTTGGTGACAGAAAGGGGTCAGTTAGGAGTAATTAGAGCAGGGAGTGTGTGTCTGGATGGGATATACGTAAGCACAGGCTGATGGCCAGGGGGCAGGTAGAGCTGCACCTGAAGTCAGAATCTCCTTTGATACAGACAGGCTCAATCTACACTTTTCAGGTTCTGTTTTAGCCAGCAGGTAAGGCCCAAATCTAAAACTAAAACCACTGAAAATACTGCTTTTTGCGCATTTAAACAAATCACTTTGTCTAGTAAAAAATGAGTGCTACATATATTTTCCAAACACAGATTAAACCCAATAGCAAATTAAGCAGTCTCAAACTCTTTCTGCGTAAGTACAAATTACTTTCCTTATGTTTAAATTAAAAAGTAAGTTCCCAGCTCAAGTAAAAAAAATACACTTTTCATTATGTATTAATAATTATTAAAAGTGATGTAACTAATTCATGAAAAGTATTTGAAATATATTAATGGTAATAAATAAAAAAAGTTTGTTAAAATATTTCATAATTCAAAAATAAATAGGTTTTATTCTTATACTTTTTAACACTAAAATATATTTACTAATAGTTTGAACTGTTTTGAATAATTTAATTTAGTATTATTTCCTATGCAGTTTTACTTTAAATCCCTACCACCATTATTTTCTGTGATTGTAGGTTGAAGTATAAGTGGTTGATAACGTGCGGTGCTGAACTTACTACTGTTTGGGTTTGTCAGTATGTACACTCGTAAATGTGGCTCCACCCACCTGGTTCAGGGGTAGAGAGAAGTTAAACTCCCACCCCCCCTACACATAGAACCTCATCACTAAAAAGTGCTCCCACATCTCCGTCGGTTGTAGCATGCCCCCTCCCGTAGTAGGGCGGGAAGAACCAGATGATGAAGCATGTCACCAAGGGACCTATTGGTGGGTGAGGGTTATTTTAACAGAACATATTGTTTTCCTATACACCCCTAGGAAAACATACTGACTTCTCACACTTGGTTTAGAACAATCCCTGGAGAGACAGTATTTTCTATGTATGAAAGGTGGACTTTCTGTGTTTTTTTGTAGAGAGATGTAAGCCTGTGCTTTTGAGAAACTTTACTCTTGGGTATTGTGAATAGCCAAAAATAGTAAAGCTACACTGCCAGTCAAATAATCTTTATTCGGTCGAAAGGACCATAAAAGCACAAGATAGAACAAGTTACAAATAGAGCACACACAATAAAATCAGAAAGATAAAATTATTCAATTACACATCAGCAATTGTCTTTTTGTTGCATCGTGACTGAGTCACACTGCATACTTTTTCCTTAAACCCCTCGCCTGTGTAATAAAATTCAATACTGCAAAACAGATTGTAGGAGATTCACCGCATTGTAAAAACAAACCTTCTTGATGAGTTTTAAAACATTTCCCTATTAAAATTGGGTGTAAAAACCGAGATCTAAAAGCTTAGTACCAAATGCAGAATAACAAAGTGCTTGGTCGACTGTATGGACACTGAATCACATGGGCAGCGACGTAATGAAGCAAGCCATGTCCCAGTGACGGGAAAAGCCACCAGGAAGTGAATCGTGTTTATTCAAAGGCAGGTTAAAAAAAATCTGTGCTCCAGTGCCTTTATCCACAATAGATAAGGCTCCATTCCTTCACAAGTTGACTGAGGGATATATGCGTGGATAGTTACCATGTCCGTAGCTTTTGCAAGTCTCATCTTGTCTCTATGGGCATGATATGTGTCCTTACCAGAGCCTTCGTGCGTGAGCCAATATCGCTAGTATTCCCAAAAACACTAGTTACTCCTAAATCATGAAGTGTGTTTTTTTATATACTTGATTCAAGGGATGTCCAGCTTGTTAGTCTGTTTCAGACAATCCTCCAATATTCCCCGAGTAAAGCTTAGCTCCGGAGTGGACCAGATTTTAACCTACAACAAATTGGGTGCTAAGCCTACCTTATCTTCTATAAAATCAAGGCCCAATTCTTTGTGAATAATAAAACTTGCTGTGGATGTGGGAAATCCTAAGACCCTTGCTAAAACTTGTATTCTGCTACCTGGAGGGTCTTTACAGGTGTATGTCCCTGGACTCCCTCACTGCATGTACCAGGCGACAAGCATTTACTTCTGTATAGGATTATCAGTTCCTTTTGGGGGATTATGGACTACATTTTTGCGAATCTAAACAAGGATTTGTAGGACACCTCCAACGACTGGGATTTTTTTAAGAATAGTAAAGCTACTCAAAGTGCAAGAGTAAATTACATGTGTAAATAACTCACATGTGTATGTTATCTTGTGAATAGCCTCCTTTGATTTTACCCTAAAGGTTTCGTTCTCCCCCTATGAAGTATGGTTTCATGGGGGGCGAGAATCTTACACCACTGATAATTATTAGCTATCAAAAAAATTACTTCAGGAGTCTATCTGGCATGGACAGATAGTCTGGAATTTGAGAAAATTGAGTTGTGGCCAATAGTAATTGTAGTAACATTAGAATATTTTTGCTAGGGGCAGGGATGCATTAGAAAAGTTTACACACAGTGGTAATGACAATTCTACACCAGGAACCCTTACCTACATTGGACACACTATCTATAAGGAAAACGTTTTTTACCTTGTAAATATCTGTTCGTAATATGCAGTGGTGTAGATTCACATGCTCTGCATACTTCTGTCATCTAGTGCTGAGCCTTGATATTTGCGACTTGTTTTTCAAGACCTTTTGTGACTCCTCCCTTGGTCCACAATGCATCAGCCTGAAAATTGGATTATTATTTGGGTATCAGCGACTGCCGACTTCAAGGAATAATCACCATCCTCGTTAGGGTGAACCCTCCAAGTCACTAAATTAACCAGAGCACAACCCCCCTGCTAGCTATGACACAGAGCTGACAGGGTTAACTTAGGGCAGAGGTCTTCCAACATTTTTAGGTTGAGCCCCCCCCCCAGCAGAATGTTTTTAGATATCGGGCCCCCCCACCACCTGACAGAAATGTATGGAAACTGGTACACTACATAATCGACTGCCATCCGCATACCCCACACCATATCCGGCAAATAATGTTAAACCCAGTAAGAGTGTTTAGTGAACTGCAGGTTTGTGAGTGGGTGTGGTTAAATGGCAGAGTGTTATTAACCAGTTCAAATAAAAGTTTTCCAAGATAAAATGTGTGCAAATTATTTTTACTAGGGTTTTACATATGCAGTTGAGTCATAATGACAGTGTTATGTGTAGCAGTGCATTCACCTCCGAAGTAATTACCCTCAAGTCAGTTAACCTTTTTTTCCATAGCAAGCAAGTAAAGAAAGCCCAGCACATTTATTTTAAAAAGAAGAATCTCACATGGTGCTGGCATCCCTTCCTGCGATGTCCTGTGGCACCAATGCACTTTGCTTATGCTAATTAGTCCCCCACTTATTTTTTTAGGACATGTGCCCTGAGTGGCGGATTAGGACACATGTCAGGCTTATGTTTAATAAATAGAACTAAGAAAAACTGAATAATGTTGCCTATTTTACTTCAGAGAAACGTTGTCTGACAGACTTTGTGGTGATCTAATGGATCTCTGTCCAGCTGCACAGTGAACTGGCAGCATTGCAATGCATGCAAGTACAGTGGCAACTGGTGAAGGTAAGCGCAATGGGGAAGTCGACAGACTATGGAATAGATCAAATTAAATAATAAATAAATCATATTCAGCCCCCCCCCCCCCAACTCTACTGCCCCACCGAGCTTGCCTGCACCAGCCACGACTGATGTGTGCCCCTCGAGGGAGTGGGGTCTAGGCAGAGAGTAGAAAAGACTGTTGGTGGATGCCCAAAGGCAGTGCTCAATTAATAATTAAAAAAGTACAGGTGCCAAAGCTTTTATCACGTCACTTCTGCCAGCACTGGCTCTTGCCAGGGAGGCTGTATACCAGGACTGCTTAGTCTTGAACTAACCAACACACGCCTCCTTCTTCCTCCACCCTCCTATTTCTGCCTCTGTCTCATTCTTGCAAGTTGTTTTTCATCTCTGCTTTATCCCTTTGTCTCGGTTTTCACAGCTTTCTTCTCCTTTTTCTTCCCCCCTATTCTGTTTTGCTCTCTCTTGCTCTTGGTCAAAGTTGAATGCTGAAAAATAATTCTTGGTCCCTAAAAATTAGTAGCGGGGGCCACCACCTGCCACCTAAGATATAAAGGAAGTGCTGCCCACATGTGGAGTCAGGTCAGGAATGGACTGGTTGGAAGCACTGTTCGTAAGATCGCCCTTTGCCCCAGAACCCTCGGCCCAGTCGCCACTGCCACTCATGCGCTGCAACGTTAATCATGTTGTCATTTGTATTCATTGCCTTTATGCTTCCAATTGTATTACTAAATAAGTGTATGCCTCATAAAGTGCAGACATTATTCAGTCAGGAAAAAAGTGGCGCCTTACAGATGTCCTAAAGTAAGAAATATAAGGTGTGAGTTGCGTACATTGCTAGGAAGCCTTCCATTCTACTGAGGCATGGAAAGGCTGCCAGAATTTCCCATCATCAAACAGCCTTTCCGGCTGCACGTTGTTGCGGGATTACAACGAATCATTTATTTGGGAGCAAAATGCAGCAGCTGAAAATTGTGCGAAATAGCCACACTTGCAATTCACATACCGGCCCATTTGCTACTGGCACAAAATGAGCATGGCACAATCAGTACATGTAAAGGTTAAAAAAAATATATTGAATATTTAGGTTCAGGGACACATGCTCAAAGGATGTCAACCTTGTCACTGACGAGAATGACCTTCTTCATAGTTCTCACTTTCTTTTATTTGCTTTCTGAGGCTCCCATCACCGTTTCCACTTGAATTCCATTCACTTAATACAAATAAAATGGTAGCTGCTTAATTGATTACACTCTTTCATGTGAGGGAACCTCAGCTGCCAAACCCCACAGTAGCATGAACGAACTGCCCTTCATTTGTCCCCTAAGCCATTTGTTTTCAGCCTATTATAAACAAAGGTCTGTCATAAAAATGTGCTCTAAGAGCACAATGTATTAAACAAGCATGAAAATGGCTACATGGAATCTGAACTTTTGTAATTTTGAGAGAAGACCCTGAGTGTATGGCATGCCCATACTTACATAGTTTAAAGAGACACTTCGCTTCCTTTCTGTGTAAAGCTGACCATCCCGACACAGTTAATTCCCAGAGCTGAAATGTTTCACTTTTACAGCTCAGGAGACTCCCTGCCTCCCACCGCAGCTGAAGCATTTCAGCTCTTGGAATTAGATTTCTTTCGAAATTCCAAAAGTATGGGCAGGTCGTGCCCCATTGAAAGGTTAGATCTTACGGTGGAGTTTGCACCCCCCCTGAGATGGTGTTGCGAACCCCCTGGGGGGGGGGGGGGGTTCGCCCCACAGATTGAAGATCTCTGACTTAGGGCAACATGTAAAGAATTTAGGCAGTACTAAAACAGTAAGAAAGTAACAGTGCCAACAATAAAAATCCTCAACTGAATTAGAAAAATAGAGTAACATTTAATAAATAAAATCATGAAAAAAAATCCCACCAGGGGAAGCAGAGAGATGAATTTTTAAAGTTTGAAGTAGGAATAGCCCCAAAAAGCACTGGGCACCAATGCTAGACTATGGTCGTAGTAGATCTGGACCTAGGCTTATTTTCAGGCTGACTGAGATGGAGTACGGGTCGGATACACCAACCAGGTTGGTCCCAGTCAAAGATTTCACATTCTGACTGTTTTCTAATTTCCAATAAACCATACACATATACCTATAAGCCTACCTGGTACCCTATGGAGGCACTTAGAGACTAACAGAGTGTCAGGCAGAGGCCAACAGCAGGGCTCAGTCCAGGTCCAGTTGCAACTGGTCAGTCAGGTACATCCAGAAAAAGTCTTCTTGAAACTTCCTGTCTCCCTGTAACCACACAAGAGGTCACCCAACTGACCCTTGGGCTGAACTTTGTTCTCAGTATAGGAGGGAGCAGGTCCAGTCCTTCAGGGCTCCTCTCAGGTCACAGACAGCAGCTTCAGTCCCATTCTGATCTTCCACAGGTTTGGAAAGTGTTCCGATGTGGGTGCCTTGAGTTGCCACATTTATGACTGGCACCAACTAGTAGGTGGATGTGACACCTGGGCACTCTTTAACCAGTGGTGTAAAAGTTCCTGGGCAAACACAATCCACTTTTTCAGCAGTTCTCGTTTGCTTTACTGCAAACAGGTCCAAAATGTCATGTGTCGGAGCGTTTTCAAGATGGTAAAAGATGAGGGTGTGTGAGTGCCATAGGGAATCCAGCAATGTCCTCTCACATTGAACAATAAATTCCAGTATGAAGCAGGTACTGTACGCACAACAAACCCAGAGGCAGAAGTTAGGTAGGACAAAAATAGGGTCCTTCAGCGACCAGACAGAGGATCATCAAGAATAGTTGTGAAATCCTGTTCCCTCCCTTTGAATTGAGCCCCAAGTGCTACATGTGGCTCAATAGTCCTGCTAAGCAGGATTTGACAGTGTAGTATTGCAGGATTCCCACAGCCGCCCTCACTCTGAATGTTCTGTGGATTTCAGAAGTCATGTCTTCCCATTCAGTTCAGCTAACTGTTTGCTCCTGGGAGGCATTTCACAACTCGTTCACACCTATCAAGGCTGAACACAGGCTGGGAGAAACTGGTAAGCTAATGCGAACTAGCCCCCCAAAGAACTTCAGGCAGGGAAAATGTTCCTTTCTAAAAATTATTTTTCCTTAATGTTTATCAGACATTCGACTTAATCAATTAATTGGATTTTTAATAACTATTAATAAATAAGGGTTTAATTGTTTCACTAGCTTGTCCCTTTCTGGAGTTCCCAGTATTAGTAATTTCATCTGCCCTTAGGTTTTCTACGTAGCACAACTAGGCCTGCCACAGTGAAAATAGCTCTGAAAGGACATGGTATTATTCATTTTCTACATGTCCCCCTTTCAAATACCATGCAGCCTACCTTGTGGGCTACAAGGCTTATATAGGGGGCGACTTACAAATATTTGAAAAGGAGATTTTATCTGTCACAATGGGTTATTTTAACCGGTTACGCTGCAGGTTTTACACACAGCAGTTAGGCTACTCAAGATAGTCTTGTAGCTATGTTTGCATGGCCACTGTAGTGGATGGCACAATAGGTGCTGTAGTCCACAAGACTTCCATGCCCTGGGATCACTTTCAACATCATATACTAGGGATATATTTGCAAGTTTAATGTGCCAGTTAGGAATAAGCCAATTTAACCAGGTTTAAATGGGGAGTAGAGGCACTTTACTTTAAGGTAACAAGGGTGAAATAAATAGAGGTCTAAAGCCAGCAACAATAAGTTCCAGGAAAAGGAAAAGAATCTTGGATTATCATGCAGAAAAGGAAGCGTTCCTACAACTAGTACAACACCTCCACCTCAGCTTGTTTTCCTAGCCAGCTGGTGAGCAGTGTAAGTGAAGTATTAACAAGAAATATACTGGAAAAACGTAAGCTGATAGAAAAACATCTGTAATCATCACTGACTTCCGGGAAGGAAGGTGGGCACTTGTGAATGTACAGCACTAGAAGCTACGAACAGATAGTTACGCAGTAAAATGTTCTGTTTGTAGCATGTGTGGCTGTAGATACACATGCTCTGCACACACTGTAAAACAGCTTCCTTCCAAAGCGGAGTCCAATGAGCACATGATACAGCAGCTTGAAAAAGACTTCTTAAAACAGTTAGGCCAACTAAGGCTTATGATAGGCTTGAATGTCCATAAAGTTGTGTTTTGTGAATTTGTGTGGATTGACCGGGTAGCAGCTTTTAGATGTCTGCTAAAGGGATATTGCTCAAAAAGGCCATGGTGGCATCCTCTTTGAGCATGGAGTATACTCTTGGGAATCTACCTAGCATGTAGATAGACTTGGCATAACAGGTTTTTATACATCTGTCAATTCATTTTGCAATACCGGTCTTGGAGATGTCCCTTGTGAGGCTTAGCGAAGGCTACAAAGAGTTGTCTTCCCTTACAGAAGGATGAAGTCCTTTTGATGTAATATAAGTATCCTTTTAAAGTCTGGTGTGTGTAAAGCCTCTCCCACTACAGAGTCAGGTTGCAGAAAGAAGGCATGCAGCTCAATGGTTTGACTAAAGCAAAAAGATGACTCTACCTTTGGTAGGAACATGGGAATTTGTTCTAAGAACCACTTCTTCCTTGTGAACATGAACGTGATGTTTTTCGTGGATTAAGGCTTGAAGCTCATTGATGCATCTAAAAGAGGTGATTACTATTAAAAAGGCTACCTTCCACAAAAAGAACTGGAGAGCACAGAATTGTAATCTTTCAAAGGGAGGACCCATGAGATGTGTGACAAATACATTTAAGTTCCGAATAGGGACTGGGGTAGTTTGGAAGGTATAACATTTTTAAAGCCCTGAATGAAAGCTTTAACCACAGGGATTTTTAAAGAGGAATGTGTGTTGCCTATGTATGTATGCTGCGACTGCAGTCAAGTGTAAACAGATGAAAGTGTATGCTAATTCAGCCTTTAAAAGGTGAAGCAGGCAGGTTCATAGCTTGCACTGAGAACTTGAGGAAGTCTATGTGTTTACTGATGGAATAGTGGACATTTTCAATTTTTTCGAATATCAGGCACATGTAGTGGGTCTGTTCACCTTGCAGAGAATGGGCATGCACTGCTCTGGGACCATGAAGTACCTGATGTTTAGTTACTCAGGGGCCAGATAGCTTTGCGGAGTCTTTTGGGGTCTGAGTGCCAAGGTTGGCCCTGATGCTAAGAGTGAGAAGGCCCATCTTAGTTGACAGCTTCTTCTGAGGACCGGCAAACATCTCCAGGAGCATGGAATATTAGGGTTGTAAGGCCCTGGTTGGTGCCACTAAGATGAGGGTGATAAATACCCGTCTCATTTTCCTGATAACGTACGGAATGAGGGATGGAAAAGCATAGCAAATATCACAGACCAGTTGATCCATAGTACATTGCCCATGTGTGGGTAACGGAATACAAAGCTTTAGCATTTTCGTTTCCAGATATTGCCAATAAAATGGTATGACTGCCTCACTGGCAGAAGTAACTTTGGTGGACTTGTGGGTTCAGTTCCTATTCATGGACTTGTTGATGTGTCCTGCTTAGCAGGTCCGGAAAATCATTGTCCAGCTCTGACAAGTAATCAACCAACAGGTGTGGTTTGTTGCGAATCGTCCAATGCCAATGCTTCTGGAGGTAGGACATGGCCTTCATGTGGTCTGTCTTAGGACTGTTTTCCCCCTGATTAGCCTGGCGATGGCACTGAGGGGAACATTGATAGCCAGTAACTCTGGCATATATGAAACTTGGGGAAGGCCCATAAAACCCTATTGAACCTGTGCTATACAATTATACAAAACATTGGGTTATCTAGCAAGAAGAATTCAACTGTGGTACTTAGTCTGCAATACTTCACTCAATTGTTACTGGGCATGCACCTTATTTTATATATGTAACTTGTACCTTTAGATTAAAAGAACAGCTTCCTAATCTCTATATTCGCTGAGTAAATCTTGAAGACAAGAAGGAATCTCACTAAATTCCAACTCATTAGCAGGACCTATTACCTGAGAAATGTAGCATTTGTTTTACATTCTGTGTAATTCATGTTTTAAAATCATCATCAGTTTCTACACTGTCCTTGTTAATATCACAATTCCAACAATAAGACGTCCAAATTCTATAGTTTGAATGTGGTCCGTATGTGGGTAGCCAAGGGGCATTCACCAGTCTGTGCTGTGGCAATGAATCCTTCAAGCACTTAATAGTGATCTTTAATAACTTCCCTCTTTACACTTCCATGATGGACTCCTCAATACACATGGTCAACACGTTTTGGCCCATTCATTTCTGGCCTCCTCGGGGCTCAATAAGGTAGCATTTAAACACATACCTATGAATAAAACATATGCATATCTAAATTTTACTCAACTATAGTGACACATAGTTCAATATGTTGCAGAGTGCTTCTGCACAGCTGGTGCCATTCTGTCAGTACTAACTGTAAACCTCTCAGAGAAGTAATCCAGGACAAAAAGTGACAATACATCCCCTATATGGTGTTGGGATTAATCTTGGATTCTGCTCTTGTGATACTAAAGAGGAATGTAGCATGTCACAGCGCATGCTATTACATCGTGTACTATTACAACGACTTGCTGTAGGTCGCGCGCTGGACTTAGGAATAGTACTATTTACTATTCCTCCTCCAGTTTGTGCAACAGCAGGGAAGGTGTTGGATTTCATATCCAATACCTTAGCACCCCCTACAGCAAGTTGTTCTAATGACTTGCGATGTAAAGGTATTGCGTACTAAAATGCTGTTTCCCAGTAAAGAGACCTGGTGCTATGAAATGTGGAAAAAGGTGTGTCTTCTACGTGACAACCATGACTATTTGTTTAATAAATATACTGACCATAAGGCTCTTGGTCCGGTACCCTAGTAAGTTCAACATCTACTGTGGGGCGTTTAAAGGGGATGGTATGCAGAATGGGACCAGATACTTAGGCCCTTACGTAGATAATGAAAGATTACTGGGCCTTACAATGTAATCTCTTTGTCAGATCATCAAATATTTTCCCCCATTGGTTGTATGGACCTTTATTGGTTGATGTGAAGCAGTGAAAGCGAGTAGATATCAAGAATACATTTCTGGTTTGAGAAGCCAATGTGATTCTACAATAAGAACCAAGAGTCGCCAAATATAGTTAAAGGGTTTTATTTTGGATTACCAATCAATCCAGTATATACGTAAACCAATAAGGTCAATAAGTACAGCAAGATAAGCTGAAATATCTCAGTTGGTTAAGTCGCGATAAAATGAAACACAGAATTGTGATAGCCATCACAATTTCAAAAACGGATCAATGCAAACTGGTGTTTCATAAAGAAACGTCCCTTCTCTCTTCTAAACCTAAGACATTCATACGATTGTCTATCAAGGGTCGCTATTTAAGGAGCTTAGAAGGTGTCAGCAGGATCAGACTCCAGTAGAAGTCTTGGAAAAGGTAAATAAGTGTTTAGCATAAAGCTTCACACTTGCAGGAATAGAGCAAGCAGAGAGGTCTGCACCTGTACTGACTCTAACTGTGAGAACACCAATTTAAAAGTAACAGGAGATTTAGAAAACGTCTCATCTCCTTTCACACCATTGGGAGTAAATCAAATTGTTTCTCGAGTGCATCTGCAACAAGTCTTAAGTTTCTCAGCTCATCAAACTAAGACTGTGATTCGCAAACTTGAACATCTCTCCATCCTGGTACAGGATGAATTATCCACATTCACTGGCAAGTTTTTCCTTCAGGCCTCTCTATTAGCTTTCTAAAACAAACAATGAGCCTTTCTCTAGCTAACGTGAATCCTGATAATAAACCTGCATAGAAAGAAAGAATATACTGGTAAAGCAAAATGCATTTTAACTGGAGCCTGTAGTCAGGCTAATTTAACTGAGCATTTAATTTGCAAATACATGGTTATACATGTGCACATTTAGCTTTCAGAATAAATGCGAAAAGTGAGTAAAGGAATACATGTTTACATATGCAAACATAACTTTCTAAATAAATGCAAATATAACTGCAAGTGTAAAACGTGAATAAAGAATACATGCCTTCATGTTTAAACTGAACATTGGTGCACACCTATACAACACTCTAGTATCTACAATTAATACATTTCATTAATACGTTTAAATGCTTTACACACGTTGATGAAGGTAAGGCACACCATTAATATAATATCAAATGCATGTATATAATTGCTTTTCTGTGATGTGTAAGGCTAGAGTCTAAATTGTGCTGCTCCAATACACATCAGTCAACCGCGACATGGTTCAGACGGCCCAGGGACATCCAGGTCTTGCCAGTCTGTGCAGCCCAAAGTGCTCTGCAGGAACTTAAAGCATAAGTTACTTACCTTTAGTAACGATATATTAGTTAGTGATAGATTCCTTACCTTAGAATTACCCCCAGGCGTCAGACTGGATCCGGAAAGTTTTCGTCAGCAATACCCCTGCTCGTCAGAAGGTGGCGTGGTGCGACTCCACGTCTGTCGTAGGTGTCATGATCGCCGGGATGACGTCGCGGCAGCTACTTAGACGCCGCCCTTGCGCGCTGACGTCAGTTCTGTACACTACTTTCTGCACCAGGAACGCAGAGCCATGCAAGATACTGACCACTGGTGCATTCAAACTAGGGCCCTGAAAGGGATGACCTTAACCCTAGAAATCAGTTCACAGAACGGGGAGGATGGGTGATAGGGAAAGGAATCTATCACTAACTAATGTCTCTTACAGATATATCGTTACCGAAGGTAAGTAACTTGTGCATCTGAAAGAGACACGTTAGTGATAGATTCCTTAACTTAGAATAGATACCCCAGTAATACCAATCCCGGTGGAGGGTCTGCGAACCAAGATCACACCAGAAAGTCACAGAGAACAGAACGGCCAAAAAAGCTGTCTCTCTGGATTTGACTGTCAAGGCAATAATGCTTAGTAAAAGTGTGCAGCGAGGCCCACGTGGCTGCCCGTCAGATGTCTTGCAGGGGGACACCACGTTCCAATGCAGTAGTATCTGCTATCGCCCTGGTAGAGTGGGCGCGCAACCCCACCGGAGGTTCCTTTTTAGCCAGAGAATAACAGGCTTTGATACACTAGACGACCCAGCGGGAGATAGTCCGCTTGTGTACAGCCCGGCCTTTCTTGGCGCCTACGTAGCCATCAAAGAGCTGGTCATCCACCCGGAACTATTGTGTGCGATTCAGGTAAAATGAGAGGGCACGTTTTGTGTCCAGACTGTGGAGCCTCTCTTCCTTCCTGGAAGGGTGCGGAGGCGGAAAGAAAGTGGGCAAGATGAAAATGTGCCCAATGTGAAAGGGAGTAACAACCTTTGGCAAGAAGGAAGGAGGAGTGCAGAGTACAACCTGGTCAGAATGAATAGACAAAAAAGGAGGTTTACAGGAAAGAGCCTGGAGCTCACTCACGCGCCTAGCGGAGGTGATGGCAACCAGGAAAGCAGTCTTCAAAGTTAGCAAACGAAGAGGACAGTTGTGAAGCGGCTCAAAACGAGCGCACATCAAATAAATAAGAACCAGATTCAAGTCGGACTGCGGCATCACAAACGAAATAGGAGGGAAAAGGTGAGTAATGCCATTCAGAAATCTATTTACGACAGGGGACTTGAAAAGAGAGGGCTGATCAGGGAGACTGAGAAAGGCCGAAATTGCAGAAAGGTAGCCCTTAATAGTGCCCAGAGCAGAGCCCTGACGGGCCAAAGAAAGAAGGAACAAAAGGACTTCTGAAAGAGGGGTAGAAAAGGGCTTCACAGCCTTTGCTGTGCACCATGCCACAAATTTGTTCCACCTGCAGGCGTATACCGATTTAGTGGAGGGATGTCTGGCTGCCAAGATGATATCACAGACTTCAGGAGGCAAGTCAAATGAAATCAACTGTTGCCGCTCAATCTCCACGCATGGAGGTGGATGCTAGACAGGTTCGGGTGGAGGAACCTCCCCTGCTGCTGCGACAGAAGATCCTTCCGAAGAGGCAGTCGGATCGGGGGATCCATGTTCATACTGAGTAGCTCGGGATACCAAACTCTTCGAGCCCAGTCCGAGGACACAAGAATGACTTGGGCCCGGTCGCGCCTGATCTTCTTCAGGACTGTGGGTAGAAGTGGTACAGGCGGAAAGGCGTACAATAGACAGCAACTCCACTCGTGACGATGGAGATTCCAATGCGCAGAACTGCTGACATTGTGCCTTCTCTTCGGTGGCGAATAGATCTAACCAAGGCTCTCCCCACTGTTGAAAGAGACTTTGCACCACCTCCGAGTGAAGACGCCATTCGTGATCCATCATGCACCTGTGGCTGAGTTCGTCCGCTCTGGCGTTCAAAGAACCTGCCAAGTGTTGAACCACCAAGGAAATGCCTTGACGTTCAAGCCATGTCCAGAGACGCAGAGCCTCCTGACATAGGGTCCATGACCCCACCCCGCCTTGCTTGTTGCAGTACCACACGGCGGTGGTGTGGTCTGTGAACACCTGCACTACTCTCCCCTTGACAGAGGGAAGGAATGCCTTCAGTGCAAGTAGGATCGCCCAGAGCTCCAGAAGGTTGAAATGGTGCCTGGACACCGCCGGAGACCAGAGGCCTCTGATCTCCGCCTCTCCCATGTGGCTACCCCATCCGAGGAGGGACGCATCCGTCACCACTGTATGCTCCAGTTGGAGAAGGGAGAGTGATCTGCCGCTGACCCAATGCTGGTTCGTGAGCCACCACTGCAACTGTTGTGCAGTGCCCTCTGAGATCTGGATTTACTCTGACAGTTCCCCTTGATGCTGCGCCCACTGGAACTTCAGGTCCCACTGCAGAGCCCGCATATGCCATCTGGCATGATTGGTCAGCAGGATGCAGGAGGCCATGAGGCCCAGCAGCCTCAAGGTCATCCTGACCGAAACCCAGGGCAAGGGCTGGAAAATCAGAATCATAGCCCGAATGTCCCGGACTCGCTGTTCGGGAGGATAAACCCAAAACTGCGCCGTGTCCAGAACCACTCCGATGAAGAGGAGCTTCTGAGAGGGAATCAGGTGCGACTTTGGCACGTTGATGGAGAACCCCAGCAAATGCAGAAGGTCGGGCATAGTCTGGAGGTGGGAGACGACTGCCTGGGGCGAGTCTGCCTCTAACAACCAGTCAGTGGGCCGGCAGGACGGGGATATGAAAATAAACGTCCTGCAAGTCCAGTGCTACCATCCAGTCTTGTGGGTCTAGGGCAAGTGTGAGCATCTTGAACTTCTCCTTCTGGAGGAAGCGATTGACGTTCCGAAGGTCTAAGATAGGACGCAGGCCGTTGTCCTTCTTTGGAACCAGGAAGTAGTGGGAATAACAACCACGCCCTACTTCTAGCGTCGGAACGAGCTCAATGGACCCCTTGGCCAAGACGGCCGCAACTTCATGCTGGAGAAGTGCCAAGTGATCCCCCGACATGTGGTGGTACTGAGGTGGCATGGCTGGAGGTGTAGTCTCGTAGGGGAGGGAGTAGCCCCTTCGTATTATCTGTAAAACCCACCTGTCCAAAGTGATGGTGTGCCAGTGGGGGAGGGGATGGCGAATTCTGCCGCCCATTGGCGTGTGATGGGCCTGAAAGACCGGACTAGGAAGGTTTGGAGGCAATTGTGGCAGGGAAGCAGGTGGACTGACTCGCCCGCTGGCCCCGTGACCCACCTTGACGGATCCCACATCCGCGGCTGCGCTGAGACTGTTGCTGCGCAGGCCTATGGCTCTGAAACGAACATATTTGGGCGCCCCTTCATTGGCCAGAAAAGGAGCGAAAAGCGGAAGCCAAAGGAGTGCGCGTGGTCGAAAGGCCCAAGGACCTGGCCGTAGCCCGGGAGTCCTTAAAGCGCTCCAACGTAGTATCCGACTTGTCGCCAAAAAGGCAAGTGCCATCAAAAGGCATTTCCATCAGAGTGTTCTGGACATCCCCCAAAAAGCCAATTGTCCTCAGGCAGGTGTGGCGGCGCAGCACCACTGTCATGGAAATCACTCTGCCTAGCGAGTTGGCGGTGTCAAGGCCACAACGAATCGTGAACTTGGCTGCATCTCTCCCTCAGCAATAGCTTGGGAGATGACCGTCCGGGCCTCCTCAGGACACTGGACAGCACCTGCACCACCGTATCCCACACAGAATGGGGGTAGCAGCAGTGGCAAGAGGCCAGCGGTGTTCACAGACCGCAACCCTGAACTGGGGGAAGAGAAAATCTTCTTCCCAAACTGCTCCAGTTTGTTGGATTACCTGTCCGGAGGAGTGGAAGGGAATGCACTTGGGGACGCAGAGGCTTGGACAACCAAGCTCGCAGGGGTAGGGTTTTGGGAGAGGAAAATGGGGCGCCCGGGGCCGGGCAATGGCGTCGGGCCACGTTCCTATCCACAGGAGCCCATGTGTTGGGCATGGACCAGGTGCCCAAAAGAACGTCTGAAGGTGCGTCATTGAAGGGCAGCAGCGGCTCCGTAGAGGAGGCCGCCAGCCGAAGCACTTCTGTCAGGAGGTTAGTCCTGACGGCCACTGTAGGGAGCTCGACGTGGAGAGCCTCGGCTGCCCTACGCAATACCACTGAATAAGTACCACCCTCCTCCGTAGCCATGGTAGAAAGAGACAGTGCGCCAGGTTCTGGAGAAAAATCCAGTCCACCTGCATCCTCCGGCCAGTCTGGGTCTGACTCGCATTGGGCTGCGAGAGGCTCCTCAGACCCCTCCCAGTCCTCCCCGTCCTCCGTAACCTGCTGAACAGATGGGAAAGAAGGAGGATGGAGAAAGGGATACAAATTCCCCATCGGCGTTGGAATCGGCATCGATCAACACCGGTCCAGCACCGTCTCCATGGCGGGGTGGAAGCCGTAGACGACGTCGGCCGGAGAACCAGCCAACGCCGGCGGTGGTGCCGTAGACGTCGATGTCAGCGGTGGTCATACGAGGCGAACCGTCATCGGCGGGGATCCATTCATGGATCCATAGGCGTCTCGCGACACCGAGGCCGGAGCTGTCGATGATGTCGGGGCCGGAGAAGCCGACAAAGAAGGGCAAAAACCCTCAGTCGGGCCTGAAGGTGCACCGGCAGGGCCCAACGGGCCAAAGAGGCGGGCCATGGCTGACAAATTCCAGCAGCTGGGCCGGAGTCGCCGACGGACCCGAGAAGGGAGGGTAGGCCATCGGCAACTGCGTAGGCTCTGCCGGAGCCGCGGGGGTGGCACCACCCAGACCCTCAGCCGTGGCGCGTGACAGGCTAGGCGAAGAGTGACGTCGCTTCTTCGACTCCTTGTGCTTCGCCTTACCTGACCGGAGTGCGAAGACTTCGTCGAATGATGGTGGCGGCTCCGCGACCGGTCCCCCGACCTCCCACAGGACCAGGACCTTGAATGGCGTGGAACCGACTCCCGGGCCTCAAGCAACTTTCGGGACCACTCTCGCAAAGTTTTCGGAGCCATGGCCCGGCAGTCGGGGCACGACGTGGGTCGTGGTCGCGCCCCAGACAGTAGAGACACTCGCGGTGCGGGTCCGTCACCGACATCATGCGGGGACAAGGCTCGCAAGACTTAAAACTGGGCATCCCTATACACCAGGATACAAAGACTCAAAACAACAGAGACAAAAAGTCTCCAAAAACTCAGTCAAAAATTGACTGGGGGTACCGCTCTCTCTGGATCTGCGCTTGCTGGTGCGGCAAAAGAAAGAACTGACGTCAGCGCACGAGGGCGGCATCTAAGTAGCTGCAGCGACATCATCCCGGCATTCACAACGCCTACGACGGACGCGGAGCCGCACAACGCCACCTTCCGACGCGCAGGGGTACTACGGACAAAAACTTTCTGGATCCAGTCTGAAGCCTGGGGGTAATTCTAAGGTAAGGAATCTATCACTAATGTGTCTCTTTCAGATAAGCCAGGTAGCTGCTGTACCGGTTGTGCTTTCCACTTAGGATGATGTCAGCATTAAAAACATACCCCTATGTTAATGATCTGCCATTTTCCAGCACTGCCACCATCTTGTAACATGAATTATGCATGTCTGAGTAACCTCCTGTCTACATTTTGCCCTTTTTTTTTGTTTGAACAGTGTCACCAGTAGAGCAAATATACCACTAATGGTTAGTCAAATAAAAAGCTGCATGTCAGTGGCTCAGCTGATCAGTTATCATATACAATACGGACCATGATGATACAATTTGGCAGTACAGAATAACTTACTCAAAATAAAATGACAAAAAGTACATACAACTAGCATAACATGAGCCAGACAATCAAACCACCTAAATGCACTTGAATCTGTGCACTTATTTACAAGGTGACAATAATTCTAAACAATTGTCTTTAAACGCATTTGTACAATTCAAAGGGAAGATGTTTCCCCTGCATGTAATCCATAAAATGTTCAACCAGGAAACAATCTTTTAGTTTTTACATCACTTATTTGCTTCTAATCAATGACCATAGCTAATCATGTTTATTTACCCCTTCAATGGGCATGTTTAATTTCTGAATACATTTTGTTTCAGTGCGTAATAGCAATGTTTCTCTTGTCCCACCTCTGCCATCCAGTGTGCCTACAAAAATGGTAGCCGATCTTATATCATTCTTAGTGTGGCCCATGTACACTTAATGTTGTACTAGTGGTGCCCCTTGTGTCTTGCATCAAATTCTGCATCTATGTTGCAACATAAGATTCTTCACAGGTAGAACATTTGTCTGATATAGGACTTATCATATGGACATAATACAGTACACTATGTTTTAGTGCTGCTATTCAAAAGTTTCTGTTGGGCCAAAGTTTTCCCATTCAACGTGACTTGCATTTCTTGTAAACCGTCTGCGGTACAATGCCCACATCTATAAGTGTCCTTGGACAGGAGGAAAGTTTAAACGTTAGTCAATCCTTTTACTGCTCGTTTTCTGACTGTTCTTACCAGATTGTTTATTTCTGCTTTTCAGCGAAAAGAGGACATGAAAGATTGAGGTTGGACAACATTTTCCAACTTGATTTAATAATCTTTTTGATCTGGTTGGATTTTGGCTTGAATGTCAGTACACAAGTTAAAGGATCCATTTTGTCTTTCTCTTTGGGAATAAGTAGGCTTACACAAGGAGTAAACCTAACTGTTTTTAAAACGGTTGTGACTAGCTTCTTTGGGTACTTTTATTATTTTTTAACATGAGATCTCACCTTTGATAAAATTTTCCTCTTATGGGCACAGTTCCTGAATAAACATAGGTACTGTCTGAAGGGAAGCTTGTCCTTAAAACATCTAGGTTGACCTCTGGCAAAATGTAAAAGTATGATATTTTCTGTGAGTTTAGAGTAGAAGTTCACTGACAACTCTGTCAGCTTAGATCCATAAATGCAGGAAATTGAGTCTCGCATTCTTAAATAACATGGTGAATTTCAACCATTTCAATTTAGTGTTTATACTAGTGAGCCAACCGGCACATGGATTCATTCACTGGAGCTTGCTTCATTCAGGATTTGCCTACCCAAGCTTTGTGTGGTGGCTCTTCAACCTTATAATAGGATTAACTTATGGTATATACAACATAGGCCATTTCTCTCTGTAAGAGGGCTATAATTGCTACTTCATTAATTTATGAGGGGCCATCATTATATTTCTTATTGATTGTGGTCCTGAGGATGGTCTTACGGGGTGAGCACAACAGAGTCTGAAAAATTGAAGCTGAGTCCAACTCTTTCTAAAGGAATCTTCTGGATATTCACTATAAAAAAATTGCCTAAATCTTATGATGTAAAGAAATTGGAAACTTCCAAGAGTGGACTCTTCAAACATTATTCTTTGGTCTTATTATCTTATGAGATGTTTTGAATTAATTTACAAGTTTAATTTTTCTGTGGAATTCTGTGGAATTTGTACCCCCGAAATGTATATAATGAATACAAATATCTGTTTTCTATGTAAAACTGCGTGTGCTTGTTCATTAGGATTAATCCTTTTATCAAGATCATTTACAGGCTTGGTTTGATTTAGCTTCTTTTGTCACTGCGTGGGCATATAATTCAAGTAAATCACTTTCAAATTACTATATATAAATGATTCCCTTGTTGGTCCTTAACATTGATCATATTTTCATGGTGAATTTTTATATTTTCATGGTGAATTTTAAGTCAGCTTTTTATTGATTTAACCACTCTTGAAAAACAGATAAACGTGTTGTAGTGCCTTGCTAAATAAGAGAAATGTCATCTATAAACCTGTGCCTTTATATAATATGGTCTCTAAATGGGTTGACCTCTCCACATACCTAATTTTCTTCAAAGTGTGACATTGAGATATTTCCTAATTCAGGGGTATAGGTACAACCATTTGCCACTCTTTTAATCTGAAAGAATACATTATTTTTAAAGATTAAGTTTTTCTTCAGACGGATCATTGTCAATTCTAACAAAAAATCAGTAGGAACTGCTCGAGGTTGTGGTCGCTTATACGGTGTCCTTAATCACAGCTACGGCTTTATCCTGGGGGGTGTTAGTATATAAGACCTGCATCTATGTCCATAGTAATCAATACCTCTATAGTGGGATCAAAGGGTATTCCTTCATATTTTGTGATGAAGTCCATAGATCTCAGACAAATGTCTTTGTTTCAGGTAGAAACGGCTTCAGGAAAAAGTCAGTATATTGGGAAACCGGTTCAAGAAGTGAATCACATCCTGAAATGATGGGGCTTTCCAGACTGTTGTGAATTTTAGGAAGTACTATATCACAGGTTTATGGGGGTCAGTCTTGTTCAAAATTCAAACTCTATTAGTAAGCCAATTACATCAAGGGCATTCTCAGTGATGGAAAAAATATGATGCTTTAATTCTTTAGTTGGATTAGAGGGGGATGCTCCAGTAATGTTCAACGTTATTGAGTTAGCCCGTAATTTCCTTTTCATAGGAATCACTGTCCAATAACACTATCCTTCCCTCCTTGTCAGCAGACTTGATGATATTAATGTATTTTTAATAACTCATGTAAAGCCTGATGGTCTGCAAATGTCTAGTTCTTTTGAAAATAGTCTTGTTTCCATTATGTAATGCATCAACTTCTCAAAAAATGATTTCTTCTTTGGGGGGTCATCTCTGTGGAGGCTGTGCAGAAATTGTAATTGTTTTTAATTTGAGTTATGCTGTTTTAGTGGTTATCCTCCAGGTGTGCAAAGTAAATTTGTAACCAGACCTTTTTTCAACAAATTGGAGTAGCTGTATTTTAGAATCTACTGGATCTTGTAAGGTGGAGGTAACAAATGATAGCCCTTTACTCAACAGTGTTTTTTGCATCTGATAGAATGCGATGGGATAAGTTATATATGAGAGACTCCAGCAAGCTGATATGAGATCTCTAGGGTTGTAAGGTCCAGATGCCCTTTACAGTCTTGTGGATGAGATGGTCTCCCATTCTATAAGTGAAACATCTGTATAAATGGTCACCTGCTTAAGAGTATTGAGGGAAGGCCTGCTGACAAACAGATTGTTGCTGTTCTACCATAGGAGAGCATGTGAATTCTTGGCTGCAAGCAACACTAGATACTACTAATCACTTATCATTTGTGACCAGTGCCTCACAAAGTACTCTTGAAATGAACACACCTACAGTATGGCGTGCAGCACTACAAGCAATACATCCTCAAGTGATCACACAGTATGTAAAAAGTAGAGGAAAAAACATAGCTGCGTATAATACAAAAAAAAGGCAATGGCACAAAGAGTTTTTGTTGCTGCTTGATCAATCAAAGTATCTTGTAAGAATACAGAAAACAAAGTTATTTGGGAGTAAGCCCCATTGCCATAGGCATCAACGGCATTTCCACTCGCAGTAGAATAAAGGGTCATTTTCAGGATATGATTTTGAGGAGCTCATTTCAGCTCCAGGGACCCCATCCTCTGGCCTTTGAAACTATTATTTATTTATTTTTTAACTAAAAGGAGCCTGACCTCTTTTAAAAAAAATATTTAACAAATAAATAATGGGACGGAGCTGTGGGGCCCCCCTCCAGGGTCAATTTCGGCACCAGGGACCCCATCCCCAGGGCCCGCCCTCTAGTGTGGATGCCCTGGTCCTAGCCAGGGCACCCACTTTCTAGTATTGGGGACCAGGGAAGTTGCCTCAGGGCTGTTGCGGTCCCTACCAGCTCATTGCCTCCTGCAGTGGCCGGCATTGCTTTGACACAGAGGGAGCTGCTAACATGCAGCTCCCTCTGTGTCAAAGCAATTGTGCACTGCTTTGAGCAGCTTGCTCAAAGCGGAGCAAAGTTTACTGTGGCTTGGCAGGAGCGTTAAAGCTCCTGCCAAGCCATAGCAAACAGCTATGTCACAGGAGTGGGCACCCCGGGACATAGCAGGAGAGGGCCCTAGGGGGTGGTGGTCCCCAAGGCCATTTAGATCTCCAGGAGGGGGTCCGCAAGGCCCCCCTCCATTGCAGGTCACAGCCCCAGGGAGGTGGTGGTCACTGGGGCTGTGGGGGGCTGAGCGGCCCTCCACTTTCATTATTATCATTTGCACGAGAGGTGGTGGTCCCTGGGGCGGTGCGGGGGTGTGCTCCCTGTATTTATCTCATATTTTACCCCAGGGATGTGGTGGTCCATGGGGCTGCGAGGGTCCTTGTAGGCCTTCCCGAATTAATGCAAAATGCCCTAGGGACATAGTGGTCTGTGGGGGAGGCCGTATGGCCCACCTCAGTACAGTTACCCCCGCATTCATTCTACAAATAGCCCTGGGGAGGTGGCATTCTCCAGGGCTGCGGGAAATGGGCATATGCACATTATTTTGTTTGTCCCAGGAAGGTGGCGGTCCCCGGAGGCGGGTGTCTCACGTGGGCACCCTCTGCATGATTAATAAACACTGCCCCTGGGATTTGGCCCACCCTAGGGCTTCTTAAAAAAGATGCGTGGGAGCCCGTGCATCTTTAATTTTGCCACAGGTCCAACTGGGAATTGCGGCAAAATGAAATGAAAAAAAAACACTTTTAATTCCCTCCACCATCTCGGGGGGGGGCAGGGTATTCCTACTCTACCCCCTTTTCTTTATTTTTAACTTTTTTGTGGCTTCAAGCAGACTCCCAAGATGGCTGCCATCACTTCCTGGTTGATGTGTTGGTAGCCAATCAAATTTCGGTAGGGTCTAATGCAAGGACTCGCGTCCCAAGATATCGATTTAAAAAAAAAAAAAAATTATATATATGTATATATATATATCTCTGAAACTACTGAACGGGTTCCACCAAATCACAAAAAAACAGGCTTTCTGGACCAATATCTAGCTTTCTGCCAAATATAGTGTAATTCCGTTCCGCAGTGTGGGCTGTAGTCCTGTTCAAAAAATGAAAAATCTCCATAGACATAACATGGATTAAACGCGTTTTGGGACACCCCTTTCTCTTGGCCCCCGCTTGACGGATCACGTTGAAACTCAACACAGCAGCTGAGCGAAAAAGGAGACTTTTAAAAATAAAAAAAGAATTCATGAAGGTTCATCAAGGGGCACCAAAGTTATTGGCAAAACAAAAAATGATTTTCCTATGGAAACTTTGTTCTTAACTATACCTACTGGCTATTGCCAATAATATATATATATATATATATATATATATATATATATATATATCCAAAACAAAGAGTGTCCTCTTGAAGGAAGCCACACACAGGGGGGTGATTTTCACGCTTTTAATGGAGAGAGCTGCAGCAAGGAAAACAAGACACTTCCCCAAAATTCTTGCCGCCCGACGCGTTTCGTGCTCTCACACTTAATCATGGGCTAAAATGTCAATTTCAGTCGCTTCACTCCCAGCACCTGAAATACATCCTGGGACCCGCCCCAGTGGGCGTCGGCAGTCGCACTGCCTGCTGGTTCCTGTAGTGCTGGTTATCTTCCTCATGTGAGTAGTGTAAGCGCTGCTACATACTGACTGTTCATATCCCCAGTGGGTTGGTAAATGTAATGTTTCTACCAGCAACACCATACGACTCTCGCCGCGTCCCTCCTATCCTTTGCATAGCTGCACACCGGCTGGTGTCAGCATAGGTCCGCTTTTCCGCGGCAGGGCTCCCTCGCGACCGGACTAGCCGCCATAAATCCAAAACAAAGAGTGTCCTCTTGAGGGAAGCCACACACAGGGAGGTGATTTTCACGCTTTTAATGGAGAGAGCTGCAGCAAGGAAAACAAGACACTTCCCCAAAATTCTTGCCTCCCGATGCGTTTCGTGCTCTCACACTTAATCATCGCGAGGGAGCCCTGCCGCGGAAAAGCGGACCTATGCTGACACCAGCCGGTGTGCAGCTATGCAAAGGACCGGAGGGACGCGGCGAGAGTCAGATGGTGTTGCTGGGAGAAACATCACATTTACCAACCCACTGGGGATATGAACAGTCAGTATGTAGCAGCGCTTACACTACTCACATGAGGAAGATAACCAGCACTACAGAAACCAGCAGGCAGTGCGACTGCCGACGCCCACTGGGGCGGGTCCCAGGATGTATTTCAGGTGCTGGGAGTGAAGCGACTGAAATTGACATTTTAGCCCATGATTAAGTGTGAGAGCACGAAACGCGTCGGGCGGCAAGAATTTTGGGGAAGTGTCTTGTTTTCCTTGCTGCAGCTCTCTCCATTAAAAGCGTGAAAATCACCCCCCTGTGTGTGGCTTCCTTCAAGAGGACACTCTTTGTTTTGGATTTATGGCGGCTAGTCCGGTCGCGAGGGAGCCCTGCCGCGGAAAAGCAGACCTATGCTGACACCAGCCGGTGTGCAGCTATGCAAAGGACAGGAGGGACGCGGCGAGAGTCAGATGGTGTTGCTGGGAGAAACATTACATTTACCAACCCACTGGGGATATGAACAGTCAGTATGTAGCAGCGCTTACACTACTCACATGAGGAAGATAACCAGCACTACAGGAACCAGCAGGCAGTGCGACTGCCAACGCCCACTGGGGCGGGTCCCAGGATCTATTTCAGGTGCTGGGAGTGAAGCGACTGAAATTGACATTTTATCCCATGATTAAGTGTGAGAGCACGAAACGCGTCGGGCGGCAAGAATTTTGGGGAAGTGTCTTGTTTTCCGTGCTGCAGCTCTCTCCATTAAAAGCATGAAAATCACCCCCCTGTGTGTGGCTTCCTTCAAGAGGACACTCTTTGTTTTGGATTTATGGCGGCTAGTCCGGTCGCAAGGGAGCCCTGCCGCGGAAAAGCAGACCTATGCTGACACCAGCCGGTGTGCAGCTATGCAAAGGACAGGAGGGACGCGGCGAGTCAGATGGTGTTGCTGGGAGAAACATTACATTTACCAACCCACTGGGGATATGAACAGTCAGTATGTAGCAGCGCTTACACTACTCACATGAGGAAGATAACCAGCACTACAGGAACCAGCAGGCAGTGCGACTGCCGACGCCCACTGGGGCGGGTCCCAGGATGTATTTCAGGTGCTGGGAGTGAAGCGACTGAAATTGACATTTTAGCCCATGATTAAGTGTGAGAGCACGAAACGCGTCGGGCGGTAAGAATTTTGGGGAAGTGTCTTGTTTTCCTTGCTGCAGCTCTCTCCACTAAAAGCGTGAAAATCACACCCCTGTGTGTGGCTTCCTTCAAGAGGACACTCTTTGTTTTGGAGATATATATATATATATATATATATATATGCATCAATGAATATGGTGTCAGTATTAATTAAATACGCTGAAATTGATCGAGTAGGAATTCTCAAAGAAATCGAAGATGTGAATGCGTTGTTGGAAAAAAATTAGCATAAAGAACAAATCAAAAAAGGAAGGGAAAAAATTACAGTAAAACTAAAAAAGCACGAGGAAACCATAAAAGAGAGAAAGATATATAAATTCGCACGAGATAAACGAGACTACGAGACTGGGCGTGTCTTCACTTTCTCTAGAAAATTTGATAATATCAAACGCCGAGCGCTGATTAATGAAGGCAATAAAAATAATGCAATTGCTTCGGGCGCACAAGCGAGTGGGAATATTTCCTCAGTAAAAACCAGCAGCGTTGATAGTAGTAACTTTGATTCTGATGAGGGGGCAGGACAAAATGTACCCCGAGTACCGACCAATCTTGCACCAGGAGAGGAGCTTTCTTTTTTAGTGGAGGACCGCCGGTAAACGCTCAGACCGCGCAATCAGGCGCTGAAACCAGGTCTAGAAGAAACCATCGGAGAAAACAGAGGCGGAAAATCAAACTTCAGAGGCAGAGGCAGGAAGAACTTCAACAGAAACAAGTAAACCAGGTACCAAATAATATGGGTGACAACACAGTGATCAATTTGTCGGACATTACATTATCAATGGCAGAAAAACAATTATTGGCTTTAGGTTTGTCATATTGCCCTATGAGTTGTTTCAAATATACTCAAACAAGAGTAGATGTTTTTAAGTTCATTCGTAAACTGAAACTTAGGAAGCGGTGAATAAGGCATCACAAAGTAGAGACACACAGATTATGTTCCAATCTTCAAGCGGCAGATGTTGGCACTCTAGTAGCAGCACAAGATTTGGCAGATCTTAATGACACACAGGTAAATTCAACACAAGAAAAACTTTTGGAAGCTGGCATAGTTTGTAATGCATCAATTACCAGCCCGTTCAGACCTCCGTCGTCCTTTATACCATTGATGCCAAGGGATGCAATCGATGTATTCAGTGACTGCATGATAGAGGATCTTAAGAAGTTAAATCGGGAGGTCATGCAACAAAATAGACAACGAAAATATTCTGAAATCTAATATACAAAACTCATTCAGAAATCACAACAACACACAGAAGTCATCATAAATAAAGCTGATAAAGGTGGGAACATTGTTTTGTGGCCGAGAGTTATGTATTTGGAAGAAGCTGAGTTGCATCTTAACGATATTAACTGTTATCGAAAAGCCAGTTTCCAAGATTTAAGACTTAATAAGGAATATGTCTTCAGTGAATTGGCACGATGGAAACGTGTGGGTCTATTATCCAAGAATGAGTACAGCTTTCTAAAAAATGACCACCCTATGACTCCCTTCTTATACTTTATACCGAAAATACATAAAAATGTGGTACCAGTCCCAGGTAGGCGATTATTTCGGCTCAGAAAAGTTTGTTGGAGGCTATGTCAAAATATGTTGACCATTTCTTGCATGAATTTGTTGAGAATTTGCCATCATTTATCAGGGACACTGGACACTTTTTATGTAAATTAAAAACAGTTACATGAGATGAAGATTGTTTACTAATAGTGATGGATATTAGTTCACTGTACACCAGTATTCACCGTAGAGATGGCATCAATGCAATACGTTACTATTTGGATAAAAGAAGTATAAACATGTATGAACATAATAAGATGTTAGTTGAAATGATAGATATCTGTCTAACCCGTAATTACTTTTTATTTAACAAGGAAATATTTCAACAGTTGCGTGGAGTGGCTATGGGAGCATGTTTCTCCCCTAGCTACGTGTGTTTACACGTGGGCTGGTGGGAGGAGCATGTACTGAGGGCCACCCACAGAAATATTTTTGATCAGCATGTTCTTCACTGGTGGAGATTCATAGATGACAATTGTTTAATTTGGAAAGGTTCTCTAGAAACAGCAGAAAACTTTGTAAAAGACCTCAATGAAAATACACTAAACTTGAAATTCACATCAGATATTAGGAAAGAAAAAGAGCAATTTTTGGATGTGGAAATCTATACAAGAGAAAACAAAATCCATACCAGATTACACAGAAAGTCAACGGCTGGGAATTCCATACTTCATGCTGTTAGTGCACATCCTAAGCACCTTATACGAAGCATTCCCTATGGTGAATTTTTAAGAATTAAACGTATCTGTAGTCATGATGATGATCTAGAAGATTGCCAGACAGAAGCCTTTAAGAGATTTTTAAACAGAGGATACACAGCTATAGAGTTGACCAAAGCACTAGATAAAGCAAACAGAACTAATGATATTGGTTACTCTCCTAGAATCTCTGAGATCCCAACAACACTTGTGCAAATTGAGGGTGACGATGGTACGACCACTATTGAGCCAGTAGACAATATAAGACTGATAACTAATTTCTGTAGACAAGAGAGAAATGTTTGCAAGATCTTATATAAAAATTGGCCAATTGTTCGGTCAGACATTACAATGTCACAGATCTTGCCAGAACTTCCGAATCTTACTTTTAGAATAGCGCCCTCAATGAGGGATGCACTTGTAAAAAACAGTCCTGAGGTTATAACCGCCAATACCTGGCTATCAGCAAGATCAGGATTTTTTTAAGTGTAGTTCATGCCGTGCATGCAAATTTGGAAAAAATACTTCAGAATATATCACAGCTTTTAGTTCAGAACCGGTTAAAATACAAGGACACTCTACCTGCAGAACAGATTATGCTATATATGTTTTAGAATGTACTTGCCATTTATTATATGTAGGAAGTACAAAATTGCAGGTTTTTAACCGGATATTGCAACATCTTAGAGCGGTGGTCAATTTTGACCCCAACTATCCTGTAGCCAGGCATCTGAAACTTGTTCATAATAACGACCTGAATGATCTTAAGTATTTTGTTATCAGTTCAGTGCCCAAAAAATTCAGAGGGGGCAATAGAGAAAAAAGACTAACACAAGTAGAATCTGAATTTATTATGCTACTTGATTCAAAAATGCCAAATGGGCTTAACAATAGTGATGATTTGCACAATTTTTTAAAGGTTTAAAGGATGATAATAACTATTTATATGGATCTCAATTTGGCTTTTTAAATAGGTTTTTATTAGTCTCCTATGGCCGGTTGTTTAGTCTGGTTTTATCTGGATTTTAACTGGTTATGGTGGAGGATATTGCAGATTTTTAGTTTTGAGATTTTATCCTTATCAAATATTTGTATTGGCACGGTAATAATTTTTAAAAGATCAATAGCTGCTATATTTATTCTGTTTGTTTATATTTGTATTCTTTATAGAAAAATTGATGATTTTTTTCGGTGATGTTCTCATTTTACTTAATTTTATCTGGTTTTTAAATTTTATTGAGTTTTATGAGAATTTTTGCCGGCTAATTTTATCTACATTCTAGGTTAACATCAGACAAAATTAAATATGTAACTTAATTATTGTGCTGCTATAGGTATTAGATAGGGGTTACCTTACCTTAACTTATATGAAATGTATTATTTTTCGTCTTTCATCAGATACATCCAATTACAAAGTCTTGAAAAAGGAACGTGACGCTATCTGAATGCCAAATACACTAGGAGACTCAATACAAAGAAAGAATTTGAGGGGCGTCTATATATATGCTGCTATATATAATTAATTATGTTGTGTGTGAATATTTATTTTTTGAATTTTCACAATTGCACTTTGCTTGCATTTTTTTGCACATAATGATGTATTGATTAATTGAAACGCATAAAATATTTAGAGTACCAGTATTGAGATATTAGAGAGGCCAAACATCGACATTTGCAGTATTATTTTTTACGAATGGGAGATTTTAGTCATTAGAAACTATATTAGAACACTGTTGTACATTCAGTAATTTCTCATTTACAAGATCAATCAGAAAACATGAGCTGATTATTCTTTGAACATTGCATTGACAAGAAGCACTATGCTATTAGTTTATTTTCTACATATTGGAGTAAGAAAAGCTTGTATTAAATCTATGTGTCATTCGTTTTATTATGTTATATTGGAGTCGGTGGCATTTAATTAGATTTGCACTGTGTCTTTAAAACCAATCAGATCATAAGTATCATGTGATTATGTGCTATTTTAAGTTTCACTATATATTTTCAGTGATAGGTCCAGCGCGTCATGTGATCAAGACTGCCGTTGGGCAGTCGAAACGCGTCAGGCTGGGCACTTGCTTGTAAAGATTTTTTGCACAGGCACATTTGTAATCTGCAAAATTAAAAAGAAAAACCTTTTTTTCACTTTTTGGTCCGTACCTGTTTTTGCGACCGTGATTGGGATCGTTTCAGGATTGTGGCTTTCATATATATATATATATATATATATTTATATATATATATAAAACCTACTGGCGGTCAACAGTAGGTAGTTATAGTTAGAACCTAGTTTCCATAGGAAAAGCATTTTTTGATTTGCTAATAACTTTGGCATCGTTTGACGAATGTTCGCGAAATTCTCCAACTAAAAGGTCTATCCAGGTCAGCTGCTATCCTGAAAGTTTGGGGGTGATTCGTCAAGCGGGGGCTGAGAAAAAGGGGGTCCTAACAAGTGTTTTCTCCATGTTAATTTTCATAGGAAATGTTATTACAGGCTACAGCCCGAACTGCTGAACCGAATTACACCAAATTTGGCAAAAAGGTAGAGCTTGGTTCAGAAAGTGACCTTTTTTTTTTTTTAAATGGTGTAAATCCGTTCAGTAGTTACTGAGAAATTAAAAAAATAAAGTTTCGATATCTGGGGCAGCGTTGGGTTCGCTCACGCTCCCGACCACGCACTTCACTGCGATTGGCTGCCACGACCACGAGCTTCCCTGCGATTGGCTGCCAACACTCCAAACCAGGAAGTGTTGGCAGCCATCTTGTGACTCGGTAGAACAGAGTCACAAGAAAACAGTTTGAAAAAGATTAAAAAGAAAGAAAAGGGAGCAGGGTAGAAACATTCTGACCCCCTATGCCTGCTCAGGGGGTCCTACAAGGACGGTTGCGCGCTGTGTGGGCGAATCCAGACGAAAACATTTTTTTTTAAATGAAGCGGGGCTCTATCACTTCATTTAATTAACCCCCCGGGTGTGCCAGGTTCCGGGGGCAATGCTATAATTATATTGTGATGGCCTGCTTTGAAAATAGTGGGAGGGGGGCCGCGCGGCCCCCCTGCTGGAGCCCTTGACGGCCCTGGGGACCACCACTCCCAAGGGACGGCTCCTGCAATGTCCCGGGGAGCTCACCCCGGGACATTGTTGTTTGCTATGAGAGGGTGGAAGCATGTCTCGCACTGTCATAGCAAACCCGGGTTTGCTTCGTTGAAGCGAGAGGTGGAAAACCTGCTCTCGCTTGAATGAAGCAAAGCAGGATTGCTTTTGGGCAAGGGGAGTTGTATGTTAACAGCTCCTGTTGCCCAGAAGCAATGCCGGCTCCCGCAGGAGGCGGGGAGCCGGCTGGGACCGTGGGGGCATTGGGGCTCCCCCCACGGTCCCCAACAAAGAGGCCACGCCACAGGGGAAGGGGTCCCCGGGGCCAGAAGTGGACAAGGGAAGGGGTACCACATGGCCCCCCTTCCTAATGATTAATCAAAACATTCTAGAATTGGGCATGCTCTGGGGGAATGGGGTCCTCGGGACGAATATCAATGAATTGAAGTGGATGGTTTTCTTTTTTTAGAAAAAAGTTTGGAGTGGCGATCCTGACGCGGCGCTCCGCACGGACCCTTAGTGTGAATGCGCTGGGTGCACGGCTCCCAGCGCAACCCTCCTAGTGTGAAGACACTGGGTGTGCGGCTCTCAGTGCAGCCCCCTAGTGTGAACACGCTCTGTGCACAGCTCTCAGTGCGACCCCCCCTAGTGTGAACACGCTGGGTGCACGACTCTCAGCGTGGCCCCCTAGTGTGAACACGCTGGGTGCGCAGTAATTCAAAATTAAAAGACCATTTACCTGTAACCTAGGTTTTGTTGTGATTTCACCTCTTCTTAGAACCTCTGCATCTCCACTCTGCCTATGACTGGAAGAATTAGCCCTCCCCCAAGAAAATTTTATCAGCCTAGCCCGAAATTTGGCTCTAGTTGTGCCCTGACTGGCGTACACTGGCTCTGCCCACTCCGCTTACGCTTACAGAATTCTGTAGATTCTATCCACCGTATGTCAATGATCCAGCTGTGGGGCTGGAAATATCTTGCAGACAGGATAGGATTCTGGGCCTTTCCCGAGGCTTGGTTTGCAATCCTGACGCTCCACCGGGGTTGCCACTGGTTGGCAGTCAATTAGAGCCAAGCTCGGGGGTTAGGCTCCGCCAACATATGTACTTTTCCAATCACTCTGCCAATCCTCAAGCACTTATAAATTCACTATATACTCTCCTTGCAGTACTCTTATCATCCAGGCTCTACCTATATACTCATAGAATGACCCAGACAAAGTTCCATAACCATGGTCTTCCAAAACTGCCAGAGCTAACATATTTGCGTGCGCAGTCAACTGCACAATGTAATGTGGTAGGGACCAGGGCCATCATGCATACATAATGAACACACGGACACAGTTAGATAGATAGTGTAACTGGCTGCGGGTACGTGCGCTCGGCCCCTTTTTATTACCAGGGTCACATGTCTAGTGACGTCTGTGCTGGATGCGTGTGGGGTGAGTGTAAGCCAGCCCTCAGGGAATGGTTGGTGGTGGCAACAACTACAACAGTGATAATCGGATCACACACACAGAGATTCAATCATAAAGGGTCCATGACTTGTGGTGCACTAAGGTAGGGGCACCAGAGATGAGCGAGCTGATGTGAAGAAACTGTTAATGTCCCTTCAGGATATTCCTGCTGCATGAGGTGACATTGTTGTGTCTGGTGTCTACAGCACGAAAGTCAATCATAAAGGGTCCATGAGTTGTGATTCACAGAGTTAGTGGCACCTGAAGAGCTGTGTGTGCGCAGTCAGCGATGATGGCGTGTCCTTGCAGGACAGGATTGAATTGGATATGTGTGAGGCCTGTTGACCGCAGTGTAGGCAGCAAGGGCCTACAACCACGTGGTGTTGACTTGTGGTGCACTGAGTTAGTGGCATCAGAAGCATTCAGCGTGTGCGCAGCCAGCGATGATACGTGGTGCAGGCGGGCTGCACTGGGAGCAATGTCTGTTGACTACTGGACTACGTCATCTGCAATCGCAACTCGATCTGAATTTTGAGCCCTGCTGTCCGCAGTGTAGATGGAAGGCAGTAGTCAGCGCAAACATTGAGGAATGCTTTTTGTCACTTCCTGTTGACAAAATCCGTGGACAGAGTACAATTCACTCTGCAATTAATAAATCAAGACTGAATTTGAATTGTGAGCCCTGTTGACCGCAATGTCAGCGTATGGAACAAAAGATTAAATATGTATAGAATTCATTGACGAAATGTGTAGGTTTGAGGGACGTTATAGTTAGTTGCCTACTGGACTCTGAAATTAATGAATCAAGACTGATTTGAATTGTGAGCCCTGCTGACTGCAGTGTAAGCCGGAGGCAGCGGTGAGCAAGGGCCCAGAGCCTCGTGATGTTGATTTGAGTTACACAGAGTTAGTAGTACCTAAAGTACTCAGTGTGTGCGTAGCCAGCGATGATGCGTGGTCCGGGTGGGCCGCACTGGAAGCAATTTCTTTTGCCTAATTAATTCTGCCTCAATAATGCCACGTGGCGGTGACTTGTGGTGCACAGAGTTAGTGGTACCTGAAGCACTCCGCGTGTGCACAGCCAGCAATGATGCGTGGTCCGGGCGGGCCACACTAGATGCAGTGTCTGTTGCCTACTGTACTGAGTCATCTGCAATCGCTACTCTATCTGAATTGTCAGCCCTGCTAACCGCAGTGTAGGCCGGAGGCAGCGGTCAGCAAGGGCCAACAGCCACGTGGCGTTTCCTTGAGCTGCACTGAGATAGTGGCACCTGAAGCACTCAGCGTGTGCGCAGCCAGCGATGATGCATGGTCCGGACAGGCCGCACTGGTAGCAATGTCTTTTGCCTAAATATTTCTGCCTCAATAAGGCTATGTGGTGATGACTTGTGGTGCAGTGAGATAGTGGCACCTGAAGCACTCCGCATGTGTGCAGCCTGCGATGATGCGTGGTCCGGGCGGGCCACACTGGGAGCAATGTCTCTTGCCTACTGAACTGCGTCATCTGCAATCGCGACTCAATCTGAATTGTGAGCCCTGCTGTCCGCAGTGTACATCGAAGGCAGTAGTCTGTACAGACATAACTCTGCGGTGCTGTGCCGCTGGGTTCGCAGGGGGCCTGTGTTGAGGAGGCCGGCGGTCACGGCAGTGGCCTTGTGGCAGGGTGAGGGCCGCTGCTCTGCCAGACGCGTTGGCCTTCCCAGAAGTGAACCACGCCCAGAGCCCCAGCCTATTTATTCACACTTCTACGTTAGACTGGCGGACGTTGGACCAGCCCACTCCGCTTCCACTTACAGTGGGGGGGGCGACGACACACCTACATGACCGAGATCTTCCCCACTGCCTGAGGTAACATGGTTGCGTCCACTGTCCACAACAGTACATGAACACATGGAGAGGTCTGTGCTCTGCATAGTGAGGTCTGTCTAGCATATTACCGCTAAACTTAGCATTGTGTGCATTGTTATTGATGGGTGACTTGCCTCCTTCATACATACTTGGTTCCCACGTCTTCCAACATTCAGCTATTGTGTGGCTGAGGGGCCATGCCGTTTTGGGAAGGTCCGCTGTTCTGTTCTGCGCTGCCTCGGTGGTAATACGGGGGGGGTCCAAGGGGGAGGTGGCAGTGGGTGTTGTGGCCTTCTTGGGTGTCGGAGCTGCATGATCAGTAGCTCTATGACACGTGTTGGTCTTCAGTTGTGGTTCTGGGCTGGACTCACTTTCATACTGTAGGTAGTCGTCCTGCTTTACACCAGTGGAAGGCAGATGTTAAATTCCTACTGCTAAAGCGGCTTATCGCCTGTTTTTGAATCTCATCGCATATTTTGCTGGTTGTTGAAAATATCTGAAAGTGGTGTTTTCATGGTTTTTTTTTTTGCACAGGAACGCCTATTCTGCATATCATTAGCATTAGTTGTCACTTATCGCTGGAAAACTGGCGATATCAGAAGTTTTCACCAGGTTGAGAATGGGATGATAATTGTTTTGCTGTGGTAAAGTGAAGATAACTCAGCGATAATTTCTTGAGAATACACCCCATTGTTTTTTGGTTTTTTTTTCATCCGGATTCGTGCACCCAGCGGCTTTAAAAATAAAATAGTGATAGTTTTTGGGCCCTGGGCCTTTTTGTGGGATCCCCTGAGCAGGCCTAGGGGGTCAAGGTGTTTGTACCCTGCCCGCTTTTCTTGAGGTTTCCTTTTTTATTGAGATTCACATGGAGCTACAAAGCCCTAATAAACACAAGGCCTCGTTTTAGAGTCATCCTATAACCCAACAGTTGGGACTCATCGCCGAGTTATCGGCAGTTTAGCGCAGCAAAAGTGGCGAAATAATTTTCGCCCCATTCTCAAGTTGGTGCACACTGCCACATTGCCCACAGGCTGACGGTACCAACACAGCGGACAATCAACATCGTTACGCAGACAAAGCTGTTGGCTGTGATGCACCGGTTGGCCTCTGGTATCTTCCAACTAACAACTGCGAGAGTCAGAGGAGTCTCACAGCCAGCCCTATTAAACTTCCTCACACATCTTGGATGCATGTCTACAAAAGCAACTTAGGGCCCCTGCATCCACACCACCCGCTCGTCCCAATATGTAGTATTCCTGCTCAACCAACCCCAGCCGTTGCTTGATGCCTCTGTGCTCCAGATCCAAGATTGTAGTCACCGAAATGGGGATGCGCCAGGTCCTGAAGTCTAGTAGTCAACAGTAGTGGAAAAACAGTACTTTATTAGAAAAACATAAATTAACAACACAAAAACATAAAACGAGTGACATTGCCAACGGGGAACATCAACTTGTGGATTGAAATAACTGCAGATCATCCTGGAAATCCAAAAACTCCGTATTCAGAAACCTGTTGGATAAATGAAGATAATGGTCAAGTGTTAGTATGGTCACAAATGTAATATGGTACAATGTATTGCACTTGGACAAACCGGAATGCTTACAGGTATGATCAATCCTGCACAAAATGACCGCAACAGCAGCTTGTGTGGTCGTAACCTTCGTAAGAAAAGGAAAGTTACAACCACACAAACTTCTGTTATGGTCTCATTATGCAGGATTTATCAGACTTGTAAGCATCAGGGTTCGTTTCAGCTCGATACACCTGCATGTTCACTTCACCTACACTGCGCAGAAACAACTGGAGACCATGCAAGGGAACCACGCCATAGCAGCCTTCCTGCACGTGTTGGGGGCAACTGACTACACACATATACTACTTGTGCCCCGTGCCGACACTGCACACAATCACTGCAACAGAACCCACACGCATTCCAACAATGTGCAGGCAGGGGGGAGGAGCCTAGCGCGCAACCAAGATGGCCGCGTAGGTGCGAGGCTCCCGAGGACCTCCGCGACCTCCTGCATAAATCCTGACAGAATCCTGTCCCAGATGAGGGGACTGTATTTGTGAGCCCGAGCAGAGGTGACGCCCGTTTTCCGTTTTTAAATCGGACCTCGGACACCGGCAGGAGTATCGATTGAGGTTTGCGGCCTTCTCCACACGGGCCCCCCGTACTGGAGTTGTGGGGCGATCCGGACACAAAGTGAACAACAGCGGCGGGCAAGGCTGGGTGACTCGCGTACCCTGCACTTTCACTTTCGCTTTTGCGCCCTCCTTGCTGCCAGGCGAGGTTGGGTTGCGGGGCGGTGTGCGGTGGTGTGGTCTCGCTGGGGTGCCCTGCCGGTCCGCCAGCTGCGGTCCGTCCTGCGGAGCGGTGGTCGCTCCCCCCTGGACCCCTTGAACTGGATTGTCGGCCCCCCCCTTTCTTGAGGAGACTGACTCGTCTTGGGGATCGAAACCATGTCCACAAAACAAGATGGCGATCGGGCTAAGATAAAATCGACCCGCCGTGGCGCGGCCCAGCAATCCAACAGTATGGACCGCTACACCCTCCAGAAGGGATCCCCAGAGGCGCCGCGTAGGTCCCCTACGGGCCCGACTGATGCTTCCGCTCTGCCCACGGACCTGACCCTCCGAGACGTCATGGGCGCCATCGCCGAGATGAAGGCCTCGGTGGACCAGCGCTTCGACACTCTGGCCCAGAAGATTGACTCGGTCCTCGTGGACGTGGGCCTCGTGAGGGCTGATTTGTCTAAAACTAACGACCGGGTCGACTCTTTGGCCCACTCTACCACGGGCCTCACAACGGACGTGGCGGCCCTCCAACAGGAGGTGCGCAGGCTTGGCCAGGCGAGCGCCCTGATGAATCGTCGGCTGGAGGATTCCGAGGGTCGGGCCCGGAGGAACAACGTTCGCATTATCGGGGTGCCGGAGGGACGCGAGGCGGAGGCGGTGGATCTATTTGTTGAGGACCTGGTTCTCACCCATCTCCAGCCTCGGGGGCTGAGTAAATTCTTTGCAGTGGAGAGTGCCCACAGGGTCCCCGGGGGTAGGCCTAAGGTTGGAGCCCCTCCGAGGCCTCTCATCGCCCGGATCTTCAATTTTCGGGATAGAGACGCTATCCTACAGACTTCCAGGCTACAAGGGCCGGTCAAACTTGACAATATGGACATCAATTTCTATCCTGACTTCACTCCGGCAGTCCAAAAGCAGAGGCTGAGCTTTCTTGGTGTTAAACGTCGCCTAAGGGACCTGAATCTCAAATATGCGATGCTTTTTCCAGCTAAGCTGAGAGTGGAGGTGGATGGCCACACGCACTTTTTTGATCGACCCGAGGTGGCCGGGGACTGGCTAGACACTTTGCCCGGAGATCGGGGCCGGGGGGGTGGGGGGGGTGCGGTTGGTGGGGAGGGCCCGCCGGATCAGGACTGAGGGACTAATGGTAGGCCTTGCTCTGGACTGCGTTGTTGTCACTATTGACTGTTAGGGTAAGTTCCCCTCCTGTGGAGGTCGTGTGGGGTCTCTTGGGGGATCTCCCTCCTCCTCTGGGGGACTAGTTAGTTTTCTTATCTATGGGGCGACAGGCACACTGCACTTTGGGGGGGCTGTTTGGGCTCATGCAGGGGTGCAGGGTGGGGGGAGTTCTGTTGGGTTGGGTGGGTTGGGGTGGGGTGTGGTTCGTTTTTACCGCAAGGCAAACCCGTTATTGTATTGTTGTTTTTGAGATGCTCTGAGGGGGACAATTGATGGCTTCGTTATGTGATGGGGGGTAGGGATTTGACATTGTTGTCCTGGAATGTTAACGGACTGGGTGATAGGATCAAACGGGGTGTGGTCCTGCAGTATCTGAAACGGATTTCGCCTGATGTGGTCTTTCTGCAGGAGACACACCTTATTGGTAATTCCTTTTGTGCCATGAATCGGCGTGGCTATCGCTTGGTAGCCCACTCGGGCTTCACGTCGGGCTCACGGGGGGTGGGCATCATGGTGAAGAACTCGCTCCCGTTGGAGATAGACGAGGTGCGCCATGATGAGAGGGGACGCTACACTGTCTTGGTGGGCAGGATGGAGGGCAAGGTAGTTGTCTTTGTCTCTGTGTACGTCCCACCGGGGCTACAGTCCACCACCTTTGCAGATCTGGGGCGCCTCCTCCTTGACCTCCCGGGGGGGCTTCTGGTGGTTGGGGGGGATTTCAATGCGGTGGCTTCTGGGACTATGGATCGTCATCCCCCTAGGGACCTCCCCCGGGCACAGGCGTGGTTAGCGGGCCTTTTAGACACACTGGGATTGGTGGACTGCTGGCGTTTAAAGCATCCCGCCCAGCTGCAGTACACCTTCCATTCGGGTTCCCATGGTAGCCTCTCGCGGCTTGATTATGTCCTTGTCCCTGCGGCTTATGCTGGGAGGGTGGGAGAGGTGCGCCATCTGGCGCGGGGTATTTCGGATCATTCCCCGCTCCTACTGCACTTGGGTGTCTTCCCGAGGGGAGAGGGCAGGGTATCCCCAATCAATGCTTGGTACCTGCGTGACCCCACTATTCGTGCTGACCTGATTAAATCATTGCAACGGTATTTTGAGGAGAATGTGGGGTCCGTTCCGTCGGCTATCTCCCTGTGGGAAGCCTTTAAAACAGTTCTCAGAGGGGAGGCCCTCTCCTTTATCTCCCATGCCCGCAGACGCGCACAGGAGGAGGTGACCCGGGTGGAGGCCGAAATTACTGAATTGGAGGGTGGCCTGGGGAGTGGGGTGACTGACGCGGCGCTGCATGTTCTACACCTTAAACAGGCGGCCTATAGGGCCCTCGTCACGGAGGCGGCCAGGGGCCTTAGCAGAGAGCAACAGGGGCGACTGTACGATGTGGGTGATAAGGCTGGCAAACTGATTGCGTGGTTGGATAAGAAGGAGAGAGCTAGTCGTGTGGTCCCGCTGATTGAGAGGATGGATGGTGTACGAATTACTGAGCCGGAAGGCATTGTTTCTTGCTTCGCGGATTATTTCCGCGAGGTATATTCTCCGGTCTCTCCCTGCTCGGAGGAGGATTCCCATGCCCTGCTGCGGGACATCGCGCTGCCCTCGCTTTCAGTGGAGGACAGGGATTCGTTGGATGCCGCTCCCACCTCGGATGAAATCGCCCTCGCCATACGCTCGGTCGCCTCGGGCAAGGCCATGGGCCCGAATGGCCTTCCTATCGAATTGTACAAGCTGCGACCGGATGTACTGGCACCTCACCTCCGCGCGATGTTCCTTGCGGCCCACTCGCGGGGCTCCCTCCCGCCGGACCAGCGTCTAGCTACCATCGTGGTTATCCACAAGGAGGGGAGACCGCGAGACCGGGTTACATCCTATCGGCCGATCTCGCTCTTGAATGCGGAGCCTAAAATCCTCGCCAAGGTGCTTGCCAACCGGCTGGTCGGCGTGGTGGGCGATCTGGTCCATTAAGACCAGTCCGGCTTTATTCCCCATCGCAACACGGCCCTTAACCTGCGGCGCTTGCACGGGGTGCTCGCGCGTGTTCCATTCGTGCGGGAGCCGGCCATCTTGGCGTCCTTGGACGCCACCATGGCGTTTGACACGCTCGAGTGGCCGTACATCTGGGCGATGTTGGCGAAATTTGGATTTGGCCCGGGATTCATCAGCTGGGTCAAATTGTTGTACTCTGACCCATTGGCGCAGGTGGTGGTGAATGGTCGAGTCTCGGCCCCATTCGTGCTGGGACGGGGCACGCGACAGGGTTGCCCCCTGTCGCCGCTCCTGTTTGCACTGGCCTTGGAACCCCTGGCGGAGTGGCTGCGGTGGCACCCCTCTATCCGTGGTCTCCGTTGGACCCCTGAGTATGAGGACCGCGTGTCCCTCTACGCCGACGACATCCTGTTGTACTTAGCCTCCCCGCGTAAATCACTGATTGTCCTGGTCGATGTTCTGCGCTCCTTCGGCCGTAACTCAGGTCTTGTCATCAACTGGGCTAAATCCTGTGTCCATGTGCTTTCCGGGGAGGCTCCTGTTCTCCCGCGGGGCTGCTCGATCCAGATTGCCTCGCAGGGGTTTCGTTACCTGGGCGTTTATATTACGCTGGACCCAGTGGCCCGCTACGAGCGGAATTTGCTTCCCCCCCTCCAGCGCTTGAAGGAGGACGTCGCGCGCTGGCGGCGCTTGCCGCTTTCGCCGCTCGGCCGGGCGGCATTGTTCAAGATGATGTCGTTACCGCGCTTTCTGTACGCCCTCCAGAACTCGATGGACCTGGTCCCGGCGCGTTACTTCCGTGAGGTGGAGAGTTTGCAGCGCCGCCTGTTCTGGGACGGGAGGCCGCGTATAGCCCTGGCAAAGTTGACGCTCCCGTGGTATGACGGAGGGATTGCCCTCCCGGATATTAAGCGGTATTACTGGGCCTCCCAATTAGCTGCAATTAATCACGGCCTTTACGGGCCCGCCTTAAACCCGGCATTTGAAATGGACAAGATGCTCCTGCCCGGTGGCGATTACAATCGAGCGCTCTACACTAGCGTGCCCGACTCCTGCCTGACGGGACCCACGCGTGTCATGGTGCGAGTGTGGCACGCGGCCAATGCAGCTATGGGATGGAAGGACCGTTTGACCCGGGCGTCACCGTTGTATGCGTCTGAGAGGTTGGGCTCCCTATGGACCTCGAAGGGCTTCGATAGGTGGGACACGATAGGCATTAGTACAGTGGGGGACCTCTGGACGAGGGGAGGATTCAAAACTTTCGAGACACTGCAGGCGGAGTTTCAGCTGCAGCGCAGTGAATACTTTCGATACCTGCAGGTCCGTCACGCACTGGGCTCTGTCTTCCCAGACGTGGCCGCCATTCCGGAGTCCTCCCCACTGGAGGATAGAGTGCTAGATGGCCACGTTCCGGACAGCACGATCTCCCTCATCTACAAGAAGTTGATTAATGACCGCTCGGGCTTACTGACTGGGCTTCGCGAGGCTTGGGTTGCCGATGGGTTGGAGCTGGACGACGAGGACTGGATTTCCGCGGTGGCCTCCCCGAAGGAGGTGGCCATCCCGGCTCGCCTTCGTTTCGTCCAGCTTAAGATACTTCACCGGGTGTACGTGACGGGGCCAGGGCTTCTGCGTATGGGCTATGCAGAGGATGGACTGTGTAAGCGTGGGTGCGGTGCATTGGCGACCTTTTTACATATTCTGTGGGAATGTCAGAGGGTGGAGCGATTCTGGCGTGGTGTGCATGAGGTCCTGCGAGCGGTTACGCATGTCGTGCTGGTGCCTGAAGCGAGGAGATGCCTGCTGAATGTGTGGGAACCGACCGACTACTCGGTTCCGCAGACGCGATGGGTGACGCTGGGTTATATGATTGCTAAACGTGACATCGCTCAACTGTGGGGATCCCAGAGGCCCCCGGCAGTGTCGGCCTGGAAAGAACACATGGATTGGTGCATGTTCCGAGAGAAGGTGGTGTATGTGGCGCGGGGTAAGCCTGGGGCGTGGCTGAAGGTGTGGGGCCCCTGGAACGCCTACCGCGGGGGTATTTGCGAGCCGCCATTGTTGCCTCCCGCTTCACCAGCTCCGTCCCCCTAGATGACCCCCTCCCTCAATCCCGGGCGCAGAGTTTTCCCAGTCCCAGACCTATTCCCCTTCCCCTCCTTCGATTTTAGTGTATGGTTGGGGTCCCCCCATCTGAGGAGCGTATGTTGTCATTTTCGCTCTCGGGTTGCCTTGCGGGTGTGGTTTTATGTTGTTGTGTTGTATAAAACGAAACCGTATTGTGGGCTCAGAGTCATGTGGCCCACGTTGCTGATACCTCCTGCTTTAGCGTCTCTGTAACGCCAAGTGCCTTATTGTATATATGTAATTTATTTCTGTCATCTTAGCGGCCGGCCGGAAGGTTGTAGGCCCGTACCTGTATATATTTGAGATTGCAATAAACGGTTTCAAAAAAAAAAAAAAACAATGTGCAGGCAAAACTGGACCACCGGTGCCGGTACACTAATGTTGTTGCAAACTTCGCAGGCATTGTGCATGATTCTTACATCTTTCACAAGTATCCTGCTGCACTGCGCCGAGGAGTCATGTCTGTACAGCCAGCTGCCTTTGGCGTACACACAGTCCAGCCGAGCTCACAATTCAAATCGGGTCTTCATTGCCAGGATATCGTATCGAGGCCACGCATCATCGCAGGCTGCACACCCGCTCAGCTCTGGTGGCACTAACTCAGTGCAGCTTAAGTCATCGCCACATGGCGGGAGGCCTGTGTAGGCTAAAATGCCTCGGCTGCCACCAACTCTGTGCACCTCAAGTCATCGTCACGTGGCAGGAGGCCAGTGTCCAGCAATGTGCTTCAGCTGCCACCAACTCTCTGCACCTCAACTCATTGCGACGTTGCGGGAGGCCCATGTCGGTCAAAGTACCTTGGCTGCCACCAACATAATAAGCACATGGATACACCCAGATAGAGAGTGGAAATGGCGTCGAGCACGTGCACCTGGTCCTTTTAATTGGCAGGGTCACATGCCCTGTGACGCCTGTGCTGCATGGGTGTGGTATGGGTGCAAAGCAGCCGTGAGGGAGTGGCTGTGGCAAGCTGAGAACTAGACCTGTGATCAGCAAATCACTACAAGGAAGACCTGGGACATGTAGCGTTGTAGTTCCCTTCCTGTAAGCGGAGTGGGCTGGCTGAAACACGCACCCTTCACGACTTTACCAATATGGCGGTTTGAATCCGCACACCCACCAAGATAGGTACACAATGGGTGCGCGACTCCACTTTTTTCTCCCAAAAAATAAATAAATATATTAATATTTAAGGAAACAGAAGACATTATATTATTTTAATAACAAACAAAAAAAAGTACAAAAACTATTTTTGGGATATTAATGTTACAAAATATCACTACAAAAAAAATAATCAAAAATTACTGAAAAAACCATAGCTTTAATGAACATTATAATTCAAAATTAGCATTTGAAAAACCTTAGAAATTCACTGAAAAAACCATTGGTTTCAGGCACGTTATAGTTAGTTTTTCCCCCCCCCATTTTACTTGTATTTTTATTTTTCCCACTTTTCCCGCTCCCTTTTTGCCTTCTGTATCCCCGTTTTCCCGCCGCCGCCTCCCTGCGGCCCCCCCGCTCGCCGATTCGCCGCTCCACTCCCGCCTCCCAGCTGTTTCTCCCTCCCACCTCCCGTTATATGGCGGCCACTACGCGGTAGGGAGAGCGACCCTTGACCCTGCTCTCAGATTGGGCCGCTCCCCACGCCGCAAAGCACCACCTAGCCTCGCTGCCACCGCTGCTGTATCAGTGCCTGCTCCTCTTTTATAGCTGTTTCTTCTGCTGCAATCTGTCTGATTTACTGTTGTCTTTCTGCCATTTCTGTTTTTTTCCCACATTTCACTTGTATTTTTTCCACTGTTCCCGCTCCCCTTTTGCCTTCTGTATCCCCATTTTCCCGCCACTGCCTCCCTGCGGCCCTGCCCCCCCGCTCGCCTTTTTGCTGCCCCACTCCCGCCTCCCAGCTGCTCCTCCGTCCCACCTCCCCTTATATGGCGGGCGCACCTAAGGCAAGCCCGTCTGTGCCTGGACCGCGCCCAGCGCCAGAAGACCTGGTTCCTGTGTATGCCACGACGACCGCCTCCGCTACGAGGCCAGCACCCTCCACGCACTCAACACCGGATGATCACACACCTGCTTCTAGGCAGCCCTGAAGCGCACCCAAGGACCCTTCCCCTGCCGGAACTGCAGCTTCACCAGCATCTGGTCTGCCACGCCACCCACCGTGAAAGAATGCAACCACCTCAGATGCATTCTTCTCAACACCCGCTCCGCCCGCAAACACGCAGTTGAACTCTGGGACATACTCTGCTCAACGTCCCCGGACGTCGCCTTCCTGACAGAAATCTGGTTGAACCCCTCCTCGGCACACGACATCGCCATAGCCATCCCAGACGGCTACAAGATCACCCGCAGAGACCACACCAACGAAGAGGAGGAGGAATCGCCATCGTCCACAGGAACACTCTCAGAGTCTCGACCAACACCGACGACACCCTCAGCACCGCCGAACACCTGCACTTCCAGATCCATACCGATCCCAACACCACCCTCGGAGGAACCCTCGTCTACCGACCCCCCGGAACCCGACCACAGTTCAGCGACTCCATCGCCGACTTGGTCAGTACACACGCCCTCGCCTCCACAGACTATATCCTTCTCAGGGACCTGAACTTCCACCTCGAGAACAACTGTGGAAATATGGATTTTTCTGGTCAGTTATGTCCCCTATCTTGGACCCCAACGGTTCTATGTACATGTTACAAGTACATGTATGTTCCCTCCAGTTCCAGTTATGAAGACGCAAATACATGTGCGTCCACCGTTAACATGTCCTCTTTCAGATCCGCCATGAATGGGCCGGATATTCCATTCCTAAGTACGAAAGGCCACCGCCTTTATATGGTTCACTTATGCCATTTTACAGTTCAGACGAGTAGGCCCTGATTCTGTCATCAAGCTTTTCTTGCTTTCTGTCTCTGAAGCTCCAGTCCGAGCCTGCATCTGTGACCATGAACTTTGTCTCATCCTCTGCGCGGCTCACGATGCCTGACATCAGCTTGCTGCCTGCCAAGAACTGTATTTCACCTTCGAAATTATCTGCTCCGTTCCCTGCCCAATGCATTCCTGTCTAGTAGTTTAAGTAAACATTCTGCCAACTACCGAGCAGAGGCCCGGCTTCTCTGTCTTTACGCAAGTAATTCATAGCCCTGTTACTATGGAAGATTCCTGCCCTCGCATCTAGTGTAGACACTTAGACGCTTGTACACGCACTAACAGTCAGTATAGTCAGTATAGAATAAGATTCTACTCCAAGAAGGCCTCTCTTTTGGATAACATAGTTCTTTAAACATAGGATGTTAGATATGATTTGGGATTATGTTGACTTGACCCTCTAGACATCTGTCGCCACATGTAGAGCTAAATGTCAAGTCCCCTTCACCCCCTAGCTGCACGTCAATCACACGTCATGCTGCTGCGCGCGCATTTCTGCCAAGTAATTCTGCTGACATTGCGAAATTCTTTCATGGAACCACCCCATTATGACATCATACCTGATGACGTTCCTTTGTTACGCCCAATCACGCCCATTTTCATTACGCATGAATAATGTTATCTTCCTTATCAATTGTTACGCCTCTCGCATTTGCTTCACTGTAATGCCTATTGTATAAAAGTAATTAATTATCAATAATGTATGTACTTCACTTCCTGAGCCTCCGTGGTGATGGAACCTGGAGTCCACGATTTCGAAATCGTCCATTGGAATAAAGCCCGTTCCTAACCTCTAATACCACGGATTCTGCCTCTTATTTATTGAGCTATTTTTTATTATGTTCTGTATCAAATTAAGTCCCGGTAATTAAATTATTTACCACATAAATGGCGCCCGAATAGGGACACTTTCTCATCTCACGCGCCGGCGGTGCGTTGCAGGCCCGGTCTCCTGCCACAGCTGGACGGACAGCAACGCGTACCAGCAGGATTTCCTGTATCTCCCTCCGGTCAAGCGGGGGCGACTGAGGCTGCGATCAACACCCAGACGAGGCGGTGAGAAGTGCGAAGTATCCCGACCAGAGCCTAGCTGAGAGAGCAAGATCCGAGGTATACAGAGGCCCACCAGGTTTCCGATGTCCTGAAGTGTCCGAAGTTGTCGAGTCGAGTCCAGTCCGGTCCAGTTCAGTTCAGTTCCGTTCCGAGGCCTTCCGTTCCGAGCTACCCGGTGAGTACCATTACTGGGGAGGCGTTCTGGCGTGCACATAAGTTGTGCCGGTCCAGACGGGTTTGGGTACACAAATCCGGTCTGCACTGTTTTCACAGTGTATCTGTACTGTTTAGCAGTATATCTAGTATATCAAGTATATAAGTTCAGAATAATTTCCGTTAATGTCGAGAAATATGTTTTATGATTAAGTTTTCTTAGATCGTCATCATCATCGCTGCTCATTTAAATATTAAATGTTAAATGTATTAATACGTCCTGCATATTGTGGTGTGAATGACTGTTCATTATTGTGTTTTATTGTATTAAGTTTGTTCAAAACCAAGTATCAGATCAGTTCTCAATATGCCGCTCTTTTCGAAACTAAGACAGATCACAACTAGAAAAGGGGTACTCGAAGAAGCTGTTCCCATCCCTCCTAGGGACACTCCAGGGTATTTCATGTATCACAAACACGGCTTAGACGCTATATTATTTCTTGACCTATGGGTAGACTACACTAAGGAATTACCAGAAAGTCAGAGGTGGCCCGCAGCTGGGACCTGGGATGCAGATTGCATCGTGAAAGTAGAGGAAGAATTATGGAAAAAGAAAGCCAGACAGTCACAGAAAGACGCCATTGAATTATGGCGTAAAGAATCGTATAGACGAACAGAAAAAGCACGTAGACAGGAAGAGAAGCGTAAGGAGAATTCAGATAAAGTCCGAGAAAATCTATTAATTGAAGAAGGTACACGAGTGAAATCAGAACAAGTAGACAGACAAAGAAATGCCCTTATGAAGGGTATGTATCCCCTTCTGGCCGAGGGATTACCTAAGGCTATTCCGGGGATACCAAAAAGACTTGCCACCCCCATTATTTCCAATAAAAGTACATCCTAAGGGGCATCCTAGAACAGCAGAAGATGTTTTCCTTTCCTCATATTTAGATGACGCAGCTCCAGAGTATGCTAACCCCGCCCCACATAGACCGTCGGCCGGGGAGGTTCAACGCCAAGATCCTGTATCTGTATCTCTACAACAACAAAACCTGACACAAAATCCGGCAAGCACGTCCGTTTCCACATCTGTTCCTACAGCTACTTCTATAACTGTGTCCACACCTATAGTTGCTGTATCGCGTTCTACGAATCCTTTCACGCCCGATACTCCAGACGGGGATACTGGAGGTGCTACCAACATTTTTTCTACGCCACCCAGAGTAAATAAACTTACCTTTCAAGAGTCAGCACATCCACGTACCCCCAAACTCATAAATTCCCGCACGCTTAAGGAACTTCTTATAGATTGTAGATATGACCCTGTGCCCGGCAAAGAGGACGAAATGATCAAGGCATCATTACGTATCAGACGAGCCGCGGTGTATTTAGGGAAGTTACCAGGAATGACTGTGCATCTAGATAATATATATCATTATGTCCAAACAGGGCGAGATTCTGAAAGTATTAACAGAGCTATGGAATACCAGAAAGTGGAGATACAGGGGGAACTGTTACGTTTCCTCATAAATTGTGTGATCAGAAATCAAGACCGACCGGGGGTAGATCCGGAAATAATGCAAACTCTTACCAGATGGAGCCAGAATATATCAGAAGGGAGACATGATAGGCAAAAATGTATAATAGCCATGTGCAGAAAGATCCGTAAAGAATTAGAACGCCTACACGAAGAAAGATTAGCGGTAGACCAGTTTGAACAAAACGAGGAGGAGGAAGGATCAGGACCGTCCACAGGACAGTCAGAAACCATAGCCTATGTAGGTAGAGGAAGATCTTGTAATAGTACTAGATATTTTACTGACCCGATACGTCCGATATGTCCAGATAATAACAGGAATTTCCAAACACCTATAATAAATATGAGATCCCCCGAGCATTCGTTCCAAGCCGCTGACAAATTACTGCGAGAACGAAGGGGTTATCATTTACTCGATTCTATGGATGAACAAGAATTAGCCAGGTCAGCCGTTCATTGGGTTGACAGTCCCGGAAAATATGGTGATGATACAGTAGCACACACATTTTTGAACCTCACCCCAGATGAACAGCGTTTAGCTGGGATTTATATGATTCAACAACTTCTTATACTATATAAAAGCCAACATTCAGATCCTGGTCCCTTACCTGATATATTGACTGAATTACTCACGAATAGATGGAAAGGTTCAGGTACTAAGTTAATTAAGGAAATACTAGAATCCAGAAGGCAGTACATTCTTTTTGTATGTCCAGAACATGATTCACTGCCCATCAAGGAAAGACCGATGTATTACATGGACAGACAGAATCCCTTACGAGAAGTACACCCAATAAAGGGCGAGGACAATCAGTTTAAACGTGTATATGTATATACGCCCATATCAAAAATAGAATTGTTAGAAATGAAGAAAGTGGTACCCAGCCATGACAAAGACCCAGCGGGTTTCCACCGAGAAATTAAGGACATGTTACTCATGGGAGAGTATACCTATCCCGACATTATGACAATATTAAAGGTATTAATGCCTGCTGGCATTTATGAAAAACTCAAGGAAAAAGAGTGGGAGGTAGGAGACCAAAAGATAGATTGGACAGCACTAGAAAATGAAGAAAAGGCCCGAGGTCCAGGTTCGGGGCTTGGGGACAAAACTAAAGCACTACCAGGTTTACTAGTACAGGTACTGCCACGTTTATTAACCACGAAAAAGGAAGACTGGGGTGCAATCTCAGCCTGTAAACAAAAGCAAGATGAAGACACTAGTGATTTCTATGCCCGATTCGAAAAATGTTTTGGTATAAATAGTGGTATAAAAGCAAGTAGCGAGTCATACCCACATCTGTTTGTGACAAAATTAGTTGAAAATTCTTTGCCCCAAGTGAAGACTAGAGTATTAAAATTCGAGAGTACCTGGCAAGGTAATACTCCATCACAAATGTTACAAATGTTACAGTACCATTACAATAGAATTAGAGAAGAACAAGAACATGAACAAAGACGCATGAAAGACACAAAAATGAAAATGCTAGTCTCCCAGACAGTTCCAGCTGAAGGTCATAAAAAGGGTACGACACAATCCAGTGATTCAGCAGGACCTGTAAAAGGGACATGCAACTATTGTAAACAGCCAGGACATTACATACACGATTGCCCAGTCCTGAAGCGTAATATCGCCACAGGTATTACAAAAGAAAGACCACGGCTACCTAGACAGGATCAGAATGAACAAGGAGCACCGCAGCATGCACAGGCCATGCCAGCTCCACAACAGTCTATACAGTTTGTGCCAGCCGCACCAGCGTTGCCTGCTGCTGCCACACAAACCACGACACGACAGCTGTACCAGACCGCACAGTATGACTATCCTGATTATCAACGATATGCATGAACCAGCCTAGAGAGGGAAGTTGACTTACCCCTTATCGAGGTCCCTGTAGACCAAGAAGGACCTTATGTACATAGTGAATTATTAGGCCAAGATAGAAAATTTTTACTTGATACAGGGGCAAGTCGAACAACTATAAAACGTAGTGAAGTTCCAGGGGCACCCCTCTCAGGCTCACAGAATATTTCCCTTGGTTTTTCAGGAAAACCTATTGTTAATGAAGTATCACAGCCTCTTCCTCTTACGATAGGACCCTTGACCAGAACTACAGATTTATTGCTTACTAAATCATGTCCAGAAAACTTGTTAGGTATAAAAACACTGAAAGCTCTAGGAGCTATAATATGTTGTTCTCTGGAAGGAGTAAGATTGTTTTTACGTGATTTCAAAGGTCACTATGTGTCTCGAGATATGGATTCCCGACTGCAAACTTTACCGACACATTTATGGGCACAAGGCCCTACAGATGTTGGTTGCATGAACATTACACCATATCGAGTCACACTAAAGGCAGGAGTGGTACTACCACGAATGCGACAATACAAGTTACCCCCAGATGCTGTAATGGCTTTACTGCAAATCATTGACGAGCTTATTGGCCAAGGAGTGGTTGTGGAGACCGACTCCAATGTATGTAATTCACCGATAATTCCGATTCTTAAACGAACTGATCCAAAGGCTCCCCCAGTATATCGATTGGTTATTGATCTGCGCGAATTAAATAAATGTATTGTACCACAATACCCCGTAGTTCCAGACATCTCTTCATTACTGACAGCTATTGATTCCGAAGCAACGTTCTTTACTGTAATTGATCTCAAGAACGCCTTTTTTAGCGTCCCAATAGATCCGGAAAGCCAATACTTGTTCGGATTTAGTTTAAATGGACGTAGCTTTAAATTCACACGCGCACCTCAAGGATTTATAGAAAGCCCCAGCATCTATAGCCAAGCACTGAAACGAGAACTTGACAGTATACACATGCCAGTCAACACTGCTCTGCTTCAATATGTCGATGATCTGCTGATCACCGCCCGAAGCGAACCTGAATGTGAAAAAGCATCACTGACGGTTTTACAATTTCTAGCCGAAAAGGGGCACAAGGTGTCCCCTTCTAAGCTGCAATTCTGTGTCCAGCGAGTTGTTTACCTTGGTCACTCGCTGTCCAAGGAGGGAAGGCAGCCTACACCAGATCGCATTCAGTTAATAGCTAACATGCCAATACCCAAGACACAAAAGGAGGTGCGGGCTTTCATAGGCCTCACTTCATATTGTAGGCAGTGGATCCCTCAGTATGCACTTCTAGCAAAACCACTCATTCAATTAACAACACAGGAGGCAGCCACATCGACTGTCCTCCCTTGGACTCAGGAACACACACTAGCTTTTGAAAGCTTAAAGAAAGCTCTATGCCAAGCACCTGTTTTAGCAACACCATGTTACAGAAAACATTTTACACTCTTTGTTACAGAACGAGAAGGTACTGCCTTGTCAGTACTTACACAGGAACAAGCAGGATCACACAAACCGTGTGCTTATTTTTCGAGTACATTAGATCCCGTAGCTCAGGCTCTGCCTGCGTGCCTGAAATCAGTGGCAGCGACAGCTTTAGCAATCAGACAAAGCGATGCCATAGTGTTAGGACATCCATTGACAGTACAAGTACCACATGCAGTAAAGGTTCTTGTGAATCGAACGCAAACACAACATTTGACTATAGCACGACTTACAGGTTATGAATTAACATTGTTTCAGCCACATATAGAAATCAGACGTTGTAACACATTGAATCCTGCCACACTTTTACCTGTAAATGGAACAGACCCAATAGCTCATGATTGTATTGAAGTTATTACAATAACGACGAAACCCAGACAAGACTTGACAGATGTCCCATTGTCAGATCCAGACCTGACGTTGTATGTAGATGGTTCATGTATGAGAACAGGTACAGGAGAGTTAGTGGCCGCTTACGCAGTCACAACAGACACTGAAATTATCGAAACCAAGTGTATAAATACCTTGTCTGCTCAAGCAGCAGAGCTCGTCGCTCTGACACAGGCCTGTATTCAAGCCACAAATAAAAGAGTCAACATATACACTGATTCACGTTATGCATTCGGAGTTGTACATGACTTCGGCGTGCTGTGGCGAGAGAGAGGTTATTTAACTTCTCACGGTGCCCACATTCAGCACGGACCCCTCATTCATGCCTTATTAGATGCAATACATTTACCCATTGCAATATCGATTATGAAATGCAAAGCTCATACGAAAGTTACTGATATCATTTCTCAAGGCAATGATCTAGCTGACAGAACAGCTAAACAGACTGCTCAAACTCAAACATCCGATATGACAAAGACAATAGTCCAGACGCCAACACATTGCATGATGGTTAAGGATCCCACTCTTGATGTAATTGACATACAGACACATGCTACTCCAGACGAAATAGGGAAATGGACTGAATTAGGAGGGATCCAAACGGATCAAGGATGGATGACGAAGGAAAAATCTGTGTGGTTCCTTCCTGATTCAATGGTCCAAGTCATTATTAACACTGTCCATAGTCCAGCACATCTAGGAGAGAAAGCTATGCTAGACAGCATTCAACACATTTGGTTCAACAAGCATTTACGAGCAGCAGCGAAACAAAAGTTCGCACCTGTATGATCTGTTGTCAGTTCAACCCAGGAAAAAGCATTCCCGTAGAGCAGGGTGGATTTCAGCCTCCTGATCACCCTTTTGAAATTCTCCAGATGGATTATATCCAGATGGAACGATGTCGAGGATTCAAATATGTTCTCGTAGTTGTCTGTGCTCTTTCCCCTTGGACAGAGGCATACCCGGTTTCAGATTACACTGCCCCGACTACTGCCAAACAGTTAGTTCGAGAATTCTTCCCACGATACGGTTTACCACGTGCTGTCTACTCAGATAACGGCCAGCCGTTCTCATCCGAACTAATGAAACACGTTTCACTTTTGTTAGGTTATCAGTGGAAATTCCACTGTGTCCGACACCCCGAGGCAGCAGGTCTCATGGAAAGACATAATCAGACCCTGAAAATTAGATTGTCCAAAATATGCAGGGAGAAAGGTGTCGACTGGGTAGTAGCATTACCAGTTGCACTCTTTTACATGAGAATGGTAGCACACTCTCGAACAGGGCTATCCCCGTATGAGGTGATCTTTGGCAGACCACCAAATATGTGGGGGACGCCTATACCACGTAAAATAACTGATATTGACTGTAATATGCTGACAGATTATTTGGCTTCCTTGATGTCTGCACTACAATCTTGTCGTTCACAGGTAGCTGCAGCTTTTCCTGACAACACTGAGGTGAAACCCCATGACGTAATTCCGGGGGATCTCGTTTTAGTGAGGAACTTTGATCGAAAGACTCAGCTGGATCCTAGGTGGAGGTCGCCGCAATTGGTCTTGCTCACCACAAGGACAGCCGTGAAGATCGAAGGCAGAAAAGGCTGGGTACATTCAAGTCATATCAAGAAATTTTATGGACTACCATCAGATGTGAAAACCACACCTCGCGTGTCTTCACCCATTGACTCAAAACTTCCTTTGGTTGACTCAAGCAGTCACGAACATTATAAACTAAAACTCAGGTCTAATCAGTCGGGCAGTTTGATTGTTTAAGTCCTCTCCAAGGTGAAGCGGTTGAATTTGTCTCTGACATGTATCCCTTAGATCTGAATAGAGAAAAAACCCGAAAAATGTTGAAACGACATGCATACTGTAGATCACTGCGTAGTCATTGCACAGTGACGTTATTAATTTTGTTCTTCTTAAGTCTTTTAATAATTATTGCAAGTATATTGTTGCACATATATTATCCTATTTCTAGACATGTTTATAATGTTACTGCTGAACATTCTTTTAGTGAATTACCTCCACATGAATTGTCTTACAGATTTGCGCTGCGCAATAACACTTTTATTAGTATGTTACATCATTCCCATCAGGTTAGCAATGCTACAAATTGTTGGATATGTGGCCGACTCCCTCCCTATCAGAACTATAAAGGAATTCTACCTCTTTTTCCATACCCGTTCACACACAACGGCTCCTGTGGAGCATGGTTTAGCTTAATTAATTCCTTAGATTCAAATTCTGCAGTTTATCAAGACAACTGGGTATGGGGAAATCTGAACTTAGTTTTACTTAAAGTCTGCCACCCCAACAAGGAGGGACTTCCCAAAAGAACAGGAACTGATCTAGAAAATGAAGTATATGGATTAGGTAATTTTACGCTTAATCTCCTGATCTTGAATGTCGAATCCGAAGCTAATCCAAGTTTGCCCGCCATGTCAGTATTTCCAGTAAAAGGTGAATTATGTGTGAGAAAGAATGGTTCCATACATATGGGCCATAGTAGATGCACCATTGTAATAGAATTCAGTGATCAAGGCAAGTCGACATTTAGAGCTTCCCGCCATTCCTATTTTATATGTGGTCAGACGGCATATGTACGTTTGCCTCTAGATTGGGATGGTACCTGCTACATTGGATTCCTTTTGCCACCTGTTTTTCTAGCTCCTCCTGATTATCACAGAAATACTCATTTAGTACACAATAGAGAAAGGAGAGATCTCCCAATAGTCGATTACACTGAAACAGCATGGGAAAAATACACAGATTTCAATAAAGGTCTCTTTCCCTATATAGGTACCGTTACTAATAGTAAGCTGATACGTAGATTAACTAGAACCCTTGCAGCAGTAGTGAACGAAACTATTTCCGCCTTAGGCAATTTAACAGAAGAGCAGTCTGCTATGCGGATTGTTGTGCTTCAAAATCGTCTTGTCCTGGACGTCATCCTGGCCGATAGGGGCGGAGCTTGTAGGGTCATCGGATCAAGCTGTTGCGTATTCATACCAGAAAATTCGCCATCTGTATATAAAGCTATAACTCGCCTTCATAAGATTATGAGCCAGATACACCAGAATCCAGGCACTTGGACTTGGTCCGGGTGGTTTTGGAGCGTGTTATCAGCCTGGGGATGGAGAGTTCTATCCTTCCTAGGTATTGGCCTTCTCATACTATTCAGTTGCTGTCTATGCCTGCAATGTGGACCAGCGATTTGTGGTCTGTGTGCCACATCGTGTATTCCACATCAAAATTTTCGTTCAAAATCCCGGAAGAAGAAAGAAGAACAAATGATGTTATATGAACAGATCAATGGATTGATGAAGATTGATATCTCTTGACGGGCAAGTAGGGGACAAGGAGGGAATGTGGAAATATGGATTTTTCTGGTCAGTTATGTCCCCTATCTTGGACCCCAACGGTTCTATGTACATGTTACAAGTACATGTATGTTCCCTCCAGTTCCAGTTATGAAGACGCAAATACATGTGCGTCCACCGTTAACATGTCCTCTTTCAGATCCGCCATGAATGGGCCGGATATTCCATTCCTAAGTACGAAAGGCCACCGCCTTTATATGGTTCACTTATGCCATTTTACAGTTCAGACGAGTAGGCCCTGATTCTGTCATCAAGCTTTTCTTGCTTTCTGTCTCTGAAGCTCCAGTCCGAGCCTGCATCTGTGACCATGAACTTTGTCTCATCCTCTGCGCGGCTCACGATGCCTGACATCAGCTTGCTGCCTGCCAAGAACTGTATTTCACCTTCGAAATTATCTGCTCCGTTCCCTGCCCAATGCATTCCTGTCTAGTAGTTTAAGTAAACATTCTGCCAACTACCGAGCAGAGGCCCGGCTTCTCTGTCTTTACGCAAGTAATTCATAGCCCTGTTACTATGGAAGATTCCTGCCCTCGCATCTAGTGTAGACACTTAGACGCTTGTACACGCACTAACAGTCAGTATAGTCAGTATAGAATAAGATTCTACTCCAAGAAGGCCTCTCTTTTGGATAACATAGTTCTTTAAACATAGGATGTTAGATATGATTTGGGATTATGTTGACTTGACCCTCTAGACATCTGTCGCCACATGTAGAGCTAAATGTCAAGTCCCCTTCACCCCCTAGCTGCACGTCAATCACACGTCATGCTGCTGCGCGCGCATTTCTGCCAAGTAATTCTGCTGACATTGCGAAATTCTTTCATGGAACCACCCCATTATGACATCATACCTGATGACGTTCCTTTGTTACGCCCAATCACGCCCATTTTCATTACGCATGAATAATGTTATCTTCCTTATCAATTGTTACGCCTCTCGCATTTGCTTCACTGTAATGCCTATTGTATAAAAGTAATTAATTATCAATAATGTATGTACTTCACTTCCTGAGCCTCCGTGGTGATGGAACCTGGAGTCCACGATTTCGAAATCGTCCATTGGAATAAAGCCCGTTCCTAACCTCTAATACCACGGATTCTGCCTCTTATTTATTGAGCTATTTTTTATTATGTTCTGTATCAAATTAAGTCCCGGTAATTAAATTATTTACCACATAAAGACTGCAACTCCACCACCCTGATCGACAACCTCGCCAACCTCGGACTCAGATGACTCATCACAACGCCCAACCACTCCGCTGGCCACACGCTGGACCCCATCTTCTCCACAAGCTCCCACGTCTCCTTCAACCACACCACCGAACTCCACTGGACCGACCATCGCTGCATCCACTTCACCTTCTGGAAACCCACCACACACCACCGCACCCAACAGATCCCCCGCCGCTGCTGGAGCAAAGTCACCAATGACCAGCTAACCACCACCCTTGCCCAGAGCCCACCCGCCGACCCCACCAACCCAGACACCGCCGCCCGCAACCTCAGACAATGGATCGACGACTGCACCAACACCCTCGCCCCGATCAAGAAACCTGCCAATAGACACACCAGCAAGAAAGCCAGCTGGTTCAATAAGACCTCCAGGCCTCCAAGCAAACCTTCCGAAAGCTGGAGAAGAAATGGCACCGTGAACAGACACTGGTCCGCTATGCAGACCACAAGAACACCACCCGCAAACACCACCACCTCATCAGATCCGCCAAAAGGGCCTTCTTCAAAGACCCCCTAGACAACAACACACACAACAGCAAAGAGCTCTTCAACATCGTGAAGGAACTCTCCAGCCCCAACACCAACACCAACAACATCCCACCTTTGGAAGACCTGTGCGACTCCCTTGCCACCTTCTTCCATCGCAAGATCGCAGACATCCACGACAGCTTCAACGTCACAATCGCCCTGACAACCACTAAGCCCTCCATCCACACGGCCACCATCCGCACCAACCCCATGCTCTCCTGGGCCAACATGAACGATGAGGGCTCCATCAAAATCATGAACACCATCCACTCCGGATCTCTGTCAGACCCATGCCCACACCACATCTTCAACAAAGCCAGCACCAAAATCGCACCCCCATCTCCGGAAAGCCATCAACATCTCCTTCGAAACAGCGACCTTCCCAGAGAGCTGGAAGCACGCCGAGATCAACGCCTTACTCAAAAAACCCATGGCTGACCCCAAGGACCTCAAGAACTTCCGGCCCATCTCCCTGCTCCCGTTCCCAGCGAAGGTCACCGAGAAGACCATCAACAAACAACTGACCCGCTACCTCGAGGAGAACAGCATCCTGGACCCATCCCAGTCCGGGTTCCGCGGCAACCACAGCACCGAAACTGCCTTCATCGCTGCCACCGATGACATCAGGGCCCTGCTGGATAACGGAGAAATCGCGGCCCTCATCCTCCTGGACCCGTCAGCCACCTTCGACACTGTCTGCCACCACACCCTACGCACACGCCCCCACAACGCTGGGATCCAATATAAGGCCCTGGACTGGACCACCTCCTTCCTCTGTGGCAGAACCCAGAGCGTCCGCCTCCCCCCTTTCGGCTCCGAAGCCACCAAGATCATCTGCGGTGTACACCAGGGCTCATCCCTCAGCCCAACATTGTTCAACATCTACATGGCACCACTTGCCCACGTCGCCGACTGCATGACCTCAACATCCTCTCCTACGCCGACACCCGGCTGATCCTCTCCCTCACCAAGGACCCCTTCACCGCCAAAACCAACCTCCATGAAGGAATGAAAGCCATCGCCGAGTGGATGAAGAACAGCTGACTGAAGCTAAACTCGGACAAGACGGAAGTCCTCATCCTCGGCTCCACCCCCTTGGCCTGGGACGACTCCTGGTGGCCGACCGCACTGGGAACAGCCCCAACACCCACCGACCACGCACGCAACATGGGGTTCATCCTCGACTCTACTCTCTCCATGACAAAGCAGGTCAACGCCGTCTCGTCCTCCTGCTTCAACACCCTCTGCATGCTCCGCTAGATCTACAGGTGGATCCCCACCGAAACAAGAACGGTCACCCAGGCCCACGTCAGCAGCAGGTTGGACTACGGAAACGCCCTCTACGCAGGAGCCTCGTCAAACTCCTGAAACGACTCCAATGCATTCAAAACGCCTCGGCACTGTGGTAAATAAAATATCACGCTGTCATAATTTTTCAGATATCAATAAGATCATGCATAAAGCAAGAGGCTGAGTCTGTGGTATCAGATTCATAAAGGGCTTTATTCCAATAACTCGAGTCAAAGGGAGAATATCTCCATCACCAAAAAGGATCTGGACGGGGCTGAAAAGTATTCTCAATATTCTCAAAACATTATTCACAGAGTACAGTATATATACATTTCTCAATTGTACGTAAGCAAGAGAGCAAGAGAGAATGAGATAAGAGCATGTGGGCGTGTAAGTAGGCGTGAAGGTGGGCGTCCATGTGGGCGTCCACTTGATGATAATGGGTAAATTGTCATGTGTGGGTGGATACCTGGAGATGATTTCGCAATGTCAGCAGAAATACTTGGCAGAGATGCGCGCGCAGCAGCATGACGTGTGATTGACGTGCAACTAGAGGGTGAAGGGGACTTGACATTTAGCTCTACATGTGGAGACAAAAGTCTGGGGTTATGTCAACCTAATCCCAAATCATATCTAATATCCTATGTTTAAAGAACTGTGTTATCCACAAGGGAAGGGCTCTCGGACAAAATCTATTCTATACTGACTGTGTGTGCGTGCACAAGCGTCTAAGTGTCTACACTAAATGCGAGGGGGTAGGAATATTCCATGGTAACAGGGCTATGAATTACTTGCATAAAGACAGAGAAGCCAGGCCTTTTGCTTGGTAACTGGAAGAATGTTTACTTAAACTACTAGACAGGAATGCATCGGCTGAGGAGCAAAGTAGATAATTCGAAGGTGAAATACGGTTTCTTGGCAGGCAGGCAAAACTGGCCGAGGCAGGCACCGTTAGCCGCACAGGGAGTAGGACAAAGTTCATGGATACAGATGCGGGCTCAAACTGATGCTGTCAGAGGCAGAGAGCAGGGAAAGGCTTTGAGGACAGAATCGGGCCTACTCTGCCTGAACTGCAAAAATGGAGTAACTTAGCCATAAAAAGTCGGTGGCCTTTCATACTTAGGAATCGAATATCCAGCCCATTCATGGCGGATCTGACAGAGGACATGTTGACGGTGGACGCACATGTATTTGCGTCTTCATAACTGGAACTGGAGGGAAACATACATGTACTTGTGACATGCATATAGAACCGTTGGGGTCCAAGATAGGGGACATAACTGGTCAGGAGAATCCACATTTCCACATTCCCTCCTTGTCCCCTACTTGCCCTTCAAGAGATATCAATCTTCATCAATCCATTGATCTGTTCATATAGCATCATTTGTTCTTCTTTCTTCTTCCGTGATCTTGAATGAAATCTTGGTGGTGGAATACACGATGTGGCACACAGACCACAGATCGCTGGTCCACATTGTAGACATAGACAGCAACTGAATAGTATGAGAAGGCCAATACCTAGGAAGGATAGGACCCTCCATCCAAAGGTAGATAATACACTCCAAAACCAACCGGACCAAGTCCAGGTGCCTGGATTCTGGTGTATCTGGCTTACAATCTTATGAAGGCGAGTTATGGCTTTATATACAGATGGCGAATTTTCTGGTATGAAAAATGCAATAGCTTGATCCGATGACCCTACAAGCTCCGCCCCTATCGGCCAGGATAACGTCAAGGACAAGACTATTTTGAAGCACAACAATCCGCATAGCAGACTGCTCTTCTGTTAAATTGCCTAAGGCGGAAATAGTTTCGTTCACTACTGCTTCAAGGGTTCTGGTTAATCTACGTATCAGCTTACTATTGGTAACTGTACCTATATAGGGAAAGAAACCTTTATTGAAATCTGTGTATTTTTCCCATGCTGTTTCAGTGTAATTGACAATTGGGAGATCTCTCTGCTGTCTATTGTGTACTAAATGAGTATTTCTATGAGAATCAGGAGGAGCTAGGAAAACAGGTGCTAGGAGGAATGCTATGTAACAGGTACCATCCCAATCTAGAGGTAGGCGTATATATGCGGTCTGGCCACATATAAAGTAGGAATGACGAGAAGCTCTAAATGTAGACTTGCCTTGATCACTGAATTTTATTACAGTGGTGCATTTACTATGGCCCATGTGTATGGAGCCATTCTTTCTTATACATAATTCCTCTTTTACTGGGAATACGGACATGGCGGGCAAGATTGGTGTAGCTTCAGATTCAACGTTCAGGATCATGAGGTTAAGTGTAAAATTACCTAATCCATATACTTCATTTCTTAGATCAGTTCCTGTTCTTTTGGGAAGTCCCTCCTTGTTAGGGTAGCAGACTTTAAGCAAAACTAAGTTCAGGTTTCCCCATACCCAGTTGTCTTGATAAACTGCGGAATTCGAGTCTAGGGAATTAATTAAACTAAACCATGCTCCACAGGAGCCATTGTGTGTGAACGGATAGAGAAAAAGGGGCAAAAACTCCCTTATAGTTCTGATAGGGGGGGGAGTCGGCCACAGACCCAGCAGTCTGTAGCATTGCTAGTCTGATGTGAATGGTGCAGCATCTGAATAAAGGTATTGTTGCGTAAGGCAAGTCGATATGATAGCTCATAGGATGGCAGATCACTAAATGTGTGCTTTATGGTGTGCTTTATGGTATCATTAGTGGAGGAGTATAAGAGTGAGGCAATAGGAGGAAAAATAGCATGTAGTATTAAGCTGATGCACGTATTATCGTGATGCTCTTAAGATATTGAAAAATTACAGTCACTATACATCTATTTGCTTCTTATCTAGCTCTCTTATTTTTGCTTTATGTTATTGTCCAAGATCTTATGCGAGCCAGAATACATGTTCAACCGCTTCACCACCTAGTGGACTTAATTGATCAAACGGGTTCTGACTTTTTGAATCAAGGTTTAGCTTTGTGGAAACTTCTGGGCATTCTCCTCTAGAAAATGTTGTTCAAAATCCAAGTTCAAAGTTTTTTTTTTTCTTTGTAAAAGAGTGGTGAAGGTGCACTTTGACTTTAACGGCCGTCCCCGTGGTCCAGAGCACTGACTTTGGCGCCTGTCATCCAGGAGCGATGGAGTATTCTTTGACCTGGGTGTTGTCAGGGAAGGCGGCAGCAACCTGCGAACAACAAGAGAGTAGTGCAGACATCAAGGAAGCCAGGTAATCTGTCAGCATGTTACTGTCAACATAAGTAATCTTTTAGGCATTGTAGTGCCCACATATTTTGGTGGTCTACCAAAGACCACTTCATAGGGAGATAAGCCTGTTCTAGAATGAGCTACCATTCGCATGTAAAAGAGGGCAACCGGCAGGGCTACCATCCAGTCTATACCTTTGTCTGCGCAAAATTTTAATGTCTGATTATGTCTTTCTACAAGGCCTGCTGCTTCAGGATGTCGCACACAATGGAATTTCCAGGTATACCCTAACAGAAGGGACACCTGCTTCATTAGTACCAGGACATATTTGTAACCTCTACATCTGTTTATTTGGATATAATCCATTTGGAGCACTTCAAAAGGGTGGTCAGGTGGATGGAATCCACCTTGTTCCATCGGAATGCCTTTACCTGCATTGAATTGGCAACAGATCATACATGTTCTGACCTTTTGTTTCGCTGCTGCACGCAGGTGCTTGTTGAACCATATATTCTGTAAGCTATCTATCATTGCTTTCTCTCCTAAGTGTGCAGGACTATGTGCGGTATTTATAATCACTTGTACCATGGTATCAGGAAGAAACCATGTGGATTTGCCCTTTGTCATCCAACCTTGATCAGTCAGTACCCCTCCTTGTTCCGATCATTTCTTTAATTCGTCTACAGTAGCATGTGTCTGAATGTCTTGTACATCCCTGGAAGGATCCCTAACTGTCATGGCTTTGGACAGTGATAGTATCTGTGATTTTGTCATGTCTAGTGGGGTCTGAGCTGTCTGTTTAGCAGTTCGGTCTGCCAGATCATTGCCTTGGGAAATGGTATCTGTGGCTCTAGTATGTGCTTTACATTTTAGGATAGCTATGGCTGTTGGTAAATGTATTGCTTCCAGTAGGGCTTGAATAAGGGGGCCATGCTGTATCTTGGCCCCATGAGAGGTCAAGAAACCTCTTTCTCTCCACAAAATCGGTGTAAATGTTTACTCTCAGGTGCTTAGCTCTTATGCACGCTTGTGTCAGGGCGATGAGCTCTGCTGCTTGTGCTGACAATATGTCTATTCTTTTAGTCTCTATTATTACAGTATCAGCAGTCACTGCATATGCTGCCACTAATTCTCCCGCCCCTGTCCTCATGCATGAGCCGTCAACATATAGTGTTAGGTCGGGGTCTGGGAGTGCAACATCTGTCAAGTCTTGTCTTGGTTTAGTCACGGTATGTATTACTTCAACACAGTTGTGTGGTGAAACGCTTTCTCTACTGGAGGGCAAAAGGGTAGCAGGATTCAGTATGTTGCATCGTCTGATCTCTATGTGTGGTTGAAATAACGTTGGCTCATAATCTGTCAGTCTAGCTACAGTCAGGTGTTGTGTTTGTGTCCGGTTCAAGAGAACCTCTACTGCGTGTGGTACTTGTACTGTCAGAGGGTGGCCCAGCACTATCGAGTCACTTTGTCTTATGGCTAAGGCCGTTGCTGCAACTGATTTTAGGCACGCAGGCAAAGCCTGTGCTACTGGGTCTAATGTACTAGAAAGATAAGCACAGGGCTCGTGTTTTCCTGCATGATCTTGTGTTAGGACAGATAGTGCTGTTCCATCCCGCTCTGTCACAAAAACATAAACGATTTGTTGTAATCAGGGTTTGCTAAAACTGGTGCTTGACATAAAGCTCTCTTTAATTCTTCAAATGCCACAGTGTGTTCTTGTGTCCAAGGGAGGACTTTAGTAGAAGCTGTATTAGGGGCTTGGACTAATTCCCCTGAAAGATCACAATAAAACATGAGAAAAAGGGGAAAACACCATACCTATTTCCTTGGCTTAATTTCTAAGGGGGCTAATTTCTAAGGGGCTTAATTTCTTAAGGGGCTAGCGGGAAGCGAACCTCCTCAGGGGCCAGCAGAAAGCCAATATTCTCCTCCTTCCCCCCCTTTTTGACAGGAGGAAATCTGAAACAGATTTCACTGCTGTCAAACACTATCAAACCCTGTGTCTTGTCAACACTATTAATCCCTGTGTGTAGCTACTGGGCGTAAGCAAAATTATAGGAGATACACAGCGTATGTGAAACGGCGAGAAATCCTTCAAATTAATGTACAAACCTCATTGTGTTAGCTCATAAGCTAGCCAAATGACATCTCATATGCAAATGTCCCTATTACATGAACCTACACCAACCTGAAGTCAATATTAATACTAGGAGTTCCTAATAGGAATGCTAAATTACCTAAATATTCGGAAAACCAAGTTTAAGAACAGTTGTTAATGTTGATAATTAATAATTTATCTGCTAAAGGAATCAGTCAATGTGCAATAATTTCCACCTATACAATAAATAGCCTAATTCAAAAACAAGTCAACTTTTGGGGCCACTACTCACAAGAATGAGCTTACTAAAGCAAACTTTAAAAAGGAAATCCTGTCAGATATTTTCTCATTACCCTAAATACCGAGCCTTATTTGTCACTCTGTGGTGGCAGTCCTTATTTAAAACAGGCCTTTCAAGAGTTAAAATGCGAGTGCACAGATCATAATTGTTCCTTAATGTCCAATCTGGAAACATATGACCGAGGCTGCCTGTCTATAAGAGAAAGGCAGTTATGTGAAAAATATTTTAGTCTTGCATAGCCTTTTTCTTTTGTTTCATTCATCTCCAACACCAATTAGACATACACTGATAACGTGTTGTCTGCTATTTTGACAGCATGATAATGGTAATATCATGTCTGTGAAATTTAGTAATTGTGCCAAGCCATCAGTATACCGGGCACAGAAAGCATAGATAATTACACTAACATATATAAATGAGCAGCGATGCGTAATTACAGTACCTACAGCTCAGATGCGAACATTCTGGCCTGCTTAATTTGTCAGGCTTATAATCAATAACTTATTTACCTGCCCTATACAACCCCATCTGGCAGTGGGTCATCCCAATGATGACCGCGTCAAGTCTGACACACAGGATCAGCAACAATAATCAAAAAATGACGAACACACGAACCTGTCTCTTTTTTTTTTTTTTTTTTTTTTTATAAAAATGTGCTATGCTTCTTTGTACACAATGTACCCTCATGTCCTAGTCGAAGATGCATCACACATCTTTCCTCACAGACCCGTAACCACTGGATCATTTATCCAATGCAACTGGTGGCAGCTTGTGGCCACAATTCAAAAATGTCTGAATTTGAAAATCGTTTTTATATAGGCACATAGCCCTTAAAATTCCAAACAAGAGCAACATTTTACTTTCTGACCAGAAGCAATATAACAATTGCTAAAAAATAAAACAAATCTTCTCCATAGACATTTCCTCGGGGCACTTGTTTTGCACAGAATAGAACAAGGGAATCTTTCTCGACTTACATTTCTCAGCTGCCCTGTCTTATCAGAGAAGTTAAAAATAGCCCCTCAGCGCGGCCTGAGCCTGGGCTGCCAGCCATCTTTTTTTTGTTTTTCCTACTCCTGGCCCCAAGGCTCTCCAGCTGCAGGCATTACACAGATGCGATGTCAGAGAAGCCTTCTAAGCAGTGCCCTGTTCTGCTCCTCTCATCGGCCCCCACCTACACTGGCTACAAGGTCAGAATCTGTCTCCGATTTCTGTATCACATTCTGCTCTACACGGCCCCCACCTTCTCCTCACTCTGAAGCTGTCAAAGACAAAAAGACTACTCAATTCCATAAAAACTGCAATAATTCGCTCAATTGAAAAATTATTTTTACATACAATTTGCACTCAGGGGGTCATAATCTTACCGACTTGACCCAGCACATTGGCTCACTGGACCATCAAGAACACAAACCTGTATTCATGAAAAATTTGCAAATTCGAAATACCCTCAATTCTTTTTCCAAGCTAAACTTGTCACTAATTATTTTTCGTTAACACTTTGTACATTAGGGGTGTCATCAAATCACAGGAGTTGCTCCTTCTCTAGCTGCACCCCTCTCAATTTCCTATTGACAACGTAGTCAAATGTTGGACCATGTAAACACCAGCTATGCGCTGTTCATTTGGTGGGGGCTCAAGAACCTTTGGGCTACTATGTAATTAATATATGTATTATAACTGGTCTTTTTACTGGGGCCACTCTTGCTAGGTCCTCTGAAAGGACGGGATAAATACCAGCAACGTCAGTATTTCTTTTTCTGTCAACCTGCGCTCATTTTACCAGCTCAAATTCCTCCTGTAACATCTCATCCTTGGCTTTTCCAGACACCAGTCCACTTCTCTCTGCTTCGTGAAACACTTACTCTGTCCTTCTATGTCACTCCTTGCGCCAAAAACTCAATGGCATCCTTCCAAGCTGGTCTACATTTTCTCTTTCATAAGAGTGTTTCGTTGTCCGTCTACTTGTTCTGCTTTTACTCAGATACCTTCCTCAACTAACACGTTTTCTCGGGCTTTGTCTGAATCCTCCCTACTTTTCTCTTCTTTTCTGAGCGCTTACTCTGTGCGTCTATGCTATTCTTTACGCCATAATTCAACAGCGTCTTTCTGTGACTGTCTAGCTTTCCTCTTCCACAACTCTTCTTCGACTTTCATGATACATTCGGCATCCCAGGTCCCAGCTACGGGCCATCTCTGACTTTCTGGTAACTCTTTGGTGTAGTCCACCCATAGATCAAGGAATAATATGGCGTCTAAGCCATGCTTGTGATACATAAAATGTCCTGGAGTGTCCCTAGGAGGAATAGGAACTGCTTCTTCAAGCACCCCTTTTCTGGTAGTAATCTGTCTTAACTTCGAGAAGAGCGGCATATTGACAACTGATCTGATACTTACTCTTGAACTCACTTAATACGAAAAAAACACAAAAATGAACAATGAACAATGAACAATCATTCATACCACAATATTTGAACACTTTAAACATTAAACATTAAACATTTTAACAACGACCGACAATGATGACAGTCTGCCTAACTAATCACCACGCTGAATTCTTGACAATAACTGAATACTTCGGAATACTTGATATACTGCTAAACAGTACATATACACTGCTAAACAGTGCAGACCGGATTTGTGTACCCAAATCCGTCTTGACCGGCACAACCTATGTGCGCGTCAACACGCCTCCCCGGCGATGGTACTCACCGAGTAGCTCCTTGAAACGGAAGGCCTCAGAGAATGGACTGGACTCGACGACTGCGGACATCGGACCCTCTGGACATCGGGACTTTGAAAACCTGGTGGGCCTCTGTATACCTCGGACGCAGCTCTCTCGCAGGTGGGCTCTGGGTAGACAATCTGCGTTCCTCACCGCCTCGTATGGATGCCTGGTCACAGTCTGTCCCCTTCGGTGGCCTGAGGGAGTTGGCGGGAAAACCCGCGACGTGCACGCTTGAAGTCCATCACGGCTATGGAAGGGGGCAAAACAGGACCTTCATCTCCGGCGTGTGGGGAAAGAGATTAAACTGTTCGGGCGCCATTCTGTGGTAAATAAAATATCACGCTGTCATAATTTTTCAGATATCAATAAGATCATGCATAAAGCAAGAGGCTGAGTCTGTGGTATCAGATTCATAAAGGGCTTTATTCCAATAACTCGAGTCAAAGGGAGAATATCTCCATCACCAAAAAGGATCTGGACGGGGCTGAAAAGTATTCTCAATATTCTCAAAACATTATTCACAGAGTACAGTATATATACATTTCTCAATTGTACGTAAGCAAGAGAGCAAGAGAGAATGAGATAAGAGCATGTGGGCGTGTAAGTAGGCGTGAAGGTGGGCGTCCATGTGGGCGTCCACTTGATGATAATGGGTAAATTGTCATGTGTGGGTGGATACCTGGAGATGATTTCGCAATGTCAGCAGAAATACTTGGCAGAGATGCGCGCGCAGCAGCATGACGTGTGATTGACGTGCAACTAGAGGGTGAAGGGGACTTGACATTTAGCTCTACATGTGGAGACAAAAGTCTGGGGTTATGTCAACCTAATCCCAAATCATATCTAATATCCTATGTTTAAAGAACTGTGTTATCCACAAGGGAAGGGCTCTCGGACAAAATCTATTCTATACTGACTGTGTGTGCGTGCACAAGCGTCTAAGTGTCTACACTAAATGCGAGGGGGTAGGAATATTCCATGGTAACAGGGCTATGAATTACTTGCATAAAGACAGAGAAGCCAGGCCTTTTGCTTGGTAACTGGAAGAATGTTTACTTAAACTACTAGACAGGAATGCATCGGCTGAGGAGCAAAGTAGATAATTCGAAGGTGAAATACGGTTTCTTGGCAGGCAGGCAAAACTGGCCGAGGCAGGCACCGTTAGCCGCACAGGGAGTAGGACAAAGTTCATGGATACAGATGCGGGCTCAAACTGATGCTGTCAGAGGCAGAGAGCAGGGAAAGGCTTTGAGGACAGAATCGGGCCTACTCTGCCTGAACTGCAAAAATGGAGTAACTTAGCCATAAAAAGTCGGTGGCCTTTCATACTTAGGAATCGAATATCCAGCCCATTCATGGCGGATCTGACAGAGGACATGTTGACGGTGGACGCACATGTATTTGCGTCTTCATAACTGGAACTGGAGGGAAACATACATGTACTTGTGACATGCATATAGAACCGTTGGGGTCCAAGATAGGGGACATAACTGGTCAGGAGAATCCACATTTCCACAGCACGCCTAATCCTCGATATCCCTCGCCGCAGCCACATCACACCCCACCTAAGAGACCTGCACTGGCTCCCCGTCAACAAGAGGATCACCTTCAAGCTCTTCACCCACGCACACAAGGCACTCCACAACACTGGACCGGCATACCTCAACAGACGACTCAACTTCTACACCCCCAACCGCCAGCTCCGCTCCGCCGACCTCGCCCTCGCCACAGTCCCCCGCAGCCAAAGAGCGACCTCCAGTGGCAGATCGTACTCACACCTCGCCGCCAAGACCTGGAACACCCTCCCCATACTCTTACGGCAGACCCAGGACCTGCTAACCTTCAGAAGACGCCTCAAGACCTGCCTATTCGAGCAGTAGCAGCATTTCCCCCCCCAGTGCATTGAGACCCTCACGGGTAAGTAGTGCGCTTTACAAATGTTCTGACTGAGTTGGACATTTTACTCGTACAAAACCAGAGAAATTCCCCGTTATAGTTAGTTCAGCTAAATAGAACTCGCGCCCCCGCAATGCAGTGCTGCTGACGTCACATATTACATCATTGATGACATAGTCAGTGACATCACTGATGACATCATCCACATGCAAATCTGATGCACCTCCTCACACTCCAATATATCCTTTGATACACCTACTGTAAAATACAGACTACCATTTTCGAAAGCATCGACACATCAATAATAGATATTACATATGAACTCACTGATTTCTAGGTTTTCAAACATATCCACTCATTCACCCATACAATCATTCATACATGCAGTCACTCATCAATACAACACTATCATATGCACTCAAACCTATTTAGACACTCACACACCACCACTCATCCAGAGTTACTCTCACACCTAGCCAGTCATGCAAACAATCAATCACACTACCATTTACTGACCTGTACAGTTATACACACACCACATCACTTATTCAAACAGAAACAAATGCATACTTACTCTCTTCTACAATAACTGGTACAAGTTCACACTCATCCATATAGCCACTCTCACAATCACTGACTCTCACGTATAGTCATTTATATACTTCAACTTTCACATACACCGACTTTTTGCATATGTAGTTACTTGGACATGTACCATTGAGACATCCATTCACTCAGCAACACAGCCATACACACACTTACCCACCCATACAGCTGTTTCTACATGCACTCTTGAACCCATACACACAGTCAATCAACCACTCAAACATCTATGCATAGACTCACACACCTCCCACCCACCCACACACACACCCAGGCACCCATACAAATACTCAGGCAACCAATCAATAACCCATGTAGACACTCATGTAGCTACTGACCAACCCATGGAGCAGCTTATAAAACAACAGACAGATACAGACATTCACACAGTTTAGTCACTAACCCAATGCATTTAGTAAGACACGTTTAATCACTCACTTAAACAGTCAGTCATGCACGTACTAAATCCTCCATTCAGACACTTATACACCCACTAATTCTTAAATACACCTTGGCATATGTATAATACATATTTAAACTTTAAAGAAAAACACAGTCACTGGATGATGTCATCAGTGACGTCATCAGTGATGTCACTGGCCATGTCATGAATGATATAATATGTGACGTCATCAGCAGTGCATTGCGGGGGCGTGAGTTATAGTTAGCTGAACTAACTGTAACGGGGGAATTTCTCTGGATTTGCATGAGTGAAATGTCAAACTAACTATAAAGTGCCTGAAACCTATGGTTTTTTCAGTGAATATATATATATATATATATATATATTCATTCATTGAAAAAACCATAGGTTTCACACATGTTATAGTTAGCTGTACATTTCACTCGTAAAAAACCAATGAAATTCCCCCGTTATAGTTAGTGCAGGCAACTATAACTCACGCGACCGCAATCCTCTGCTGATGCTAATACTGTATTTAGACACTTATTTGCCCATGTCTTCTTCCATTAAATTTTAGCTATACATATATTACAAATATTTTTTTTTCATAAAGACACATATGTCATCAGCAGAAGATTGCGGTCGCGTGAGTTATAGTTGCCTGCACTAACTATAACGGGGGAATTTCATTGGTTTTTTACGAGTGAAATGTACAGCTAAACCTATGGTTTTTTCAGTGAATTTGCAAGGTTTTTTAAATGCTAATTCCTAACTATAACGTGTGTGAAACCTATGGTTTTTTCAGTGAATTTGTACGGTTTTTTAAATGCTAAGTTACTTTACGCCATTCGTGGCGTGCGCGCCCAGTTAACGCAGTTCGTTCCGTGCGCGCACGGTGCGCTTCGCGCACCGCGCGCCCACTTTACGCAGTTAGTGCCGTGCACGCACGGTGGTCACACGGTGCGCTGCGCGCACCGCGTGCCCACGTTATGCGGGATGGGCCATGTACGCACGATGCGCTTCGCGCACCGTCCGCACATGGGGGACATATTATGCGCATCTTTGTGAAATTTATTATTTGTTAATTTCTTACAATCAATAAGCCATGCACACGGGGTTGGGAAGGGTGTTGATAATTTTTTTTGAATTTTTTTTTTACCGTACGCTTACGGTAAGTGTAATCGGCGATTTTCCGAAAAAAAAAAATTTTTTTTTTTTTGGGCTTGGGGGTTGTTTGGGGACCCCTATATCAATGCTGGGTGGTTAGGATCTCAAGAAACTGCCTCTTTAGACATTTTTTGGCTTCGTTTTTGCTGCCCAACTAAGAGAGCTCCTCTATTTACTGGGACTGAATGTCCATTTTATTGTTAGCATGTTTAATTAGAGTCCCCATCAAATTGGCAGAGCAACCTTCAGTATAGCCCCTCCATTCTTCCAGAAGATCTTTAACCATATCATTAAATGTCTGCATTAGCATTATTCTTAACCCTCAATGGTTTCAACAAGATTCAATGTATTTTGTCGGGGACGCCATTTCCCACTACATGTTTCTTGCAGCCATGCTTTTTTGGCGTCACTTAATGTCTCTAAATTACTAAATTCATCTTGGGCTGACAGCTCAAATTTACTATGTCAATTCGCCATTTTATATAGACTTGTCTGGTTTGATTATTATGATATTTTCACACATTCATAGAAACCATGAGCAACTCAGAAAAAAATAAATATTTTTCATTGATCCTGTTCTTGAAGGCTTGATTTCCAAGTTCAGTTTCTCCGCTTTGCTCAATTACACACAAAGCCTCATGGCAGACTACGCTGGATCCCAATTTTCAAAGTATATGCTGTGGCAGGTTACCGCTCAGGTTGGCGGGAGTTTGCCCCTCCCCGCACCTCATCGGGATCCCCAGCAGCAGTGCTCAAACTGATGTTTTAGCCACACTTGGTGGTTACCCGCAGTTGCTGTTTCCTCAGGAACAATGCTCTGGTTGTCACAATTGCCGCACCATCAGTGTTTCCCTGTGAATCCCACCCTAGAGCAATGGTTTCTATTTCCTTATCCTCCATGATTCCCAATGCAATCCCACCATGCTTCTCGTGTCTGCGTGCTCCCTGTTGTCCACAAGGATCCTAGAACTCACATTTCATCCTTCCCATCACATATATGGACAGTATTCACAGCGGCACTCCAAGGTAAAATTTCAACACCGTTCCTTTATGTTAATAACAATCGAACAAACCTGGTCAACGTGTTTTGGCTAACGCCTTCAACTGAATCATGATTTTGACATACAACCTAACGTAAAGGAAACCGGTCTTTGGTTATTTCTTCTGCCCGGCAACTAGACCACTCGTATGACCATTATTAGGGGAAGTTCGTGTCACCATTTTCCAACATTGTCAAATTGCTCCATATGTATTCTTTTGTTCCCACCTTATCTGGCTTTGTCCAAGCAAAAAAGGCACATTTGCATTTCATATATATTATTCTCTATATTGTTCTATGGATACTTGATGGCTTAATAATCACAGTTTTACATATTTGATACAATTGTGCATTTCATATGCCAATTTCCTACTATGTAAACCGTTATATTTTTCAGAAAGATTTCAGGTCACATATCTACAATATAAAGTGAATATTAAAGTTCCGAATGTAAAGTGCGTGATCTATATTACAAATCTATCAAGTGCCATTGTGCATAGTTGCTAAAAAACATTAACAGCAAAAGAGAAGCAAAACCCCCACATGGGCACAAAAGATTCAAAATGTAAGGGCGTGCAGCTTAAATTATATCTCAAGGTGCATATTGTAATCATAGGTTTTTCGATGTAAAGCGTTTAGTGCAAAATATTTTTGGTGCAAATGCACACTTAGTTCTTGTCCAATGTATATAACCAAATAACAGAGTATATTTATTTGCACATATTCCATCAACAGCCGCTTAAACTGTTCATAAACACTCTACTATACACTGTGTTCTGAGAAATTCTATCATTTCAGATGTCATAAGTCTTATTATGACAGCTATGATTTCACATACCATTAGTTACAGAATATGCAAAGGAATAACCTGTGCATGGAGAAAGGGTGAGTTATAGTTAATGTAGAATGCCAAATGACGCAGGAAGAATGTGTACAGAGGAGTGCGACATGTAGTTAATATAAGGTTGTGCATAAATTAAAAATGTAAATTTTAACTAGTGATGCATGAATTAGAAATTTAGGTTATAACTATAACTTCATAATTTCTCCAGTTAGTATACTTTAAGTTGGGTTTGTATAAAAAGAATGTTTTCCTAACTATAACTTAGCTTTGACCTTTGTTTTTTTTTCATTAAATTAAAATGTTTTTTAAAAATAAAAATTGATCTCAAATTGTAGTGTTGCGTGTCACTTAATTAAGTGTTGTTAAGTTCAGTGTCATAGAGTATAGTAAAGGACAGTGTCATACAGTGTAAGTCCATACAGTCTGGTGTTGTGGAGTGAAATAAAGTGGAGTGGAGTGGAGTTGCGTATAGTGGAGTGGTATGTCGTATAGTGGAGTGGAGTCTCATTGAGTGTAGTGTCATGGAATTGAGTGTAGTGGAGTGTCAGCATTGAGCAGAGAGTCATAGAATGATAGAGTGGAGTACAGTGCTGTAGAGTGCAGTGTAGGGGATAAGAGTGTAGCACAGTGCCGTACAGTGGCACAGAGTTCTGTTGTAGAGAGCAGATTTATAGAGTACAGTAGAGTGCTAGAGAGTAGAGTGTCGTACACTAGAGTGTCGTACAGTGGCATGCAGTGAGCTAAACTGTCATATACTGGAGTGGCGTAGAGTGGACTAAAGTGTCATATAGTGGAGTGGCGTCTCATATAATACAGTGCCGTGGAGTGTAATACACTGTAGTAGTGTAGCACAGTGGAGTAAAGTATTATAGAGTAGAATGGTGTATCGTGCAATGGAGTGAATGAAACTGCTATAGAGTGGAGTACAGTGTAGTGGCATAGAGTGGAGTACAGTGTAGTGAGGTAGAGTAGAATAGAGAGTGGTACAGTGTTCTACACTGGAGTGGCATACGGTGTTGCGGAGTGGCATACTGTTTCATTGAGTTGAGTGGCATACAGTGGAGTGTCATATAGTGGAATAGTGTAGAGTGGAGTGTTGTAGAGTGAACTGGCGCCCAATGGAATAGAGTACAGTGAAGTGGCATACACTGGTGGAGTATCGTACAATAGAGTTGTGTGTGGTGGAGTGTTATTGACTGGTCTTCCGTTGAGTGGGGTCGAGTGGAATAGTTCAAAGTGAAGTGGGGTACAGTGGACTACCATACAGTGTAGTGCCGTACAGTGGAGTGGCATACAGTGGAATAGCATAGATTGGAGTGCCCTACAGTGCACTGCTGCAGAGTCGAATAGCATGCAGTGGAGTAGGTTGCAGTTGAGTCACGTACATTGTAGTGGCATACACTGGAGTGATGCGCATTAGAGTAGGGTAGAGTGAAATAGAATGGAGTGGAGCGCCGTAGAGTGGACTTGCATATAGTAGAATAGTGTGGAGTAGATTGGCATAGAGTGGAGTAATGTACAGTCGAGTGTCGTAGACTGGAGTGGCATATAGTGTACAGTGTAGCTGCGTCCAGTGTAGAGTAGTGGCAGAGGTGTATAGCGTTGAGTTGACCAGAGTGAAGTTGGTACAGTGGAATAGTGGATTGGCGTGGAGTGGGGAAGATTGTAATAGCATACAGAGGAGAAGAGTACAGTGCAGTGGCATGGAGTGACATCATACTAGCATACAGAAGAAAAGTGTATAGTAGAGTGGAATGGAGTGGTGTACAGTGAGAAGGCATATAGTCGAGTAGAGAAGAGTGGCATACAGTGGAATAGTATAGAGTGTAGTAGCGCAGAGCCATAGAGCAGAGCGACGTAGAGTGAAGTAGTGTACAGTGTAATAGCTTACAGTGGTTTACCATAAAGTGGAATAGCGTAAAGTGGAGTTGCTTACACTGGAATAGTGTACAGTGCAGTGGTGTGCACTGAAGTGGCATAGAGTACAACAGCGTTGAGTGGAGTTGCATAAAGTTGAATAGAGTAGAGCAGAGGGATGTACAGTGGAGTGTCATAGAATGGAGTGGCGTACAGTGTTATAGTGTAGAGTGGAGTAGTGTGGTAAAGTGGAGTAAAGCTGCATACTGAAGATTAGCTTAGAGAGGAGTGGGGTATAGTAGATTGAAGTAGAGTGCAGTAGAGTGTAATAGCATAAAGTGGAGTGTGGTAATTGAAACAGATGCAGCGCAAAAGTGGGTGAATGGACATATATACGTAATATATCAGAAATATACATTATGAGGTGCAACTGAAAATATACGTTTTTAAAAAACTTATTTATATATTGTATATTTATATATTGTGCCATGGTATACCGCGGTAAGTTTGTGGTCTACCATTGGGCATGCGGATAAGAAGTCAGTATGTGATTGGTAAAAGGCAGCCTTGTAGTTTTTAGCACAGTTTGGCTTTGATATAGGTAAGTAATAGGTTTTACTGTTGTTCACTTCCTAATACCACTTTAATAAAGTGGAAATAGGAGGAGCCTAGCGCGCATCCAAGATGGTCGCGTGAGCACAGGGCTCCCCGGACCCTCGCTGCTCCTCGGAATTTATCCTGACTTTATCCTGACTTGGCTGATGGAATCTGGAAGGCGAATTCTGGCTGAACATTGACCTTCTTTCAGAAATCGAATCGGACCTGGGAATCCTGATCTAAGGTGGTTTGAATTTTTGAGGCCCAATCGATGGCTGTGCCCGGTGCGAGGGTGAACTGTGGAGCCGGGGCGTAATTGAACAACAGCGGATCTGTGCCAGTGGCCGCTCCATTACTTTCGGTTTCACTTTTGGATCTCTGAGGGGCTGGAAATTGTAACCGCTTGGTGCGGCTGGGTGTTTACCTCTGCTGGATGCTTCTGTCTCCGCCTGCCACCAGTGTGCCCATTGACTTTGGTCCCCTCGCCCGGCCACATCACGGTTTCTGGTGCGGCTCCTGACTGAGTTGCCGGTGCCCCCTTGACGCTTGGCTGGTGGTCCCCTTTGGTGAGCGTGGTTCTCATGGGTGGCAGGGGGGGCCCCCGAGGGGCGTAAGACTAAGACGTCCCTCCGCGGGGGACCGGTCCAGACGAACAACATGGACCGCTATACTCAAGGAAGAGGGTCCCCTGGAGCGGCCGGTGTCCCCCCGGACGACGCTGGTGGTGGCCCGTTAGTTTCTTCGGATCTGTCCCTGCAGGACATTATGGGCGCCATTAATGGCATCAAGGAGACCATCGCTACGCAGTACGAGGCCTTGGCCCGTAAAATCGACACGGTGGCCATTGATGTCGCACTGATTCGGGCGGATCTCTCTAATACCAACGAGAGGGTTCAATCGCTTGATGTGCGGACGTCCACCCTGGTTGCGGAGGTGTCAGACCAACGGGCCACTCTCGGTGACCTCAAGTCGGCCAACGATCAGATGGCCCGGCGGCTGGAGGACTTTGAGGGACGGGCCCGCCGCAATAACATCCGCGTCATAGGCGTCCCGGAGACCTCCGACAACCACCCGGTTGATCTTATGGTGGAGGAGCTCATCCTCAAGCAGCTTGCCCCCGCTGGCCTGAGTAAGTTCTTTGCCGTGGAGCGGGCCCATCGAGTTCCGGGCGGTCGGCCGCGGCCGGGGGCCCCCCCGAGGCCTATTGTTGCCAAACTTTTCTATTACAGAGACCGAGATGTGATTTTGCAGGCCTCGCGGGCCCATGGCCCGGTCCGCCATGAGAATGCGTCTATTAACTTTTTCCCGGACTTCACCCAACTCGTCCAGAAATAGAGGATGGGTTTCCAGGGGGTAAAGCGTCGCCTCCGAGACATGGGTCTCAAGTACTCCATGCTTTTTCCTGCTAGGCTCCGAGTGGAACACGAAGATCGGACTACCTTTTTTGACTCTCCCGCGACTGTGAGTGACTGGCTTGACTCGCTGCCGGGCCGGGGGGACCGGCCTGGGCCCTTTGGTGGTACCGAGTCTCCCTCGGAGTGACTTTGGTCCTTGACTTTGCCATATTGTACTGTTCGGCTGGGTTCAACTTCTTTTGTGCATTTTGTTTCATTATGATCTATGTGGGGGGCGGTCGGGGACGGGTCCCTCTCCTCCTCCGGGGTCTTTCCGTAGAATGGGGTTTGTGGGGCGACAGGCACACTGCAAGTTGGGGTGGTTTTTTGGGTCGCAGGGGTGCAGGGTGGGGGGAGTTGGAATTGGGGGGGGTTGGGGGGTTTTGATTTGTGTGTTTTGTTTTTAATGCGAGGTCTTTGTTCTGTTCCAGTTTCGGGCGTTGCGCTATCTGCTGGGGGACCCTTGATCTATTGGAGGGGATGGGGGGGACGGGTTGAGGTTGATGTCATGGAACGTCAATGGATTGGGGGACCGTATCAAACGGGGTGTTGTGCTGCAGTATTTGCGTCGTATGTCTCCTGATGTGGTGTTTTTACAGGAGACGCATCTGGTGGGTAACGTTTGTCACGCCATGAACAGGGGGGGTTACCGACTCGTGGCCCATTCTGGTTTCACCACTGGCTCTAGAGGGGTAGGCATTCTCCTGCGTTCTTCACTTCCGTTAGAGATCACCAGGGTAGTCCCGGACGATAGAGGGCGCTATGTGGCTTTGACTGGGCGGTGGGAGGGGCAGTCCCTTTCCTTGGTTTCTGTCTATGTTCCCCCGGGCCTCCAGAACTCCACCTTTTCAGACTTGGGTCGTATGCTGCTTGAGCTTCCTGACAGTCTTCTGCTTATGGGTGGGGATTTCAATTCGGTAGTCTCGGGTGACCGGGATCGCCACCCGCCCAGGGCCCTCCCTGCTGCCCAGGCGTGGCTTGGCGGATTCTTGGAGACCTTCAGTCTGGTAGATTGCTGGAGGTTAATGCATCCTACACAGTGTCACTACACCTTTCACTCTGGGGCACATGGGAGTCTCTCCAGATTGGATTACTTTCTTATGCCCGCGGCCCAGACTGCCCGGATTCGAGAGGTTAAGCACCTGGCCCGGGGTATTTCTGATCATTCCCCACTGTGGTTGCTTTTTGACACTGGGACGCGGTCTGCTGGGCGGATCGCTCCTATTAACCCTTGGTACCTGCGGAACCCCACGATCCGCGATAGCCTGGTCAAGTCGATTGACCAATACTTCCTTGAGAATGATGGGTCGGTGTTGTCCGCAGTGTCCCTGTGGGAAGCTTTTAAGGCAGTACTCCGCGGGCAGGCCCTATCCCAGATAGTGGTGGCTAAGAAGGTTAAGATGGAGGCGGTGGTGAAGCTGGAGACTGACATATTGGGGTTGGAGGCGGGGTTGGAGGCGGCCTTGGAGACGGGTGTCACTCCGGATGGGCTCCATGCCCTCAGCCTGAAGCAGTTCGAGTACAAGTCCCTTGTCGCTGACGCTGCCAAGACCATGTATAGGGAGCAGCAGGGTAGGTTGTATGATGCCGGGGACAAGGCGGGTAAATTGATTGCTTGGCTGGATAGGAAGGAGAGAGTGAATTGTGTGGTCCCAGAGCTCCGGGTTGCGGATGGAGTGTGTGTGACTGAGCCTGGCGAGATTGTGGAGTGTTTTGCTGATCACCTCCGGGCGGTGTATTCCCCGGTGTCTGATAGAGATGAAGACGACTCTCGTCTTCTACTACGGGATATTGCCCTGCCCGGCTTATCCGTCGAGGACCGTGAGCAGCTGGATGCCCCCTTGTCTGTCGATGAGATTGCTACTGCGATTTGCTCCCTTCGCTCGGGCAAAGCCATGGGCCCCAATGACCTGCCGATCGAACTATATAAACTACGCCCGGATAAAATCGCGCCCTTCCTTCGTCGTATGTTTCAGGAGTCGATCGAGAGGGGTTCCCTTCCCGCCGACCAGCGTCTGGCGACTATAGTCGTGATTCCCAAGGATGGTAAACCACGAGACCGCTGTGCTTCATATAGGCCTATTTCCCTCTTAAACGCAGAACCCAAAATCCTTGCTAAAGTCCTCGCCAATCGCTTGCTGAGCGTTATCTGTGATCTGATTCATCCGGATCAATGCGGCTTCATCCCCCACCGTAATACCGCTCTTAATCTGCGGCGTCTGCACGGCGTCCTAGCTAGGGCGGAGTACTTCTCTGAACCAGCCGTATTGGTTTCCTTAGACGCCACGATGGCCTTTGATACCATCGAGTGGCCATTCCTCTGGGCTGTCTTGGAGAAGTTTGGCTTTGGGGAGGGATTTCTTAGCTGGGTGAAGCTTCTTTATGCCGGACCAATGGCTCAGGTGGTTGTCAATGGGCGGGCTTCTCAGCCTTTTGCTCTCGGGAGGGGCACTAGGCAGGGGTGCCCGTTGTCCCCTCTGCTCTTTGCTCTTGCCTTGGAACCGCTCGCCGCCTGGCTCCACTGGGAGCCCTCGATCAGAGGGATCCGGTGGGCCCCGGGCTTCGAGGATCGGGTCTCGTTGTACGCGGATGATATTCTTTTGTACCTCACCTCGCCGCGACAGTCGCTTAATGTTCTCTTTGATGTCCTTACTTCCTTTGGGAGAAACTCGGGTCTGATAATTAACTGGTCCAAATCTTGCGTGTACCCTATCTCTGGTGGCCCTCCCCTTTTGCCGCCTCTACTTCCTATCCAAACGTCTTCATCCGGCTTTAAGTACCTGGGGGTATATGTTTCGTTGGACCCGGCGGTCCGCTATGAGCAGAACCTCCTGTCTCCACTCCGACGTTTGAGGGTGGATACGGCTCGGTGGTGTAAGCTGCCCCGGTCTCCGCTTGGTCGCGCGGCCCTGTTTAAAATGATGTCCCTTCCCAGATTTCTTTACGCACTTCAGAACTCCTTTGATGTCATTACGGTGGCCTACTTTCGGGAGGTGGAGAGTCTGCAGAGGAGACTGGTTTGGGACGGGCGGGCGCGTATCGCTCTGGCAAAGCTTACTCTCCCCTGGTATGACGGGGGCATCGCGCTTCCTGACATTAAACGGTACTATTGGGCCTCCCAACTGTCGGCTATTAACCATGCCACGTATGCTCCTGGTTTGAACCCGGCGTATGAGATGGATAAATTCCTGCTTCCCGGCGGTAATTATAACAGAGCGCTTTACTCCCGATCGGCTGGTAGGACCCTCACGGGCCCTACTAGGATTGCGGTACGGGTGTGGAAGGCGGCGAATGTAGCGATGGGCTGGAGTGAGCGTTTAACGTGTGCTACTCCCTTGTTCGCCTCAGACCGCCTGGGGAGCCTCTGGACGACGAAAGGCTTTGAGCACTGGGACACGATCGGCATTAGCAGAGTGGGGGATCTGTGGGTTAAAGGCGCGGTCAAGACCTTTGCGGCGCTCCGGAGCGAGTATGAGCTTAGTGAGAGGGAGTTTTTCCGGTACGCCCAGGTTCGGCATGCCCTGCTCTCGGTCTTTGGGGAAGGGACCAAGGTCCCTGTTTCTTCGCCCCTCGAGGACCGCATACTCGACGGTCACGTTCCCGATAGTACTATCTCTCTGATCTATAAAAAGCTGATAAATAATCGGGCTGACCTCTTGGTGCGTCTACGGGAGGCGTGGACGGGGGATGGGGTTGAGTTGGACGACGAGGACTGGCAGTCCGCGCTGTCATCTCCTAAGGAGGTTGCCATCCCGGCCCGTCTCCGTTTGGTCCAGCTTAAGATTCTCCATCGCGTTTACGTGACGGGTCCCCGATTGGTCTCGATGGGGTTTTCTGAGGACGGGCTCTGTAAGCGTGGCTGTGGGCTCAGTGCCACCTTTCTCCACATCCTGTGGGAGTGCCGCGAGGTGGTGGAATACTGGCGTCAGGTGCATGAGGTTATGAGGCGAGTCACCGGGGTCACGCTGTTGCCGGAGGTGCGTCGCTGTGTTCTGAATGTGTGGGAGCCCAATGACTATAATGCGGCCCAGACTCGGTGGGCGGCCCTGGGGAACATGATAGCAAAGAGGGACATAGCGCAGCTTTGGGGTTCGCAGCGGCCCCCCACCATGTCTGTCTGGAAGGAGAACATGGAATGGTGCATGTTCAGGGAAAAGACTGTGTATGTGGCTCGTGGTAAACCCGGGGCTTGGAGTAGAATTTGGGGGCAGTGGAATGTGTATCGTGGAAATATTTGTGCTCCCCCCCTGGTGGATACGTCTGAGGTAGCCTTGTCCCCCTGATCCTTGATTGTTCCTTACTTATCTGGCACATCTGAGTATAGATTTGGTATTCCCGTTTCCCCCCCCCTACCTCTTAGTTCTCCTTCTTCTTGACTGCCATCGGGTGGTCGGGTATGGAAGTGCCCCTGCTGTGGTCCGACGCCCATCTCATGTCTTCTTGCCTCGCTTTTTGTTTTTAGTTGTTATTTATGTTAAAAGGGTGTATCCTGATTTTCCTTTATGTGCAGTCTGATCTTCTGTAAGGTGCGGAGCCCCGGTGGGCCAGTCATTGTGTTTGCACTGTTTGAGCTTTTTAACTACTAGCGGCCGGCCCAGGCGGATGTAGGCCCGTGCTTGTACCCTTCTTTCTGCACAATAAAATTTTCAAAAAAAATAAAGTGGAAATAGGTAAAGAAATGTATTTATAAATCTCTATATATTTTTACAGCAGTTTAGGGGTACTTTGAACATTATTTTCTTAACTATATAGAAACTTACAAATATTTTCCTTAACTTTTAACACTTTAATATCGACCCCTCTGACGTCTACAATCTGGAACTTGGAGAAGTCTACCACTTCAACCTTGAGGGTGAAGCATGCTGCTTTTAATTATTGACTCCATAGTAGGTTTGTCGCCAGTGGGGGCCGAGGTGCATGTTTTAATGTTTATCACCCACTGGAGCACCTTTATATTACCCTTTTTGAGAACACTGGATCATTATAACTTGAAATGAAAAAAAAAGTTGATATGTTGCAATGAATAAAACAATTGTTACGAAATCACTATCTGCTGTCCTGTACCATACTTACCCTGCTAACTAAACTATTTCATTTGGGTTCTAAATGTAATTCTAAAAAAAGTTCCAACGAGAAAGTTTTTATAGGACTCACTGTCCTCAGTGAACCATTGCTTCTCGAATACCCAATTTTATGAAACAGATCAAATATTTCTCCAATGCTCTCTTGTGTTATAGGAGTGATAGGGCAGGGTAGCTACTACTGCTCGCAGTACTTCACCAAGCACCTTTACTATCCCATTTAATGTGCCATCCATTTTTAAAATCCAGCAGAATCCATTTTATGCTGGGGAAACATCCGCTTTCTCTCGTTCAAAAAACCGATGTATCACAGCTCTAGCTCCTTCCCAATACTTCATCTTGTAAATACTAAATAAAAGTGTGGTTTTACAATTGAGTATTTTTCTGTTCAACTTTTAAAACAGGAAATCCATAGTTCAACGGGGATGAACCAATTTAAAACCTCTTCTGGGACAGCTGTGTAGACCAGAAGTGACCAAAGTATTGCATACTCTTAATTTCATATGCAAGTGTAATTTGGTGCACCTTTCTCTCAAGAGTGACCGGTCACTAGTCAAGAAAAGCAATGTATCCTCACGTACAAAATACTGCTCTTCAAGCTTTTATCTACATATTTTGTGAATAGGTATATGAAAGAAGGAAAGTGTGAAAAGCAGTTATTTTGTTATTTGAGGCATGTTTTATTGCATATATGACAAACACCAAGGAAAAACCACACTTGGGCTTATGCAAAGAAAAACATAGAAAATTGCATGAAAGACAGTAACTTAGAACTACATAAACCTTGCTCCCATAATACTAACTTTGCACATCTCTCTTATGAACACAAAACTCTCCTCGCCAACAATCATACACTACCGTTGCATTGAATACTCTCTTCCATTGCTTCCAAAGATTCCCCATGCATACACAGTAAGTAAAAAACATTAAAACGGACCGTGTGTGGTTTATTATACTTGATATTCTATTTGTCTATAATGCATAAATATGTTTGGCACATAGTAGCAGTAAATAAATGTAATTTTACATGTTCGGTATATTAACATACAATACAGAGGTACCTAAACATTAGCAGTGCTCTGCAGGGATTGGACACCCCTTAAAGTAGGCGCCAGTCCTGCAGCACAATTTAAAAGCTTCAACAAAAACAATAAACTGCATTATTACAAGCTGTTTTCATCGCAAACATCCACATTAAGCATCAGAGAAAAATAAACAACAAAGACATGTGCTTAATATTTAAGATTTGGTAGAGGATTAAAATAGTAATATTTTTAATGTCCTGGTTTCAAATTAATAAATATAAAACAATATAAAAATATACACCAGTTGGTAAAGGATGGGCATGGTGCAGCTGTGGTGTCAAATTTCACTCTCATATGTATGCAGGTAGGTCTTTAGCAAGAGTATTTCGGTGTAGCTGCGGCTTGTTTTGCGGAAGAAGTCCAAGCCAGTGAGGTGCTCAATGTCCCGCACTCGTGCGGTGTGCAGCTTGAGGAGATCTTCCACCCACTTCGACTCTTCGTCAGAACTCTATAGTAAACACATCAAGAAGTCCAGTTAAATTAGGCCTTCTGGACAAAACACTCATTTACAATCAATTAGTTTTATCTTTTCAGTCCTGCATAAATATATGCTGAATGAACACCTAAACCCCAGGAAGGGGAATGATGAAGGATGCAAGAAGAAACCAATCCAGAGCTGAAACCATAGTGAGATCATGCATCTCAACTTCATTATTGCCTGAGGAACATCTTTATGTCCAGGATCTCCATGTTATCTAAACACTAAAAGTGTCGTGAACTAAGAAGACCTGCGAAGTACGCTACATACCTGAGAATGTTTTGGTTCTGTTGTTTGTAACTGTGCTTGGCTTACCTCACTGTTATTTCCTACCTTTTTATGCGTGTTATGAATGTAAATTAACACCAATGATCTAATGAATTTAACTCGCTCTATAAAAAGTAATGCTATGTAAACTGCTCAAATGTCCTTTTCTATATAAATTTAAAGCGCAGAGACTACTTAATCATGCAAGTTGCGCCTCTGCTATCTGTTAAATTCCTCGTCTGTTAACCTCTGGGGCTTTGTGTCTCTACGGAGGAGTAGCTTTCCAACATTTCTATAGCAGATGAGCGTGCTGATAGAAATTGAGATATTAATTAACGGGTGACATCAGACAGAGTTTAGAGGGTAAAATAAGAAAGTGTCCCCTGCTCTCCTTTTGTCTCTTTATGTAGGTGTGACATGGTTTAACAAAGAGGAATGTTGATGAATAAGTAGATCGGAGCATTAAAAGTCAAGCAGGGGTTGTCCCCTTAATTTTAGATCTTACAAAGAGCCAGTGCGTTTGCTTGGATGATCTGGATTAACTGCACAGAGCTTCATGCAGTGTCTTCCGTGATTTAAGTTGTACACTATCGACACGTGGAAAGTGAGGACTGTGTGCAACAGACGTTTGTTAATTGACTTAAGAATCTTCCACAGTATTTTGACACATGTTTAAAGATTTGCAAAGTTTTAATAATGACAAGAACATTGGTTTATAGAAGACAGTTGTGGATAGGGCCAAGACTGGATTAGTGTAATACATGCAGCTTTAATGACAGCAAGATAGCTTTCACCAAGTTACATGCTTGCAGTGGACCTATTTGAGGTTCTGCACATCATGCGTTTGAATCTGGTCATGCCACCTTAGCCTTCTTTCTTCTGAGGTCCCTAAACTGACCTTCATTAACTTTGATAATGGTAACACTTGTTATTTATAGAGTTCAGATATTGTGGATAGGGTACAAGTGCAATGTGAAGCACTTGTTAAAATCATGTTAATTAAAATTATTATTATTAGTAGTAGTATTATCATGGAAGGAGGCAAACAGATCTTGTTGCTACCACCATTATGTTAGAGTCCTCTATTATTCCCTAAATCTTCTAATGATGCAATTTTCTATGGTGTTGGAGGACACAGTCCAGTGATCCACTGTGGTTGAGTTGCACAGATGGACAGAAGGTGAAACCAAGGCATCGCTGATAATTTAGATGACAATGTAAACACTGGACACAAGTAAGAACCATGGGAGAGGGGTTCTGTAGGTGATAAAGGTTGATCATCTCTGACTGACTGTTCTTTGACATTCAGGCAAGAACAGAACCAGTGTATAGAGTTGTTATAGGAGCAGGTGAAGGTCATCTGGATATCACCAGGACTATGCCCAGCACAGGGTGTCCTATCCCTGAAGACAACATCTGCACTCTCGTCGACCAAGGCCACACTGTGGCCCTCATCCTACTAGATCTCTCTGCAGCCTTTTACACTATCTCCCACCGCACGCTCACCACCAGACTCCAGGCATACAGGGAACTGCCCTCGACTGGCTCCACTCCTTCCTCACCGGAAGAAACCCAAAGAATCAGACTCCCGCCCTCCCTCTCTGAAACCACAGGAATCAACTGCGGAGGACCCCAAGGATCATCGCTCAGCCCCACGCTCTTCAACATCTACAGGGACCCCCACGCCACCATTGTCCGACAGCATGGACTCAGCATAGTATCTTACGCCGACAACACCCAGCTCATCCTCTCCCTCACAAATGATCCCCACACCACCAGACTCAGCTTCCAGGAAGGAATGAAAGACGTTGCATCCTGGATGAGCAGCAGCTGCCTAAAGCACAACTCGGAGAAGACGGAAGTCCTCATCCTCAGACCCACCCCCTCTGCATGGGACAACACCTGGTGGCCCACTGCCCTTGGCCACCCCCCACTCCCATGGACCACACCCGGAACCTCGGCATCATACTCGTCTCCTCCCTCACCATGACCCGACAGATCAACGCTGTTGCCTCCACCTGCTTCAACACCCTTCGCATCCTGTGCAAGACCTTCAAATGGATCCTCCCCGAATCCAGAAAGACCGTCACCCACGCACTCATAACAAACAGACTGGATTACGGTAACGCCCTCTACGCCGGAATCAACAAATCCCTGCTCCGAAAACTCCAGACCATCCAGAACACCATGGCCAGACTCGTCCTCGGCATCCCACGACATGAACACATCACCCAACACCTGCAAGACCTACACTGGCTCCCCGTCGAGAAGAGAGTAACCTTCAAGCTACTCACCCAAGCCTACAAATCGCTCCACAACACCAGACCCCAATACCTCAACTAAAGAGTCTCCTTCCACGTACCCAAGAGAAACCGCCGCTTCGCCGACCATGCCCTCGCCGACACCCCGCACATTTGCAGAGCCAGAGTGGGTGGAAGAGCCTTCTCCTACATCGCAGCAAAGACCTTCGAACAAGCTCCCGATATCAGATGCTCCCCCACTCCGCACACCTTCATCAAGAGCCTCAAGACCTGGCTCTTTGACTGCAACGGTGCTGCACCGCCCCTGCCCCAAGTGCCTTGAGACCCTAACGGGTGAGTAGCGCGTTTCACAATTCTCTGATTGATTGATCCCTAAATCAGCATATCTTCAATCTTCTTTGCTCAGGCTTCAAGCTAAAATAAATCATTTAAGTACTCAGAGGATGCAATGAGTTTAAAACTATCGCCTAAGACCTGTCCTATCTCCAAACTTCTTTGCTGAGGTGGAGCATTTCATATCAATTCTAAAATGATACAACTGCAATGTACTTGAGTAGAACATCCAAGATGCCTAATGGAATTGCACTGAATTGGGCGACTTGGAGATGTTCCTGTTCATATTCATCTTACTATGGACTCTTCAAGTGAAATGTTTTTAATCTCACTGTTATGTCTGGAGGTTGCGCTCTCCTTGCTGTCATAAATGTGCTTGCAAAGTCTAGTCTCGTCCAGATATTTTCTTAGGAGCATATAGATGCAAAACTGTGACATTAGTAGTACATCCTTTTAAAAGTTATTGAAAAAAAATGGATCACGTCTGACTGCTGGATGTGTTGCTGTAGCAGAACTTGTCTGTTCTATGCTTTTGGTGATAGGTAGGTGACACATTTCCCTCTGGACACACACTGTTTTCCGGTTGCATAGTTAACAAGTGTGTCATGAGGACCTGTGAGCCAGTGAGATGTTGAAAGAGAATATTGCAGTGCCTTTTCTTTGAATTACAATAGAAGGCATGGGTAAGATATGTGATCTTGGATATGAAAACAATGAACCATTTCAGGCGCACAAGACATTATATTAATCAGTTTGGTCCCGCTCTGGCTATGGTCAGAAGACTTCTACAAAGAGTTGAGCTGGAAAATTCTTTTATGATGTTGGCCAGATGGATATTCAAGACTCTGGACCCTTCTTTCCTAGAGTAGGTAGCACAAGGTTCGTTGGGACAAAGGCTGGTCAGAATGTCCAATTTTGGCTTCATTTATCTCCACCTTCAAAGTTTTAAGATTCGGAGTTTTAGATGATTTTTAAAGTTCTATGGATTTGCAGAAGGGTTTTTTTTTCTTTTAGTTAGGAGTTTTGTGCTTTGTGGTCATCAGTTTTATTTTGCTAAAAACACACAGCTGGCTACGTTCAGTGAGGGTGCATTGCACAGGCTGGGCTTATAGTGTGGTGGTGTGAAGGGCCTCTACCTCTTTAGTTGCACTGGTGAGCAGTGAGTGCTGTTTCGCTGGGGCCTTCGAGAGTGAAGGGGGAAGATTGAGTGCTTAACATTAAGAAGTCGCTTTGGAATGTTTTACTACTTTTATTTTTATCATATAAAATGTGATAAACTAAGAAAGATTACAAGTTATATATAGAAGAAAAACATCACAAACTTGAAACTTCAAATATCAAAAATAACGAATTTACACATCTAAATTAGTAAAATTTGGAACTAAAATGGAGATGATGAAACGTTTAACAAGGGAATGATTTGGGACATCAATATGCTGCTCTGCCTGCAAATCCCTAAATACCACCATTAAATGGTTAGGCAATAAAGTGGTTGACATGAATATCTCACATGAAATAGATCATGGCCTTACTGCCAAAGCAGGTACAGAATTTAAGCAGAGGAAAAGAAACTTTGTTTCATGTAGAAAGAACATAGAAAAGATATAGATATCATTCCTAAAATGCTTTTTAAAATAGCAGATAAGATGCAAAGTCGCTTTTGGAGCAGGCAACCTGGAAAGACAACAAAAAAGAAAAGCAAAGCAATTTAAATATTAAGCAGCTTAAAGAAACTGGCAGCTTATTATAGCACTTTGGAGTATACCATGCTGGTTTTGCAAAGTTATTAGTTACAAGCTATGATGCCAAGCCAATGCCAATCATAGATCAACTATGACAAAGTTGTACGTAAAAAAGAGGAGGAAATATACTAACCATCCCCTTTGACCTGACTTTAGAAGAGCTCTGGGAGCCGGGTCTGGCAAACTATACATGAAAAAAACAGAAGATGTTTTCTACTCATCATTTTGTTCTGGAGTGTGGAGTAGCGGACCGATACCATGCAGAGGAATGTAAAGATATAAATTGCTAACAGTCTTCAAGACATTTATTGCCATGCATCTTCCAGTTTGCTTTTGTTAGCCAACCAAATTAAGGCGGCTTCAAATTTAAATATTAATGGAGGGCCAACAAATAAAGTCATGATCTTATTCTCGAGGTTTTATTACCGAGTAAATTGTGCAAAGTTTCTGGTTTGCAAAATCATTTTATTTACTTTTTGGGTCTTTAAGGAGGGGAAGCAGAGATGCCACTTTTTTTGCAGACCCATCCTCCCTCACCACACACATACACACTTACTAGGTCTGACTTTCCCTGCAGTTCCATCTTCCTCTTACTTTTCCTTCCTCTTGCTACTTCCCATTCCAGGAACGTTTAGCTTTCATGCTCAGTTCAATAGCCTTTGTCTCCCCCCCACCCTGTTCACCAGCACAGTTTACGTACAGTGTGTGACCCTGTTGTCTCCTCTCCAAATCCACAGCTCCAGTGGTTAATTTGTGGAAAAATACATGCAGGGGCTCTCACTAGGAGGCAGCTTGCACCAGCCCATTTCTCCTGTTAGCACCACCTAAAACAGAACCAATTACTAACCATGAACGTGGAGAGAGGATGTGGCGTAATGGCCAGAACTGCCCACTTTGGAGCTGGGGAAACCGGTGTGAGTCTTGACATTTGCTCAACATCCTGCGATTCTGGGCAAATCACTTAATCTACCCGTGCCATGCCATAAATTAATTTGGTGCTCATGAAAAGCACTGGTGATGATTAAGAGCCGGTGCTGAGCACCGGAAACCACTAGCTCAAATCAAGCACTGCATGGCACACTCTACCCTGACTTTGCTCTTGATATATACCATGCCTTCTCCCTACCAGTTCGGTTACTCTTTTCCTGGCTGCCTACCCCCACATCTCTGCCAATCTGCTCCTCTATCTTAGCTTCCAGTCCCCTTCTATAATGCCTACACCACACCTGTACCCAGGCTTCACCCTCTTGGCTCCCGATTCACTCTCTTCATTCTTCTGCATTCTTCTTTCAAAGCTCTCATTCTCCATCCCATTTCTGCTATTTTCCCCTCAGAGTCCAAGGATGAGTGACACGTCTACATCTAAATATTACTTGTTGTGTTGCGCAAGCACTTGTTTTTGGAGCTATTTATGTTTTTATTTTAAGTAATTGCTATTCAGTGACAATGCAGTAACTCCTTACCAAAAAGAAAAAAACACTTTTTGGTTTTAGGAGGCCCTTTATTTAGGTTTTGATACAGACAGATTTAGAGGTCTGCCAGATCTCATGTCCTCAACATACACCGAGAATGGCAATGGATCAGTCCCTAATCAGCCATTATCTTGTTTGAGAGAGCCCCCACTAGCTTATTTGAGTAAGCCCCCATTAGCCACTGCTGCAGATGGAGATCGACTTATTACTGAACCATGGTAAGACTGTGCTGAATAATGTAGAAGTATGGTGACTGTTTGAGAAAATTTAATAATCACAAAATCTCCCTGTACCGGTGTTTCTACAGCTGCCAAACTTAGTAACATACAGAAATCGTCTGCACTTACATAAATGCTAGTACAGATTATCACTTTACAGCCATGTATGATGCTTAAGGCTGAATTTAGATTTCAGATTCCTCTATGCATGTACTATTAATTGCAACTTTGCCTGTTGGAAGTTGGCCATTTACCCCCCCCCGACCTTTTGTGCAATTAGAATGCAAATTGTCACATGGTTACATTAGGCTCTGATACAAACACCATTTTTTCATGCTCATGTTCTTAAGTTGAGGACGTTTGACACACATTTATTTGTGGGCAAATACAGGATAATATTCACTGAACTGTGCTTTACTTTCAATTCCAATTCATGGGCACACTATCAGAAACCTTACATATATTGTACAAGGGCTAAGTTAATCACACAAACTGTTGTTTTGGCCATTCGGCGACTGAGCTATCACAATAGAATAAACAACAGCGACCTGACTGGGGCTTCGGCATGTTAATATGGATGATGTTATGATATATACAACATCAATCCTTAGTTTAGACAGAGGACCATTTAATGGCACTAAAAGGCTGACCCATGCCGGAATTCCAGCACAGATGATTCTTGTTTACGTTATGCGAGAGATGCTGCCCAGCTCTCCCACAGGATGGGTAGCTTGATGACACTTACCTACTCTGTAATAAGCAAAATGGTTGAACTGTTTATCTTCTTCACCATTCTCATAATGCTAATCACATAATTCTGTTTCCTTCTATTGATTATTGCAGCACAAGTATTTTACTCAAGAATCACAATGCTTCAATAAATATTGAAAGGTTTTACCGTGTATTTCTTGTGTATCACTCAGGGCATGTATAAGTAACTAAGCGGAGTTGTTGTAGATCTGTTGACACTATTTCCTAGGGGAGTCAGAGTTTTCATGTTCTGAAGTTGCACGTCCAGTTGTTACCATGTCAGGCTAGGGGTACAGATGTTGCACTGTGAGCTAACAGATCTGGATGGTGTGTGTGAAGTCAGTCTTGCACAGTTCTTATGTTTATGTTGTCCAAACACACACACAGTTTTACTTGGGAAAGTATAAGAAGTATGACAAAATGCTGGAGGACTGCATTACTTACTCTCGCCTGGAGTCTGCAACAGGAAATGTCTGATAAGGACCTGATCTGCCTCAGCTCACTAATATACACGGTCTTTAACTTTGCGGACCAATGTAAATTTTCTTTTCAAATAGCACTTATAAAAGAGGAGAGAGGGGATGAGCTGTCGGAAATCTCAAAATTGGATGTGGGGAATGTGAATCAAGGCTGAAAGGAGGTATTTGTCCTAATGCCAGTGGCAATCTGAGTTCTTCACTCTATGGATTCTTCATATGTTGGTGGCTATTATTACCTAGCTCCGGGCAGAACAGCAAATGTACCTTTCAAATCCCTTCTTGTATACCCTTGCACACTGTAAGGTTTTAGTTACCTAAATATGACCCTGCTGAGTTTGAAAAATGTATACCTCCCCCAGGATTCCCACCATGAGCTGGCCCATCGGGATCATCTCTATGTCCAATCCTTTCAGAGAGCTACAAAGGCCCACTGGTCATGTCGTTGAAAGCTTTGCAATCAAATGATTAGAGGACACCCACGTTGGCTTCAAATTAGAGGAAGCACCTCTCAATAATATTCATAAATAAATAAAGCTCAGTTCTAAAGTCTTCAACTCAAAACTCAACAGACCAAGCTCCTGCCCCAGGGCTAGGGATCCCTTATTACTGCCTTATACCAGGCCTTGCTGTCAGCTAACACACTAAGCCAGTACAGAAAACACATTTTCCGAAGTTTAATTTTACATCACTTTACCCTTCCTCCCTCATGTACCCTGTGCCAAAGCAGTAAAATTAACTTGGTGATAGTTTTTATGTGAAGGACAACACTATGGGAAAGCAAAATAGTTATTACCAAACACATATGCATAGAAGCATGCTGTAAAAGAATAGTAGTATGGAAATTGAAGAATAAGTACTTTGCACTTTACAAGGATCTTAATATACAGTACTGAAGGAATGATGGGTAAACATATGCCATGACATTCTATCAATTTTGTTACTGGAAATGCCTTTTTGCTAAAGAGCCAATTGGTTCTAGAGCTTTAAACCATGAAAAGTTTACCAGTGCATACAATGCATCAGTGAACTTCCCACAAGGAGATCCCCACCTCTGGGTTTGCTATGGTCATCTCTGTTGCCCACATTGGTCAACTTGCGCTTTTTTTCTGGACCTCTTATTTTTCCAGAATAAAGAGGGGTGGTGTTTAATCAAGAAACCAAATTGTGATCAGCTTCCCTGTCCATCTCTTTTTTCTTATCCTTTTCTGGAGGCCCTTGAATGGGGGTGCCACCTGTGCCTCAGCTTCTCAGTTTTATTAGGAGGGGGTGTCTCCATATGGTTACATCTCCGCTCTGTATTTTGGTTTCCTGCCCCAACCCAAATCTGCAGTGTTATGTAATCACACAGTGCAAGGCTGGAGGCCGAAAAGTCCAGAGGTAAGGAGTCAAAGCTACAAAGTGCCCATTTAATGGCAATCAAATATGGTGTCATAAAAAATGCCAAGAGACACTGTGTGGCAATATTTTCTATTGGGTTCTTTGACAGAATATGTCGAAGGCACTACTTGGAAATTATGATCTCTCTCAATATTACACCAAAGGCTCCAAGTTCCTTCTAAAATTCTCCATGTTCTAAGAAATCCTTTAAAACAAATCTGATGCCCAACTACCATCCTATCCTAGTGGATGCTAACCAGAGTCAGATTTGTAGCCAATTAATGAATGCTAGCATTCTGGTTGACAGGAAATATGATCTGTTGTGGATCCTGAGTATAACAAATGCATCTAAATGCACTATCATGCATCATGATTTTCCCACCTGTTAAGTGCATTTGCACTGTATCTCTGAAATCTTCTGAGATGGCCACCTGTTAGAAATGAGGTCTCTAGTTGGCAGAAATATGCACCCTGTCCAAGAAGAGACCACCACTCTAGTCAGGGTAAGTAAGATACACACCTGTGCTCATTCACTGATAGCTTGGCATAGAGCAGTCAGGCTCGACTTAAGAGGCAATGTGTACAGTATTTGTGCAATGCTTATTACAGTGAAAACACTACACAAAAATAATCTACACCAAGTTAGAAGGATAGACCTTAACTAAATGGACAAGACCAAAACGACAAACATCCAACAAGTAGAACCACTGATATGAATTTTTAAGGAATATCTGAAATTCTAGTGCTTAAAAGTCAATTGCGCTTAGGGGTTACTTGAGGTAATGCTGGACCGGGTCAAATCTGAAAAGTGAAGCAGACCGCAACGGAGCACAGGTCGGATACAGAAGATACGCAGGACCAGCTGAAAACAGTACCTTTCTGGAGGATGTGTTGACATTGAGGAGCAACTGCGTCGGTTGGAAGTCACACAGTCGGGTCCCAAGCCGTCGTCGAGCTCCTTTGCAATGAAGACAGTGTGTCATCGTTGAGCCTTACGATGAAGACACTGCATTGTCGAGTCTCACAGTTGGGTCCTGCATCTTCGTTGAGCCCCTTATGGTGAAGATGCTGCATCGTTGTTGGGCCATGCTGTCGATGTTGTGGAGTCTCGGAAGCGGCACTGTGCAAGCATCGAAGGCAAATGCGTCGGTTTCGACCTGCGCAAAGCAGGCGATGGCGACCCCCTGTGCCTGCACAGACGGACGCTCCCTCCCACTGCTGCTACCTACCTGCCTCCGCTGCCTGACGCCTGTTTGCCGCTCCTCAACACCTACCTGACGCCGCTGCCTGCATCTCGCCTCCGCCGCCTCCCAGGTACCGCCTGCTGCTTCCTGGTCGCCACCCACGCCGCTACCTTCACTCCTCACGCCCGCTGACCACCGCCACTTACCTGGTCACTCCTTGGGCTCCGTCGCTTCCCGCCGATTTTCCCGCCGTTTTCTCGGCGCCGCTGCCCCAGGCGCACACTCCCACTCCCGCCTCCTCCTTCAGTCCCGCCCCCCCTCCCTGCCCATTGGCCACCCCGCTCCCGCCTCCCGCTGACCCTCTCTCCCGGCTCCTTATTTAAGGGGACCCCGCGGGCTGGTCAGTGCGACCCCCTGTGCCTGCACAGACGGACGCTCCCTCCCACTGCTGCTACCTACCTGCCTCCGCTGCCTGACGCCTGTTTGCCGCTGCTCACCACCTACCTGACGCCGCTGCCTGCATCTCGCCTCCGCCGCCTCCCAGGTACCGCCTGCTGCTTCCTGGTCGCCACCCACGCCACTACCTTCACTCCTCACGCCCGCTGACCACCGCCACTTACCTGGTCACTCCTTGGGCTCCGTCGCTTCCCGCCGATTTTCCCGCCGTTTTCTCGGCGCCGCTGCCCCAGGCGCACACTCCCACTCCCGCCTCCTCCTTCAGTCCCGCCCCCCCTCCCTGCCCATTGGCCACCCCGCTCCCGCCTCCCGCTGACCCTCCCTCCCGGCTCCTTATTTATGACGCCCCCTCAGCGACCGCGCAGCGGACGCGCGCAGCGGGAGCGCCGATTGAGCGCCGAAGGTGCGCCAAAGGTAAGCCCGTCTGCGCCCTTCCGCGCCTGGACCGCGCCCAGCGCCAGACCCCCTGGTCCCCGCGCCCGCCAGCCCCCCCGCAGGACCTACGACTTCGCTACGCTCATCGCACTCAAAACCGCCCGAGCCCCCGGTTGCTACCGAGCGTCCCCGCGACGCACCCATGGACCCTTCGCCTGCCGATCCTGCAACTTCTCTTGCCTCCAAACAAGCACCATGCCCACCAAGACGGACAACAGCAACCACCTCAAGTGCATCCTGCTCAACACCCGCTCCGTCCACAGACACGCCGTGGAACTCTGGAACCTCCTCGACACTGCATCTCCAGACGTCGCCTTCCTCACGGAAACCTGGATGAACGACTCTTCAGCCCCCGACATCGCCATTGCCATCCCGGACGGCTACAAGATCATCAGGAAGGATCGCGTCAACCAGACCGGAGGAGGCATCGCCATCGTACACAAGAGCACCATTCGCATCTCGACTGACTCCATCGACGTATTCAACGCCGCCGAATACCTGCACTTCCAGATCCACACCGACCCCAAGACTACCCTCAGAGGCACCCTCATCTACAGACCCCCGGGACCACGCGCACAGTTCTGCGAAGACATCGCCGACTTCATCAGCCCTCACGCCCTCCCCTCCGCCGACTACATCCTCCTCGGGGACCTCAACTTCCACCTGGAGAGCAACAATGACCGCAACACCACCGCCCTGCTGGATAACCTCGCCAACCTCGGACTTCAGCAACTGGTCAACACCCCCACCCACTTCGCCGGCCACACGCTCGACCCACTCTTCTCGTCCAGCAAGCACGTCACCTTCAGCCACTCCACCGGACTTCACTGGACCGACCACAGCTGCGTCCATTTCAGCTTCAGAAAGAACACAGTCCACCATCACCCGAAGCAGGCTCCCCACAGAAACTGGAGCAAGATCACCGCCGACCAGCTCGCCACCTCCCTCAGCCAGAGCCCACCTGTCAGGACCACGGACCCTAACACAGCTGCCCTCGACCTCACGCAGTGGCTGACCTCCTGTGCCGACGACCTCGCGCCACTGAAGAACCCCCTCACCAGGCCCAGAAGCAAGAAGGCCCCCTGGTTCACCGACGAACTTAAGGACTCCAAGAAGGCCTGCCGCACCCTCGAGAAGGCCTGGCTCCTCAACAAGACCGCCGACAACAGAACAGCACTGAAACTCGCCACTCGCAGACATCACCAGCTCATCCGCACCACCAAGAAGAAATCTCTGCGGGAACGACTGGACAAGAACGCCCATGACAGCAAGGAGCTCTTCAACATCGTCAAGGAGTTCTCCAACCCCAGCACCGGCAACAACGACATCACTCCCTCACAGGACCTCTGCGACTCCCTCGCCTCGTACTTCCACCGCAAGATCGCCAACATCCACAACAGCTTCGACATTTCACCCCCGCACCCATCGGTCGTACCTTCGCACCCCGCCGCCACCCTCCAGACATGGACCGAGGTGACCCCCGAAGACACGTCACGCATGATGAACACCATCCACTCCGGATCTCCGACCGACCCGTGCCCCCATCATGTTTTCAACAAGGCAGCCTCTACCATCGCACCCCACCTCCGAGACATCATCAACACCTCCTTCAACACAGCAACTTTCCCGGAGAGCTGGAAGCACGCCGAACTCAGCGCTCTGCTGAAGAAACCAACAGCGGACCCGACCGACCTCAAGAACTTCCGCCCCATCTCGCTCCTTCCTTTCCCCGCCAAAGTCATCGAGAAGGTCGTCAACAAGCAACTGGCAGCCTTCCTCGAGACGAACGGATCCCTCGACCCATCACAGTCCGGATTCAGAGCCAACCACAGCACCGAGACCGCCCTCATCGCAGCCACCGACGACATCCGAGCCCTGCTCGACAACGGCGAAACAGCGGCACTCATCCTCCTAGACCTCTCCGCAGCATTTGACACTGTCTGCCACCGCACACTAGTCCAACGCCTCAACGACACCGGCATCCAAGGGAAGGCTCTGGAATGGATCATCTCATACCTCTCCGGCAGAACACAGAGAGTACGCCTCCCTCCGTTCCGCTCCGAGGCCACCGAAGTCATCTGCGGCGTCCCGCAAGGATCGTCGCTCAGCCCCACTCTCTTCAACATCTACATGAAACCCCTCGCTGCCATCGCACGCCAACACAACCTCAACATCATTTCCTACGCCGATGACACCCAGCTAATTCTCTCCCTCACCAGAGACCCCGACACCGCCAAAGCCAGCCTGCACGAAGGGATGACAGACGTCGCTGAATGGATGAACATCAGCCGCCTGAAACTGAACACGGACAAGACAGAAGTCCTCATCCTGGGACCATCACCCTCCGCATGGGACGACTCCTGGTGGCCCCCGGCACTAGGCACCGCACCTGAACCGACGGACCACGCACGCAACTTGGGCGTCATACTGGACTCCTCCCTATCGATGACCAGACAAGTCAACGCCGTCTCCTCAGCTTGCTTCCACAACCTCCGCATGCTCCGAAAGATCTTCCGATGGATCCCAACCGAGACCAGGAAGATGGTCACCCACGCTCTCGTCACCAGCAGACTAGACTACGGAAACACCCTCTACGCCGGTACTACGGCCAAGCTTCAGAAAAGACTTCAGCGTATTCAGAACGCCTCCGCCCGACTCATCCTGGACGTCCCCCGACGCAGCCACATCTCGTGCCACCTGAGAGACCTGCACTGGCTCCCGGTCAACAAGAGGATCACGTTCAGACTCCTCACCCACGCACACAAGTCCCTCCACGACCTAGGCCCAGGGTACCTCAACTGCCGCCTCACCTTCTACACGCCCACCCGCCGGCTACGTTCCGCTAACCTCGCCCTCGCCGTCGTCCCGCGCATCCAGAGAGCCACCGCTGGAGGAAGGTCATTCTCCTACCTGGCAGCTAAGACTTGGAACTCCCTACCCGTCCACCTGCGGATGACCCAGGACCACCTGGCCTTCTGGAAACAGCTCAAGACCTGGCTGTTCGAGCAGTAGCAGACCCCCTTCCCCAAGCGCCTTGAGACCCTTACGGGTGAGTAGTGCGCGATATAAGTTCCATGATTGATTGATTGATTGATTGATGTGTGGATTTTGATAATGCAGCACAGGGAAACCCACTCCCAAGGGTCCAAGACTGGTTGGGCACCACTTAGTAGGGTAGGACTCTCAGATGGCAGAGTCCAGGTGCTGGTTGGAGAGTTGCAGGCAGTCTTTGATGTCCCTGAGACAGCAGAACAGGAGGCCAGTGGACATGCTCTTGGAGTCACTCTGGGATCAAGTGGTGTAGGTCCAGTCCTTCTCATCCAGGCAGCAGGCACTGCAGCACAGCAGAAAAGCAGTTCTTCCAGAGCAGCAGTTTCCCAGAGTAGCAGTCCTCCTTCCTGGCAGAGTATCCACAAGTCCAAAAGTGTACTGACTTGGAGGTGTCAGGGGTCCAATACTTATACCCAGTTGTGCCTGTGCAGTGTGGGAGACTTAGAGGGGCCTTCGACATACACAGGGTCCCTTCCCTTGCTCAAGACTCCCTACAGGGGATATGCAGTTCTTTATGTGGGGACAGGCACAACCCTATTCAGGTGCAAGTGTCAACTCCTCCCTCCTATCTAGCCCAGGAAGACCGATCAGCCTGGTGATGGGCCATTAGGATGTGAATGCCACACCTCCACTCACTGTGTGTGCAACAGTATAGAGGGAATTCACAAAGCCCAGCTGTCACCCACCCCAGACGTGTATTGGAGACAGGCAGAGATAAACAGGGCTTAAGAGCAGAAAAATGCCAACTTTCCAAAAGTGGCATTTTTAAAGTTGTAATCATAAAACCAACTTTTCCATTAAAGATGATCATTACAAGTCCATAGGTACCAAACATGACTATTCTACTCCTTCTCAATCCGAAATTACACTTATTAAATGTATCAAGGAATCCCAAATGCTAAACAATGAGAGGGGTAGGCCTCACAGTCGTGAAAAATAAATTTGGGAGTTTTTGACTACTAGGTAGTATATGTCCTGTTTTTTACCTACACAGTACCCTATGGGCTACAGAGAGCATTCCTTAGAGGTAACTTATATGTAACAAAAGGGGAGTTTAAGGCTTGGGAAGGGATTTTAAATGCAAAGTCGACATGGGAGTCAACTGCACATACAGGCTCTGCAGTGACAGGCCTGAACCATGTTTAAAGGGCTACTTCAGTAGGTGGCACAATCAGTGCTGCAGGCCTACCAGTAGCATTTAATTTACAGGCCCTGGGCATATATTACTAGGGACTTAAAAGTAAATTAAATATGTAAATTGTGGATACATCAAGGTTACCATATTTTAGGGGAGGGAGCACATGCACTTAAGCACTGGTTAGCAGTGGTAAAGTGCCCTGAGTCCTAAGGCCAATAAAAACAAATCAGCAAAAAGTGAGGCAAAGCAAGCAACACATTCGGGGGAAGACCACCCTAAGGCTGACAGGTCTAACACTACCTTTAACTAAAGATTATGTTGGGCTATTGCAGACGTACTGCATTAAAAATTATCTATAGCTTGGAGAACCTCTATGAATTTGGAACTTAGTCATAAACATAGGAAATACTAAGGTATTTTTCATCCGCACTATAGTACAGATCAAGAGCTATACGGTATACAGTCGGTGGTCAGCAATAGGCAAAATGGCGCTTTAAGGTCTACCATAAGTACAAATCAGTTATGTCAGGTAATCTGGCACAGTGCACAAGGTAGGGAAAAACCACCAAATCTCCACGTGTGTGGCCATCAGACCACTCTACTATATATACAAATCCTCTGCACACGTTTAAAAGTAAATACATAAAATATCACAATGATGCTTGTCTTTGTAATTTCAGATTTCTTTAATTCAAGATCTTAAGCCTTCTTAAGCCTTCTTAAAGAAACCAACTGTCATTCATTAGGTCAGTCCTTTTCAGTAAACTGCTGCATAAAGATCATTAGCTGCTGATGATTCTCAAGGAGGGAGCTCTCTGTGCCAGAGGTTTAGGAATCCATGAATAATCGCATGGAGGGGATGTGGCCTAATGGCCAGAGATGCAGACTTTGGAAATGGGGAACTAGGTACGAGGCCTAGCATTGGCTCAACATTCTCTGGATTTTGGGCAAGTGCTTGATAAATGTAATCTGGTGCTCTATTGCCCTTGGGCCAAGTTTGCGTTATACAAAACTGTAAAACAAAAGTACTCTGTTCCAACTGCTTTCTTCCATTTTACTTCATGATCAAAGGTTGTGTTTAGACTTGTTCCTCCTGAAAGGTCTAACTATGAATATAGACGATGGTTTAAAATGCTTTTAATAGGGAAGCAGGATGCCAGTTACTTTAATTTACACTTGCTTTGGTATCCGCAAGCTGGTGATTAGGCATCTTTTACAAACCGTCTCTTGTCGCACAAAGGTAATAGTAAGTACACTATCAACAAGAGAATAAACAATATTAAATGTGTGGTTTCTGAATAAAATGGTAACAACTAAAAACAAAGAAAATCAGCCCAACTAGAAAATGTGACACAAAAAGATGCATGCAGACCTTTACTAATCTAGGGAAGACTCGTGCTTGGCTGTAGGGTCTAGCAGAGGGATTAAAGTACTGACTAGACCAAAATGAGGCTGCCTTTCCATCTGGTCGGTTGTAAATCTTCTTTTGGCGATTGTGTTTTAAACCCAATTTGGAATAACTATTTTAGAAGTACCTACAAGCTATGCTTGATAATAGCAGGGTGTTTATGGATTGCTGTAAAGTATTTAATTAAAATAGGTCAATTGGCAAACAAATGGTATTCTTCAAGGTCCTTGCTTTGTACTAGAATGTATTTGTTAAATTCAGACTCAAAGTCATTCTAATTCTTCCAGGAATAACCAATATATTCAATCTAGATTATCCACAAATTAAAGAAAGGTGAGACAAAGGGAATAAGAAACCTCATATGATAAAACATACATTTGAAAAAGGATGAGTGATGGATGCACAGCGAAGAAAAGTGGAAATGTTATATAATGACACTATCAGATAAAGGAAAAAATATAAATAAGAATTAAAACTAGCCAAGAGACTATAAATTACCTTACCAAGTCCCACGCCACAGTAACCCATGGCTCTTAAAAATGAATTGTACACATGAATGGCTGAATTAATGTACATGGATGTTTAGTTCAAAACAAAGCTAAACGAAAGGTAGCTCTCTTAAAAAACCGAGAAAGAGAAGTATTGCACTCTTCTTACCAAGAAACAATTTCTACCACGTTCCAACTTAACACAAAAAGGGACAAATCATTTACTTATTTTGCACAAAATCACGTTTTAACTTACATTACAGCTTTCATCGTTGTCTGGCCGATGAGGAAGTATGAATGAAACAACACTTAATGGTCCGTCACACTTGTCTGCTGGCTGGTTGAAGTCAAGACAGCTAGTTATAATACTGTAATAATGTGTTGGGACTGGTATTGTACCCTCCACAAACCTGTCAAGAAGACATAAGCAATGCAACATTTTATTAAATTATTTGATCTGTGTAGAGCATTAGTCAATCAAGAATAATGTGCTATTCTCGCTACATGTATTGGAGTTAAATATTGTTTCCAGGGAAACATGGCACACAATTCAGACGTCCATTTGAGGCCATGCTACAGACCGCTTGAGCTGCCTATACTGGCAGACATATTGTTTAGAAAGAAATATTCATATACTTAAAGAGGGCTTTGGGTGAGCACCTTGCTCATGATTGAACGCCTTTGTTTGTCTCTGGTATCTGCTCTTGTTTGAGTGGCTTTCCTGCCTTTATGTTTGTCCTATTCGGGAGAAATTTGGTCTCGCAGTGTTCCGATTGGACAGTTGTAGCATCCACTGCTGCTTTGTGAGGACACTTTCTTTTCTTTATGCATTAGCACTACAAGGGAATGCATGTTACCTTACTCTCTCCCTCATTTTGTTTTGTTCTTAACAAGGCAGCTGCAAAATTCTGACAGGGGAGTCACTTTTTTCCACTGCAGAGCAATTTGTGTTCCTTTTTTTCTTTATTTACTGTTCTAACACGGCCAACTGCCATGTTACAATGGTATATAAAAATGGCCGTCGTATGCTACTATCATGCATATGTGTGCATGTGTCACAATGCATGCATAAGCAGCCATCATGGATTGGGGTAACATTCATATGAAACCCATTACAAGCTTGTCAGTCATGTGTTCGCGTGTGAATGACAAAAAAGCATTGGCTTTGCCTTTTAGAGACGAGACTTAAATATTGTATCCAAGTACTTTCTGACACTACTTTCCAGGTTTTCTTTAATATAAAAAGAGTTGCATTTTGCTAAATGCAACACCTTTTGTTGATTTTTTGTATTTCGCAGTCACGCAACACAGTAGATATCCTGTTCTTTTAGACTTGGTCAGACACAGATCGCTGTTCACATTTTTTAACCCCATTCCAGCTGGGTTTTCAATGTCACCCTAGGGTGCAAAACATAGTTTCTCGCACTTTTTGAGCACTGAACCATCACAATAGCATCAGTTATTATTTTTTGACTTAATATAATACAACGTCAGAAGTAATTATTGGATCTGTTTTCATTCTATTGAAGAAAAAATATAATGAGTGATGTTACACGTGTTTTCACGCTCTTTTTATGCAGATGTTTGTCAGTGAGTATATCCCGTGATTGTTTCTGTTTCAAACTAATCCACAAGGGAATGTTCTTCTTAAATCTGTGGACAAATGAGTTAACATCTGTTATATTTTGGCTAATATGATAATGTGTGATGTATAACTATTTTGCGCCTTTTTAAGTGTTTTGGAAAACGTTCCTACCCTTGCATTTGGTATAGTGTTTATAAATTTGTTTTTAAAGTTATATGCACCATATTAAATTCAAATTAGTGCACCAGGCCTATACATTTTTCTAGCTCACCCTATGGGTTTACTCCAGTTGACTCAACAAGCATCTATGCCCACAAATTTGCACCATCCAACATCAGAGTTGTGATCCAACGAAAGAAGGACACTCATAATGTAGCCATTTTCGGGGGGGGGGGGGGGGGAGACTGGGTACTTACCAGTTTGATCCAGGCTACTAGTGGTTGTGGTGGCAGCTGTTCTATTTAGCTCAGAGCCACAGATATTTGCTCCTCAGGGGAGAGGGACTACCAGGTCTACCCAGTCTGCATAACTGAGATCCCCTGACTTTATCATTCCAGGATCCCATATGAGAAAGTACATCTATGTATTATGTGTAGGTTACAAGCGAACCGGTTAATGGAGGAGGGGGCATTCAAAATGGGGGCTCTTCTTTGCATCTGAGCTAGTGATGTCCACTTCAAACATCCTAGCCAGCATATATATGTATGTATAAAGCATTGACCTAGAATCGTAGGGCAGTGGAGTTGTATACAAATCAAACAAGATACATATCTCACAAGGAAGAGAGGTGCATCTATGTTTGCAACGAGAAGTGCAGAAATGCACGCAATGATGCAGCAGGAAAACAGTCTCATTGGGAAGAAGAGAGGCAACATAGGCTGACTGCTAACAGGTGGCTTTTGGGATATTCACTGAATGTACACTCTTCATGTTACCCTGCCCAAATTCTTAAGACTTCAACCTACAGGTTTTCCTCATCGCAGCGGTCACTTTAGCATATGTAGAGTGATTTCTACAACAGACTACCAATTAGCTCAATCAATTCTCTCTACAATAGGGCAGTCCCTGAAGCATACTCTACTCTCAACATTGTAGTTTTGTCAACTTTGTTGATGTGATCAATAATCCTACATCGGGATGTTAAGGAAATATGAACCCCATATAGATGCTCACCTTTTTAAGCCTTCTGAATATTACCAAATAAAACGTACTTCACCATTAATTCCAGGGTAGGGCCAAGCAGATGACTTTCCATTGTTTAAAATGGGGCAATTGTCTATGCAGCTGATATTTTCAGTGACTGCACATTCAGTGCATGCATTATGCTGTGTATTACAGCTGAGCTGCCAGGTAACACCGAGCTAAGGACATTAAAGCCCCCATACTCAGATATACTCATTCACACAATTGCCATTAACCCAGATGGACACAGTGAAGCACTGAAACACACAGAAGCCAGGGCAGGATCATCCAATTACTATGGGTTACTGCTCACTCCATGACCAAGTAGGACATCTTATGTATTTTAAATTTCAATGGACCAGTTCCTTGAGTATTGTGTTAATGGGTTGCTGCATATATGTAAATGGTATAGCTGTACCATTAGATATTTTAATGTTGAAAAGTTTAGGATAGCTTGAGTGTCTTACCCATGGGGGAGGGGGCAGAGATTGGGGGGGGGTTATCGTACTGCACCAGTCAGAATCATCGATCATCACGAGAAGCAGAATTTATGAATCTAAATAAACGCACCAGTCAAATAATCAAATTGGTCAGAAAGACGAAAATGCCCAGTATCAGAAAAACGTAGAATCCTTACTGTTTTATTTTATCATGTGTGTCATATAATCCATCATAGTCATAATCGAAGATGGGTCCACTTATGACGTTAACTCCATTACGTTCTGTTGCATATTTCTTCACCAACACCCTTTGAAAATAGTTCCATATTTCTGTTTGGGAACACAAGAGGACAACCAATGGCTTTCATACATTCTTCAGCTGAGGTTTTCACAACCTACCAATTCTTTTTACTGTACATGTGGAAGGCACATAAGTAACAGAACAACATCAAATATGCTAATTGTATTATCAGTCAAGGAGATAAAAGTCTCCTGCAACAGGTCCAGGAGTAAACACCTTTTGATCATCAAGATTCTACCTGTAGACACACTGCAGTTTAAGCGACAGCATGCCAGATTACAGCACAATGCGAAGTGTTACTCTGCTGTTGACTGAGCACAGGACAGGACCACCAGGCACTTCAGTGCTCTTTATGAGCAAAGAACATTTACACTGTACTCTTGAACGGATAGGAGGGTCACTAAGTCCTTGACCAGAAGAATCAGATATGAATATGTGCCTTGGCTGGTGCTGTAAGCAAGTGTGTGCGTGCTGGCTGTGTTTGATGAGGAACCGAGATCCTCTCTCAAAGATGTATGTACAACACATGCATGCCCGTGGCCCAGAGCTGGCAGAAAGAGAGCCGAGCAAGAGATGCCTGCTCTCGTTTTCAAAGGTTAAGAAGGTGCCAGGATGTGGAACTGATTTCTCTCTGCAAAGTCTAATAAGGTAAATTAAATGAAGGATATTCCCATAAACAAGACAGGGAGAAATGAAGGTCGTGTTTACCCAAATCCTGTGCTTGCGTGTCCGATCCGGGAAGATTATTTTAATATAAATAAAGGTGATTATATTGCATTACCTCCAACAGCGATGTCATTGGCTCTGCACTAGTCTTCTGAATGAATGTATACTGCTCAATAGCAGAGAGGATGTTGTTGACCACACCTATCCAACAGCCACAACCACAGCACCGTTAACAGGTTCTGAATTCTGGTTGAAACCTAGGATCATAAGCTGCAGTATTTTCCCTGCTTATGATTATCAACGCTTTACAAATCTCTGAAAGTGAAACGCAATCAGAAATGTGCACTATATGCTTTCAGGTAGCTATAAATTCTTTCCATACCAGTAGGAATTATACATCCATTCATTAAAAGATTCCAAACTTAAGTAAGCAAGTACACTTTTTTAAAACCAAAACAAGATATTTCCTTCCCCTGACTGCTCATAGATATCGGATCAGATTATGACAAATCTCACTTGTATGCTTCATATTTTCTTCTTACTCCACGTTTCAAAAACAAGAGAATTAGGTATAATGTTCCAACGTCGTAAAACGTGCAGTAATGCTTACGTCATGTCACAGTGACAGGACACCTCTACTTTTAATTAGGAAGCACTCCTTTCACTACCAGAGCTTTTATACAGACCTACAATGCCAATATATTATGTACAGTCTGGACGAGGATTCCAAAATAAACACCTCTATATGTATATACGTCTTAAGTTCAAAGGAGACATCTAAGGAAGGCTTTCTGATTGATGGATGTCTAACTTTATCTGTGCCTGAGGATTACCATGGTCACCAAAGCTTCGGTGAGATCACAGCCACTTGTCAAGATCTTTCTACGATCGCCCCAGCAAGAATGGAAGGTGAGGGGAATAAGACTCCTTGAAAGTCAATATATCCCATAAAGAGAATTCAGGAATGACTAATAACATAGATAAAGAACAGTTTTTCAGTTACTTTATGACAGGCACAAATGCCTGCGGCTGAGACTCAATGAAATTACTCACTGAAATGTGCCATTAATGGGTTTTGTTGGCAGCGCCTTGAGACACTTACAGGTGAGTAGCTGTGATTTATAAGGAACCTGATTGACTGATAATTCTGATCCAAATAGCCTCGACATCTGCAAGTCGCCGAAGGTGCTTCACGTGTTTTGTTTGCTCCAACAGTTTAGTAACAGATTCATTGGACTGGCCCTTTAACGAACAAACATTCTCGCCAGTTCTTCAGGCTACGTCAAAAGCTTTTTATTGACTACACTTGCATATTTGTGTCATTTATCACAAAAGTGTTTTTCACATATATAGTGGCCACCGCATCGTCCTCATCATGCTCCATTTACGCATTACCCATATGTTACCTTGTAGGATTATGTCCTAGGGTTGGCACACAATAGGCTAATGTTCTTAATATTTAAGTGATGTTTACACTCAGATTCACATTGTTTTAAGCTGCCAGCCCCCGATATGAAGCACTATGTATAATGCTTTTTCAATCTACAGCTTACAACCTCAGATTGCTTTCCGCAGTTTACATCCTTAGATTGCCTGCTATTTCAAAAAGCCTTCTTCCACTATATCCTAAACCCCGCATTGCAAAAATGAACTTGACTTACTTTTGCTTAATTTCTTTCCACTTCTTTCCTTTCCTGTCTTTCTGCAGAGTAACCCCCATTCTTAACTTCCATCCTCCGCATGCCTACTACACCGGAGTACAGCCTTCTATCAGACTCATGCCTGCCTGCCTTGATGTCTCTTATTGAAGGCCTTGTGACATAGCCTATCTCCACGCTCTATGTTCTAGCGTGGAACCATGGCCTCGGTGTATTCTAAGTTTGCCAGTTTGCCCAGCTTGACGATGGTTGGGGTTGTTTAATAAAGTCTCCCGTAGACTTTACCTCAGTGCCTCCTTTGGACTTCATTTCACTGGCGACGATCACGCAGCAGTGACCAACCAAGCAACTCCAACATCGATTAACTGCTTAAAGATGGAAGAAATGTAGCAGATGAAGTAAGGAATTGAGAAGCGGAAGGAAAAGACGAGACATCCACCTACCTTGGCGAGTAACTGGTGTCAAGACGTCAAGGAAGGCAGCGTGGAGCGATCGAGACGAGTTTGGGAGCCAGCAAGTATTGCGGGTTCAAATGTTGCATAGTACTGCAGAGTGAAACGCTTGGGACGGTCTGCGGTTCACGCTTGTGACGTCATCGTTGGATGTGCTCAATTTCCTGTGGAAACTAGCCCGAAGGCTGTTTCCATGTGCTTCTCTGAAACAAGTCTACCAACTGTAGGAAAAGTCCCTTATGTCTAAGTTTACACGTCGGCGGCCATTTTGAAGATCCAAATTCGGAAATCCTACCGTTTTTTAAAAATCATACAGAATAGAAGGGTTGAATGGTCATTTAACAGTGAATATTGGAGCTTGTCATCACGGTGACAGGCACAGTTATGTATATTTATTTTGGAAAATCTTCAAGACTATACAATTTAAGTAGAAGTATTGAGATAAAGACAGTATGAAAAGCTGTTAGAAAAATAAAATAAAAAATAAGGTAGCAAATATTGTAACAATGTTACTGTAGGAAAGAGGGAAAAGAAAGTGTAGGCTGTTCGTATTTGGCAATTATTTTGTTTCTTAAATTTAAAAAATAAAGGAAATATTTTAAAGTGAATCTCAGGCAATTGTTTTTATCCTCTTGTTTTTTAAGTTGGTTATTTGAGAAGTTTGTAAGTGCAAGATGCAAAATGTTACTGCACCTCCGTTTTTTTCTGTCAAATCCTGGGGAACCCCCAGTGAAGTGGAAGAAATGGAGGAAAATATTTGAAAACTACGCAAGAGTTTGTGGGGTTAATTTAAGTGCAGAGAGGAAACAAGCATTATTACTTCACTGTCTAGGGGGCGACGGGCAGGAGGTACTAGAGAACCTGCCACAGTTGAGCCCGGTGGTGCAAAGGGAGTTTAATGAATATGAGATTTGCATCAAACAACTAGATTTGCATTACCTGACCAAAGTAAGCACCATAATGGAGCGATATTACTTTGGGTTGAGAGAACAAGGTAAAGAAGAAACTGTGGAGGAATTTGTGACCGTTCTACGGAAGTTAGCTTCCAGTTGCAAGTTTGGGGAACTTGTTGAAGAAAGAATACAAGATCAATTTGTTTTAAGGTGTAGCAGTGATAAGATAAGAGAAGAGCTTTGGTTAAAGGATGAACCACCTTTAGATGAAGTGATGATTATTGGTAAACGTGTGGAACATATGCTCAAATATGTAAGTGAATTGAGTAAGGTGGGAAAATCACCAAGTCAACCAGAGAAAGTTGAAGAGGTTATATGTCAGGCAATACAAAAATCTGAATCTTTGAACAACAAAGGTAGAGAAGTAGAGAACAAGACTGCAAGTACAAATATGAAAAAAAAAAAGGTATAATGATATTTCAAGGAACTTGTTTTAGCAGTGGTAAAGTGGGTCACAAAGCGAATGCAAGAGAGTGTCCAGCTCTTAAAGTAATTTGTAGCTCTTGTGGGAGAAGGGTTCATTTCAGAAAGAACTGTTGTTTTCGTAAGAAGACTGATAGTAGAAATTAAGTGAGAGAGCTTTCCTTTCAAGTGAATGAGTGTGGAGTGGAACATCCTTCTGAGTGGGTGAAGGTGGGGGATGTGAAAGTTAAAATGAAATTTGACTTGTGTACTCAGCTCACTTTCATATCACAGGAGGAGTTTGGGAAGAATTTTTTGAGTAAGGTTAAATTGTTAAAATCTGATGCAAGACCTACAGGATATGGAGGTACCCCGATTAAAATGTTAGGATATTTTGTGAGTTTTATAGAGTGCAATGGAAGATTTGCTGATGCTAAAATTTATGTGGCGGAGAAAGGTGACAATTTGTTAAGTTGGACTCATCAAGCACGTTTGGGTGTTACCCTCAATCCAAATGGTAAACCTCCTGTGCAAGTGCCGTCGATTGGGAATGCGGACAATAAGTTTGTAAAAAAGTTTGAGGGTTTGTTCAAGGACACTTTAGGTTGCTTAAAAGGTTATAATCATCAGATTAAACTTAAGCTTGGTGCAAAACCTATTGCAGCCAAAGTGAGGATAATTCCTATCAGTGTGCAGGAGGCAGTTCAGAAAGAGATTGACAAGTTACTGGTTGAAGGTGTGATGGAGTCTGTGGAAGCTACGGAGTAGTTGGCTCCCATAGTTGTAGCACAGAAGGCCAATAATGAGATTCGTCTGTGTGTAGATCTTCGCGCCCTGAATGAGGAGGTTGTGGTGGACAAGTTTCCACTTCCCAATAATGATGAAATGGTCTCGACCTTGGAGGGTGCTTGTTACTTTAGTACCTTAGACTTAGCATCGGCATACCACCAGGTGCCCCTCTGTGAGAGTTCACAAGAATTGACTGTGTTTATAACTCCTATGGGGGCATTTAAATTTTTAAGGATGCCTTTCGGGTTAGTTTCAGCTGCCTCTGTCTTTCAGAGAATTATGTCATAAAAGGAATTCCAGGTGTTAGATGTTACCAAGAGGATGTGTTAATTTTTGGGAAAAACACTGAAGAACAGGATTGCAGGGTAACCAAGGTGCTATAAAGATTACTTTAAAGCTGGTCTCACGTTACGTCGTGATAAGTGTAAGTTTGGTGTAACTGAGTTTGATTATCTTGGACATCATATTTCTGGGAGTGGTGTGTCACCAAAGAAAGAGTTAGTTGACACCATAGAGAAATTGAAAGAACCATGTTCAAAGGAAGAGCGATCCTCCTTCTTAGGAATGGCTGCGTTTTATAGTAAATTCATAAAAAAAATTGCAGATAAAACAGTGCATCTCAGGAGTTTACTCCACAAGAACGCCGAGTTTGTGTGGGATGGTGTGTGTAAAGAAGAGTTTTTAGGTGTTAAGATGGATCGAAGGAATGCTCCTAATTTACAGGAATTTAAACCAGGTGACGTGACATATATCATAACTGATGCAAGTAAAAAAGGGTTGGGTGCTCTTTTGTTTCAAGTGAGAGATGGGCATGAGCAGTTGGTGGCGTGTGCTTCCAGATGTCTGAAGGGTGCTGAGCTGAATTACTCAGTCATAGAAAAAGAGACTCTTGCCATTTTTTGGGCACTCAACAAATTTTAAAAAATTGTTTGGGGTACTTCTATTATAGTGAGGTCAGATCATAAGCCACTCAAGGACATTTTTGAGAGAAAAGGTCTTGACTCGATTTCCTCTAGAATTAGGAGGTGGGTCATATCGTTGCAGGAGTATAATTTTGTATTTGAACAATGTATAATCAAGTTTTTGGATTCCATCTTCAAGCGCGAAAGCTTTCCTCGTTCTCTGCTGTCGGACAATGGTCCACAATTTTGTTCATGTGAGATGGAGGATTATTTTGTGAGGTGTGGCATTGAACACAAGAAAATTTCACTTTATTATCCGGAATCTAATGGTGCCATTGAAAGCTTGAATAAAACTTTGAAGGAAAGCATACAACTGGCGAGAGTTAACAGTTTGAACTGGAGGGATGAATTACAAAATCGTATATCTGCATACAAATTTACACCTCACTCTTCAACTGGGAAGACACCTTTTGAATTGTTCAAAGGAAGATCTCCAAATACCATTTTGTGTCCAGAATGGATGATTTTGGATAAAGGTGTCAAGGACAATGGTATTGGTGAATGGAGGGACAAATAATTAGTTCTACAAGGAAAATGGAAGATTTATTTTGATGCTCGCAAATCTTGTAAGGTTGTTAAGTTCAATGTTGGAGATAAAGTTAAAGTCAAAGCTCCTGTTGGCTGTAAGAACTGGTCAAAGTTCACTTCTGTAAAGAGTGTGGTTAAACTGTTAAAAAATGCTGTAAAAACCAATGATGGTCGCATCTGGAACCTCAGTCGTGTTGTTCATGTTAGACCAAATTACAACAACATTTATGAACCAGAGTCTATTGATGGAGTCTCTCCTCGTTTAGATGGTGAGTCTACTCGCAGGAGTGTTAAAATCAGCAAAAGCCCAAGTTATTTAAATGATTTTGTGAGATACTAACATGCATTCTATGTTCTTTATTTTTTTTTTACTGCTTTCCTTTCTTTTGTGTATTTTAGTGGGAGGAAGGTATATGGGCTGTGTCTTGAATTTATCTCCTTGGAAAATGTATTTCAAATGTAAGAAGGAAGAAGTGTGACATAGCCTGTCTCCACGCTCTATGTTCTAGCGTGGAGCCATGGCATCGGTGTATTCTAAGTTTGCCAGCTTGCCCAGCTTGACGATGGTTGGGTTTGTTTAATAAAGTTTCTCCTAGACTTTACCTCAGTGCCTCCTTTGTACTTCATTTCAGGCCTCATTTCATAGGTCACAACCTCTCCTGATTTAAAACCCTATCCCTGCAACATTACATTACCCACTATCCGCTAGCCTATCTGCCTCACAAACTACTCACCTGAAACATAGCCCCAGAAATGATCACGCCCAACTGGTATTAATATAATCGATCACAAAGTAACAGGAGTAAATGCATGCTATTTTTTCTTTAACAAACCACAATCGCCAACATTTAACCACTGGATTAACCACCAACCTTGGGTTTCGGAGTAGCATGATAAATGCCATAAAGCACTTCAACATCAGGGGTAGTAAGCAATATGCAAATACAATTACAATTAGGCTTTTTTATGCTGCTTCTAGTTCTATCTCTTTTGCAACGTTTGTGGTGCTCGTGAAACATTTTACTTGTTCAACCATTTCCCCATGCGAACACTAGGAAGTGTGTTTAAAGAAACCTTGTGAATTACATAATAATGTTGACAGGATACCAACTGCCAAGGGCACAGCTGTATTACACAGGTCCAAGAAACAGAATGGTTTACAGATTGCACTACATCAAGCCCACCCTTCGCTTACAAGACTTATAAAACTGGTCAAAAGAAATGGGACAACTTGGACTAGGAAGAAATATAGATTTTTTTCAGCAACACGTATCACCCTCTCTACAAGCCTGTCGCCTCTGTGTGGAAACTCACGAAACTGCGTTAACGATTAAAAAGTAATTGCTTGGCCAAATAACTCAATCAGTACACCTACGTAAGAAGTCAAATATAAAGTAAACGTGTCTTTTGCTTAATTTCGGGTTCTGTACACCACGGTCTGTTGATTACTACAGTGTTCCTTAATATGCCACGCTGCAGCTTCATCTGAGTGGCCTGAATAGGCTTATCCAGATGTTTTTGATTTTTCTGTTAAGTCCATTGTGTCTTTTCTAAATGGGAACAATGGGCCACAGAGAAAAGTGCTGCTCCTTGGTTGGCACTGGGCTGCAGTACAGAGAGCTGCGGTTCCATCAGTGCAAAGCATCCCAAACACACTATGGAGAAAAAAAGCCCTTTGTTGACATTTAAGTATTCTCCCAGCCATCAGTTTTCTCGACTGTTGTTTTTTCGCAAACCACATCTCAATTAAACATTAGAGGGGGCATCATTAATTTAAAGAAGCAGTCCCCAAGACTCCGATTTCCTATAAAAGTACAAAGATCAGACATGTTTACAAATAACTTGTCTCCCACCTACGTTTATGATGATAGACAAGGAGCTATTCACCAGGCCATATAGGGTTCCGTGTCTATGAATTGATGTTGCAGGGACATTTGAGGGTCTCTACGCAGTCCTAAAAGCCACCATGCCATTGGATCTCTTACTCTGCTGAGAAGCCCCACAACTCCTGGGCCCTCACTGAGTCCGAGAAGTTGTTTCACGAGCCTTATTTGTATGGTGGTGTCCAGGCTGTATAAGGCCCTAAATATTGTCAAACTATATTTGACAATATTTAGGGCCCCTAATATTATTAATATATCGGGGTATATATATTATACCATGGGTATAATATATATACCCCTGGTAATACATGAGTAAATACAAGACTGACGTAGGGAGAGCCATTCCCCCAGATACATGGCAGAAGGCATGGTAGAAGACAGAGAAGGTCTGCAAACACTTCCTCAGTAGTGCTTATCGGAGGGGTTCTGATGCAAGTGGACAGAGACCTCATATTACATGGAAAATCTGTATCTTGTGAAAGGAAATTCTCTCCTTAATAGGGGTGGGCGTAACTCAGAGTTTCACTCCATGGAGTTACCCAAAAACTTAGCGAGACTCCACAGAGGTTAGCTAGGGGCAGATTTGCGGCACATCGCACTGCTCTCACTGTTTTTTACGCCCGGAGCTTGTGCCGCACTGTAAAATTTGGGCAAACGGCTTAACGCAGCACGCCAGAGGGCGCTGCTTCTTTCTGCCGCTCGAGTAGATTTTCTACTAGAACTGCAGCTTTCTCAACAGGAGCAGTGGCAACCTGCCGTGACCGTCTGCATGGAGACATCTCACCGGGAGGTGGCCTAGTGCTCGATTTTCTCACTCACCAAGTAGGCAAAACTTCGCCAGAAGAGTGAAGTTTACCACCCACCCTAATACTTAATCAAGGAAATCGCATCATTGTAGCTGCCTAGATAGCTTTTGTTTATCTTGTTAGGAGGAACTGATTCCACTGATTCGTAGACCCTTCATTTAGCACTTGACCGACTGACCACCCACTATCTCTTTGACTGCTAAAGTTTCACTCTCTCACAGATGGAATTCCGCCCATATACTCTACATGGCCCTATTGTGAACTAAATGTTGGGTATAATAATTTATGCAAAGGATAACTTGCTCCTTTCAGGGCTCATACTTTAAAGATGTGTCGGTCGGTCGCAATTCTTAGGTTCCATCATCTAGTACCCTCTTCCATGAGCCAGACCAGTGAGGCTTCGAGGCATTCAGTTTGTGTAAGGTGACACCTGTCACACCCACCCAGATTTATTTCTGCCTCTGTCATTCATGCTTCATCTGCTTTGCTATTACTGCAGGTGATGTATTGTTGCCCATCAATATTACCACGTGTAGGGCCTTGGTGTCGAAATCTTCAAATTCCTTGTTTCCCTTATACAATGTGTGGTCCGTGTGAAACTTTGCTTCTCCGTTTTAAATATTTGTTTTTATTTTTTACATTTTCTCTTTTTGATGTTCTGTGACACATCTTTGCAAGCAGCCCCATGAAGTGTTATTTACCACCATTTTCCCCGCTCAGCGCGTTTGCTAGGGTTCAACAGATCCACACCTCTTATTTGAAGGAATTCAAGAAGGCGATGCACTGGAGGTGGCCACTAAATGCTGCATTGCAGGTCTGTGGTCTCTTCTTACGATACTAGATCCTCTCCTTTTTACTTGTAGTTGATACAGTTCTTTACCTGAAATTACCATTACAGCTTATGAACAGAAAGGTGACAATAGCAATGACGCTGCTCTACAAAGGATGGAGTTTGTCTGCCCTTCACACAAAGACGAAGTTGATTCTTTTTGCTTAGGTTTACTATCAATAATGCCCTTAAGAATTCTCTCTAGCACTGAAGTCATCATCACAATATGAAAACACATCATAGAGGTCACCACCAATTGTCTTCGCGGGGCAACAGATAGACCAGTCTTCATGGAGCTCAAAGCATGGGCACACAATAGGGACAGGATGCTGCTTTGCCCATCTGCTCTTACACAATTATGTGACTAAACAAGCATTGGCAAAGCCAATAGGTCTCACTTATGCAAGAGCGACTGGCTTTGCCTATGAGTTTTAGCCATGTGGTACACCAGTGTGGCTGCTGTTCAGCATAGCTAAAAGATAGTGGCATAGAGGAGAGTGGTGTGAAGTAGAGTACTGTAGAGTGGCATAGAGTGTCGTGTATTGGAAAGGCATGGCGTGGAATCGCGTAGCGTGGCCTACAGTGGAGTGGAGTAGAGAGGACTGGTGTAGAGTGCCTTGGCATAGAGTGTTGCAGAGTAAAGTGGCGTGGACGGCAGCGGTATAGAGGGAAGTGGTATTGAATTCAGTGGCATACAATGCAGCAACATAGTGGCGCAGAATAGAATGGTTTTGAATACAGTGGCATAGAGTGCAGTGGAGCAGAGTAGAGTGGCGTAAAGTGGGGTAGAATAGAGTATAGTACCATGGAGTGCAGTGGCATAGAGTAAAATGCTGCAGAGTGCAGTGGCGTGGAGTAATGTGGAGAGCAGTGCACAGAATGCAGCAGTGCAGAATAGAGTGGCATTGAGTTTCTTGGCGTAGAGTGCAGTTTTGCTGAGAAGAGTGTCAGAGTGCAATGGTGTACAGTGGCATAGAGTGCATTGATGTAGAGCGCAGTGGTGTCTAGAGCAGTAGCGTTGAGTATACAGTGGTGCAGAGTAGAATGTAGTGGGTTAGAGTGCAGTAGAGTACAGTTGCATAAAGTAGAGTGCAGTGGAGTATAGTGGAGTGTCATATAGTAGAGTGGAGTAGTGTAGAGTGCATTGGTGTAGAATGTTGCAGAGTATAGTGGCATGGAGTGCAGCGGCATAGAATTCAGTGGAGTAGAATGTAGTGGCATAGATTAGAGTGGTGCATAGTAGAGTGCAGTGGTGTAGGCTGCAGAGTGGAGTGGTACAGAGTAGAGTGGCGTCAAGTGCACTGCTGCACAGTGGAGTGGTGTAGAGTTAAATGCTGTGTTTGCTGGAATTGTTTTAATATGTAAATATAGGTATTTATTTTTTTAAACCTTACTGAGAAACTTGTAAACCAGTTTTAGGTCTTGGTATGGTATACATGTGGTTGTATCTTATTTTAATATACTGACTGTTTTGTCTTTTAAGATGAATAATCGCAATAAAGACTTTTTTTAATCGAATTGAATTAAATGCTGTAGAGTGCAGTAGCGCAGAGTAAAGTGTCGTACAGTTCAGTTGCGTTGAGTGGAGTGGCATACACTACAGTGGTTCAAAGTAGAGAGCAGTGTGTCTTAAAGTGCAGTGGTGTACCAAGCATTGTCGTAGAGTAGATTGATTCAGAGTAGAGTGAAGCGGTGTAGTGTGGAGTTGTGCAGGGTGGAGTGCAATGGCCTAGAGTAATGGTGTAAAGTAGTGTAGAGGACAGTGGCACTGAGTGCAGTGATGCAGAGTAGATTAGAGTGGCATACAGAGGATTTGCATTGAGTGCAGAGGCAGAGTAGAGTGGCACAGGGTAGAATGCATTGGCGAAGAGTGTACTGGCATAGAGTGCAGTGGCGTAGAGTCCAGTGTTGCAGAGTGACATTGGGGTTCAGTTGTGCAGAGTAGAGTGCTGTGGCCTAGACTGGAATGATGTAAAGCGCAGTGGAGAAGTGTGAAGAGGTGTAGAGTAGAGTGGCATAAAGTGCATGGCGTAAAGTGGTGCAAAGTAGAGTAGAGAGGTACAGAGTGCAGTGGGGTAGAGTGTAATAGAGTGCAGCAGCGCAGATTGCAGCGGCATGATGTAAAGTGGAGTGGTGCAGAGTAAAATGCAGTGGCGTGAAGTGGTGCAAGGTAGAGTGCAGTGGCGTGACATGGTGTAGAGTAGAGTGGAGTATGCATGGTGTAGTAGCACACTGCCATTACAGACAACACATTTTCAAATGAAATGACCATTATATTTGCACAGACATAGTTTTACTAATAAACCATACTGCACACAAACAATAATGTTTGGAAATGGCATCACCTATGGAACTGATTAGTTTTGTGCATATTAAAGTATTTGTTGTCCCACACACTTCAGAATTAACAAACACATGTTCTTCCTTTGTGCTTTTTAAGTCTGATATATTCTGAAATACTAGCACAGTTCATTTAAATGTTGTTTGATAGAAAATAAATGTCCTCTACCCCCAGTCTCCAGCACAATTGTCACATAAATACTCTCACTTTGAAGTCAGAGAAAGAAAAGTAAACACCAAGCTCCCTCGGAAGACATAGCCTGGCACTGACCTCTGCCTTTGAATGCACAGCAAATGTGACAAGATAAGGACAAGATTTACAGGCCTGTTTACAGAAATGTGATGTCATTATTAACTGTGTAGAGACCTTAGTAGCGATTTGCTTCTTAAAATTCATACTACTTGTCAAAACAAACCGCAAGTGTTGCCTGAGCCTCGCTTAAATGTTCTCCCTATTTTATGTTTGTATGTTTGTGTAGTAGGATGCAGGCTTGTGTCCCACTTTTCAGTATTTGTGTTTGTTTATATCCAAAAAACTGATAAATTAAATATTCAACCTCTGTCCGGCTGGATAAGTTAACCAATACAGCACTGATTGGGTCTGTATTCATTTGTTACTTTCTATCCCTACCTCCCTAGGGACCATTGTAGTACAAAATAATTGATTCCCGAGGTCCCTGGCTGACTTTTCTTGGGTCCCCTTGTTGTTTGAAAAGATGTTTACAGAAAGCAGCACTCATGGAAAAATACAAGGAGAGATAATGTGAAAAGGCTTTGCTCCTTGGGGGGGCAAATTCACGCTAGACAGCCTAAAACAAATGAAGTCAGCAAATAGAAAGCCAGAAAATGTTAGTTACAAACCACAAAGCCAATGGTAAGAAATGGGCGGAATGCATTGCCAGGGAAGCTTTCTGAATATCCCCATGGTTTGATCTAAAAAAGAGTTGAGTAATCTTTCTCAACTGATCACTATTCCTACCGTTAGTTACTTGTGCCTTCCATTGCACTTACTGTGTTAAACTTTCGATGTCCGGAGAACAATGCCATTGCATAACACTGCTGATGCACAAGCTGGATTTTACGCCAGCTACAAACTCTGAATCCCTTCGTTAGTTATCTTTTTAAACCTACTTTATTTTTATTTTTTTTAAAGGCAATATGACCATTCTGTTTTTAGCGCAAAGCAAACAGCCTAGTCCCTACCTAATTTGTGTAGTACTAAAAGTGTCCCTCAGTTCACACCACCAGATTAACATACTTCAGACTGGTAAAGAAATGAGGAGTGATATTTAAGAACTTTCAGTAACAAAGTACAAAACACTTACTTTTGAATGCTGGGTATACGGGAACAAGATTTGTGATGAGCAGGGCGTCATATTTAGCCTCGGCAGAAGAGCTTAACTCTAAAAAGAATTAAATGTTACAATCATTGTTTTGCAAAGAATACCAAGCAGAAACCAAATGTAAAGAACCAAGGATGCCGTGTCATTTGGTCTGTCGGGTAATTTAAGACCAATTTACTTTCTAGGGAGGGATAATCCAGGACTGAAAGTGGCAGTTAAGGAAGACCAATGCTTTACCTACTGGTGAATTACGTCCTGTATTAGATCACTGCTATATTAGCATCAATACAGATTTCAGATTCCACTTTCTCCTTCAGTGACCCCAAAGGTTATGGAGATGGCCTCCTCCTGAGCAAGTATGTCACAACAACAATTTACTCCTATAATAGATCCTGCACTATCCACTTTAGAAATCCATTTCATTACGACACTGTTCCCTTATTGTCCACACTGTACAGATCTACCGCCTATACAAAAACTTAATTTTTCGAAAATCTTGGTACCAATTTAGTAAACCATATCCCAAATGCCCCAGTTATCTTTCTAGGTGATCTCATTATCAGTCTCAATAATCCTGCATGCCCATCCCTCATTAGTCACTTTCTTTCAGACCATTCACTTCTACACAACCACTTCCTACCGACCTATACTTGAGGAAAGCCATTGCATCTCATCCTCATGTCTCAGCCACCATCTCCTATCATATCAAATCTGGTCACTCAATTCTGCATATGTCCCTCACTACTCCTGTCCTTCCCTGCCCAATCTCATGACTCAATCCTCAAGAAACGAAAGCACTCTACCAGCCTTACTGTCATACTTTGACAAACTTCACAATAATCTCCAACCATTACTGCCCTCAACTTTCCCCAATGCATTCAATAATACTTTTAGAGCTGCCTTTAATTACTACAATCCTCTACGTAGTTTTAATGCCGACTACGCCCTCATCTCAATCCTTGATTTCGCCAACCATCCATTCTATGAAGCCAAGGGGAGAGGATGTAGCCATACGGCTAGATCGGTCGATGTCGAAGCTGGGGAACCGGGTTCGAGTCTCAGCAACGACCCTCAACATCCTGTGATTCTGGGCAAATCACTTAATCTCCCCGTGCCCAACAAAAATGAATGTGTCCTCGTGTAACGAAACTGGTGCTATGTAAAGCGCTCTGATACCCGATATCTTCGGGTCTAGTTTGCGCACTATATAACTAAAACATTTTTTACAAAAGTGAGATGAAAAAATCAAAATAAACTGCACATATGGAGTTTTATAAACTTCATATGTTCAAATTTACAATGAACACTGCCAAGTCTGAGTACTTTCAAATCAAATCGGATTGGCTCTCTGTGCTCCCACTCATGTCTTGCACATACTGGAACAGCCTTCTCTCCCTCCTCACAAACTCTCACCCTGCCCTCTCTTTCTCCCTGAGCCGTAGCCTCCAGGACCCCAAACATAAAAATAAAAACAATGTGGACCCCTCGTCAGCCCCAGCAACGTCACCATAAATCCCACACTCTCTCCTCAGTACAAAAACTATCCATCTAGCCTTGGACTGCCCCAACTATCCCTATGTGGAAGAACGCTAACCCCTCTAGTGCACTTTCTGACCATTTTAAATTAACAAACTTTTTGCTCTCTCATCTTGGGTGCCATCTTGTTTGACATCACTTTTCAACCACTCTTTAAGCACAGGGACATATTCTGAATGCTTCAAGTCTGCAGTCATCTTACCTCTACTCAAGAAACCCATAGCTGAACCATCCATTCCTAAATTATTGCCCAGACTCTCAACTCCCCTCTTTAAAAATAAATGTTGGAATGTTTTGAATTGAATTGCTCTATTTAATTTCTAACTACACATAATTAAATGAATGCTTTCCAATCGACTTTGTGTAATGTACTCTATGGTGAACCTAGACAATATTTTATCCCACTTCCATCTACATTACCAATGATCACCTAAATAATTGATAGTCTATGCCAAGACTTCTTGATCTCTGTTGCACTTGATAGTATCAATCGCTTTGCTCTCTTTTCTAAACTCACCACTCTAAGAATCATGAACTAATTTAATGCATTTTCTTTCTACCTTTCTAATGCTTTTGCTCTGTCTCATGTTCTTACGTCTCTCAGTCGCACCCCTTTAACATCTGGCATTCCTCAAGGTTCGGTTCTGACACCTCTGTTTCATCTCAATACTTCATACCTTGGAGACATCATCTTGTCTCCTGCCCAACATTCACTTCTGATTTTCTATCTAAAATCACTGACTGTCTCACAGTAATTTGACACTGAATGACTATCTATCTGCTCCTTTATGCTTAAAGCCGCTACTACTCAATTCATCTACTTCCTTGCTAAATACAAATCTATCTTCCAATTCCTATATTCCCACTTCCACACTCAGCCCTGCATCTTCAACCATTAGCCTCAGTGCACTATTCAACCCCACTGTAAGCCTGGAGTCCTTCAATACATCTACAGCGAGAAGATACCAAGTTCTCAATATTCTCAAAATATGTCCTAATAATCCCTAAAGGGGTTATACATTTGATTAGGTTATGCTATGTGTATTTGTAAAGCACACTACCACCACATAGGTATCCTGGTGCTGATGAGATGTGTTTGCCTAGCTCTGCATATGGTAGGTTGTTTTAATTAAAAATGCCAGGTCTTCATCTTCTTGCAGAAATCAAGAAGAGAGAAACATGCTTTGAGTAGGAGGCTGTTCCATGCTTCAGGAGCAATGTAAGAGAATGCCTGTCATCCTGATATGGTTCTGTTTATGTGTGGAATGTGTGCGAGTAGGAGTCCTGTGGAGAGGAGGTGTGTGGGTGGTTGATGGAAGGAGACAAGACTGTGTAGGTAGGTAGCTGGGGCTTCAATTATGTAGTAGCTTGTACGAGAGTTTGAGTTTGAAATTAGCTTGTTTTTGTATCGGGGGCCAGTTGAGCCCCCTGAGGTGTTGTGTGATGTGAAATCTGTGTGGATGGTTAAGGATGAGTCTGGCTGTGAAGTTCAGGATGGTTTGTAGATTTCTATGGAGATGCCTGATGGTCCCAGCATAGAGGGTGTTCCTGTAGGCCAACTTGCTGGTGATTAGGAAATGAGTGACAGTTTGTCTAATGTTGCTTGGGAGCAATTTGAAGAACTTCCTCAGCATCTTCAGGATGCAATGACTGCATTGACCTGCGCAGTCAGGTCCGGTTTGCTGTTGATGATTATTCCATGGTTCCTTGCGTGCATGCTGGTTGTGGGTCTGACTTCAAACCACCACCAGTTGGAGTCCCATGGTGAGGTGTTCTTGCTGAAGATCACTACTTCTGTCTTGTTAGTGTTGTGCTTGAGATAGTTGGCTTTCATCCAGTTAGCGACTTAAGTCATGAATGCGTTGAATTGGTTTCTTCTGTTGGGGGTCTTGTCCAAGAGGGAGAGTATGAGTTGTGTCTCATCGGCGTAGGAGAGGATGTTGAGGTCACGTACATGGATGTTGTTGGCCAGAGAGATCAAGTATGCATTGAAGTGGGTGGGGCTGAGTAAAGAAATTTGAAGCACTCTGCAGATGAGTTGGCGGGCTTCCAAGGAGTAAGGTGCTAAGTTGACAGCCTGTGTTTTATCCATTAAGAAAGAGCAGATCCAGCAGTCAGTAGGTCCTTGGATGCCAATCTTATGCAGGCACCAGCTGAGGATGGGGTGCGAGACTGCAGAGAGGTCCAGGAGAATGAGGACTTCTGTGTCGCTTCTGTCAAGGATCATGCAAATATTGTCCGTGACGGTGATGAGTGCTGTTGTTTCTGTACGGTGTTTGGGTCTGAATCCAGACTGTGTGGCGTGAAGGAGCTGGTGGTTGCAGAGGTGGTTGGTGTGGTACTGGTTCATTAGTTTCTTTAAGACTTTTGCTGGAGGGTGATGGGTCTGTAGTTAGAAAGTGTGGCCCGGTCAGCGGATGGTTTTTAGAGCAGGGGCATGACAGTGGCCCGTTTCCTGGTACCTGGGAATGTGGCTGAGTCGATGGAGGCATTGAGAATGGGTTTTAATGCTTCGCTAATTGGTAGGAGTCCTTTGGGGGTAGGCGTGGCTGTGGGAAGGGATAGATGGGACCCATGAGTGGATGGTCTTCAAGGTAAGAGTGATTTAGATAGTTGTGAAGGCGGGCCACAAGGTCAGTATTTGTTCTTCAGCTGTGATACAAAGTTGAGTTGCGACAGTGACTAGGTCCAGATGAGGGTCGAAGTTGCTATATATGGAGGTGATTATGTTACAAAAGAATTATGAGAGCTTGTTGCAAAGGTCTTGTGAGGATGTTGTTGGAGGTGGTAGGAAGCATGGTGAACGCTTCGATGATTTCAAAGTTTTCCTTGTTCTGAGTGTGGTAAAGGGTGCTGGAGTGGAGGTTATAGGGTTTGTGAGAATGCATGAGAACTTGCAGGAGGGACATGTAGTGCTGTGTTGTATTGTGGTGTGTAGTGTGTCAGCAGTGTGGCGAGCAACGCCCAGGATTGACAGCATGGAGGAGCACTGCAGGCTAGTGGTGGGCACGGGAAGAACTAGGGCTCCTGGCTCTGGACGCTTTCCAGACATGTGCAGACAGGCTTGCCTCTGGAGCACCAGCCATGCTTCAGTGGTGCAATGGTCATTAAGTAGGTCCTGGGAGGGGGGTGAGGAACGCAGCGTGCCGGGGGCAGGAAAGCAATGATGTCATTTCGGGTGCAGATGGATAGTGGAAAATCCAGTGATGCCACTTTTGTACAGACGAAATGACGTTTTCTTGCTTGGTGTCTTCTTTTAACGACAGTTTTGGCTGGAAACCAGAGATGCCACTTCCTGTGCAGATGGATGATGGGAGATTCTGTGATTTCACTTCCTGTGCAGATGGGTGAAGGGAATGAAATCCTATTGCTTGTCTTCTTCTGTCAAAGAAGGTTTTGTCCCAAAACCAGAGATCTCACTTCCTGTGCAGATGGATGTTGGGAAATCCAATGCTGTCACTTTCCGTGCAGATGGAGGATGGGAAATCCAGTGATGTGACTTATTATGCAGATGGGTAATGCAAGAGCCTTCTAGTTGCCATTTCTCAATACCCCCTCCTACCACTGGATAATAAAGCTCTAAACAGCGACACAAGAACTCTGTATCATCTTTCCGGGCCGAAACATATATCCAGTATATACAATACAATGATCTATCAATAAAATACAAGACAACATACAAACTAATCATTTTGATATTTAATTTCATACACAACCTATCACCTGGCTACATGCTGAATAGATAGGTCTCCCAGTGAAGCCTTGGCTAAGCCAACTAAAATCCATCTGCTCTAGCTCCAAGTTGTGCCTTGCCATTCTGCTTGTTGCAGCTACCTGGCCCTTCCGTGCACCTTACCTAAACATTGTTTATATACACACCACCCAAACCGCACGTGTATACATTGTGTTTCTGTTGCTATGTACAGCATTTCTGATCAAAATACTCACTCACTGTTCAATAAATAAATAAATGAACAATGGCCTTCCAGTGACGCGAGTGCTGCCTAAATGTAGAGAAAGAAGCATATACAAACACACGTAAGCGGTGAAGCCCATCATTCTTGATTTATTAGCTTTATAGCCATCTAGCGAACCTAGACCTCTTGATTCAAAGGCAGATGTCTGCAGTGAGCTTCCAGGAACTTACAGATTCTCGCCGTATCCAAGTTGGCACTTTCCCCATTAGAACATACCATCCCAATGGTGAAAGAATGTTCTGATGTGGAATGGAGTAACTAATAAAATATATTCCCTTGATTGAGGGGAAGATCTAGGATTACAATGATTGCACAATAATCACTCCTGGAGGGATGTTAGTTGGAGGAAACGCCTTACAACATAGTCCTCCAGGTAACAGGGTTTCCATCAGTGATTTTTCTTTCTTTAGCTTTGCAGTTATGTTATGCTAAGGCAATAGAATAGGAACAGATTTTACCTGATTTTTAACAGCATAGAGAGAACGGTGCAGCCGTGTGTGGAAAGTGCCGGTGGATGCTTGCTGGATACATTAGAATATTACGTGAGGGCATCACCCTGTTGCTAAACAAACCTTTCAAGTGTTCTCTCCCCGAATCCAACCTTGTCTCTCATTCACTGAGTACAAACAGCTCCAAACCCAATCCATAGACCTTTTCAAGTGTTGTCTTGATCCAATGGTGATTCAAAACACTGGCAAAAGTATGGATACCAATCTTTCCCCTATGCTGGCTTCTACATGCATCGTGTTTTTATGAGGGTAACAAAGAGAAATCTCACCTCTCCCTCCTTGTCACAAACACAATCTAAACATCATACATATTCTAACAAATTCCCCCGTCCATAGTGTAGCATGACTGTAGGCTGCTTAGTGAATTTATACAGTTTTTGGCACATACACAATGCCTCTACTGTCAGCCTTGGAAGGAGTAAAGTCCATGTAAGAACTTCTGAAACTAGACCCAGCAAGACTGTGACCCCTGACCCAAAGCTTGCAGAAATCCAATGGTTAGTTTTGGAACTTGAACCGACCTGTTCTGCCAAGTGAACATTCATAACCGCATGACGTCTAAAAGTTCTCTGAAAATACTACAGGCAGTCTTATAAAAAAAAAACAGCAATGAACTGCAGGACTACTGCTGTAAAATAACTTACGAGGAGGGAAGAGGAAGCCGTAGGACATTTGTTTATCTGCCTTGTAAGCAGAGCAGCTCTGGCTGTTGCCAGCTGAAACGCGTGGGTCAAGTCGCACACAGCTTGATAAGTGCTCTGGGATTCCGCTCACCTCTGCCTGCATGGGAATGAAAATGGGAGAAAAGGAAAAATTCATATTAGCAAGGCACTGAATACCATATAGTCAAGATTTTGGGCATACGTTGCAGGTTTATTTATTTCTAAAGCGCAACTAATACCGTGGGGCGTCTAGGCGCTTGTTATCAAACATCCTGCCAGCATGAGATTATAAAAGGCTAAAGTCTAAGCATAACCGAAAATATGCAGTAAACAGACAGGTCTTCAAACCTTTCCTAAAAGAAAGCAGATCGGGCAAAGTTTTGAGATTGTAAGGCAGACGATTCCACAGTCTGGTTGTGATATTTATAAAGCTTTTGCCACCCCAGTTTGATAGTCGTAATTTGGGAACCTCCACCAACATGTGTGTGTGCAGTTTTCTGGTCGGGGTATACCCGCGGAAACGGTCAATCAGATAAGCAGGTCTCTGATTATGCAGTGCCTTAAAGGCGATGCAGAGGGCCTTAAAATGAATCAGTTTTTCCAATGGCAGCCAATGTAGAGCATTGAGGGCCAGCTTGGCGGAGGAATATTTTGGTATTCCAAATAGCAAACGGGCGGTTGAGTTCTGTAGTACCTGCAGTTTAACAAGGAGAGCTTTGTTGATGCCAATCAGAAGGTCAGTAGTCCAGCCTCAACAAGACTAGTGCAGAAACCACCGTTTTCTGAAGGTCTGGTGGTATAAAAGGAAAGCATTTCCTCAGAATCTTCAATGTGAAACAGGTGGCTGAAGTGATCGCTTTCACATGGTGGCAGAAGGACAAGGTGGTGTCAAAAATGACTCCCAGGTTTTTTGCCTTAGTGGCTGGAATGAGGGGGGGCAGAAGGGGGGGGGGGGGCACATTTCATGGGCCACCAGTCAGACGACCAGATAGACGAATCTCTGCCGAAAAGAAGAGCCTCAGTCTTATTAGAGTTCAGCTTAAGGCAGTTCTCTGACATCCATCTACTCACCTGTCGCATACAGGAGTGAAAGTTGGGAGCTGTGTCCCGAGTAGTATTTGAAATAGAAACTATAATCTGGGTGTCGTCTGCATATGACACCATGGGGCAAATCCATGAGATTTAATCAGTCTAGCCAGGGGGACCACATATACATTAAAAAGGGTCTGGCTCAGGGACGAGCCCTCCCCACAAAGGAGTTTGAAGCTCTGGGACCTAAGGCTCTCCACTTCTACAAATTATTCCCGGTTCGTATGGAAGGATTTGAACAAAGATAGAGCAGCGCTTGCTATACCTATTTCTTGGAGGCGGTGTATTAGGAGGCTGTGATATACTGTATCAAACGCCGCCGAAAGATCCATTAATATCAGGGCCGCCATGCCTCCAATATCCAGAGTGCCTGATTTCTTCTGAAGCTGTGAACAATGCAAGCTCGGTGTGGTGTTCTCTTCAGAAACCAGACTGTTATGGATCCAGAATAACATTGTTTTTGATGAATTTGGCCAGTACTTGGTTCATATATTTTTCCAGAAGTCTTGCTGGTAGAGGCAGGCGGGCGATTGGATGGTAGTTGCCTGGATCTGTTTCATCCAAGTTAGTTTTTTTTTTAAAGTGGTAGAATGGAGGTCTTTTTCCACACTTTAGGAAAGATTCCAATTTTAAAGACAAGGTTAAATATCTCAGTAAGATGGCAGTCGACTAACTCGGTCACAGAGTGTATTATCTTAGGAGGACACGGGTCCAATGGTGAACAGGATTTGGTGGCAGAAAGAAGTTTGATGACTGCTTGTAAGTAATAGGCAGAAACTCTGAAAGATGTGAAGAGTGGGTAATGCGGGGAATATTGAGGTCATGTAAATCTACTCTTCCTGCATCAGATAGTACAGACTGAGGGTGGGAGATGCTGGGAATACTGGAGTCCTGTAAATCCCCTCTTCTAACATCAGGGAGTGCGGACTGACTGATATTATCAACCACAGATTGTGCTGTAAACATATCATAGATACACAATACCTTACTACAAAAGGTAGAAGGTAAGGTATTACAAAAGGCTTGGTCAGGTACATTGTGTCTAGGTTCTTGTACTCGGCTGAGTTTATGGACCGTAGCGAACAATTCTTTAGAGTTATTTTTTGCTTTTTCGATTTTCTCCGAAAAATAGTTGATCTCAGCATTATGGATCATTCCTTTGTAGTGAGTTAATAATTCCTTATATCGTTCTTTTTCCTTTATATCATAGTCATGTCTGCAGCGTCTTTCTTGTCTGTAACATTGCTTCCTAAGAAGTCTAAGTTCTTCTTAGAACCAAGGTTCGGTGGAAGCCATCCTTGTAATATTCCCTGCTTTTTGAGGAATAATTACTTGAACTGATGACCCAATCCAGTTATGATAATCTAAGGATGCTATCTTCGGATCTTGGGATATGAGGGGAATGCTATTGCCTAGTTGAGTGTTGAACTTGGTTTTATCCAGGCAATGCCATTGGTATCGCCTGAGACTTCTAGTAGGAGGCGTCCTATTGCCGGCTGTAGAGGACAGAGTGAGAGTTAGCATAGCTGCTGCATGATCGGACCAGAGTAGTTGCAGGATATTTTTTAATTCTAAGAAAGGACAATCAGAAAAAACAGCAACAAGGTGTCCATCTTTATGGGTGGGGCCTCCCGTCATCTGTGCTAGGCCTACACTGGTTAAAAGGTCCGTAAGGGCAATCAAACCATTATTATGCTGGTTATCTAGATGAAAGTTAAGATCCCCAAGAATGGTATAGTCCTGGAAATTAAATGTATATTGGAGTAGATGCCCCAAGGTATAGTACAAGTTAGCTCTGGGTCCAGGGGGTCGATAAATCAGCATTTCATTAAAAGAGTATGTGTGATTAATGGCTAAATTGAAGGAGAGCACTTCGCAATCAGGGCTAGTAGAAATCTATGTAAAGGATGCTTTCAGGTAATCCCGATAGACTATAGCTAGCCCACCCCCTTCTTTCCTTCTGCGATCCTTCCTGGTAATAGAGAAATCTGGTGGGATAGCCACCACCAGGTCAGGACCCGAGGTCTCATCTGCCCAAGTTTCCATGACAACCAGTATGTCGAGGGTCTGCTCTTCCACAAAGTTCACAAATTCAAACTTATGTTTGCCAGGGTTCCAGGGCTATGGGGGCATTAAATAATTAAAAGTAAACGAGGGTATGAGTAAGAGAAGAGTGCCTTGTCATGGGCCTCAAGTCACTAAGATGTAGTGGAAGTGACATCATCGGCCTCTGTCCACCAAAGTCAATGTTGCAAGGAATGACCCCTTGCCATGACTTTGACTTGCATATTTCTATGTGTGCCAGGGCCTTGGGGGTAAGGGCCAGGGTTGAAAACTGAAGAAAGTCAACATTGCTCTTGGAGATGGTGAGAAGACAAATGAGAGAATAAGAAAGAGAGCGAGAGAGAGAGAACATGTGTATGTTATTTAAGTGCAAACCTTCCTAGACAGCAACGGAGCACTGCACATGGCTGAGTCCTGGGAAACGATTTGTGATCATCTACATTGATTTAGAATCGATGCACACAAAGTCATCTAACATATTGACACTTCAATATCAGCATAAGGGTGAACACAAGACAGCATTAAGAGAGTGATAACCAAGCAACAGGAGACAACAGTGGGCATGAACATAGTATACCAACATAAACAAGAAGGCAGTTCAAGGGGGTAGTATATTTAACAGGGGTAGTTGAGGTTCTTTCTGAAAGTGCAGGAGAGTTGGGACAGTTCTGACATTGATGTAACATTAGCAGACATTTCAAAGGCCTGCCTTCTCATAGTTCTGCCCCTGGATCTGCCTTCATGGCCGCTGAGACCATGGGCAGCAACAACAGCGCAAGAAGTAGTGAAGGCTAAGCCAAGGTATACAATTGAGGTCCTTGTACACTGTGCTTCTAAACCACCCTAAGGGGCAGAGTTGAGCTGCCCACAGAGGCAAATACTAGTTAGTAGCCCAAGAAAATGGAAATGCATCTTCAAGTTGATGAACGTCTTCAGAAGGGCCTTTGTACATTACCGATCCAAAATCGCACGATCTGAGGCAACTGTCATATGTTGACATTAGGCATAGTCAGGGCTACAGGAATTATGTGGCACAGAAGGACCAAACTAATCAGTAGATTTCACTGTATTATGCGTCAAAAGGCAAATCGGGCATGAAGAAGAGCTTTCTGCAGCAGCATTATTTTGCTAGTTTTTCATTTTAACTCATGGTAGTATTATCTGAGCAGAAGCTGCACCTCTTCAGAACCAATTTAACAACTGAATAGTGTAATCAGCAACTGAAAGGTGACCAATTGCCCTTTGCCATGAGCCTACCACTGCGGGGCACCGAAGTTTGAGTTATAAACATTGTTTTGTTGAAATCCTCATATAATGCTGCAAATGTTGAATTAGGGGGAAAGAGCAGTAAATCTTTAGGTACGCAGAAGACATGTCTGTGTGATAACTCCAGTGGCGCTGAGCACAGGTAAGCCACATGTTCATAAGCATCTGATTGCTATAGCTTGTCCGAGTCCAAAGCCACTGTAAAGCATAAACTGCAGCTGATATTTTGGGCAGGGAGGGACGCATGTAAGTACAATTGTCTCCCATTTGGAAATGTTATGGGGTGTAAGAATAACATTAGAAGAGGATGTGCACTGAGGGGTCAATACGCCATCGTACACAATGGATAAAGAGCCCTGCTATGTTAATGGCAAACTATAGTCAAAAGAGTTCCTGTCACTACAACAGGAGCGCTTTCACCAAATAGGTCGCCCCCCAGGCCATGCTGCTGTGCTCGGCTGCGTTTTTCTTTTTAGAGAAACAAATCTCCAAGTGGGAGTTCTTTTCGATAAAATTAAAAAAGACATTTCCTTAGGTGCATGGAGGATTGTCCCAGCACGTGATGTGTGGGATGTTTGCTTTTGCTGTTCATGACTGCTGTGCCTTCCTCAGTGGTGGCAAACACAAACCAACAGCCTCAACCGGTACCATTTATGGTACGATTCTCATCCTGCCACACTAACTGGGGTCCTTATTTCTCACACTGCCCAGATTACAGCCTCAAATGATCAATTGGGGTCGGATAAGGTGCTCTTGTAGCCCTTACAATTTAAGTGTCTCCAAATCATGTCATAAGTATGTAACTGAAGGGTACATGCTAACACATTGAGACCAGAGAGGAAACCTGGCTTCAAAACTCCAAATCTATCCTCAGTATGGATAATCCTGCCCATGCCATCCTCAAATGAAGCACCAATGCATTGTGGATGTAAGAGCTGCTTCAACTGATGGGTTGCACTGAAGGTGCAGTAAAAAACAAACAAAAAAAATCACTCCTCTTGAACTTCAGTCACTACAGGGTAAATCCTTAAGTATGCAGATAAAACACATGACTGTGTGATAACTGAAGTGGCTCGAAACAAGGTAAGAAACTCTTCCATGACCATCTGACTCCTATATCTTTCGTGAGTCCATGCCCATAGCCAACGCCCTGGTTTAAATGTTTTAGTCTGACTGTTGCAATGCATAACCTTAGATTGCTTTGTGCCTTTTTTCACACAGGTTAACATCAAAGCCACCAGCAAAATTGGTGCAAACTGACCTCCCCCTTGGACTCAGTAGAAGCCACGTGCTGTGCAAGTCCTAAGTCTGGACTCGGCTCTCACTTTTCTTGGAAGGTTGGGTGTGCAGTGGGAGGCAGTAAAAGGGAGCTTGCGACGGTAGGTTAATTCCGCGGCATGTGCTCGCCTTCATAGTCCTTCAACAGCGGTTGGACCTTGCCCAGCTTACTCTGGAGGAGCGTACCCTCCGGTTGTGCTGGAACAGGTGCCAGAGGAGGGCCGCCATAACTCACCCCTATGCCCCGGAGATCCCCTTGGGAATGTGTACGGCGCTCCCGCATGGGGGCGATTGGTCTGGACTAGCCGTTTGGGAGGAGCTGGGCGTGCAGGTAGTGGGCGATTTATTCAGAGAAGGGGTGCTGCTGCCCTTCCAGGACTTGCAGGACTCTTATGGGCTTCCGCGGGGGGACTATTTGCTCCACGCGGCCCTTGTAGCGAGCCTCCAGAGACATTGGACTATGGGGCTCTCGGAGCCGCCAGTCGCCGCGGGTTGCCAATATGTAGTGATGGCGGCGGGGACGACCAAGGCCATTACTTGCCTCTACCGCAGACTGTCGACGGAGGGCCTGCAGCCCCTTGCTGCGTTGAGGGTTAAGTGGGAATCGGACCTTGCGAAATCGATCCCCGAGACTACGTGGTCCACGCTGGTGCGGCGGGCCTGGAAGGGAACGCGTAATGCCCGGTTTCAGTTGGTTCAGTTTTTCACGCTGCACAGGGCTTATCTAACGCGGGTGAAGATATTGCAATATTTTGGGGGTGCTCACTCTCAGTGCCCGCGGTGTGGGGGAGAGGGGGCTGATTTTCGTCACATGTTTTGGTCCTGCGCACAGTTGGGTGACTATTGGGCAGATGTTATGGATTGCCTGAACCAGGTGACAGACCGCTCTATTGCTCCGGAAATGGGGGCCTGCTTGTTGCTTTGGTTTCCCCACACCCGCCGGACGAAGGTTACCAGCAAGTTCTACGATTTAGGGTTGATTATGGCCAAGAGGGAACTGACTATGCACTGGAAATCCCGGGCGGGGCCTAGCTTCCGGCGGTGGAGGGCGGCGTTTGCGAGATGGGCAGGCGCGGAGGGTACGCTCCGGTTGCAATTAGCCCTTCGGAGGGATGACGAGAAGGCACTAGCGACGGCCCGAGCGTGGGAGGCACTGGTGGTGGAACTTCAGGGGCTGATGTCTGACGCGGGGGGAGCAGGGAGCACATCTGATAGGCAGGAGGACGCGATGAGTGGGGAGTAGGAGAGGAGCAGTGGTGAGCACTGGACGCACTAAAAGTAGTTAGGCAGGTGGGGAAGCCTTGGTTTCCTAGGGACGGTTGAGCACCCATACATGATTCATTGTAGGGGAGGGGCACATAAGGAGAGGGGAAGGCAGAGGGGGGCACATTGACATGGGGTGGGAGAGGGAGAGGGAGGAGGGGAGTGTCCGCCTGGGAAGGATGATTATGCCCCTGGATGCTTGGTAGCAACGATAACTGTAAAGTTCTCCTTTCGATGGTGGAGGTAAAGGGAGCTTGCGACTCTGCGGAGAATTTCAGATCACATGGTTCTCCTTCAAACTCACTCCGAACCTTCCAGTGCCTACACATGACTTTGTTTCCACTGTGTGCTCCACATGTTATATTGATGCTGTTCAAAGTGGAAGAAACAGTAACGGGGGCAAGAGTGCTTCAACATGCGACAGCTACATCAGAATGAATCCTCTGGAACCCATACCTAACACTGCTATGCCGCTGACGTGGACAGAAATGGTCTTTTACAAACCCAGGAGTGTGTCCCGATAAACAATGAAGCACCAACCTGCTTGGAAACGGTATATGATGTCCACAGAGGCATCATGAAAGTTTCACTGTAAGCACTTTCAAAGTCACTGTGGTACAAGATGTTGTACTTTGTTCTATAAAGGACTGCTGGTCGCCCATAAAGGAGGTTTCTGTCTAGAAATGGAAACAAAAGAAATAGTTAATAATTAGTAAACTCTGGACATTAGAAACATGAAAATAATAGAAGCAAAAATCGAGTTTGTTTCATAAAATACAGGTTGCTCCTCATTTGTAAAAAAAATCTACTCTCCCAACCAAATACGTAAGTATAATGTTGACACAATAAGTAAAAAGAGCAGCAGCTTCAGCAGTATTAAGTTAGCAAAGTAGTATCATAAACTGTCAGTGCAATGTGGAAAGAGTGCAGCAAGATGCAGTAACTACCACAAAAAGACCAAGCCCCAAGGCACTCTCCTCAGCCAGCCGCATTATGCAAAATGCCCCTGGATTCTTTGCATGCCCTCCACACCAGCAACAGTCCTCTATTCGAATTTGCATTCAGAATGCAGCTTATGCCATATTCTTTGGAGATATAACAAGAATAAGAGAGCTGCCTGTGACATGAGACTTGTTAGCTTTGCAAATTTTTAGTGAGGGATTTATCCAAGCATCATGCTATAGGAGTGGAGTTTTGCTCGACTGCCATGCATCTAAGTTTCCACTGGGGACTATTTGAAAGAAGTTTCCAATAAAATCATTCAGGTCACATATAACCCTGACAAAAATGAGGTTTTAATGATCACTTAAACTTAAGCAGGTATCGTTACAATAATGTATTCGAAGGGGATCTTCATGCCTACACTGAAATGTGAACACTGCTATGAAAAGGTCTGGGAGAAGCCATCCCCTCACAAACCTAATGGAACAGCTTTTGTTCAGAATGCAGGGCACTAAAATAGAACTTCAATCAGCATAACATCATCATTTCAAATTAACATCACAAAGAGGAAAGAAGTTCTTTTTATTTTCCATCCATCGTCCATTTTCACACCCTTTTTTACGTCTCCATTTGCTGACATTGCACGTTACCGTGTTCACCCAAAATGTAAACAGCCCAGTGCTCCTTTGATGCACAGCACCCAGTTCCTCAACCTTTATGGCACCTGATGTTTTCATGAGGAGCATCAACCGGTGCGCCCCTGCGGCACACCACCCCACACTCAAGAGGTAAGTCACCCAGTACTCCCTGTGGTGCGTTATCCAAACCAATGAGGCCCATCAACCAGACCACCTCTGTACTTCATTTCCAAGACCTCCCATGTAGCACATCACGTATGCTCCTCTGCTGTTCATCACTATGTCTTCGCCTGATGCATCTTATCCGGTCATGCAGACTGCGATGCACATCACTATGTGGCCCTTGCTGGTTATGAATAACTGAAGGTATGCATGCATTATTACCTTTATGTTTTTTTCTCTGTGTGTATGGGTCGCCATTTGTCTGCTGAATCTTGTAAAAATGTGAGTGAATGGACAAGTGTGCATACTTTGTATGTCTATGTTGCGTGCTTCTGTTTGCACCCACTATAAAAAGTAAATTCTTGTTATTAAACTAGTTTCTAGTGTGATCATCATCTACCTCCATGCACCTCACACTAGCTTCCAAGAGCATGACATAGATTCCAAGGATGTATACTTGACTGGATGGTCCCATAAAATGAGTATCATTTAAAATGTAAAGGGTTTGGCAAACAGATATGTTGTAATTGCTTATGGCAGAGAGAGAAAATAGGCCCAGGCATAAGTCAGGCAAGTGTGTGTACCAGGGCTGAGTTCTGAAGAAAAGAAAGAAAGGTAAACGTGATGCTACAGAAAGAAATGTAAACAAGGAGAATTCCAGTGTAGTTTTTAAAAGCTTAAGGGTACATTACTAGAAACCAAGAAAATTTGCAGATTACAATATAAAAGCATTACTTTAAATAAAAATGATACAATATTGTTAGGAATATCTATAGAACGGAAGCCAATAACTGACGTTTGTGGATTTGTAATGTATTTTAAGGAAGTGAGAAGCAACAGTGATAAATCATTGGCAGGTTGAGAAGGACACTGATCAAGGAAGGTTTTGCAAAGGAAATCACATTGTTATACAGGAAAATTATATTTATGTATTTGATGGATTTTTTAAATGAGTTTAGAGCTCAATTTATTGAATTGCTTTCCATATTCAAAACACTCTAAGTTTCTCTTGAAAAAAGAAGAATGGCTAAGAACTGTCTTAAGACAAACCGATCTGCTTTACAAAGGTTAACTCAAGTCTTAAGTCTGTTTTTTAGGCTTAGAAAAGCTTTGAGACTTCCTGAAGCTAGTAACAGCCTTCGAAAATCAAGCAGAAATCTCCTGGCTTAAAACCATCGTAGGACTGTCTTACATCTGAAAAATTCCTTGGTAACCCATATTCAACAACTTGTCAGAGGATTTGAGTGGAATCTAAATCTTTTCTGCTTGGTGATTTCAGTGTATATAGAGTAAACTCAGTAATATTGCTTCTTTTCCGGTGTTTCACTTTCAGCAATACTTATCTAATATTTTAATCTGAAGTGAATGCATTTGAGCTAGAAATTACAATCCAAATGTTGAAGGACCAAAAAACTCAACTAGTATTTTTGCCTTTTATAGCACATAAAGCACTGCATCCCATGGGCTGCTTCAGGGCATTTGGATACAAAAACCTTCTAAAATGACATTCCGGCAGACCTACAAGTTAAGTACTCTGTGTTGATAACGCCATAGACTACAGATGAGCAGGATCTCATGAAAGAGGCATGTTTCTAAAATCCGTGGGATCTTGCATGGGCATGGGGTATAGATTCCACTAGTGCACCCAGGCATGCATATAGAGCCACACATGACTGGTGTTTCTTACAGTGTGGCACCTCCACAATTTGGACATCACCTCATCGCAAGATAATAAGTAAGTAAAGTTTATTGTATAGTTAATACAAACCATTACAAAAAGAGTCAAACATTCTAATGAATAATTCCACAATAGAATGCAAATATTCTAATAATGATCATTTGATAACCTAATGACTGCTGCATTTAAACAATTAAAACAAGTCAGCTGCACAATTTCACCTTGCAACGAAGGACTGTTGCAACACATTGGCTATGACAAATTTTGTAATAAAAATCCAAAGCAACATAGGATAGAGGTTCTGCCAATGTGCTGCGACCATAAGTTGTAGATCATTCAATTATTAGTTCCCACATTATGAAACTGACAGACTGTGAAAGTGTAGGCGCATTTTACATATTACCCACCGTCTGAAATTAAAATGCTTGAGCAAGAATCACTAATACAGTGGTTTCACTTCTTTAGGGCTACTTTATGACCTTTTTGGCATTACAAAACTGTTACACTGCTTTATTTTTCATTGGTTGCTATGCGAAGCTCTCAGACCTAGAATTTCGGAAGATGCTGTAAAGGGGCAAAGTGAATTATACGTAAGACATCCATTCTTTTACTTAAAGTGCATTATCAAGTATTTCCTGGTACGATGTGTCCTATGCTGTTTATTCACCCGTAACATGATATAAAAGTGCACGCGCGTTGTGCATATAAACATCCTCGTTTAGCTTAAAAACGCGTAAGCCAGAGGCCCTCGTATAATGCTTCGCCAAGCTGTTACTTCACCAGACTCAAGCACTGTGTTCTCTATCTGGACATTATTTTGGTTTTGATGCTGGCTGATACCCTCTATATCCTCATTGTTTACGGAAATGCTATAAAGTGCGGGTGCAAAATTAAAGAAACACAATTTTACTAAATCCACATGCACAAGAGACCCTAATGGGTCACCAAGCAGTTTCTTCTCCTGGCTCAGAAATGTTTTTGGCAGGCTAGGGGAATTGAAGCTCCATTCAGCCAAGAAATTACAGATTGCCTACAGGTACGAATACACAGTTGGAAGAGAAGTGGTCTGAGTCGCTTCCTTCTTTGTTCTAGGACTGCTGATCATGTGCAAAAAATGTGGGCACCCGTCTTTAGTTTCTATCCACATAAACAGCAGCTTGGCTTTGACGGGCAAATCTTCCACAACGGTTTGAGGTCTTTGGTGTCAAATTGTCCAAATCGAAACCACAAACTGGCGTTTTACTGCCAGTGAAAAATGAGTTGTCAAATATGCTTGGGGCTTCAAGCTCTGATATGTGTTAAGTGTCCAAGCATGGCTTTTCTTTGCAAATGAGTTCTTGTCCTGCAATTGTGACAAGGTCTTTGCTGAAGCATTGATGAATCAAAAGAAGGCTGTTCTTTCCATGGGACTGGCCCACGCTTCTTTAAAGCCAAGTGCTTCCATTGCCGACTCCAAGTAGTTTCCCCGTGATTTGCTCATTTGCGCCTCTATTTCCAGCCAGCACAGGTTGTCCAACGAGTCACTCGCTGAAGCACGGAATGTGCAACATAACGTGACAAAAGCATTCATTCTTTGCAGCTCGTTATTTTTTAAACCAAATTACAGCCGAACTTGAGTGGGAGAACTTGACTTTCGCAGGCAAAACAAGCATTTGCAAAGCAATAGGTCTCGCATTCAGGCGAGTTTGAGCAATTGGCATTGGAAATGACAATGCCTTTTATTTAGGTGTTGGGTTTTAAAACATAAATAAAAGGCATTGTCATTTACAATACTAATAACTTAAACTCTCGCAAATAAGAGACCTATTGCATTACAATAAAGGGCCTTCTCGACCGCTTGTTAGATTGTATATATCAGAGGAAGAGACCGGCCTGCGACATCTTCAAAGTAGTGATAAATAATGCAGTTATGAAGAAGTGTAAGTGTTATAAATTACACAGACACAAAGTGTGAAGTAAGAGATACATATGATCCGAGCTATAAACACTAACAGAGCGCTCCAACACCTTTCGCTCTGTGATTACACGGTCGCGGCTCAGGAGAAACAGCATGAGGGGGGGCTATTTCCTGCCCTCTCCATGATTTGAGTGTGCAGTATGGCATTACATAATGTCATTGCTGTCTTTAGCCTAATAAAAAACACTCCAGCTGTAGTAGAGCCCTGCCTCCACCTCCTGGTGCAGGGGGCGGGCTGTGCTTTATGGCAGGAATGGAGGGAGGGAGGGAGGTATGATCTCGGCTGCAGTTACGGCCTCTTACAGTGCCCCTGCTATTACTAGTGAGCGAGAGGCGCTGAGGTGGTGGTATTGGTGGTGGCATTGGTGGAGGTGGTTGTATTGGAAGTGGTGGCATTGGTATTGATGGTGGTGGTACTGGTATTGGTGGTGGAATCGGTGGTGGTGCTCATTGTAGCACGGACGGTGCTGCTGATAGAGGAAAACCCCATGTCTGCCGCAGGCCGGCAGATCCACAGTTGATCAGAGAGACATTAATTTGCGGTGCTAGAGCGTCACTCACTACTGCTCAATTCCTTTGGGTCTACGGAGGCTAGAGAGAGGCAGGGAATGTGGGGGCGCTGGGAAGTTGGACAATGCAATACAGCATTTATATCTAATTTTAGTTTAACATTTTCATACTAACAGTGAACTAAAAACATTACCATTAGTCAGTGGATGCAAGAGCCACAAAAAGGGCAATGACCAAAGATACATGAAACAACCAAAGGGCATTCCCTGTCTCATGTCAGTGTAGTGTGGGCGTCACTTAACACAGTATCACAACAATACAACCAACTTGTGGCTAATAATGCTACAAATACAATATAATAACTACGCATTATCCAGACTAAGTCCTTCCAAGATGGCATTGAAAAATGCCTTTACGGAAAACTCAAGGACTCATCATGCACACTGATGATAGAAATGACATCATCTCAATATGGCTGATGCCCAAATATCCACATTGCACTGACCACCAGCGAACAGAAAGGAATAACATGACAAATGGCAGCTGTGAATGGTCAGCCAAGTGGATAATGTTTCTCCATCAGGTCCTGTGCACTTGTATACATAAGCGTAAGTTATAACTTCTCAAACTATAGATGTGGTTTTCTTTGGTACACAGTCGACACTTGAATGAACATCCAAAGGGATTTTGATCAAGACTCAAATAATACTCAATCTTATCAGTAGTTAGTTATTCGCGAAATAGAGTGGTAAATTAAAGAACAACATCCTTGCATGATACAACTGAGTGTGCTAGTGTGTGTGTGTGAATACAAAAGTACTTACGCTAGCAGGGCACCATTACTCTTTAAGGACACAAATTCTGGGGAGTTTGTAATTGGCTCACAAAGAAAACAGTCTATCTATTATATGTTTGACAGATGAGAACTATGCGCTTTATTTCTTGTACCTGATATCAATAGCTGATGACAGGAGCATATCAAATACCACTTTCTTCTCGGTCTATCAAACAATCTCACAGAGTAAAACATTCCAACACTATGGGGCCGATTATGATCTTGGTTGGAAAGCCTCCGACATTAGGTTGGATACTTTCCGACTGAGATTGTCTGTTTCACTTCCGACCGCCTAATTACAATTTAGGGGGTCAGAAGTGAAACCAGCTGTTCATTCCAGTTGGATTCAGACGGGCTCAAAGAGCCCATCGGCCAGTCGGAGACCGCCCGTTATCCATATGGACGGCGTTTTAAGCTGTCCAGATTACGATGCTTGGTTTCCGGCAGGCTTTCATTGCCAGGCTTTCCGACATATAAAGCCTGTCGGAAAGCGAGTTTAGGAACACCTAGAAGGGCCCCCTTCTGTTAGCGGCCTCCGGTTGGGGTCAAAAGGGGCACCTATAGTGCCCCCTTGTTGATCCCTGCACCGTGTGGCAGGCAACCTGAGGTGCTTGCCACGTGGTGCAAGGATGAACACAATCTCCCATTTCCCTATGGAAGCCTGTGCTACGGCTGTAGGGAAATGTGAGTATGCGACCGCACCATGTGTGGTTGCATCGCAATTAGGCGGTCATGACCGCCGAACAGGGGTTGGTCGGACCCGTATCTGCGACGGTGTCGGGCGTACGTAAGTCCGCTTGACATCATAATAAACCCCTATATAGTTTCACATGATATGACCCAGAGGTTACACTAGTGTTGGTAGAAGTGCTATAATTTGAGTTGTATCCCTTCTACTCCCAAAGGTATACGTTATTGTCTCACAGGGGTCGTGGATTTTTCATTTATTTGTATAACAGCTGTGAAAAAGCACCAGGGAATACACAGAGTGAGTGAAGCAAGTGTCAGCTGGTTAATACAACTGACTCTGTAACAGTGCGAACTCATCTTAAAAAAAGAGGAAACTGGACTGAACGCTCAGTTAACATATACCCCGTGGGTATAGATGGCACAGGTACAACACAGAGGGCCTTTGTTTCACCCGTCATTATAGTTAATAATGCAGAGATTTTATTTTTTATAAATAATTGTAATAGGACATACATTGCAAGTTGAACTTGAGTACAGGCAGCAAAAAAAATCACTACGAAAATAGGCTAACAAGTCTCGTCTGGTAAACAATTATGTATAAATAACAGTGTTCTACATCCCTCCCAATATTAGATGTACAAAAACAGAAATATGTACTGTCTGTAAAGGCACTGAAAATATAATGCAATATTAGTCATTGCAGCTATTATTAAAAGTAAACAGAGATGTGGAAACAAAGAAACATTATTTCTGTGCAATAAGTACACCTCAGAACATAAATCAAAGCGTCTACATGGGGGACCCTGCATCTTCCTTCCACCAAAACCTGGATGCAAAGTAGAGGAGACCTGGCTGTTGTTTTGCACGAGTGTGTCTCTTTGCAGTTGGTGTTGCGTCATTTGTAGACTCTTTGTCTAGTCTCCCCGTTTGATTATAACCTTCTCCCCGCTTATCTTGCTCTTAACACAAATTAGGGGCAGTAAATCTTCAATTTCACTCCCATCACTCATTCATATCTCAAAAGAAGCTTCTAATACTTTGAACGTTCACAGCTGGAACCGTCTTGTCTGCTAAATGTCACCGACTTGTCTTGCAGCACTTCCTGATGTAGTTATCCTTTTACTCTATGCTACCACTCTTTCATGGCGATGCCCTAGTTGTGCCACCTCCCCCTCTGCGACATATCCGGCACTGAACTTGGATCCTTGCACGAGTTGCTCTTCTCTTGCCACTGGCTTCATAGCTCGCCGAAAGGGCCAACTAAAACAAGTTTCCTTTCCCTTCTCCTCGTCCCCATCCACTCGGTCTCTGCAGTATCACCTTCCTCACACTCTCCAGATGAAAATTCCCATTATCTGTCTCCATTCGTCACAGTTTGTTTTGTCAAAAGATTTGTAATAATCTTGTCTTCTTTTTAATGCCATAATTCCCACCTTGTGCAATAGCACAGCACCCTGGTGCTTTCTTCTGCACTTGTCTGCACTCTTCTAAAGGTCTGTAGATCCACAACCACTCATAAGTAAGGTCTGTGAATGTCGGCCACAGCTGCACTTCTTGGCTGGTATTAATAGGAGCCGCAGGAGCTTATTCATGTGTTCCTGTAAGATACTGAAATCTTGTACAGGAGGAAGCAATGTACCTTACAAACAAATATTTACCTCCAACCATCACTTCATGATCCACACCCACATTTGCTATTTCCAAAGAGCTACTGTGCACTGCCTCAAACATCAGTAGGTTTGTTCATGGTGCCCTGAGATGGCGTGGACATTTCTGAATGTACTGCCAAAATAGTGAAGACATTTAAAATATTCAACTACAAAGATCACTTTTGTTGTTCTTTAGATATAAAAGTTGCACAACATCAACCAGGCAGCATATTGCTTTGAAGACAATTCACAATGAGGTGACTGGCAGCACTGCGCCTTCCGGTGAGTTGTTACAAACCCTTATGGAAGTGATACACGTGCTGTGCAACTACCTGTACACCTGGGAAAGCTACTACGTTTCTGCAGTGCCTGCGAACACTGCCTAGAATTCCCCTTCTATTTTGGCACTGGCGTGATGGCAGGAGCGTTGCAGGAATACCTCACCAGTTTTGGCGGTTGTTGTCACCACTAAATGCTCATCTATTCCATTTTCTTCGATGTGGTTGCTGGTTGTGGTCGCTGCTGCCTCCTCTGAGCTTTGCTGGACCACTTGCCTCTGCCTTTCCAGCTCTGGCTCAGCATGCTCCTCTTTGAGACAGAATTGGGGAGAAAAAGCAGTTCTTATTAAGAGATCATATGACACGTCTTTGTAATGAAATATTCAATGTTTTCTGCAAAGCACAGCATGGCCAACAATCCCACCACTGTAATATCTGGGGACTATCAGAATACTTTTTAGTTAAACATGAGAACATCAGTAGATTCACTTTGTCTTAGTGCTAACTGTAGGAAGATACACGTCTACCCAATATATTACATCTGAAGGGAATACATTAAAGCTTATTGTAGACACATTTCGCGATTTGTAAACCATCATATAAGCAGCTTTTTTCGTTTGATGGGTGCTATCAATATTTTTTATTTCATGACAGGAAATGTTCATTTTGTTTATATACCAACAAAAGGTGAATTTCTGCTTGTGCAGTCAGTGCAAGGAAAAGACTTATAGCACAGCCACCTCTATGGGCCAGTTAGGGGTTTAGAGACATGCTAGCTTCACTGGGGGTGTATACTGGGTGAAATCCAAATGCAACAGGCAACATAAAGTCAGGCAAAAGAGCATTCAAGCAAAATAAACAGACGGTAAGCTCCGAGTGAGTAGGGATTGTGCTTTGGAGGGGGAGTGCATGATGTGAAATACAAAATTTGAGTCGGGGTGATGCATAAAACTCATGGAAGCAAGGCGTCAGGCAGATGGCAATGAGAGGTCTTACCCGATTCTCTATATGATTGCTCTCCAGCAGCAGCCGTAGTCTCTTCAAGGATTCTCTCTGTAGAGACAAAGCCACAAGGTTATTGTGTCCTATTTTTGACAATAAAAATGGCTCCTAATGACACCAAATAATGTTCGATAGAGGCTTACTCACCATCAAGAGTAGCTGACGTTGTGATGTCCAGACTTTCAGTAAGGTTCATACATCAAAGGTAGTAAGGAGGAATTCCTTACCTATTGCCTAAAACATTACAAATTGCCTGTTGGCTTTCCTGTCCACTCACTATTACAGAGAGCTGGAAGTGCTAAGGTCCGCAGTACCATCTTCTTTTATTTTATTTTTATTACGGATGAATACAATTTTTAGATGCAGATCAACATACTTTTACTCCTATTGTTGATTTGATGTGCATGTAAAGAGCACAAGAGACTTCCACAAGTGGCACTTTGCACCGCTTTCTGGTGAGCGTGGGACCATGCGGGGCTGAAGATACTTCCACGTGTGGCATGCCGCACACTGCTCCAATTTCTGTGTGGGACTACGCAGCGCACATGCTGCTGTCATGAGTGCTACACCATCTCTGCTCAGGTGGGTGTGGGCCCACACAGAGCCAAGGCTCCGTTCATGTGTGGCACAACATGCTTTGCTCCAGTGAGTGGTAATTTACAGTGCAGACGCTGCTTTCGGGCGTGGCATGCCACACTTTGCTGCAGTGTGTTTGTGGCTGTACAAAGCAGAGGCTTCCCTCATGTTTAGCACACAGCACCCAATTCCAGTGCGCGCGTGACGAAACAAAGCAGAGGCTGTTTCATCAGAGGTATGCAGTCGGCGGATGAAACGCAGTACGGAAACGCGCAGAGCAGTAACCCTCCTCTCACAGTCAGAAACAAAATCTATTTCTGCCCTGTGCCCCTACTTCATTTTACCCTTGGACCTCTGCTTTTGTTACACAACTTTTGATATCTGAACTTCCTCCCATTATCACAATACAGTGACATGTTCCAACTGCATACAAAAAGGAAGGTAGGTGTGCACTGTTCCCACTCCCCAACTAGAGCAACAGCCTTGCAACATTGCCCTTTTGATTGGGGGGGCTGGACACCCGGGACACAAGGCTCAGTCAGGTTTGAGAATGAACTCTGAGCTAGCCACCTTATTAGTATCTCTAAATTACAATATCATTTTGGCTCTGGACCAGGTGGGGTGTTTTTTTTAAAGGCTCAACTGAACATAATTATGTACGCATGTATGTATTGGTATTCGTATAACATGAACCTTTATACAGGGAGCAATGGAGCACTGTAAGTTAATGAGGGTGACGACAATTTAAGTTTTTATACATCATGTGGGGGTTTAAACATTTTTACTCGTTTTTTTTAATAAGCAATCACATTTGCATCAAACTGATAACAGTTTTAAAATTGCATGATCTCATGGTAATAACAACACAACAGGAAACACTTTAAGAAGGAAAGGGCAAGACCTACTCCAGAACGAATAAAGACAGCAAAAGCATTCTGGTCCAGAAACAGTATTTTATTCAGAGGTATTATTATAATCAATTGTACTATGTGTAATTGTGCTTAAATTAAGGTTTTAATTGACTAACCAACAAAATGTACTTACTTACTGCATCACATTTCATATATTTACAATTTTAGGATCAGAAAAAAAAAGTGGTTTGGCCATAGTCAATGTCGTAGATGGGACGAAAAACCAGGTCTTCTAGTCGATAATTTAGGAATTCGACAACATATCCTTCCCATGTCCGAAAGGACCAATAGATAATTCATTAAATGTAAAAAGTAAACGTATTTACAGGTTGAGCAAATTGGAAAAGTAAAAGTATTTACAGAACACCTCCCAATACTCAAGTATTTAATGTAATCGCAGCATTTTACTTTCCACATGCCAAAAATATAATAAATGATGACGATAAACCTCTTTTTAGCCAACATTTCTTTGACGATATGCCTCACGACCGTTATCATTTTTGGTTTACCGTGGCCATATTTTTCATCCTAGATCGGAGGAAGATATCGCCCCACTTTTAGGTCTGTTGCTAATTTACTCGATATTTTAAGAATTAGCCCTGGGATTAAAATGAGCAGGGTTGTTGTTTGTGGGCGGGCTCCGTTCTTTGCCCAATCTAAATCCAGAGAGTTGATCCGCTGATTTCAACATCATGCAGGAAGAGGAGCAGTGTTGTGACATCGTATGCAGGTTTCAACAATGTGTTGTGCTCTCCCACCTGTGCCACCTCGGCGGTGAACAATTCCCACAAGGTAGGGGAATGTGTGGCCACTGCAACGAACCATCCATAGGTAAATATATCATTCTGAGCATCATTTTCTCTGGGGTGTCTTTTGCAAATTACAGATGGGAAATCAAAAGACCATTTCGATTTTTTGCCCTATCAGCTTTTAAAAGGTCAAATCAATATCTAATACTTTTAGGCTCTTAGCAATGTAACCACTCCCTCTTCAGCTTCCATTAACCTCTGGTTTTGATAGGTTCTTTCTCTTTCCTGCCTGGCAGCATGACAGGGCTCTCTAGCCAGGTTCTTGGTCAGTCTAAGTGGGATTTTGGGTGGGTGGCCACCATGACATCGTCACACACCTTCATACTGCATTACAGGCTGCAGTGGATGGGGTTCAGACTTCAGTGTTTGGCTCATGTGTGTTGACCTCTTAGTCTAGCTGATTCCATCTGCTAGTTTTCATTGATGGTCACTGGGTGATTCAGATGTTGACCTCAGTGTCTTCTTCTACTTCCTTGTGGTCTAGTGGTTTCCACTTGGTTACAAACACAGTTTGCAAGAATAAGGAACACAGGTGAGTAAGGAAAGCCCCAATTTCATGTTAGTGATAGTCATTACATGGGAGTTTTACTTTTCCTCTTTCCATTTCTGACTGCCCGATCTTCCTTTCAGTTTTTGGGTTCGCTGACATGATAGGGTACAGAAGAGTTTGCTTGGTAGATTAGGATGTGCGCTACCCCGGATCATTTGTGTGGCATGCAGGATCAGAGGTATGCATTTTAAGATTATTTGTTACTGTTAGTCTAGGAAAATCCTATCTAAGTACAGAGCCTAACATGTATCTGTAGGGACTAGGACAAGGAAGACTGGAGCTCGGAATAATGTGAACTTTTGTTAAGTAATAATTAAATTAGCGAAGAATGTCAACCATGAGAATTCGAGAACAGTAATGGGCTCCCAGATGCCAAATGTGCTACTAGTTCATAAACATTAGAAATGTGCTAGGCAAACCCTTATGAGTGAAAACAAAGGGCTTGACAACATTAGCGAGCACTGGCTTTATAGAAAATGGGCATACCCCTGCATATTCGATACATATTACTACCAAAATCTGTATTTATATCATCACTTTTACGACAAATATGACATTTAAAAAAACACAAAGACAGCGTGGTACTAGCTCCCTCTGCTAAAGAAAAGCAACTGTTTCTTCGAGAAAGCCACTTCATAACTGCTGTTCAAGCCCTCATGATCTTGCATCTGGAAGGTGGTCACACCCCGCTCCATAGCCACAGACACTCCACACTAAAACTCTTTAAAGGAAGGCATCCCACATGCCACAGAGAGTCTCATCCAGGGTCAGAAGAAATATGATCACATCACCTCCATCCAGATGGAATTTCACTGGCTCCATTTGGGGGAAGCGCAATCTTCAAAAACAGCTGTATCATTTGCAAAGCTGTCTTGATCAGCACCTCTGCTGATCTTACGGACACGCTAACCATCTCTGGTGGCTCTCAATACAACGGCTGAACTAAGGAACGATCCTGGCAAAAATGCTCAAACTAGCCCCACTACCTTTGTGTCCTTGCACAGTTTATCTCTTTGTATCCATCCATCCATTTTCTTTCTCTCCTTCCCTCTTATCCCCCTCTGATCATTTTCACTCTAATGTCCTTCTTCCTAACTCCTTCGGTCTCTTAAAGCCTCCCTGAGCCTGCTGCAATTAATCTGGATGAGCTAGGGGAAGTGACAGAGGCACCAGGAGTGGCCATGAGTTTTCAAAACCAGCCTCCAAGGGCTTCATCTCACAGGGAAAATGCCGGGTGGAGTAGAAGGCCTGTCCAAGCCATGCTCAGCACGCCCGCAGTCAGGCAACCATCAGACTGGAGACTAAGAAGAATAAAAATGAAAACACAAGGCAGTAGACCTTTTTCCCCGCTATCCACCCTGGATCTGAAACCGCATACGTCTATCCGTAAGAATCGCCCAATGCTGCTCGAGGTTAGGAAAGAGTTGAAGAGACACCCCTCTAAAGAACACTACATCACAGTGCAGTATCAATATAATAACCTGCCATCTCTTCTATCACTTGTTGATTGTATGCCTGCTTTTTACCGTGCTGGATCTGGTGGCTCAGTGGACTAATGTGTCCACTGTAAAGGGCCTCTGTTCGACCTCATGGTCACAGGTTCAAATCCCAGTGGGTCCACTCAGCCTTTCATCCTTCTGCAGTAGATACAATGCAAACTATTCGGTTGGTTAACAACAAACATCTGTTATTCAGCGTCAAGATACCCTTCTGGGTGAACATGTGCTTTACAAATGCACATTTTATGTCATGTTACAGTGCTCTGCAGCTTTCTTGGCTATCTACGTTGTGAGAGGCTGGCTTAGTATATGGTGCTCAATTATGTAAGTGTAGCACTCTGCACTAATCCAGACAATCCTTATGGTGATTTTAGTGGGCTTAGACAACCTTAGAAAGCTCTCTAAATGGTAGCAGTGGAGAGCGGACTTCAGGCTTAGTCCAGAAGGAGTGTAAAGCACCTTGTTTTACCAGTACTTAAACTAAGGGTATAGGTTAGGTGAAAAAGAACCACACAGTGTAGTTATAAAAAATATATATTTTATTCTTAACACTCACTAACACAAGACAATATCTCCTACCCGGAGATATATGCATAATACACACAATACTTTGTCAATAGAATACATAAATAGCACAGATAACACAGTGGTCTCCAGGGGTAGACCAAACCGTATACTAAAATAGTGGAATGCAAACCACAACTCAAGTCAAGTCAAGTCAAGAGTGGACTCAGAAGACGTAGAAGAGTCAGGGACCCAAGAAACCACCCAAGGTGAGTAACTAGGAACCCCACAGAGTTAGTGTGTAAAATGGGAACACAACCGCTTACTCAATGGAAGTCTATCGGTAAGTCGCGTTTGCCATTTTAAAGAAGAACAGTTCCGAGTGGAACCCGAAGACACCCTGTGTAGATGGAAGGTTGGAGAGTCATCCCCCCTGGGACCAAAATACCTATACCGGGGAAGCTGGGTGCATAGGTGTGAAGTGACATCAGAAATCGCCGTAGACCACAATGGAGGACTTCAGAAAAGATGCAGCTGCCGAAGAAGATGAAAGTGTCCGGTGGAACCCAAAAGTGGGTTCAGGATGAGAGGACAGAGTCTATGTCACCCTGGAGTGACCAGGAGGCATGGAAGACGAATGCCCACTGATGTCGGAGATGCAGGAGAGGTTGACGGTGCCATTGTAGTTGCAGCTGTACGTACCAGGCGACGCAGAGGCGGACCAGGAGCCATGCACGAGCGGTCCCATGTCGGATGTCAAGGGCCAAGCCTTGGCAGCGGCAAGCAATGTAGTCAATGAAAAAGGTGCAGTGCCGGGACCAGCAAGGCTCAAGTGACTCACCCTAGTCAGAGCAGGCCCGAGGAATCTGGGAGCCCACTGGAGCCAAAGAAGACCCTCGAGAGGACTCATGGGCCGAAGGCACAGGAGTCACAAGAGGACCTCGAGTAGCTCACCAAAAGATGAAGGCCCATAGTGCAGAAGATGCGATGCAGGTGAGGATCTTGGCTGAAGGAGATGCTTGAGGTAGGAGCTTCTTGGAGCCCGAAGATCTCTGGAGGAGAGAGTCAAAAAGCCTCAGCAATGGCAAGTAAACGCAGTGCACAGGGATTCTGTTCCAGCGGTTCCAATGAAGGATACTGGCCTCAAACTAGGTAAGAGGACAGGGCAGGCCTCGAGGGAGTTGCAGAACCACCACCTGTGTTGCTGAGCCCTTTGGAGTCTGTGGGAGCCTGGGATCAGCAGACCGGTTCAGCTGCGTTGCGCTGCCAGCAGATGCAGGAGAGTGACCCCTTCACTCCAAGGGAGACTCCTTCGGGTGTCTTGGATGTCCACAGGCACTGTGAAGAATCTGTATGGAGCATGGGCACAGATATTGCAGAAGACTTGCAGGACAAGACCAGGAGCAGCAGGAGTCTTCTTAGTTGCAGTCCCGGTTTCCAACACGAAGTCCAGCAAGGTCCAGAGAGCCCAGATGGTCGAAGTTGAAGTGGTATGTGATCTGAATCTTGTTCCATGACGAATCTAGGGACCCACTGTTAGAAAGGGGATTTCTGGTTGGTTAAGACTTGCGCCAGAGCCAGGCAGAAACCACCACTCTAGTCAGGGCAAGGGAGTTACACACTGAAGATAACCCCTGCTCACACCCTTGGTAGCTTGGCACGAGCAGTCAGGCTTATCCCAGAGGCAATGTGTAAAGCATTTGCGCAACACACACACAGCAGCAACAAACTAGGCACACTACAAAAGAAACTCCACACAAGGTTATATCAAAAAATAGCCTTTGTATTATCATAAGCACATTAGACACATAATCACACATTTACACTGTGCCAACTGGAACTAGGTAATATTCACAGGGGATTAAATACAGGACCAGGCCAATCAGGCCACAGTCACAACCATCAGATCAGGTAAGTAAATGCAAAACACAACCAGTAACTACTGGTACCATAATGACCTAAGCATTATCACATTAGCATTAGACACCATCCTAAAATATCATGGGCCCGATTCACAGAACAAACTTAAGACAAAATCCTAAACTTAGTACCATTTTGGTATTCACAGAATACACTTACTACTTCTGGTATTCACAGAATGAACTTACTACTTTTGCGATTCACAGAATAAACTTACTACTTTTGCTATTCACAGAATGGATTTAAGACTACTAACTTTACGTCCGCACTCGGGCCGGAAATTCCGGCCCGGAGGCGGGGCTTCCGGCCCGGAGGCGGGGCTTCCGGGCCAGAGGCGGAGCTTCCGGCCCAGAGGTGGAGATTTTAAATCTCCGCCACTGGCCGGAATCCCCACCTCCGGGCTGGAAGCTCCGCCTCCGGGCCGGAAGCCCCGCCTCCGGGCCGGAATTTCCGGCCCGAGTGCAGACGTAAAGTTAGTAGTCTTAAATCCATTCTGTGAATAGCAAAAGTAGTAAGTTTATTCTGTGAATCGCAAAAGTAGTAAGTTCATTCTGTGAATACCAGAAGTAGTAAGTGCATTCTGTGAATACCAAAATGGTACTAAGTTTAGGATTTTGTCTTAAGTTTGTTCTGTGAATCGGGCCCCATGACATTAGGCAATAAACCACATTACACACTAGGCCTCACAAGCATAAACTCATTATGCATACACATCCTACACACTAACACATTATGTCATAGGGATCAGATTAGGGCCTTGCGCACTACCACATAAAACTGACCCCCAGGCCAACTGGCCTTCTCTAGGGCTCAATGCCCTATATCCAGCAAAGTCAGGGCTCAGCTGTCAATGCAGCGAATTCGCAAGTGCGCAATTGCGCAGGCCTAAATGTTGCTGTGTGGCTGTGTAGGTACTGTAGGCATGGGCACTCACTGTGCCTTCAGGAGCCCCCACTGGGACTCTCTAATAAAGGTGCCCCATGTTGCAGTTGCCCGCTACTGCAATGCAACTGAGGCAATAAAGAATCAGGCACTGGCGCTTCGGTGCCCTCAGGAGTCCACACCGAGACTCTACAACAAAGATGCGGCCAACGTTGCAGCTGCCCGCTACGGTGGTGCAGCTGTGAGCAAACAAAGAGCAGGCATGGGCACCTCGGTGCTCTCTGGACCCCCACTGGGGCCCTAGGAACAAATATGTCCACGTTGCAGCTGTCCACTACGGCGACGCAGCTGTGACAACATCCATAAAGGGGCCCGGCACCACTGTGCCCTCTGGACCCCCACGGGGCTCTAAAAACAAATATGCCCCCATCGTTGGGGCGGCCCGCTCTCTCGCGGGACCGCCCAGACACTAGAACTGGCACTGTGCCTCACATCGATTAAATCCCCCACTCACCGGCTCTCAGTGGGACTCTGCGCTCATCGGGACTCCCCCGTGTCGGCTCCAAGCACGGGCACCACAATACCTGGTAGGAGCTCCATGCACCGGAGCTCTTGGAAGACTCCTCCGGTCTGGCGAGACACAGGCCTCTGTCTCCGTGCTCTTCTCCTGGGCAGCATGCGGGGCTCCCTGCAGCTCATGTGAGCCCTGCCTTGACTCACTGCCACAGGCGCTGTCTCTTGCGGTCCATTCACGCTGCGATTGGCAGCCGGGGCCAATTCCTCTCGTGGCGCAGCCCAGAGTCAGGCAAGTCCGCCTGGCTTCCTGGTTGGGCCGGCCGCGGCTTCTTCTCGGGTTGGGCCACCGGGGTGATCCCTCTTTGGATCTTGGCAGTGATGCGTGGGGGGGGGCACCCACTTCTCATTTAAGTAATCAATGCAGGGTGGGCACCCGCATATTTCAAATAGTACCGACGCGGGGTAGGCACCCGCCAAAATAAAAGCATAAGCGGGGTGGCCACCCACAATTTAAATATACAATAAGCTGGGTGGGCTCCCGCTCGAGACGCAAAGAGTGCGGGTGGGCACCCACTCCACGGCATCACTGGGAGAGGGGATCCCCATGTCGGGATTCCCTCCAAACCGGTTGCAACTTAGCGCTACCCACCCCATGCTCTCCTCCTTCCTGAGGCAGATAAAAAAACATAGCGTTCACGAGACACTAGGAGTTCCCAAGGTCCTGGGAAACTCAAGAAGAAGGTCCAAGGGGCACAGCAGGGAGGCTAGCACACAGGGTCCTCCAGCAAGGAGGCAGCCCCAATGGCGGTTCCTCCTGGGCCCCAGCAGCAGCCAGCACCCAAAAGTCCAGGAACAGCACACCCTTTATGGGGTCACAGCCCCTTTATTTATATCACCTTTTCCATTTGTCTAATCCAGCACAGGGCTTAGGGAACCAGCAAAAACTGGTTCAGGGGGGAATTGGAACACTTTGTCTACAAGGCTCCTCTTCCCCTTTGTCAGGTGGGGGCTCGTCATCAGACACACCACAGGAGGGGCGGAGGCAGCATTCACTAGGGCAGACACAATCCTATTCAGGGACCAGGGACTCCTCCCACCACTCCAAATGCGATGTCCCATTCAGCCTAGGTCTGGCTCACCCTGCCCCTCCTGGAGCCACACACACCCCACCAGCCCCTGTCACTCAAAAGCCAGACATGCAATTCACATCAGGCAGGCAGACGCATAGCACACAGAAAAGTGGCATTTCTAAAATAGTTATAATAAATCTGCGCACACCATTGCGTAGCATTTATTATCACTTTACCAAACTTGACCATGCTGCACCTCTCATTTCAGGAATTACCACTTATCAGGGAATCCCCGATGCATTCCTATGGAAGGGCAGCCCAACAGTATTGAGAAACCAAAATGGCTGTTTGTCACTACCAGGACATGTCACACACTTAAGATACATGTCCTATCTTTTACCTACAATGCACCCTGCCCATAGGGCTAGCTAGGGCCTACCTTAGGGGTGACTGACATGTAGTAAAAGTGGGATCACGGACATGGCACACACTTTAGGTGCCACGTCACAGCGGCAGTAACACTGGCTCACAGGCCCTGCAATGGCAGAGGCCTGAGATAGGTTTGAAAGGCTACTTTGGTGGGTGGCGCAATCAGCGCTGCAAGCCCACCAGTAGCATTTAATTTACCAGCCCTGGTAATATGAGATACGTCTTTACAAGGGACTGACAGGTAAATTAAATAGGCCAAACGGGTGTATACCAATCTTACCATACTTAACACAGAGAGCACACGCACTTTACACTGAACAGCAGTGCTAAAGTGCCCAGAGTCCTAAAACCACCAACACCATGTCAGAAAAAAGGCTAGGAGAAAGGCAAAAAGTTTAGGGATGACCCTGCAAAAAGGTCAAGTCCAACACACACCCACAGGTAAGCCCTTAAGTAATCTTCGGAAAGGGTTGGGACAATTCATGGGTCCCTCCCAGAGGAAGGGCTGGACAGTGGGGAGGATACTCCCATGTCCTTTGTCCAGTTTCGCACCACAGCAGGAGCCAACAACTCCCTGAGCTGGACTGAACTGGAGTATGCAACGAGGGCACCAAATGTGCCCTTCAAGCACTCTCAGTGGCGCTGGCAAGTGCCCCCACCCTGCGCAAATACACTAAATCCTGTCTGGGACAGGATATCTATTGTTCTATCTTCCCCTGCTCGAGCTTGGCTCAGAAGCAGGAGGGCAGAAACGTGCATCTGGTCGGCAGCAGCCCTAGCTTGCTGTCCAGTTCTGGAAGACTAGTACCTGGAGAAATTAGGGCCTCCCAGAGGAGCTTTACAGTGCATGGAATCATATCTCCCACACTGTTTACGGTGCGAGGGTATGATTCCAACATGTTTGATACCAAAGATGACAGGGTTCGTTACAGCCAGTTTAGAGATGGTCATCACGTAATGACGCATGGCCACTCTATATGTCGTGATGGCTGATGCACTTACAACCCAGGAGAATGGACTCCGAAGGTTTTAGGGGTGCCCCGCTCATGCAGGGTCACCCTCACACTTAGGACCCAGCACCCTGCCTTCAGGATTGAAAGGCCTGCCCTAGGAGTGACTTATAGGTTTTAAGTGAAGTGATCTCAGATATAGGGAAACCTATATCTGTCGTAAGTGGTGCTAGCACCAGCTTACACAGGCTGCAATCGCAGGCCTGTAGTCACAATTTGAGTGGTCTCTCATGGGTGGCATAATACATGCTTCAGCCCATGGGAGACCCTTGGTGTTCTTACGCCCTGGGTAGATAAATGAAGCTAATGTGAGTACATTTCTCTCTCTGTCTGTCTCTATATATATATATATATATATATATATATATATGTGTGTATGTATGTATCAAAAAAAAAAAAATACTGAAAATCCATGATAAAATACAAACAAGTACGATGTCTTTATGAATATATTCTCTTGACATTTATAGGCACCTATTGGGCCCCAATAAAAACTGATTATTGTAACCGTTTTTTGGAAGGAATAACCAGTGGAGATTGTTTAATCCTACACACAGTGTGAAAAAGGAACTTTACAAATAACGTCAGGTAATTTGATTCCTGTACTTGATCTCGGGGGGGAAGGGGGGGGGGGGTTGAGATATGACATTAGTGCGATATCTAGTCAGCTGTTCTATATATGATCCTTATCATTCTTTTTGCCTTTCCAAAGTTCATAGTAAAGATCCACATGTTTATGGGATTGTTGGGAAACCCTTGACGAGGCATAAGGATCGAGGTTTCACCCAATAAGTTGGGTTATGAAATATAGAGAGGATTATAGTTGTGTTGTGTGAGCGTTGATGTGTATTAGTAAACATCAGTTTGAGAAATTCCAATATCACTGAGACATGTTAAGCAGGGCTTTTTTGAGCAAACAAAAGTTTGAATAAGTGTAAATTTTATACCACCAAGATATTTAAATATGTATTTTTATGTGTATGTAGGATGTACTATTTAGAGCACATCTACACTTTGTTTGAAATTGTAGAGACTTGATTAAATCTGAACATGTTTTTTGTTTCTTTTCATATGTTTTGTGATAGATTGTATCTAGTGGGAGACATCTATTTCTTTCCCGAAGTAGGTGGTTTGGATCATTAAGAACCCACCAAAACAGGTCGATGCTGAAACGTTTCGACACTAAATCGACTCAACATTGGTTGAAATAAGAGAATTTCTGTTATAAGGTGGTGGTTTAACCAATGTTTGATTAGTGGGCCTTTAATGACGAAAACAAATGTCTATGATATTCTCCCTTTGTGTGAATAGGATTTCTAATGTTTTTACCTAAGCTTGTCTATTTGCATATGAAATAATTTTGGTGTGTATTCTGATTTTTAATATAGGTCTGATGGAACACAGATCTTTATGAATAGCCTGTTTTACAATCTCTTAAATAAAAGTGTATAAGTTGATATGAATTATTTTTTTTAAAACATACTTTATTTAATTTGAAACATTAAGCATCCTGTATAAACCAGCATATATATGTTTTTCATCAGGCTTTCTGCACAGTCGAATTTAAATGCATCCTTGGAAGGTCTTGGGTGCAGTATCGTACATTTTATGCAACAATATACAGTCGTGCTAGGCAGCTCTAACAGTTGAAATTGTACATTTTTAGTATCAAGCGGGCTACCGGACAGTGTTACATTTGTACTAGGAAACCTGGGACGATAATAGTTGACATTATGCTTTAAAACTCTTGCCACCACTCACTCCCTTCCCCTAGCTCAGCTGGCCCAACCCTACCCCTTCATTTAAGTTGATATGAATTTATACAGTGCTTCTTGGTGATATTGGCCTCAATTTGGATGAATGCTTGTGTGGTTTTTAATCAGGTTAGTTTTTTAAGTATGAGTTAAATTCTTTATACCCAAAGGAAGACTTTCTATTTTAAACTGGTTGTCAAAAAGTGGAGGTAACCATGCAGAAGGATCCTACCTTCCTACAGTCGTGCTCTACAAATACCACTTACATACATAAACAAGAAAACATACATTGGAAACATAGTGGACCTGATTCAAAACCTGTTCTGTATGCCTGACTTCAACATGTGTGAATTTTGCTGTAGATGATGACATTTGCGGGTATGCCAACTCCCCCAGGTGGTAACATTTACTCATTACAACTTCAGACTTGGGTCTGGGTGTGTGGGCGGCCCTACTTGCAAGCGTAGGTCAATGCCTGCAAGCTTGCATTTTTGGGAACATTCACATACCAATTTCAGATAGTTTGCTGGCCAGTACATGCAACTTTACTTCTCTCAAGCACAAATGTAAATGCATTTCAATACTAGGAAAAGGCAGGGAATGCCCCCGACATGAACTGGAGCACAAACAAGGGGTCTGTAAACATATAACACAAAATGTACTTTTCTACTGGTGGAAATTTCACATGTTTAAATGTTACAAGCATGAGACCATTTGGAACACTACAAAAAAACTCAAATGTTCCAGGAGTATTACTAGAGTTCTTTGGGAAATCAATAAAAGTGTATTTGACAACAACAATGGACTGCATCTAACGGGTACAATTATTGACTTTTTCTCCTGCTCTTTGTGAATGGGGCCCATTGACATTCATATTTATAATCATGTATCCTAGAAAATATTTCACAACACACAGGATGAGACAGCTTCTGTTTATTGGCAATTTAGCCCACCCTTAAATATGTTACTCATACTGGTAGAGGTCAGCATAATGGTTTGTCACATTCGAAACAAGGAAGGCGTAGTTCTAAGGGCCTCAATTTTAAGTGTATCTACGTAATTATTTACTAGGCGCATTATTAGCTTTCCATCTGAATTCCAACCTTAGAATGGGCAATAACACGTAATATCACGTTTCTCATTACGAATTGTGTCTATTTGATATCATTCGAAAAAAACACATCTCCGTTATTCACTTATAGCCATCTGCATTTCTATATAAAGTTTTTCAAATGGGAGAAACTTACTTAAACACATTTTTCACTATTAGGAAATCAGAGTAAATAAATGTTCATGTGACAACCTACGTTTACGCATGGTTACAGGCTCATGGCAGCTCCCTAATTCTCACTTGTGGCCACTCCAACTCAGGAACTCAACTCCAAACATCATTACCACTGATGTTGTATCTATACTCGCATATATAAAACGTTTTGGAGGCGACACAAGTATTGAAGTAGGTAACAGGACCTGGGGTGTTAGTTTACAATTCAACTGGGTTTCATCTTCCAAACATATTGCCACTAAATAAAAAGTGCAAGACCACAAGCACACGTGAGAAATTGGATTGTGGTTTTACTGGGGCCCTGGTCAAGCAGCAACTGCAATCCTGGTCAGGGTGAGGCACAAGCCAACCCTAAATTGACCTGTACTTACCCCTGGGTAGCTTGGTACAAAAAGCAACCAGGCCTGGGGGGGCGGAGCTTGCTCAGCTGGAAGATGGCCGCACTTTCGTAGAGCTCCGCTACACGCCGCCACCATCCGTTAATGATCCGGCCATATCCCCGCTGTGACTGCCTTCTTCTGCCTGCCCCGATTGCTTCACCTTTCGGCGGCCCTGCGGTAGCGGTTTGATCTCCGCCACACTACCCTACATGGCAGGCTGCGGAGACTGGGGCGCCGCGGCGCGGCTGGGTCCTCCATCCACGGCCTCGAGTTTGGGACTGTCCGCCTCCTGCGTCTCTCTGACCGGCCCCTCCTAAGAGCGGCTGGCCGCCTGCACCGGATGCCCTGTCCTGCTCCACTGTTACATGCTGAAGACCTTCCTGGAGACACAGGGTTGCTGCTGTGGGCCTGCTGGACTTGCCTGGCCCGACGCTCCTTCCCCTGCGACCTTCCTGATGCTGCTGGGCAGCCGGGTCACCTGGGCTGCATCCTTCTGGAGTTTTGCCTGGCGGTGGCTGTTAGATCCTAGTCGCCCTATCCGGCATGGACTGCAGTGCGAGCTGGGGCACCGCGGCGGTGCTGTGCCTGGGGCACTGGCCTCAGATCGGCTCTCCCACCATTCTGGCTGGTCCCGCTTGCACATAGCCGGCTGCCCGCGCCTGCTGTCCTAACTTGCGACACTGCGGCTGGCTGCCCCTATCCACCTGCGGGCCTGGCATCTCCGGTGGCAGAACCGCGGACCCGCTGGGGTGACCTCCCTCCACTCCACTCCACTCCACTCCACTCCACTCCACTCCACTCCACTCCACTCCACTCCACTCCACTCCACTCCACTCCACTCCACTCCACTCCACTCCACTCCACTCCACTCCACTCCACTCCACTCCACTCCACTCCACTGCTGCTGCTGCTGCTGCTGCTGCTGCTGCTGCTGCTGCTGCTATGGGGCCGAGGCACCTGGACTGGTCTGCCTTCCTTTTGGAGCGGTCATTTTCGTTGGAGCCCTGGTGAGAAGGCAGTAAGGTGTGTTCCCCTTCAGCTTGGCTGTGGGCACCTCCTTTCTCTCCTGACTGCCCTGCTGGCTCGTGTCTGGTGTGCTAGGGGTGCTCTACCTCGCATTTATTTTCGGCTGATGCGGAGGCCTTCTCTCTCTCTGGCTGCCCTCGTGAAGCGGGCTTCTGCTGCTGGGACCTGAGGCCATTGCTCAATGCGTGTCTTGGCGGTGGGCGCTTGCGGCCTTATTCCTCTTGGCTACATCCTTCCCTCTGCCCTGCGTCTCACTACAGTCGACTCCATCATGGGCAAACCTGATAAGACTCAGCCAAAGATACACTTCGAGCAGCGCAAGTCCCGGCGCAATGAGGAGGGGGTTGATGGGGCTACCCCTGAGATTGATGCTCCCGTTGACGACCCAGTGGGGGATATCAAACAGATTATCGCTTCAATGCAAAAGGGCCTTACTGCTATAGACTCAAAAATAGATACGCTGGCATACAGAATGGACAGAATCACTGAACGCGTCGACAAGCAGGCAGAGCGCCTGGATATGGCGGAGCGCCGCATTACTGTGGTGGAGGAGGCCCAAGCTGACGCCGACGCTACGCGCAAACAGATGGAGCATGCTATTGCAGCCCTGCGCGACTAGGCGGAGGACTTGGAGGCCCAATCGCGCAGAAATAACCTGCGCATTACCGGCTTGGCGGAGTCCACAGCAACAGGCAATATGGAGCAGTTTGTTGAGCGCCTTCTGACATCTCTCCTGGGCGCGGACACTTTCTCTCAACTCTTTGTGGTGAAAGGGTGCACAGCTCACTCGGGCCCCGGCCCCAACCGGGCGCCCCTCCCCGCCCAATCATCGCCAAGCTCTTAAACTATCGCGACAGGGACGCTGCATTGCGCAGGGCACGAGAAATGAGACCTTTGCGATATGAAGGATCTGACATCTCCCTGTTTCCCGATTTTACCCTCAAAGTGCAGGAAGCACGGCGGCAGTTCAACCCTTTGAAGCGCAAGCTGAGAGACCAGCATAATGAATATGCTATGCTATACCCAGCGCGTCTTAAGGTCCTCTTTGACAGGAAGCCCAAGATCTACTCGGACCCACAGACCCTTGAGAAGGCCTTCCGCGATTGGGAAAGGAGCGGTAAACGAATGAACAGTCAACAGGCTTCTTCTCTGTGGGACGGCGCAGCTGGGTCACTCGACGAGAATGACTGAGCGGACTGTGATTTCCTCCATAATTGTATTTCGGTCCCTAGCTATCACTTAGGGCCGAGTATTGCGCCATGTTGGCCTGACCCAGGTGGGCCTGTTCTTAGTGTTGGGCTGCGAGGGATTCTGCAGTTATGGACTTGTCATGGTGCAGGTCCACTCTACCCCTCCCTGGTGGTTGCTGCTTCCCTTGTCTGGATTGCTTTCAGGACAGCTCTGACATATAGCTTGCCCGCCCCGCTACGAGTCACCCTTTATGGGTTGTGATGTTTAGCAACAATTATGGGACCCCCTTGAACTTTACTTAAGGTCAGGGAAAAAGGGGAAAAGCTTATATGGGTTGTGATGTTTCCCAGTGGGTTGGGCTGCTCCAGGTCGCCTCCTCTCCCTTTAGATTGTCCTACCTGTTCACAGCGGGGCAACACCACTGGCTATTTCGGCGCAGCGGTAGTCTAACTCAGTTTGTGTTGCTGGGCAACATCTGCCCCTTTGTGTTACCCGCTCTGTTGCTTCTTTTGTTGGGGTTTTTGAAGGTGTGATGGATGGTTATGCGTCAAGATGGCTCTTCCATTTTCTGATGCATGGGTGGGTTGAGGCTCGCCTTGCATGGTTAGGGTTTGTAAGGCGTGGGTAGGGGGTGGGTTGTTTATGTGGATTGCTCATTGCTTTTCTACTCTTATTTTTTTGTTTCTGGATCGCGAAGATTACGCTACTGACCATGCCTGGGAGCTTGGGGGTTGGGAACCTGAGAGTCAGTCTCATCCAATTCTATACTGCTTACTGTGCCGGACGTCCTCTTTAGGGCTCAGAAGTCCGGGGATTGAATGACCATCGCAAAGTGCGCAAAATTATCGCTTACTTGAAGCGTAAGGCGATTGATGTTGCTATACGGCAGGAGACACACCTGCAACCGGGTAGTGCTCTTCTCACTGGTAACAGGCTCTCTGGCACGGCTCATGAGGCCTGCTTTACATCTCACTCTAGGGGCGTTTTAGCGTGGCTTAATCCCCAATCCGGCCTTAAACTGGAACCCATACTGACAGATCCGGCGGGCAGATACACCCTCACACGCTGTTACAACTCCACATGGGAATTCAAGATCGGGCGGGCCTCCGACCTTCTGGGGCAGTGATTTTAATTGTATACTTGATCCCCGCCCTGGACCGCTCTAAGGGCCCCTCTCGTTCCCTTTCCACTTCGGCGAAGATGGTTTTAGATGCTGCTCTCCAGCTCCAACTGGTAGATGTGTGGCGGTCACGTTCGCCCGCCCAGGGAGGCTACACACATTCTGCTCCACACAATGTCCATACCCGCATTGATTATTGGTTTGTCTCTCATGCTAAGCTACCCCAGGTGCTCGATTGGTCCGAGAATGAGCAGGGATAAATCGAGCATTCGTGATTACCGTTGCAACTCCTACCCGTACCTCCCCCCCACTTCTATGGCGATTCCCTCCCTACTCGTTATTAGATGCGGTCTTTCAAGCGGACCTTAAGGTAGCTATCTCTGAATTCTTTATGATAAATGTGGGTTCAGTTTCCTCATTTACTACGGTGTGGGAAACGTTTAAGGTCTTTATCCGGGGAGTGGCCATTAGCAAACATGCGGGAGTGCATCGCACTATTCGCGATCATTTAGATCTTCTAGAGACTCGCCTACGTGACTTAGAGGTGCGGCAGCTTAGTGCTGATGACCCAGAGACTCGTGAACAAATTCATAATACCTTGGCTGAATTCCATGAGGAAGCCGACCGTGAAGTAAATCATATGGGTAAATATGCATCGGCTAGAGCCTATGGCGAGTCTAACCGACCGGGTGCCGTCCTGGCCGCATTGGCCCGCCGCCGCTTGGGTTCGGGAGGGTTCGAAGAACTGGAGGATGACGATGGGACGCTCCTCACAGCCAGTGCAGCAATTAACGATTGTTTTCGCTCCTATTATCAAGACCTGTACAGCTCCAAACTTTCCCCTAGTGATGAAGATATTGCAGACTACTTGGAATACATCAAGCTCCCATGGTTACAGAACTGGCACCGGGAGTTCCTGATGCACCCCACTGAGGCAGCGGAGGTCCGCCTCGTTCTACGTTCCATGCGAGAGGGCAGTGCTCCTGGCATGGATGGGCTCACTGTCACCTTCTTTAAGAGCTTCAGTGATCTCCTTGTTCAGCATCTAATCACTCTCTTTCATGAGATCGCGGCTGAGGGCTTGATGACCCCTACAATGCAGGAAGCATTGATCATCACACTATTGAAACCCAACAAAGATCCGCGTAAGTGTTCATCGTATCGGCCGCTCTCGCTCCTCAATGTCGACACCAAGTTATATGCCAAAATTCTGGCGAACCATCTGCCGCCTCTGCTCCCGCAGTTGATTGGTCCTGAACAAGCAGGGTTCATCCCTGGCCGCACACTATCTTATAACCTCCGTACCGTTTTCGGTGCCCTACAATACGTGCACCCTTTGGTCAAGGCCGCAGTGGTCTTTCTCAATGCAGAAAAGGCCTTCGATTCGATCGAATGGAAATTCATGAAGGCTGTGCTTACTCGGATGGGGGTAGGTGCTATCTACCTACAATTGCTTTAGGTGATGTATAATCCACCAAGGGCCTGGGTGCGGACAGGCGATGCGGTCTCTGACCCGATATCCATTACACGGGGCACCCGTCAGGGGTGTCCGTTGTCCCCATTACTTTATGCAGTGGCTGTTGAGCCCCTGTTGCGGGCTTTCTGCGAATATCACGGGCGCAGAGGGCTTCGCTTTCCTAATTATAACCTCATCACCTCCGCTTATGCTGACGACAGTCTCCTTTATATACGAGATCCAGAGACTCATCTTGCTCCAGTGATCCGTGAAGTCCTCCGATTTGGCAGCCTCTCGGGTTTAAGAATCAATTGGGACAAATCTCTCATCTTCCCTCTTACGCCCTCGACTGAGAGATTCCAACCTGACTTTCCCCTGCAGTGGACTCTGATGCGGACATTGTGATACGGGCCAACTATGGTTCAGCTGTTGACAAGCTCTCGGATGACATTGACCGCTAGATACGCCTCCCCTCTCTCTGACTTGCCGAGTTGCCCTGATGAAGATGGTGGTCCTCCCTCGCCTGCTCTTTCTCTTTGTCCATATTCCTATAGTTCTCCCACAATCATTGTTCCGCGAACTTTGTGCGCTGATAACTAATCTTGCGTGGGCTGGTAAGACACAGAGAGTGGCGTTGGACATGCTCATGCTTTCATATGCTGACGGGGGGCTGAATGCTCAGATCCTCGAACTTTATTACAGAGAGCAGGCCACCCATGCATATAGTTGGGTTCATGGGCGCCCCGAGCAGCCACACCTTCAAATAGAGAGCGTTGCTTCTTACCCGCGCCCCTTGCCCTGCTTTATCACACAGCCTCCTTCGCGGCGCTGCGGCATACTGGATTCGATCAATTCGGTGGTGCATGCATGGAATGTGCTCCTCAGACTACATGATGGTGCGCTGTTATACTCGCCTTGCTTGCGAATGGAATGGTGTTCTTGGTTTGTGCTGAGCACAGACAAAGGGACTCTCGCTTTGTTGCGCCGTCTGCCTATTCACACCATGGGCGACCTTTTCCGCAATGGCAGATTTCGCACATGGGAGGAGGTGACTACGGAGGGAGTAGAGCAGTCGGCGCCAACGAAATTCCATTTTTTCAGATCTCGACACGCTTTGCGAGCACTTTTAGGCGATGAGCTTCGGGAGCCCCTAGCCATCCCCCCTCTGACATCTCTTATCCGCACAAACCCCGAGTAAACTGATCTCCCGGTTATACACTTGCGCCCTGGCCACTAAAACTCCCCCACACAATAAGGTTCTGCAAGCTTGGCAGCTGGACATTGGTGCTCCGATCACGGATGAGATTTGGTTTTACTGCTGCACTGTTACCCATCAGATCTCAATTAATGGACAGCATAGGCTCTCACATTTTAAATTCCTGAACAGAGTCTATCATTCTCCCCTACGCCTTTTCAGGTTTGGCCTGCGTGACTCTGAGGAGTGTGAGCAATATCATGCAGCTCAAGCTGACTTTTTCCATCTAGCATGGAGGTGTCCCCCGGTGGAGTGCTATTGGGTCGCAGTCTTCTGTAAGCTGAGTGACATTCTGGGCTGTACCCTTGCCCCTGATCCTCTATTAGCATTATTGGGCTATACTAAACCGCTACGAACACCCATATACAAATTAGCGGCTTTCAGCCTTCTGTTAGCCAAACGTAGATTGGCGATGCGCTGGATGAGGGGGCCGTTGCCCACAGTCACGGAGTGGGAACGGGATATGGTCTACTGCAATACTCAGTCTGATGTTTATAATGAGATGCTTTCTCCCTGCAATCGTCCGAAAACTTTCTGGGGCCTCTTTGCTCAGTATCAAGCAGCTGAGCTCGATAGAATACCTACTCGATAATTCTCCTGTGACGCGGATAGGCACGCAATCATGAGCATGATGGCCCTGCCCGCTTCTTCCCCTCCCCTCCTTTGCTCCTGCTTCTGCCAGTGAGGGTGCGTCTTTCGTGGTGTTTATATCCCCACCTCTTTTTGTTGTATACGTCCCCAGTCTTCCCTGTGTTGCCCCTCTTATGTCCAATCTCCTTATCTCCTTCCCAGGATTATGATGGTAAATTATATTGTCATTAGATCCTCTATTATTTGCTCCAGACATTAGCAATCCACGTTTTATGTAAAAAAATATTTTTTTTTGTTTGTTAACTTTTTGCGGTTTGATTTTCACATATGTTGGTTTCCTTGATTTACATTTGTATTGTTGGTTTCTGAAAATGCAATAAAACTATAAAAAAATAAAAAAAAATAAAAAAAAGCAACCAGGCCTAACTTAGAGGCAATGTTCAAAGTATTTGTGGGACACCTCAAAAAGTAATAAAGTGAAAAACACCACACAAAAAGCATCCCACGCCAAGTTAGAAAAATAGAGCAAAATCTAATAACTAAACAAGACCAAAACGCCAAAAATGCAATCAGTAGAATGGGAGTTGTGAATTTTTAAAGAATAAAGTCCAAATACCACCTAAAAGCAGAAAGCGCCAACAGTGGGTATCTGGTTGCACTGGACCGGGTAAAGTCAAAAGTTCAGGCTTCCGCGATGGAGCACCAGTTGGATCCAGATCCAGATTAGCCCTGAACTTTTACCTTGTCAAGTTTTGTGCCAGGAGTCCTGGTCACGTTGGAGAGGACTGCGAGGAGAAAGGAGAGTGTCGCGGGAGGCTGTCAGTGTGGAGAGAACAGCAGGCCAGGAGTCCTGTTCACGTTGGAGAGGACTGCGAGGAGAAACGAGAGTGTCGCGGGAGGCTTTCGGTGTGGTGAGAACAGCAGGCCAGGCATTGAAGAAGGGCAGGCGGAAGCTTTGCCTTGGCAGTCCCCAACAAGCAGTCGATCCTGTAGTGCCAAGAGAAGCGCTGATGGTGCTTCACGCTGAATTTCAGTGCGAGCTGAGCGGTCTCGGTATGAATGGCCCGTTAGTGGCCATGAAGAGCCCATAAGCTTGATGTACGGTCACTGAGCCAAACAGAGCGTCCAGGACCTGGACCCCCGCTTGGGGGTTGGAACTAGCTGCAGTTGGTTCAGGAGTTGGTTGGGAAGGCTTTTATGTCCCTGATGCGGAGATCAGAAGACCAGCAGACTAGCCCTTGGAGTCGCTCTGGGGTCCAGTGATCAAGATGAATTTGCAGGTCCAATTCTTCCTCCCCAGGCAAGAGGGCAGCAGGTCAGCAGTTATTTTAGAGCCGAAGTCCAACAGAGTGTCATTCTTTGTAGCAGCACAGCAGTCCTTCACCTGGGAGAGTATCTACGGGTCCAGAAGTGTACTGAAGAGTTGGTATCGGAGGTCCCTTTTTTATACCCTGGTGACCTGCTTCTTGAAGATGGAAGAAGCTTCTAGACAATGGCTTTGAAGTGCTTGGAATTCCCTGCCTCCCCTGCCCTGGCTCCAAACTGACTGCAGTAACAACGTAGGATTTTTAGGCCATTTGTGTGAAGGCAGAGCACAGGCTATTCAGTAGTAAGTAGGGCTGGCTGCGCCTTCTATCCTGTCAGCAGCAGATGGCCCATCCAGGCACACCTAATGCCTCTACTGTGTGACTGTCTGGGAGGAATTAAAGTCTGTCAGCTATACCTAGTCATGTGACCCACGACAGCTACATATAGACACAAACTGCCTAAGGGCAGGAAAATGCCAGCTTTCTAAAAGTGCCACATTTCAAAATTCTAATTTAAAATCAGACTTTACCATACATTAGGATTTTAATTTCCCATTTCCAGAGACACTAAAAATGTAATGGTTACCTGGTCCCATTTGAAAAATCACACTTATAAAGTTTAGTAATCTAACCACAATGTTTTCCTATGGGAGAGGTAGGCCTCACAGCAGTGAAAAAACTTAATGTGGTAGTTTTTCACTACCAAGACATGTAAAACTTAAAAGTGCTTGTCCAACCTTTTATTTACACACCATCCTGACCTATGGGCTACAATAGAGCCTACCTGAGCTGTGACTCGTATCTAAAACTAAAATAAAACAGAAGCCGAGTTCTTGGGAGGTGCCCGGCGGGGCCACCCTTGGTACCAGCACCACTATGTGGACCAGGGACTACTGGAGGGCTCAATGACCCCCAATTCCAGCATCTCAGTCACTTCTGTTTTGATGCTGGCACTCACTTTGTCAGACACCCAGTACATTTTGTTTTTGACAGGCAGGCTGTCCCCAGGATCTATGTTATAGGTACACAAGTGTGTAAGCCCAAGAGTGAGGGAAAATGGGGAGGCACACTGTTCAAGTAATTGAGGAGTCCCTCTGCTGCTCTGAGGTCAGGGTAAGGAACACGTTGACACCCTCCACTGACCTATCCTTCTCTTTAGATGACAGGAGATCAGGGAGAGGTTCACGCTCCTCCTGCCCAACATCTGTCACTAGCAGCATGGTGACCTCTAATAGTGGGGTTTGAGGCGGTTGAGATGGTGTACTTGTAGGAAAGTAGGATCTGCTTTTATGTTTACCCCCACTTTTTGCTTGATGTAATGCTGTTTCTGACCAGTCTGACTGGGATCCTGCCAATCAGGACCCCAGTCTCTGTGCTTTCTCCCCTAAATTGGTATGGTAAGTACTTGGGTACATCCCAGATTGGACACTGGTGTACTCTTATCAGTCCCTAGTATAAGGTACTAAGGTACCCAGGGCATAGGTACACCAGAAGTTCCCCATGGACTGAAGTGTGTATTATGCCACCCATGGGAGACCACTCAGTTTGTGACTACAGGCCTGCCGTTGCAGCCTGAGTAAGCTGGTGCTAGCACCATTTACGAACAATATAGGCTTTCTTATATCTAAAGTCACTGCGCTTAAAACCTATAAGTCACCCCTAGAGCATGCCTTCTAATCCTGAAGGCAGGGTGCTCGGTTCCAAGAGTGAGGGTGCCCCTGCATGAGCAGGACACCCAGACAATCTACGGAGTCCATTCTCCCGGGTTGTGAGACAGCCAGATAACATATAGAGGGGCACCATGTCATTACACGATGACCATCTCGAAACTGGCTGTAACGAATCCCATTATGTTTGGTATCAAACATGTTGGAATCATACCCCACACCATAAACAATGTGGAAGGTATGATTCCATGCACTGTAAAAATCCTCCGGGAGGTCCTCAGTGCTTCTGGTACCAGTCTTCTAGACAAGGACAGCACAACATGGAGCCAACCAGAGGCACAATTCTGCCCTCCCGCTGCTGAGCCAAGCTTGAGCAGGGGAAGGCAGAACAATAGGTATCCTGTCACAGGGAGGTGTGACCTCCTCCCAGACAGGGTTTAGTGTATTGGGGCCGGGTGGGAGCACTTGCTAGCGCCACTCAGTCAGCTTGAAAGGCACACTTGGTGCCCTCCTTGCATAGTCCAGTTCAAACCAGCTCAGGAAGGCATTGGCTCCCGGTCTGGCACGAAACTGGACAAAGGACATGGGAGTATCCTCCCCACTGTCCGACCCCTCTCCTGGGAGGGAACCCTGAATCGTCCCAACCCTTTCCTTGGGGTGCATCCCAGGATTCTTCATGGGACAAGATTAATTTCAGACATCTGTTCTTCAACTGTCTGGGCACTCGGGACTTCGCTCTGGCCATCAAAGCAGCAACTGGGAAGACTCCTGCTGCTCTAGATCTTATCGCCCTGTTCGTCTGCTGCAAAGTCCGTGCCTGTGCACCATACATGAACCTTCCAAGGCCTGTGGGCATCCAAGGCACCTGAAGTAATCTCCCTTGAAGTGAAGGAGTAACTTCCCCGCATCTACAGGCACCACAAATAAGCTGACCGATCTGCTGATCCTGGGATCCCACGGACTACGAAAGGCTCCGCAACACAGGTTGTGGTTCCTCTCATCCCTCGAGGCCTGCCCTGTCCTCTCACCAAGTTTGAGGCCAGTATCGCCTGTCAGAGCCGCAGGAACCAAACCCCTGTGACTGCATCAACTTGCAGTTGCAAAAGCTTGTTGGATTCCTCCCAACAATTTCTTTGGGCTAGCCCCAACCGCAAGCATCTCCAGTGACCAAGATCTTCATCCTCACTGCATCACTTGCACCGTGGGCCTGCATCTTTGGTGAAATGCTAGGGGTCCTCTTGCGACTCCAGTGCCTCCGGCCTGTGGGTCCTCTTGTGGGTCCTCTTGAGGGTGTCCTTTGAAATCTTCGGGCTCCCCTGATTGCTCGGGGCGTGCCCTGACTCCTCTGCTTGTGGTGAGTCACCTGGAACTTGCTGGTCCAAACACTGCACCTTCTGCGCTTTCCACATTGTTTTTAGTTGCCAAGGTTGTTGGTGCTCCCGTTGGACACCGACCCCCCAGCCATCGACATCCAACATGGGACAGCTCGTGAATGGCTTCTGGTCTTCCACAGCATCGCCTGGTCCTCACAGCTGCAGCTCCAAGGTCACCGTCATCTCTCCTACAGCACTCGACATCGGTGGGCATTCATCTTCCGTTCCCCCGGTCACTCCTAAGTGGCATAGACTCTGTCCCCTCTGCTTGCAGGTACTTCTAAACTTGAATCGACCTTTGGATTCCACCGGACACTTTCACCTTCCCCAGCAGCGGCATCTTCCTGAAGTCCTCCAATTGGTTCAACTGCGGTTTCCGACGCCACTTCATACCAATGCACCCGGCTTCCCTGGTGTAGGTATCCTAGTTCCTAGGGTATATACGGGAGGGGTGGCTCTCCAACCTTCTGTCTTCCATGGGGTTTCTTCACGGGTCACTGGGAAGGGTCCCTCTTTAAAATTGTAACCGCGACTTACCCATTGACTTGTATTGAACCTGCAGAAGACCCGAGCACCCCCCCCCCCCTCCCCCACTGAAAGGGAGCAAGAACCACAGGGTAGTGGCTATACCGGTTGTCTGCTACCACAGCCTGGAGAAATGTATTAGGTATCACCTGCTCAGAGGACACCCGATGACTCCCGACAGTAGCCATACCCTTAGAGCCTCCACCCTCGCCCCATTGATGGTGATCTACTGCCTATACTTTGAACTATTAGAAGGCATGGGGGCTCTGGGCTCCATCTCTGTATCACCCAAGGACACTAGGCTAACCTCACTAGTTTCTCCACACAAACTGGGACCACCTCCTCTCCATGCACTACGCTGGCTATCCCCTGTGACTTCCCACCACAGGGGGGGGGGTGCCCTCTTGGAGCACTTGACATACACTTTCCAGTTTCCTGATCTGTGGAGCCTTTCTTCTGGTGGCCAGATTGGGATTGGGACCCTATCACCGGTGATCTGTTCGGGGGGGGGGGGGGGTGTTGAGAGAACTCCTTGGCTTTATCTCCCCCCTTTTTCTTCTGTTGGAAACCCTGACCACGCTTTTGGGAGTCAAACCAGATGCCCTCCTAGACACTCTGGTGTTGACCCAGAGGTTTCCCTCCTTAGCAAGCTTCCTCGGATCAGTAAGCCTGCTATCCACTAGTTATTGGTGCAGTTCTGGAAACAAATATTGAGCATGTGTTCCCTCAGAATTCAGTTGTACAGCCTAGTAAAATCATCCACATGGCTGCCCTCTCACCCAGCCCTTCAGTGCCTTGCTCGCATAATCCAAGAAATCCACCCAACATTGCATTGGGAGCTTGTGACTGTCCATCTACTGGTACCTCTCAGGGGTAAGCCCATACTTCGCAACAAGAATTGCCTTCATGGGGACGTACCTGGTCTGATTCTCTGCCTCTAGTCTCAGGAGTGTGTCCCTCTCCACCGTGGGCATGTGTTTCCACAGGCTACCCCCCAGTACTTCTCTGGGATCTTATGTACCCTGAGTGCAACTTTATAAACAGCATACCACTTGTCTGTATCATCTTCCACCACATAGGTAGTGTAGAAAGCTGGATGTAGAGTTGTCAATGTAAGGGAACACTATGCATAAAGTCCAGATGACCCATATGTTTACAGGGTTCACTTTAATAATCCCAAGTGCTCTATTTGTGGTAGTGTGGTCGCACAGTTTAGGCTTATTAGAGAGTTGTATAAAACATTTGTTGTACACACACAGTCAATTGATTAACAGACTCAATAAGAAATTCGAGGCCAATTTATAAAAATAAAATAGAATTTTATATGAATTTAGACACCAAGATCTTTAGAATAACAAGTACTTTCAGAGTAATCAATTTTTAGAAGAGTACAGAAAAATGAGATATGAGCAGCGAATGTGGTAATAATATTCGATAGGAGGAAAAACATATGTGGCAAACAGACACTTGCAGTCGAGGTTCGGATGTGCTCTTTTGCACTGAAGGTGCTAGGGGGCCAAGGTCCAAAGAACTACCAGCAGTTTTGGGTTACCTATCTTGGGGTGTTCAGGTGCAGAGGTGCTGGTCAGAATGGTAGCCTCGAGCGCTACACTTGAGAAGTCAATGGGGAGCTGAAACAAAGCCTGCAAGGAGGGACTTGAGGGCAAGTCCGGGTAAACCCAAACGGGGGGAATCAGGTCATGAGGAACCCTAGGTCAAGGAAACGCAGTCAGGATTGATGACTTCGGTCTGCGGAGCTCGAGTACAGACGGTCTAGGATGGCTCGCCACTGGGGGTTGAGGCTCTCACGGTTGTTGGTTGATTCTGCAGAGGAAAAGAAAACAACAGCAGGGCCACTCTGGTCATAGATCTGGTCTATCCTGAAGTCCCTTGTCAAACAGGAGGATTTCAAAGGCGGTGGCATCCTGTCTGGACAAAAAAACAAGCATTGGCTGGTGCAAGTGACCAGGTACTCATGGTATTGGTGCAGGAGGGCTCCTGGAGGGTCTATCATTTCAAAACATGTCAGAGAGATGGAGGTGACTGCCTATAGCCATGAAGACCTCCTCCTGAAGTGATGCTCCCTTGGTAGCCCAACTGCCCAACTGCCAGCAACATGGCGAACTGAACTGATGCAGTCAGTGCCTGCAGATGCAGGGCGATGGCTCTTCCACCCCAATGGAGATGATTGCTGGTTGTTGAAGTGCTGGGCAGTCCTCCAAGTATTAGGGATGATGCACAGCTGCAGGACGAGTCGGATCTTTGCAAATGTCAAGGGGGCAAGCAGCCAGGTAGGGTTTGGCATCAATTTCGGAGCAGGTCCTTAGTGGTTGCGGTGTTGTCTCTTTTTTTGTCCTCTTCAGTTCCCAGGAAGTCGAATCTGAGGGCGGTAGTAGCCAATGGACGACATACCACTAGGGCGACTACCCTGCCCATATGACCACTTCCCGTGGGGAGTGGGCAAATCCTGACCCAAAAACCAAGATGGTGAAACCATTCTTTGGCTGTTCACTTCAGGTAGTCCACCTTAGGGGTGTGATTAGCCCCTGAGAGAAACACACCTCCTAACTATCAAATTTCCCGCCTGCTCTGGTGTCAAATGGGCCCCCAGGGCAGAGGGTGGCGTTCCCCAGGTCTGAGGGGAAGCTGAGGTTGCATATTAAAGGTGTCAGAGGCTTTGAAATGTCTGGCCTTGATATGCTTTATTATTAGCCATCCTGCTGGAGGAGGTGGGAACACTTTCTGCCAAGCAGGCATTGTTTCCTGGCCACTAAGCGCAAGCTCTCCCTTGCAGGGGGTGTCTGTGGTGAAAGGCTGGAAGATACCAGTCAGCCAACACACTAAGACTAGAAGGGTTACAAGGGGCACCCCTTAAGGTGCCCTCCGGGTGCATGTCTTCATAAATCCGATAGTGGGAGCAGTATGGAATTATTAAGACAAAGTGTTTGATACCAAACAGCATTATTTTCATTGAAGCCATTATGAAGCTGGGTAACTTGTAATGCCCAGTACATGCCTTTAAATTAGCCTCCTGATCACTTGCTAATTAGTAATGGAACTAAGCATCACAGGCACGTATCTGCTCATGCAAATGTACCCTCACATGTACAATTGTGCACCCTGTCTTAGGGCTCTAAAGGCCTGCTGTAGGGGTGAGTACATTTAGTACATGCAGTGTACTTTGGCATTCCACACAGGGAGCGGGCAATGTCGAGTTTTCAGAATGGTTTGCACTATTTTACGCATCCTGCAGTGACAGTCTGCATGCAGTTTGAGTGTGGGTCCTGTAGGGTGGCGGAATACATGCAGTAGCCTTTTGGGAACCTCTTTAGTACCCCTGGCCTGAGTACCAGGGCCTTACAGGGGTGCTACAGTCTTTGCCAATTGGGTTACAATTAAAATTGGTATTGTTTTAGGGAAAGAGCACTGGCACTGGGGCCTGGTTAGCAGGGACCCAGTGCACTTCCAATCAAAAGAATCAGTACCAGTGAGCGAACAAAAGTGAGGGTGACCATGTCAAAAAGAGGCACTTTCCTACAGGTAGGTAACCAGCTCCTGGGGTATGCGGTCTCTCACCTCTCCAGCAGACACTGTTGGTACGCTACCATCATCACTGTTGGGTCGTACAGGTTGCCTTGCCTTTAGCTACAGCTCCATCATGCTCTTTTCTATCACAGCCTAAGCCTTCTCCTTTGCCAAGGTCCTCCCAGCCAGAGCCCTCCTTTCCTCCTTTTCCAGCTTTAATTTGGCCAGCTCCAGCTTGAGCTTTCCATCCTCCCTCCTGTCCTCCAACTCCTGTGGTGTCAAGTTCCTGGAAGACACACTGCTCCCTGCACAGGGAGTGATTTCTAATCCTGGGGAAAATATACTCCCCATCAACAGGCTGCATTCCAAGATCCTCCTGCAGGTCCTACTCTGATCCTTCCTCATCATCCTCTCCCTCCTGGTAATCTATTAGCAACTGGTGGGCCTTTGCCCATGCCCTCAAAGCCTTTTGAAGCTCTGACTTCCTGGTGCTCATTTTGACGCGCAGCCCCCTCTCCTGGCAAAACTCCTTGACCTCAGCCACAGTGTAGCTCTACAGACTGGTAAGCTCAAACTCTATAATTGCAGGTTTGGCCACAGGCACAAACAGTCAGGTAGGGTAGGAATTCATTTAAAAAAAACATGGCCAATAAGGGAGAATTTCAAATTCAAATTGGTCTTAGATATGGGATGGTAGGATACACAGATTCACCATATGACACTGCAAAAACACAAGTCCTATCCTCATTGCTGATCACCAATGCGAAACATTGAGTTGTTGGTTTATTGGAGTGTGCCCTGGTCATATAGCAACCACAATCCTTGTCAGGGTGAGGCACAATGTGTAAAGTATGTGTGCAACACTTCAAACAGTAATAAAGTAAAAAACACCACACAAAAAGGATCTCACACTGAAGCTAAGAAATACATAGAGCAAAATGTAATAATTTACAACAAGACCAAAATGACAAATATCCTATCAGTAGAACCAGAGTTAGGATATTTTCTCAAGAATAAAGTGTATGACAGCACTTAAAAGCAGAAAGCGCCAACCGCAGCTCGACCACAACGGAGCATTGATATACGCTTACTAAGCCACAAGAAGGGTCCAGGAACTAAGGAGCACCACTTGGAGGTCAGGAACGTGCTACAGCTGGGTCCAGGAGCTTGTTGTGGAGCCTTTTATGTCCCTGAGGTTCGGATCAAGAAGCCAGCGGACTAGCCCTTGGAGTCACTCTGGGGTCCTAGGTTAAATAGTAGGTTTCAGGTCCAGTTCTTATTCCCCAGGCAAGAGGGCAGCAGGTCCAGCAGAGTGGCAATCATTGTAGCCTCAAAGCAGTTCTTCCTGGTAGAGTATCTGTAGGTCCAGACAGAAGTTTCCTCAACAGTTGGTGTCTGAGGTTCATTTTTATACCTTGGTGACATGGTGCTGGAAGGTGGGAGAAAAGTCTATACAGTGGCTTTGAAGTGCATGGAATCCTGTCTCCCCTGCCCTAGCGTCAAGCTGGCTACATGTGGGGTTGTTTGTGTGAAGACAGCACACAGGCTGTCCAGTTGTAAGTGGGGCTGTGCTTAGCTCTGTCCCCAATCTGGTCAGCAGATGGCCCATCCAGGTACATCTAATCCCTCTATTGTGCGACTGTCTGGGAGTAATTCACAAAGTCTGTCAGCTACACCTTACCATGTTACCCAAGACAAGCTACAGGCACAAAAGGGCTAACAGCAGGAAAATGCCAACTTTCTAAAAGTGACATTTTCAAAATTTTAATTTAAAATCTGACTTCACCATAAGTTAGGATTTAATTTTTTGGGAGATTTTATGCACATAAACATCAATAAAACTGTTGCTCTTCTTAGATTCACATCAAATGTGCAGTGTCACTCAGATCCCTGCCCCTCCCCACCCTACACCACTGCCCGCGGGCCTGCGTCCGTGTCTGATAAGTCTCATCCTTAACCCTCCAGGCCATAGTGTGTTCACAATTTCCTCCAAATGTTCTCATATTTACAGAGGCAGTCTCTAGCTGTAAATGTTGTAGCCTTCATTTTGCCACATCAATCCATGCCCTTTGCCCAAGCTGCCAAGGATGGGATGGTAGGGGAATTCAACTGCTTGGCTATGCCCTACTTGGACACTACGGTTCCCAGTCCTACCAGCAACCTGCCAGCCCTGAGTACCCCTATATCACCCTGCATACCAGGAAGCGCAACCCTGGGGTGAGCCTCAATGTGGTTCTCACCACCTTGGAGAAGGTATTAATGGCTGTGGTCCAATAATTATGTATAATTGGACATGACCACACCATGTGGTAGAAGTCTCCTTTCAGATCCTAGCACGTATAGCTGGCAGGGGTTCTGGCTGTAGGAAACTGTGTTGGCAGGTCTGCCATTGAAGTCAGTGTGAAATGGTGCATTCACCTTTCACTTAAAATATAAGGCTTTCCTTATATCCCGGTAACTGCACTTAAAACTTAAAATTCGCCCCTATGGTAGGCCTTACAGCCCACAGGTAGGGTGCATGGTTCTAAGTGTGAGGGTATTCTCACCATGAATCGCCAGATCAACGCTGTATCCTCCGTGTGTTTCAACACCCTCCGCATACTTTGCAAGATGTTCAAGTGGATCCCACCCCCCCCCGACTCCAGGAAGACCATCACTCATGCACTCATCACCAGCAGACTGGACAACAGCAACACCCTCTACGCAGGAATCAACAAAAAAAAACTCCTCCGCAAACTCCAGACCGCCCAGAATGCCACAGCCAGACTCATCCTCGACATCCCACGACACAATCACATCACCCAACTCCTCCGTGACCTCCACTGGCTCCCCGTCGAAAGAAGGTTAACCGTCAAGCTGCTCACACACGCCTACAAAGGCCTCCACAACACCTAACCCCAGTACTGCAATGACCGAATCTCCTTCCATGCCCCCAAGAGAAACCTCCACTCAGCCGACCTCACCCTAGCCACCATCCCTAGTTGCTACAGGACCAGAGCAGGTGGAAGATCCTTCTCCTACCTCGTAGCCAAGACCTAGAATGAACTCCCCCTTCACCTCCGACAAAGCCAGACACAACACCTATTCAGAAAGGTCCTCAAGATCTGGCTCTTTAATTACCGCATAGCTGCTCACACCCCTCCCACCCTCAGCACCTTGAGACCCTCACGGGTCAGTAGTGTGCTTTACAAACCATGATTGATTGATTGTGTCATGCACAAGCAGAGACACCCCTACAAATCCAAGAGTCCATTCTCTGGCTTTGTAAGTGAGGGGAAGTCACTTTAAAGTATGTAGTGGACACTGGCCAAGTTGAGATATCCAACTACATAATGGCTCCAACGAACCCTGCTATGAAACATGTTGGAATCATGCAACCCCACCGATTCCAGTGTTTGTTGCATGATACGATGTACTGGAGGGGCTCCGCAGAGGAACCCCCCCCCCCATGTCTACCTGTGTAGGCTTGCAAGGTCTGTGTGCAAGCTACTGCTGCTGCTGACCCCAGACATTGTTCTGCCCTCCTGCTGCTGAGCTTAACTTGGACAGGGGAAAGCAGAACAAAAGATTTCCTGTAGAGAGCCACCTCTCCTTTAGAATTAGGTGTCTTAGGCCAGGGTGGGGGTGCTCCCGAGCACCTAAAGACTGCTTTGAAGGGCACATTTGGTGCCCTCCTTACATAAACCAGTTTCCACGAGTACAGGAGTTCTTAGCTCCCGTGCAAAGCTACACAAAGGAGAGAGGAGTGACAATCCCCTGTCCAGCTCCTCCCCTGGGAGGTGCCCAGAATGCCTCCACATGGCAGCCTGATTCAGACATCTTAAATCTTGGCGCCTGGGAGCATATGACTGGTTAGGTCCTCAGAGTAGCGTCCGTGGCCCCCTCTGATAGGTGGGTCACTGCAGGTGTCCTTCTCGGTTTAGGGTTACTTAAGGACTCCCCTGAGGTTGGGTCCCTAGATTGGTCCTGGACACCGTCAAGACCTGTCTGAAGACACTTCTGCTGCTGGACACTGGACTCTGCTGCTGGATCGAGCCAGACAACAAAACAAGACTGCTCCTGGTAGGAAGATTGCTACTGCAACTTCGTCTCCGTGCTCTTCCATTGTCTGCAACTCGGTGGCTGTGCATCTTCCCACGACTCTGCATGAACTGAAGAAACAAGGAATCTCCCTTGGAGTGAAAGACTCGCTCCCCTGCATTCGCAGGCACCTCAACGTCGACGATCGGTCCGTTGATCCTGCTGTCCCACAGACACCTCCCAGCTCTGCGACACAAGCAGCCTGACCAATTTTCCCTGCAATTTGGGAGATTGTAATCCCTCTCCAGCCGACCTGAAACACATCCCTGTGCACCACATCTGTTTGTCATTGCCAAGGCTTGTCAACTTTAACGACAAGGTTTTTGAGCTCCAAGAAACCCTAGCCTCAAGCATCGCACAGTCCCAAGACTATTGTCCTTTCTGCATCTCCGGCGACATGGGCATTCATCTTCTGTATGCTGCTGAGGCCTCCTTTCGACTCAATGTGCCTGTTGCCAGAGGGTCCTCGATTCCTGCTGGCTCTCCTGCGTGCTGAGGGCCGGCCTGGGTCTGCAACCAAGCGTTGCTTCCTGCAACACAACTGTTGTCTTTGCCAAGGCTTGTTGGTGGTCCTTCCGGCCACTGACCCTCCTGCCATCTTCAACCATCATGGGACAGCCCATGGACGGCTCCTGTGCTCCCGCATCGTCGCCTGAGCTCCACAGCTGCTACATCAAGACCTTGCTGCTACAGCAAGCACCCCCGACAAGGGTGGCATCGTGCTACTGCTCCTCCTGGAAATCTTTGGGTGGTTTGGACTCTGTCCCATCTGCTTTCAGGCACTCATCAAGAATCCACAGTTGAGATCCACAAACCTGGTCCATGAGATGCTGAACCCGCCGGCCTCCCAAAATCCTCTCTTGACAACAGGCGTTCCAACACCAATTTGCACCTATGCACCGGGGCTCCCTGGAGTAGGTATCCTGGTTCCCGGAGTATCCACCAGTGGGGGGGCTTTCCAACCTTCCTTGATCCAACTGGTTTCTTTGGGAAGGGTCCTGAAACCATAAAATACCAACCACAACTTTCCCCGAGTTGTCCCATGCACCTCTGCACCCGGGCACCTGGTGGTCTCTAGCTACTTACCTTAGGTACTTCCGAGTTTCCCCTGGCTTCTTCATCCTCGGCTATCAGTCCTGGTTTGATACTCACTTCTCATTCAATTTTCTTTGTATATGGTTTGGCCCCCCCCACAGGGGCCAATGTGTTTTCTATGCTTTACTTACCTGTTTTGAAGTATATTTCTATGTGTATTGATATCTCCAGGTAGGAGATATAGCAAGGTAGTTTTAGTGTTGTGTTTAATAAATACAGAAATATTTTTCTAACACTGTTATGGTTCTTTCTTGTGTGTAAGCTTCACTGACTGACTACGTGGTAATGTACTCGCATTACACCCTCCTGAATAAGCCTAAGCTGCTCTCCACGGCCGCCCCTTGAGAGCTGTGGTTATCAGGGACCACTACTACTATCATTAAGAATTGCCTGGACTCAGTACACGGTGCCTCACCAATAGGTGTACACCATAAACTGAGCCAGCCTCCTACACAAGCGAGTCAGAGAGGTGTTAGGTATGCCTGATCGAGGCATCTGAATTGCACCAGTCAGAGCCTCACTGATATTGCCAGGGTATGGGGGTGCCATGCATGCATCCCTCCATTCGGCCTCATCCAGTGAGACTACCCACTCCTCCCACTTTTGCTTCAGGGGACAAAGCAGGTCGAGTGAGTTCACTACCAGGGTTTTATGAATCTGCAAGACCCCACCTCTACCCAGATGGCCCATAAGCAATTGCCCCTCTAGCAAGCTATGCTCTGGGACACTATCTGAGTCCCTTGAAATTCATAGAGCGTGTGGCGGAGCCGAAGGTACCGAAATGATTGGGAGCCCGCCATTTGAAAGTTCGAGCATAGGTCTTGAAAGTCTGTATATGATCCCGCTCCCATACATCCCCCACCTTCAATAGTCCTACTTAATCCCCGCCTCTAAAGCCCTCGAGTTTCGAAATGTCGGCCATCCTACAGCCCTCCAATAAGGGAGTTAAGTGTAAGCCTGTGATCCCTGCCGATCCATCACAGGGCTGCCCTCCACACCCGAGACAGTACCTTTGTAATCTCCGGGAGGATACTCATTACTGTTTTCAAGTCCAGGAAGGACGGCTCACCCTTCTATGAAGGGTCTCCACATCCCCCATGCATCCATTCATTTATGGACAAGAGTTTGTCCGCCCAAGAGTACAACGTATTGGCACACTTGCTGAAGGCTACTCTTCGGAGTTTAACGGCCCATATAAATCTGCGCCCCAAGGCCGCCATAGCACTGGAGAAGGCTTGTGGAATGTGTAAGGGATAATTCTGAAAGACATACAAAAGCCTCTGGGGGGTTATTTTGAAAAGTTATTTTCTACCCATAAGATTACGTTTTTCCCATCGCGCCATGTCTCCCTAGTCCTTCGCGTCAAAGGACAGGTTTAGACTCCAGGTGAGGTCCGACTTCCAGGAGATGTAAATCCCAAGATGTTGAATGCTAAGGCAACATATCGGGATCTAGGATTGCAAAGTTTCGTGCCAGTGGTCTCCCCCAAGGGCACCAAAAAGGACTTGTCTCAGTTGACCCTTAACCTGGAGGCCACCCTGAAGAAATCTAAAATATGGAAGAGCCTAGGTCTCGTTTCAGCCGTTTGGGACAGGAACAGCAGAACATCATCAGCATAGAGGGCTAAACCTGGGCATCGCACTGGATCCAGACTGCCAGAGGCTCTATGGCCAAAGCAAACAGGGGATGCCCCGCCCAATGGGGAATTTACAAGATAACACCCTATTAATATGTACCCAAGCTTGTGGACCAGCATAATGGACTCCAACATAGGCTCGGTATTTGGGTCCAAATCTCATCCTAATAAGGATTTCCTCCAGGAGCAACCAGTTGACTGTGTCAAATGCCTTCTCAAAGTCTATCAATAGAAAGGCCGCTGGACCACCCATGGCCTGACTGCGCGCCAGTGCTAGTGCAACCTCATACAATGTTTGGTGGGCCAGATGGGGATGATCTGTAGCAGACTGTTGGCTAGGAGTTTTGCATATACAATACACACTTGTATTGAGGGCAACCAGGTTTGAGCAGGACTACTAGCATTGCCAGATCTATGTTGGCAGGAAAATGGCCTTTGGTGCTTGCTTTGGTAAATATGTCTAGAAGGGGCGGGAGGATGTCCATCCAAAGCTTGCGATAATATTCCACTGGGTAGCCCTGGTGTCATTTCAGAGTTTAGATAAGCCAAAGCGTCTCCCACCTCTTCAAGTGTTATGACTTGTTCCACACCTGAAGTGTCTGCCACAGTCAGCTGAGACATCGGTTGATCAACAATTCGCATTCCGGGCAGGCCTGGGCCACATACAGCTTTTCATAATATCGACAAAAAACTGCCACAATCTCTTGTGAGTCCTCAACTATTTGCTCAGCCTCGTCTGGATATCACCCTAGCCTCTGTGTCTTTCATAGCCAGCCAGTGTAAGAGCTTACTCAATTTGTCTCCCTACTCCATCCAGCACTTTCGGGCTTCCTCCATGCATAACTGGTGCAGTGATGTTCTATCGAGTGCTGACTTAACATCGTAACTGTCAACTTGCATGGATCCCCCCACACCAATATCGAAGCCTTCAGGGTAATGCAGCTCTATTTTTCACAGTCCATCCCCCTAGCGTAACAGTGGGCGATACCCCTCATTGAGGCCTTGCATGCCCCCCACAGCACCCCAACCGATTCCACTGTGCCCTAAAGTCTAACAAGGCTTTTAACTCATGAGTCAGGTATTCGGTAAAATGATCGTTGACTAAGAGCCATGCATTAAGACGCCACACTGGGCGATCTCCTGTATGCGGGGTACTAAAGTTAGTCAGGACTGGAGCATGGGCCGATATCCCACGGGGAGTCTTTGTGACCCAGCAGTATGCAGCACTGATAAAACTAGCCTCATCTGAAGTCTGTGTTAACACCCTGTCCTCGACCCTGGAGCTCTTTAATTCTGCCACCCCAATCAAGTTTTGGATCGACTAATCAGGATTAAATCTGGACCCCCAATGGATCCATCCCTTCCTCATGTCATTACCACTCTGGCTCCAATACTTCTTGCCTCCATTACAGATCTATGCAATCTCTCGTATAAGTTGGCAACTCTTCCATCAAAATGGAAAACTGCACGGATCAGACCCATTCCTAAAAAATCTATGGCGGATCCTATAGATATGCAGAACTATGGGCCTATATAACTGCTTCCTCTCATCGCCAAAGTTTCAGAATCAGTAGTAAACCATCAAATGGTGTCTTTTTTGGAATCCAACTCTTTGTTGGATCCCTCCCAATCAGGCTTCCATGCCTCTCATAGCACAGAGTCAGCATTAATGGAGGTGACCAACACAGTTAGACTCACTTTAGATCAGGGGAATTCAGCTGTGGGAATTCTCCTTGATCTATCAGCTGCTTTTGATACCATCTCCCACCCAATTCTAACTCAAAGATTGGAGGAGATCGGTATCAGCGACAGAGTTCTGAACTGGATGGAATTTTGTTTTATCAGAACGAACTCAGAGTACATATTGATCCTAATCATTCTAAATCCATGGTCCTGGATAAAGGGGTGCCACAGGGATCGATTCTGAGCCCTACCCTCTTTAACATAAATGTGGCTCCCCTTGCCAGGCTTATCAGGTCATGTGGTTTTGACACAGTCTAATATGCTGATGGCACGCAATTGGTCATCACCACGGACTTCAACCCAGAACTTACCAAAGTTAACTGTAGGTTAAAAATTGCATCATGAATGACTGTTAACTTCCTTCAGCTCAACTCCAGTAAGATGGAGGCCCTACTTTTTGGAAGGCTTATTTAATTTGGTCCACCGACTGGTGGCCATCCGAACTTGGATCGTCTCCAACAGCTAGCAAATTGGTTAAAAATGTGGGTGTCTTTCTGGACGGTAATCTCCCTATGAATCAACATGTTAAAACCATCACTGGAACCTGTTTTGTCCAATTTGCATGATTAGGAAGGCTTTTCATTGGGCTCCTCTGCCTGCTAGGAAAACCCTGGTCCAGGCGTTGATAGTGAGCCGCCTGGACTATGGAAATTCCCTTATGGTCGGAATTAATGAAGGCCTTTTCTCAAGACTTCAAGTGGTTCAGAACACAGCAGCCTGCCTCGTCTGTAATTTTCCTACGCAATCTCCATTTAAACCTGTGTTATGCTACCTTCATTGGCTTCCCATAAAAAAGCGTGCACTCATCAAACTTATGTGTTTAGTCATTAAATCACTACACAGGAAGGAGCTAGGTTATCTTAAAAACAAACTGCAGCCTTATATCCTGGTACGCCGGCTCAGATCCAGCGAGCTTTTACTATTATGCCCCAAACGTATCCCTACAGCCAAATATGGTGGCCACTCCTTTTCTTTCTTGGCTCCCTAATACTGGAATCAGCTACCCTTACCTCTTTCTTTTTGCTCAGACATAATCCTCTTCAAGTAACTCCTGAAAACATGGTTGTTTGATCTTTAATCACCAAATGGAACTGTGACCTGTATTTGACGGCCTCGGCACTGAGAGATCCCCTTGGGGATGTCTCAGTGCGCCTAATAAATAAAAAATAAAAAAAAATACAAATAAAATAAAATGCAGAAGATCAGAGGCCAGTCTAGGCGAGACAGGGATACATGTCCTGCTGATGCATGGGTGTATTCCTGTTTCCCAGCATTCCAAAAGCACCAGGAATCGCTGAGTCCCAGCCCTTCCAACCATTCTGCCACGCCTTTCCTTTGCCTCGGGGGGTAGGGGAAGCGGCCGAACTCTATACCAGTCCCATATCATCAATGAAGTCTCCCCCCACAATAGTCACCACAGGAGGCAAGGCAGCCATCAGGTTTCTAAGGGCCCTTAGGGCGGATTGGTGGCTGGCTGGTGGGACATACACACTTATTAAGCTGTAGGGAGTACCTTTTAGAGATTCTTCCAGGATCACATGCTGGCCCTGATCGGCCCATGTGACCCTAGTTACTGCCAGAGGTAGTGCCCTGTGTAAGAGAATGGCCACTTTGCAGGATCCACGTGTGTATTCCACATGGTACACTCTATCGTAGCCCCTACAGGCCAGGATGTGGCAAATATGTCTCTGTAGATTGGTTTCCTGGAGCAACAGGACCTTAGGCTTATGTTGCTGTGCAAATTGGAGTAAGGCCCCTCTATTTTGGTTTAGGAGATCGTTGAAATTCCAGGTTATGACCAAGTGTGTCTCCATGGTGAAGTGACAAAATGAATCTCTGCAAAAGTTGTCTGCCTTTAGAGAGGACCAGAAGGGACATAGTCCGGTAGTGCCAAAGCATCAGACGTGTATGTGAGGCGGGACCATGCGATGCGCCTAGAGTCAGCGAGCAACTAATTAGATAAAACAAGCTAGAAATTTGCAAAAGAAAAACAAACCCCAATCACCCCAACCCACCCCACCCTTTACTTCCCACCCTGTAGAGGCATTTGTACCATCCCCAACTGAAACATAGAACTAATTGAGGGGGGGAGGGTGTACTTAAATTGGTTGGACTGAACACCAATCAACCTTCCCACAAGGAACCTTAATTAGTAATGGTGTCGAAGGATACAGTGGTGCTGGCATGCAATACAAATTCTCCCAGTCAACATTGGAGGCTCAGCACAGGTTCGAGCCCTGGTCTTTGGAGGACTGTGGCTGTGATCCTGGCCCATTGGCCTTCAGGCAGACCCTGCCCTTCAGATTCTGTGGAGGCTTCCGCTTCCGATTGCCCTCCGAGTCTCCGACACGATTGCTTCCGGTGCTGCTTTTCTTTCGCTCTCTCGAGCCCATGGCCTGTTGTCTTGGACAGAGTGGGCAACTGCCACGGCGGTGGCTGATTGACAACTAGAATTTGTTGTTCAGTGAGCAAGGCACAGGCTTCCCTTGGTGAATCAAAAAAATACAGTTTTGGGAGTCATGAACGATGCAAAGTCTGGCGGGGTAAAGAAGCATATGGGACACAGGGATAGAGCGTAACTTTACTTCCATCTGATTGTAGGATTTGCCTTGATTTTGGACCATTTGGTTGTAGTCAGGGAGGATCATTATGCGTCCCGATTGGAACATCAAATGAACTTTCACTCTGGCACCCCACAGGACGGCATACCAGTCTCTGTAATTTAGTAATCATGCTATCAGCGGGCGGAGGCTTTTGGGCTATTGATCGATGGGCTTGCTCAAGAATGAAGCAGAAGGACAAACTTTGTGTCAATCCAAGTTCGGATTCAGTGCTACAGAAAAGTCTCTGGGGCTGTATCCTCGACCCCTTACGGTCTCTGCGGCGACGGAAAGGAGCTCACTAGAGCACGACTGCCATCGTGGCTGTCCAGGCCACGCCCCAATAATTTAAGACCTCAGATTTCAATTCCAGAGACACCAAACATCAAATGGTTACCTGGTCCCATTTGGAGATTACACTTCTAAAATGTAATAAGATAACTCCAGTGTTATCCTATGGGAGTGGTAGGCCTCAAAGTAGTGAAAACGAATTTGGGAGTTTTTCACTACCAGACCATGTAAAACTTAAAAAGTACATGCCCAACCCTTTAATTACTCAGCACCCTGCCCTATAGGCTAGCTAGGGCCTACCTCAGGGGTGACATATGTAATAAACGGGGAGTTTAAGGCTTGGCAAGGGAGTTTTAATGCCAAGTCGTCAAGCAGTTTAAAATTGCATGCAAGCTGCAATGGCAGGCATGGGACATATTTTACAGTGCTACTTAAGTAGGTGGCACAATAGGTGCAGCCCATTGGTAGCATTTAATTTACAGGCCCGAGTATATTGTATACCATGCTACAAGGGACTTATAAGTAAATTAAATATGCCAATTAGGTATAAGCCAATTTAACCATGTTTTAGGGGAGTCAGCACGAACACTTTAGTACTGGTTAGCAGTGGTAACGTGCAAAGAGTCCCAAGGTCAACAAAAATAAGGTCATAAGAAAATGGAGGAGGTGAGGAAAAAGGTTTGGGGGAAGACCACCCTAAGGCTGACAGTTCTAACAACATGGTATGCTTTCTTTTTATATAGGGTGGGGATGGCTGAATGAATATGGAATAAGAAAGAAGAGAATTTCTTTATGCAGATGACTGGCTTTATTTCTATCAGAAATGAATTATTAGCTGGTACCACCTGTGAATGTTATTCAAGATTTTCCAAATATTCTTTTATTTCATGCATTTATATAAACAACACACTTCAAATGTGTTGGGATTAAAATTTGAGTTTAACTACGAGAAGCACTTAAATTTATATTCCGATCTAGGTTAGCTCTTGTTGAGCTCTAAATTCTCACTCTTACTGAAGGTTAACATTCTTAAACAAGCTTTGGCAAAGCCAATAGGTCTTGCCTATGCAAGAACTATTGGCTTTTCCAATGTGTTTTAGCCATGTTGTACACCAGCGTAGCTGCAGTTCAGCATGGCTACATTAAAGTGGCATAGAGGAGAGTGGTGTGGAGTGGAGTGTCGTAGAGTGAAGTGGCATAGAGTGGAGTGGTGTAGAGTGGCGTGGCGTGAGAGTGGAGAGTCATGGAGTGGCTTAGAGTGTCATGGAGGGAGTAAAGTGTTGTGGAGTGGAAGGGCATAGAGTGGAAGGCCACAGAGCAGAGTGGCATAGAGTGTCGCAGAGAGGAGAAAAGCAGAGTGTTGCTGAGTGGCACAGAGAGCAGTAGAGTGACGTGGAGTGACAGAGGGACTTGCGTACAGTAGAGTCGACTGTCGAAGAGTGAAGTGTCGTGGAGTTGCACAGAGTGTAGTGGCATATACATGAGTGGCAGAGGACAGTATTCTAGTGTGTCATAAAGTGGTGTTGAGTGGCATAGAAGGACTTGCATGGAGCATTGTAGAGCAGAGGAGAGTGTCATACAGTCGAAGGGAATAGAGTGGTGAAGAGTAGAGGAGTGATGTAGAGGGGAGGGGCATAGAGTGAATGGATGTAGAGTGGATTGGAGCATCATAGAGAGAAGTGGAGGGGTGTAGAGTGGAGAGGCGTAGAGTGGAGAGGCACAGAGTTGAGTGGAGGAGAGTCAAGGAGCATAGAGTCCAGAAGCACGAAGTTGAGAGGCATAGAGTCTAGGGGCATGCTGTAGAGTAGTGTGATGTGGAGTGTCATAGGTTGGAGGGTTGTAAAGTGGAGGGTCAGAGATTGAAGTGGCGTGGAGCGTCATGGAGGTGAATGGAGTAGTGGCACAGAGTGAAGCTGAGTGGAGTAATGGCGCAGAGTAAAGTAGAGTGGCACACAGTGAAGTAGTGTAGAGTGGAGTAGTAGAGTGTTTTGGAGTGGTGTAAAGTGGAGGTATGTAGTGTGGAGCATGCATGGTGTGGTAGCGTACTACCATTTCAGACAATCCATTTAAAATTGAAATAACCACTACATTTGAACAGACGCATGGATAAAACTATAGAGCGCATAAACAATGTGTGGAAATCTCATCATCTAGAGTATTGTTTTGTTCGTATTAAAATATTTGTTTCCACCACACTTCAGAATTTCAAAAAATATGCTTCATTTGTGCTTTCCTAATTCTGAAATATCAGCACAATTCTTTTACAGACACCTACATGTTGTTACGCGCTAGAAAAAGCTAGTCTTTTCGCAACCCAAGCTAAATTGCTAAATAAATCCTCTCACTTTGAAGTCAGGGAAAGAAAAGTAGAAACCAATCTCCCCAGGAAGACAGAGTCTAAAATTCAACCTCTGTCTATAAATGCACGTAAATGTAACAAGACAAGATCTGAAAGTGTAATGGATAATGTACATAGATCTGATTTGAGGAGTGCGAGCTTGCCAGTAAAAAATAAAAAAAATCTTTATTACAGTCTTTAATGTATGATAATACAGGAAAAAAGTCTAAGATGTTAAGTACCATGAGGCCGAGCTTGGAGGAAGAATTGGATAGGTGCCTCTTACGTCAATCAGTAGATATGGATTAAAAAGCAAGAACACTTTCTACCTAAATTGGAGAAAACTTGAATTCCTTCAGTTAATTTAAAAACTGTATTAAAAGAGTACCACTTCTATTAAGAATTAACATATATTTTCCTTGAGTGTGATAGGGATGCTGCAGATTTAGAATGACTCTTACTGGTCAGTGTAAGTGTATCAGAATGTAATTTTACAGACGGTAATATTTAACCATCACAACCAAAGCTCAAACAAAAGAGGGCAAGAAACTTTTTTTCAGAAAATGGAGAGATCAGGAAGCATCATTAATGTCATCGCTATTGGAGAAATGTCTAAGAGAGTAGAGTTGGAAAAATGTGAATCATGTGAAACAAAAATAGTGGCCCTATAAAACCCCCATTTTGGGCTGTAGGGATAACAGGCTGAAAGTTACATTGACGTAAATGGCATTGCCTCGCCAAGTGAAGAAGGAACAAACATGTTTTAGGACTGCAAACAGATGTGGGATACGTGGTTTTGAGGGATCTCAAAAAGGAGAATGAATAAATGTATGGAATGAGTATACATTTTTCTGGGAGCTACTGACACATTTTGTCTCAGTTGCTCTAAGACACCCTCCTCTACCTTGCTCTTAGTAGGTTGTTAGTAAGATGCAAAGAGCACTGCTGCATTCCAGCAAAATACTGAACTGATTCTTCTATGTAGCAAAATGATACAAGTGCAATGGAAACAAAAATGAAGCTATGAGATATTTTGCAATGATATGAATAATATATTGGGGACAAAGTACCCATTAATATTGTTACAAATGAAGTGGATTTCCTCAGTGGGTGATTTTTATACTAACAAGTTCATTTTTTTAAATTTGTTACACAATGCTCAAATCCCAAAAGGGCCCGTATCACAACACAATGAGCTTCTATCACACATACATAAACTTCGTGTTTAATTTTAGAAGTTGAACATTGTTATCGAAGCTTAAAGGATAGACATTTTAGTTGCCCACCTGACACTGTTGAAACACATACACTGATCCTAACTGGCCAACACTGACGAGTTTACTGCACTTTAGTGAATTCTGAAGGCTTTTGTTTTATCTGTATTATCTGTATTGTTTAAACAAAAAGTAAATATTAGTGTGGGTCGTTTCATTAAAAAAAAGAAATCTATTCATAATACTTCACCCTTGAGTATAGAACTCCTCTAGTCGAAGTTATTCTGAAGTATTAATGCATTACAACCATGATTCTCTTTAGGTGGCAATTACATCAGCGCTTTAAATGAACTGACATTTAAAGCAGCGCACGGTGTGAAAACTCAATTCCACACTGAATTTTGAAAAATGAAGAAAAGCAAAACATATCTAGCAGTGAAACACATATGTGATTCTACTAGTATCAGACGAACAGATTGATACAGAACAGACATTTATTTCGAGAGGACTCTGTAGGCTAGCACTCAAGCGCACATTAAAATGTAAGCCTTTTAGGTGGAAACATTTTTGTCAGGTGCATGCATGTTTTCCTCTTACCCAGTATCCTTTAGTACATTATATGAGACTATGATCTGTCTAGGCTACTTTTTCTATCTTAAACTATGTATCAGTCTCTTTACATGAGGAAATTCAACTTACTATGGTTTATATTGATGCACTTCCTCTAAAACCTGCCTTGGCTGAATATTAAGATTTATTCTTGCAGGTAAGTCACAAGAATAGGTAGTGCTGCAATGAGGAGACTAGGTGTTCAAGTAATACCTCATCGCTATGTAGCTGTGCCGGTCGCAGTCTGTCTGAAGAACCCAAGCACTGGTAGTCTGCAACATCATTCCATGACCCGGATACCCCACCAGCACCGCCTCATCGTCCCCTGCTGCCCCCAATCCTACCTCCCACACTTCAGTGCAATCCTGTGACCTCTCTCCTTTCTCCCCTATTAGACTGTACAGTCTTATTAATTGTTTCACCTTCTCAGCTGTTCAGCTTTTCAATAGGACCTCGTACTCTAATCTCCCTCTGCGCAGTGTACACACACACACACACACACACACAATGTGGAATAGATTCATCCCTTGGCGATCCAACAGTGGCACGGCTGATGCGGTCTCACTACAGTTAATAGCTTTAATATATTTTGTTATATTTTTTATTATCCTTTCTGCAATTGTCATTATAAAATAAACACAATGGCACCTGTTCAAACAAAGTAACAATGAAACGCATAGGACAATCTATTAGTGACTATACAACCAAAACCCAACAAAGAATCAGATCATTTTCCTAGCACACTGCAAATAAACAGGAGTTCAGAACACCAGAGGTGTAAACTACGGACAATGTTCTCAATTGATATTTACTTTTGAAGTTGATTTGCAAGTGGTTTGCTTAAAATTAAGATTCAGACAACGATAGGACCGAGGCAAGTTAGAACAGTTCAGTCAGTTGCTCTAAGAAACGCTCCTGTCCCTTGGTCTTAGTAGGTTGACAGTAAGATGCAAAAAGCACTGCTGCATTCCAGCAAAATATTATACTGATACTTCTATGTAGCGAAATGATACTAGTGCAATGGAAACAAAAATGATGCTGTCAGATTTTTGCAATGATATGATGCAACATGGGAGGAGGTTTTCGTTTTTACTTGGACTGTGCATTTGTACTGCTCTCACCAGCTTTTCTCTGGTACTCAAATGTTTCTACTTGTTTTTAAGAGTGGTGGGGCAAAGCCTGAGGATTTTTGCAGAAGTAATCCCTGTTAAAAGAAGCTCAGGTCAGGCAGAAATGTCAACTTGCCCATGTCAGGTCTAATTAGCTTAGTCAAAGCGGTCTCGTCATTGCTTTCTGATTGGTGTGGTGCTGGATGTCAAAAAAGTAAAAATCAGACTACATGAACTATTCATAAACCACATGTGAAAACATAAAATCTATGTTTGTAGGGGATGGTGGCCAGCCCCTTGTGTGGTACAGATGATGGTCAAATTCTAATGTGTTGACTAATGATGAAGCTTGAGCATTAGACATGCGGGCGAAGCAGGAAAGTACAAAGCACAGTCTATATGATGTGCTGATATATCCACATCAGACTCAATTAAAAGTAGCTATAACCACACAGGTTTCTTGGCTAAATAATGGATTCATAGATGTCTTAAAGTATTATCTTTTTGCACATACACTACAAAAGAATGTATGCTTGTATGACATTTTCCATTGGTGTGTCATGATCACATCAATCCATTGGTGTGTCCAAGTCACAAAACGTTTCTCGAAACCATACCTAGCTGCCAAATCAAACTAGCCATTTGGCAGGATGCCATGACTCTGCCAACAAGCAAGTCTAGCAAGCAATGATGCTGATATAATGTGCAGGCAAGCAATGTCAAGCCAACAAAAAGCGCAACATTAGTTATAAAGGAAGCCACTGGTTTTAATTTGAAGCTTAGACACATGATGTGGGGGTTTCACTCGATCCAATTCATACTGAAATCAGCGCTAAGGAGCAGTGTCTATTCTCCCTAGCTATTCTTGCTTTGAATGTTAATTTCATTTTTTTCTTCCAACAGTTCTGATATAGCACATCCTCAGATATATTGTGCTTGCTCAGTACTCATAAGTTTATTGCGTAAGCAGTGAGGCATTATTGGAATCCAGTTGCACATGTATGCCATTTCATATACTGTGCATTCATAAATTGCCCGAAACTAAGTCTATAAAACAGAATAGCTCAGTGTGATTATTTATGAGCCTCAAGAGGTTGTCTGGAGTTCAGTGGCGTAACCGAAGTGCATTAGCTAAGACTCCCTCCTGAGGCAAGTTGTTCTTGCTAGTAAGCAAAAGCAGGCAAGAGGAATGAAAGAAAACTTAACTGTTTCTTGATCCAGTATAGCTTGATGTGTAGATATCCTTGGGCAACTGAGAGTGATTCCTCCGTCTCGAGGCCATGGATTGGACACTTGTAGGGCGCCATTTGGAACGTTGGCCCTTCTGGGATCCGGCATGTCGAAGTTTCCTTACCTTTCCTGTCACAATTTGTTTTTTTGTGAGACACAGGACACAGAAACTTGGTCCAATGATCTAGACGTTTATTTATTTACCTAGGCTCCACTACAACAACAATGCTTGTAGTTGGCTCTAGTTTTCAGCCTACTTGCAATGAATGATGCCCAAAGATGCCACAGGTATTGCTGTCTGCTCACCTGCATATGAATCACAATCATTCACAAGAAGCATTCCCTGCTCCTATTTGAGATGAACAACAGTCTTCCCTTGCCATGCACTAAGCTAAGAATCATTTTTACCATGGGGAACAAAGTGTTAAATAACTGAATACTGTAGAATGTGTGACTAAGCACAGCAAGGCTCATCCAAAGTGGGTGAGTTAGTCACTCCAAGGACAATAGTGAAAGAAAGGGAAGGGAACATTGACAAAGGAAAGCACATCTCAAGAACTGAAGCACAAGTTACTTACCTCCGGTAACGATATATCTATAAGAGACATTTGTTAGTGATAGATTCCTTACCTTAGAATTACCCCCAGGCGTCAGACTGGATCCGGCAAGTTTACGTCAGCAGTAACCCTGCCCGTCGGAAGGTGGCATCGTGCGGCTCCTTGTCCGTCGTCGTGATCGCCGGGATGACGTCGCAGCAGCTACTTAGATGCCGCCCTCGCGCGGTGAAGTCAGTTCTGTACATGACTTTCCGCGCCAGGAATGCAGAGCCAATCAAGATACTGACCACTGGTGCATTGAAACTAGGGCCCTGAAAGGGATGACCGTAACCCTAGAAATCAGTTTGCAGAATGGGGAGGATGGGTGGGGTGGTAAGGAATCTATCACTAACTAATGTCTCTTACAGATATATCGTTACCGAAGGTAAGTAACTTGTGCATCTGAAAGAGACACGTTAGTGATAGATTCCTTACCTTAGAATAGATATCCCAGCAATACTAACCCCGGTGGCGAGTCTGCGAACGAAGATCACACCAGAAAATCACGGAGAACAGAACGGCCAAAGAAGCAGTCTCTTTGAACTTGGCTGTCAAGGCAATAATGCTTAGTAAAAGTGTGCAGCGAGGCCCATGTGGCTGCCTGACAGATGTCTTGCAAGGGGACACCACGTCCCAATGCAGTAGAAGCTGCTGTAGCCCTAGTAGAATGGTCGCGCAACCCCCGGAGGTTCCTTTTTAGCCAGAGAATAACAGGCTTTTATACACAAGATGTCCCAGCAGGAGATAGTCCTCTTGTGTACAGCCCGGCCTTTCTTGGCACCTCCGTAGCCAACAAAGAGCTGGTCAGCCACCCGGAACTGTTGTGCGCGATTCAGGTAAAATGAAAGCGCACGTTTTGGGTCCAGACGTTGGAGCCTCTCTTCCTCTCTGGAAGGGTGCGGAGGCAGAAAGAAAGTGGGCAAGGTGATAGTTTGCCCGATGAGGAAGTGAGTAACAACCTTTGGCAAGAAGTAAGGACGAGTGCGGAGCACAACCTTCTCCGGATGAACAGACAGAAAAGGAGGTTTACAGGAAAGAGCCTGGAGCTCACCCACGCGCCTAGCGGAGATGATGGCAACCAGGAAAGCAGTCTTCAAAGTTAGTAAACGAAGAGGACAGTTGTGGAGCGCACATCAAATAAGTAAGAACCAAATTCAAGTGCCACTACGGCATCACAAACGGAATAGGAGGGAAAAGGTGAGTAATGCATTTCAGAAATCTACTTACAACAGGGGACTTGAAAAGAGAGGGCTGATCAGGAAGCCTGAGAAAGGACGAAATTGCAGAAAGATAGCCCTTAATAGTGCCCAGAGCAGAGCCCTGCCGGGCCAAAGAAAGAAGGAACAAAATGAATTCTGAAGAATGCCAGAATGATATCACAGACTTCAGGAGGCAAGTCAAATGGAATCAACTGTCGCCGCTCAATCTCCATGCATGGAGGTGGAGGCTGGACAAGTTCGGGTGGAAGACCATCCCCTGCTGCTGCAACAGAAGATCTTCCCGAAGAGGCAGTCGGATCTGAGATCCACGCTCATACGGAGTTGCTCGGGATACCAAACTCGTCGAGCCCAGTCCGAGGCCACAAGAATGACTTGGGCCCGGTCATGCCTGATCTTCTTCAGGACTCGGGGTAGAAGTGGTATAGGCATGAAGGCGTACAATAGACCGCAACTCCACTTGTGATGAAAAGCGTCGCCGAGCGAGTGCTGCCATGGAAATTCCAACACGCAGTACTGCTGACATTGCGCGTTCTCTTCAGTGGCGAATAGATCTAACCAAGGCTCTCCATACTGTTGAAAGAGACCTTGCGCCACCTCAGAGTGAAGATGCCATTTGTGATCCATTATGCACCTGCGGCCTAGTTCGTCTGCCCTGGCGTTTATAGAACCTGCCAAGTGTTGAACCACCAAGGAAATGCCTTGACGTTCCAGACATGTCCAGAGACGCAAAGCCTCCTGCCCGCCTTGCTTGTTGCAGTACCACATGGCGGTGGTGTTGTCTGAACACCTGCACTACTCTCCCCTTGACAGAGGGAAGGAATGCCTTCAGTGCAAGTAGGATCGCCCAGAGCTCCAGAAGGTTGATATGGAGCCAGGGCTCCGCCGGAGACCAGAGGCCTCTGATCTCCGCCTCTCCCATGTGGCTGCCCCATCCCAGGAGGGACGCATCCCTCACCACAGTGTGCTCCGGTTGGGGAAGGGAGAGTTATCTGCTGCTGACCCAATGCTGGTTTGTGAGCCACCACTGCAACTGTTGGGCAGTGCCCTCCGAGACCTGGATTTACTCTGACAGTTCCCCTTGATGCTGCGCCCACTGGAACTTCAGGTCCCACTGCAGAGTCCGCATATGCCATCTGGCATGATTGGTCAGCAGGATGCAGGAGGCCATGAGGCCCAGCAGCCTCAAGGTTATCCTGACCGAAACCCAGGGCAAGGCCCGAAAGATCGGAATCATAGCCCAAATGTCCTGGACTCGCTGTTCGAGAGGATAAACCCGAAACTGCGCTGTGTACAGAACCGCTCCGATAAACAGGAGCTTCTGAGAGGGAATCAGGTGTGACTTGGGCACGTTGATGGAGAACCCCAGCAAATGCAGGAGGTTGGCCGTAGTCTGGAGGTGGGAGACGACTGACTGGGGCGAGCCCGCATTAACAACCAGTCGTCAAGATAGGGGAAGACTGAAACCCCTGATCTGCGCAGAAGAGCTGTGACCACCGCCATCACTTTTGTGAACACCCGAGGGCCGCTGGTAAGGCCAAAAGGAAGCACGGTGAACTGAAAGTGCTCGTGGCCTACCGTGAACCGCAGGTAACGCCGGTGGGCCGGCAGGACAGGGATATGAAAATAAGCGTCCTACAAGTCCAGCGCTACCATTCAGTCTTGTGGGTCTAGGACAGACAAGACCTGAGCAAGTGTGAGCATCTTGAACTTCTCCTTCCGGAGGAAGCGATTGACATTCCGAAGGTCTAAGATGGGACGCAGGCCCTTGTCATTCTTTGGAACCAAGAAGTAGTGGGAGTAACAACCATGACCTACTTCTGGCACCGGAACGCGCTTGATGGCCCCCTTGGCCAAGAGGGCCGCAACTTCCTGCCTTTAGAAGTGCCAAGTGATCCCCCGACATGCGGTGGTACTGAGGTGGCATGGCTGGAGGTGTAGTCTCAAAGGGGAGGGAGTAGCCCCTTCGGATTATCTGTAAAACCTACCTGTCTGAAGTGATGGTGCGCCAGTGGGGGAGGTGATGGCGGATCCTGCCGCCCGTTGTTCTCATTTTTTTATTTTTCTCAGCCAGGCGTGACGACGTAGCGCCACTGTCGTGGAAATCGCTCTGCCCAGTGAGTCGGCGGTGTCAAGGCCACAATGAATCGTGAACTTGGCTGCATCTCTCCCTTCAGCAATAGCTTGGGAGAGCACCGTCCGGGCCTCCTCCGGACACTGAGGCAGCACCTGCACCACCATATCCCACACAGAGTGGGAATAACGGCCCAAGAGGCATGCTGTGTTCACAGACCGCAACCCTGACTGGCGAAGAGAAAATCTTCTTCCCAAACTGGTCCAGTTTCTTGGATTCCTTGTCCGGAGGAACGGAAGGGAATGCGCTAGGGGATGCAGAGGCTTGAACAACCAAGCTCTCAGGGGTAGGGTGTTGGGAGGGGAAAATGGGGTCGCCCGGGAGATGGCATCGGGCCACGATCCTATCCACAGTACCTGTGTTGGGCCTGGACCAGGTGCCCAAAAGAACGTCTGAAAGTGTGTCATTGAAGGGCAGCAGCGGCTCCGCAGAGGAAGCTGCCGGCCGAAGCACTTCTGTCAGGAGGTTAGGCCTGACAGCCACTGTAAGGAGCTCGAGGTGGAGAGCCTCAGCTGCCCTACGCAACACCACTGAATAAGTAGCACCCTCCTCCGTAGCCACAGTAGAAGGAGACAGTGCAGCAGGTTCTGGAGAAAAATCCAGTCAACCTGCGTCCTCCAAATCCTCTGCCCAGTCTGGGTCTAACTCGCATTGGGCTGCGAGAGGGTCTTCAGACCCCTACCAGTCCTCCCTGTCCTCCGTAACCTGCAGGGCAGGCGGAAAAGTTAGAAATTCCCCATCGGCGTCGATCGAAACTGGTCCGGCACGTCTCCATTTTGGGGTGGAAGCCGGGGACGGCATCGGCCAGGAGGTGGGCAGACGCCGGTGGCGGTGCCGTCAATGTTGGTGGAGGTCATAGGAGGTCTACCGATGTCTGTGATCTATGGGGGTCTCGTTGTGCCGAGGCCGGAGCCGTTGAGGACGTCTGGGCCAGAGCCGACGACAAAGAAGGGCGAGGACCCCCAGTCGAACCGGGGGGCCCGAAGGCGAGCCAAGGCTGACAGGAAGTCCTGCAGCTGGGCCGGAGTTGCAGACTGACCCGGGAAAGGCCGGTAGGCCGTAGGCAACTGTGCAGGCTCCGCCGGAGCTGCGGAGGTGGCATTACCCACACCCTCAGCCATGTCGCACGACAGGCTAGGGGAAGGTGAAGAGCGACTTTGCTTCTTCAACTTCTTGTGCTTCATCTTACCAGACCCCGAGTGCGAAGACTTCATCGAACGATGATGGCAGCTCCGCGTCCAGTCCCTCAACCTCTCATGGGACCGAGACCTTGAACGGCACGGAGCCGACTCCCGGGCCTCAAGCAAGTTAGGGACCGCTTCCGCAAAGTTTTCGGAGCCATGGCCCGTCATTCGAGGCACGACGTGGGGTCATGGTCACGCACCAGGCAGTAGAGACACTCGCAGTGAGGGTCCGTCACCGACATCATGCGGGTACAAACCTCGCAAGACTTGAAACCGGGCATCCCTATAACACCAGGAGTCAAAGACTCAAAAGAGACAGACACAAAAGACACAAAATCTCAGACAAAAATTGACTGGGGGTACTGCTCTCACCTGATCTGCGCTTGCTGGCGCGGAAAAAGAAAGAACTGAAATCAGCGCGCAAGGGTGGCGTCTAAGTAGCTGCCGCAACATCATCCCGGCAATCACGACGCCTACGACGGACGCAGAGCCGCAAGACGCCACCTTCTGATGTACAGGGGTACTGCTGATGAAAACTTTATGGATCCAGTCTGATGCCTTGAGGTAATTCTAAGGTAAGGAATCTATCACCAACGTGTCTCTTTCAGATGAGAAAAATGCAAGTAGTGGATGCAACTAGGCTGCACTGAATGAGTGAACTGTAGCAGAAGAGGTGTCAGAAAGAGCTGCAGAAAAGCTAATAAATTAACCAGACAGTGCATGAGTGAGGGACTGGGAAGGAATGACAGAAGTGTGTCCTGTAAATATGAAAGCTATTGATAGAGAGGATATGTTAAGGAAATAAACTCTTCATTTGCCTCCTCTGGAGAACCAAGTATCACTGTTGCCTATTGCTCCAACACAAATCGTAAGACATCAACACCCTCAATTTAAAAAACAAATACTAAGACATCCATTGCAAGTAGTGCTTCCTAACCATGAGAAAAACGAACAAGCAGTGGCAAAGCCAACTTCAGTCACCTTTTGGGTTTGCTAATGCAGACCTTTTGACTTTGCCAATGCATTTTGCCAAATTCTGTTCTACATCAAAGATAAGAAAATGCATGCTTACCCATGCTGAACAGAATGGCAAAAAAAAAAAATGAGTGCTTCCAGCTGCCCAGTTTGATTAGATATAGGTACACAAAGATCACCACAAATGTTCGCTCATATGGCATGACATAACCGCTATTTTGGAAATTAAAACAAATTACTAAAATGTGTTTTAAAGTGGTTTTGAAGAATGGAGAGGCCTGGTAGCAAATTACTGCTGCTGAGCTCAAAAACAAAATAAGAAAAAAGAAACTAATGGGGAGGCTTGAGGGAGCAGGGAAGAAGCAGGTGGGGAGAGAAAAAAACGCTTGAGCAGGGGCTAAAGAGTAACAGGAAAGGAGAGTGAAAGAAACAGAAGAGCTTGGGTGCCAGGATTAGGGGTTGAAACATCAAAAAAGCTAGACAAAGTTGTGAGGAAAGTAACAGACCAACTAGAGGTCATGGGACAAGCCACACAGAGAGCCTGGAGTGCAGGGATTTGAAGGGGAAAACAGAACATGAGGGAAAGAGCAATAAAACATATGCTCGCCCATGGATTGCTAAAATAAAAATAAAAAGTCGTTCCCTAAATGTGAACAGTGTAAGTATACAAGTCATGTATTCCAAGGATAGTGAAGAAGCTATGCTGCAGGGAAAGGATGTGCACAAGAAGAGGAAGGAAAGCTATTGAATAAGATATTTAATGGACGATTTTATGTATTTTATAAGGATTTGATTAGTGATAATTTTGTGTTTTGTACATGTTTGTGTCTTCTATGATTTATCTTTTTTAAATTCAAATAAAGACTATGATGATGCTATTGAATAAGAAGCACATGAGAATGACAAAGCCAACCTGTGGTACACAATGGTTGACCCAAACCCCACTCCAACTATAGCTATTGTGCACAATAAAAAACCAAAAAAACCATCTGTAGTCTAGATATAAAAAGTGATGGCTGGAATGCTTGGATTAATCAACTATCGCAAATATATTAGGGCCACATTTAAACTCTTTATTTTGCTCACTGTGCCACTACAGAGAGGGACCAACATAATACAATCTAGACTTTGACCTGCACCAATAGGACCGTTTAATCCCAAACTACCAGGATATATCCTTCAGAAAAGTAACAAACACATACCCTGACTGATTTATGTGCACACAATTGCTCACTTAAATTGAATTATCTCTCCATATTCTAAATGGCTTATTCTGCATGGCTTCTCTTTCCAATTAGTTTAAATTAAGGTAAATCACCCATATGCAGAAAGAAAACGCATTGGTTGACTGCACCAAATGTACAATTTATCACCAGAACAAATATACTACTATCAAAACTACTGGGGAAGATTACAACCCTGCAGGTCCAGAATTCTGGGTCTCTAAAAGGATCTTATCAGACCTGTGGGCTAATTTCTGACTCAGAGAAGAAATGCAGCATTAGTTGTCCTAGTTATAGACGACCAGGGAGACAGCCGGCACCCACATTTATTTTATCTTCTTGAGTATGATCGAGTAAGAACTGCAGTGTTTAAAGCTAGTGAGTAAAATGATTGCCTTCTTCCTGAGTAGAGGAACCAAAGCTTGCCTCGGAGACACATGCTCCCATCAAGCACCAATCAGTGGTAAAGATTAACAGAGATTGTGTTTTTAAGTGTTGTTTTTTAACGTATATATACAATCGCTACATCAACATTTAAAGGTCATGTAGCTTTGCTATCATAACTATGAGGGTGTCTCCCAAGTAGCATCTAAGGGAACAACTAAATGTGGCAGTTAGACTGCATATACTTCGACTGTACATAAAGATTTTTTCTATGCCAGTTCATCACAGTACTTTTGACCAACTGTTATTAGGCTGTATTAGACATGTATCAATATTGTTTCTATATCTATTGATGACATTACATGCCCCCATAATTTGTTTTTCACCTTTACATTTTCAACTCAGCCAGTTAAGTAATTTAGCTTCCTTTATGACGCTTTTTTAGCCGGAATATATCCCCTCCTTATTGCGTGTCAAGCCACGCTTTCATACAGAAGGCATTTTTGATGCTTCTGTTTTTGTTTCCGGGTTTTTAGAAAACAAGGGGACCCCAATATGTGAACCTGGGGTAGTAGAATATGTTTAAGGGGTGGTCTCAAAGGTACAAAGCGAAAAAGGTGACCCAGAGCGGGGCACTGTTTGAATTAAATTAATTTTCAGAACGAAAATGGTGACCCACCTGACACACCCTGTAAGTAATCTCACCACCTCTGTTGCACCACATTAATTGTGCCGTTTATATTAGGTTTTTAAGATTTTTCTCTCCGTATTTCATCAGATTGAACTACCATCAGTCTACCCGAGGGTATCTGTGGAATTAACAGATCCTTTTTTCGCCATTAAGTAAGTTACAATTCTCCACTATTGCTCACTAAGCGCCCCATTTACCTACGCAGTGCTCTAAATGTTAGTAGACTTCTGCGCACTTCCCGCGTAACTTGCAACACTTGTGTAGAGTTCTTTAGTCTCCACCACCCTGGCGCTTCATTCGCTTTCCTTAAACTCACTATCATTGACGCAATACACTTTCGGTATCTTGACTTAGTGCTCAAATGTAAAATTTGTAACCACCGATTTATCAATTAGAGAGCGATAGAACGCTTTCACTTGTTAATATAAATGGATGCATACTTTAAGGGTCATATTTTCATACCATTAAATGTGTTCCCAATTTCCCCTCCCACCCCCTCTCATTTTCAGCTAGCTCACCTATGTCCTGAAGATGAACCTCACTAATTGGGTTTGAAACGTCGTCGACCACTCTACAACATGAACTCCACTCACTGTGTATAAATTATTTGTGGAGTTCAACTATATTGTTGTCAATGCGATGTCTTTTTAAAACTCACTATCACTACTCACGTCATGCTTTATTTCACTTAATGTGTGAGCACCTGAATATTAGCACATTTGACAAATAAATGTCCGTCATTTTCTGACATACATGACCCTTTGCAAATCTTTTTCTGCTCCTGACTGAATTTAAATCTCATACATGTAATAAGTAGTGCCCCCTTCTGGGTCACCATTTTCGTTCTGAAAATTAATTTCATTCAAACAACAGTGCCCCGCACCGGGTCACCTTTTTCGCTTTGGACCTTTGAGGCCACCCCTGAACAATTGTTCTTTAAACATATTCTGTTTTTGTTTCCAACACAAATGGACAGGGATGATCCAGACAGCTGCTGCACACTCAACTGAACCTTCTTCCTTGTGCCTAAAGCTGTGATGCAGAAAGGACACAACACGGTCTCCCTACACAGTTGGGTAAGTAAATTAGGATCCTAATATTTACTAAAAGCTGGCTAAATCTGTTCATCGTCTAAATGAACTTATGCTTATTGATTAAGAGTGATAACTAATGCTCTTCCAGAAGACTAGGTACACATATTTGGCTGCCCAGTCACACCATTATAGGCAATCTTCTTCCAATTATCACACATGGGTGTCCACCAATTTATTATCACCATGCTGATTAATGTAAACTTATTTTGCAGTTCAAGATCTATGCCATTTTCCTTGTCCTGTGGGTGTCCTTGTCAAATACCAGTAAAATAGGTTACTATTGGGTATCAATTAGCAACTCTCCACATGAATGTCTTGGAACTTTTTTCTTTCTAATTATTTGCAAGTTTCCCAATTCCCTGCCCTAATGAGACCTTAATATACTTTTGTTATTTTGCAGATGACATTTCAGCTGCTATAATCAGACTTGGTCTTTGAGGCTCATTTGTTTTTCACTTGCTGTAAAGTGCTGCATTTGATGTAATACAGCTTTACTGTTTAGAATACAGTTGTTTTTTTTATTACATCTATACACAGGTTTAGCAATATCCACAGCTTCTGTTTTTTGGTATGATCACTAGGGACACTGAACACCCTTTTCTTGTGCATTTATTTGATTTTAGGATCATTCACACGAATGATTATCTGCAACTAAATTATGGTTTGCATACACAGTGGCTAGGCCAATGAATGCTTGGGTTAAATATAAGAGTAAGTGTTCTTAGTAATCTAACTGCAGCAGATCTTTGAATCCTCATCACTGGAGGAGAACTTGGTGAACTATTGTTCTACATTAGAGCATCACAAAAGGGCACTGGCCTTTTATCAATGTACAATAGTGTCTCAATGCTGGGGCTTGGTAAGCTACCATCAATTTTGGACAATGGTCTAGAATCATCTAGATGTACTGTTTATTGTCACCATTTGTGATTAGGGCACTTTTACCTAACATTTCTAGAGCTGAAGAATTAACAGAAGGAACAAATAAAAAAGTCAACACCGGGACACCCGCTGGCTGTTGCTTAGACTTAGGGGTTATATTAACATAAGTGCGTCAAATATCCAACCTCTATTTTTGCGTGTCACCATTCCACCTGCAAAACATCTCGACCTCTATCGCTGACCTCAAGAACTGTTCTACTCTTAATTTACAAGATCTAGACTTGGTGGTATGATTACAAATCTCACTCATCAAAAATACTTATAAAACAAAAAGGTCTTATAATTTTGGCAGCCAAAAAGTCTCAGCTTGAAAAACGTGTAACCGGGTAAGGGTTGACTTTGGTGGTTGAACTTCATTTACATATTGTGGATAAATCAGGTAAACTTTCATGCAGCCACCATCAAAATACTAACATTGCACCTTGCTATCCATACCTGCATTTACTTTTGGGAGGTAAATATACATGATAAACATATGTGTTCTGTTGTTGTTTTCTCTTGACATCCACCAAATTGACACCTTTTCTATATGTTACACACACACAAGCAGGTATTGACCACTATACTGCCGTCCTGTTGCTATGTATAGTTTTTCTTGTTGAAAAGCTCTCACTGCTCATTAAAAATAATAATTCGCTTTGAGACTCTGAAAGGCACAGTTAATAGAGACCCTCCACACAAAATGTACAACATTTTAAACAAGATAAATCCCTCTTTACTTGTCTTTAACGCCCTTTCTTGTGCTCTATTTCTGAACAGTACCCAAGGGTCATTTTGGAGCCATTCTGTCACTTTGTAGCTAGGTTAGCACATTGTAATCAGATATGTTCGGGTCTTACGAATTATTAGGTCATCTATATGGACAATACTGCTCAAGAAAAATAGGAAAAATGTCTGGTACTAAGGCACTATTTTACATATTTGTGGTTATCTCTTTGCAGAGCCAAAATACCTACAATATGGTTTGACACCTTAGGGAACGAAACATGAGCTATTTTCATATTTTATTCACCTGAACCAAAACATGAACTTTGCATTTCACAACAGTCAAGTTGATTTTACATGGCTATACATGTGTGGAAAACATTACGAGGATAGTTTTCTTACCTTCTGTTCCTTTCAGGGACAGACGCTTATTGAGTTCCTCCGCTTTATTCTTTGCAAAAACAAAAAAATAAGAAAGTTAATAGCCTAGTAAATTGCATGAATTGATCACAGGTACTCTTACTTTTTGTACTGGTCCTAGAATTCTGTTGTGAACTGAAAGCGAAAGTCATTGTCTACATTGGGATGAAGCAAACATGAGCGACTTGTCAATTTCTCCTAGTTGCCAACTCTAATCTTGTTCAAAATGCTCTGAACGATAGATTGTATATACAGTAATGGCACACTGCATTACATCAACATGAAAAGGACAGCAGACTGGCTAGGTTTGTGGAAGCTGTGGCACAGATGGTTAGCACAGAGTTTAGGGTAGGTCAGTTATGCAATTGTGCACCACACAGCACAAAGTCTCGCAATTTAATCCCGGACTCTGCATTACTCTTGTTGAAGCTAGGGTTTTAAAGACCTGTATTTAATTTGAAGATTTAGAAAAGGACAAAATAGACCTCACACACAAGTGGAATAATTTATAATTGAGAGACAATTGTACTCTTGCTTTTAGTGGCAAAAAGACATTTCCCTATAAAAATGGAGCAGTGGTGTCAATTTGTAAAAAGACAGTGATTTCACAAAAAATATCTCCAACCAACAACAGTTTACGTAAACCAATCTTCATTATTATGGCTCTACCTTGTCGTCACACGAGCACCCCAGCTCTTCGTTTAGTGTTGGAGTAGCCAGTACAGTAGCAAGGGGCCTGGACACCTCCTCTGGCATTGTCGGCTTATGTGCAGCGACCCTCAGCAGGTGATTTAAGCTCCCATGGGTTCCATTGTTCGGAGCTGGCTTTAACCCGAGAACATCTGACAATAAAGAGAAAAGGCAACAGCTCTGTGATGGTTTAATTGAACAACCTAATCTTTGAAGGTGACAGCAAGTGGTCGAATGCAAATGCAATTTCACTTAAGCCCAGCTCATAATCAGCGAAAAATGTCAAAGAAATCAACTGGGGGGGGGGTAACAGCAAATATGTCAGTTTTTCCTAATCTCGCCCCCTAGGACTTTAGAGTGTTGGTTTTAAGTTGGAGGTGAGCAGACAAGGACGTGATGCAGCTGAAGGTACTGTTAATTTTGCATCGGTGATTGCCCTACAGTTCTGGAAAACACATTTAATTTATTTTAATGTGATTTAATTAATACATCCGAAAGACTTGCAGTATCGCTTAGTGCAAAACCATCAGAAAGGGAATGATTTCAATTTAGCTTGCGGCTGAGAAGATGCATCATCCCAAAGCCCCCAATCAAATGCCAACACAGTTTTTTAATCATTCACTCCTCTCAGTTGGCCCTCTTGTGAGTAGAAATTGTAGGCAAAGACTGGCACATTCTCTTCCCCCACAGCAAAAGCTGGGTTACCAGATAAAATGGCTCCCTGGCCATGAAGCTTGCAGCTTTATAAGAGGCGAACCCGGCATCTGGGTTGCCTCAGTGTGCTCTCTGTGGATCCTGCTGTGCCAAAGAAGAGTTCTATAGATGGGCCTCATGGGGAATGAGCATTGTAACATGGCACCATCATGGAGTAGCAACCTTCCCATGCTATCATGGAAGAGCTAGGTGTGACCAGAGCACTGGAAGGTGAATGCACTCCGAAGGAGACCAATTTGCCAGATATGACCAGAGATATGATGCAGTTACAGGGATGAGAGGCAGGCCATGCTGCTTCCCATATGAAATAGCCCAGGTTTGAGGAAACTCTCAGTAGCAGGAAAGGAATCTTGTCCACAATTTAGCATTACTACATACCTGTTATGAGAAGTCGAGTCATATAATTCATAATTTCTATTAATTGATCAATAATGTACCTGTCACTTATGCACCCTGGTGGAAGCCAGAGGGAGGATATCATCGACATGCCTATTTATTAGTGGCAGTTCAGTCAAATCAATTGCATGTTACCTAGCCAGGACGATAGCTCAAAGACCGTTCGCTCACCACTTAGGTATATGGCAGTCGGCAGGTCAAGAGTTGCAATCGGACCAAGGCCAATTCTGCCTTATCCCTTTCTGAGGATGGTAGCTTGAGTACTATTATACTGGATGCTAGAAACACCTATTCTTTACACTGCTTATAAACAACAGAAATGCATTAAAAAATGCTCTCTAAAATTAAGTTATTATTCATTCTTGGTTGAAACTTCTTACGTTTGAGTCTCTAAATATTAATGGCTTTAAAAATATTTGCTACTGCTATAGGTTCATGGATCATTTAGAGCAGCAGAAAGTTGAAGTGTATTCAAGACAAGAAACCCGCTTTTACAATAAACAGATATCAGACATAGAAGCAGCCAGGAAGAATGCATGTGAAACTCATTGTGTGGATCGCACATAGAGGTATACTTTTTCATAACAGGGTAGGAGTAAAGTAGGCAAAATAAGAAACTTGCTGGAAAAGATTTGACTACTGCTCTGTTGTCAATTAATGGTGACATTCCTGTCCAAGTGCCTAATTACCATGGCCCTATTGAGTTCCAGCTTTCCTTACAAATTGCCAACATCTTTATCTTCCTTACCCGATTCCTATACTCTGATATAGGAGGAGATTTGAATTATATTTTATAACCACTACTAGACACAGAAGAGAGTTCCCTTCTTGGAGGTATAACAGAAGGCTCTGTGCCTTGATGTATTCCTAAAATGTGGTCAACGATGACAGGTACACATTTTGAAGTGAATTATTTAAAAGGATATCTCACTGTGAATATATCTTTTAATATCTCACTTATTAGAAAACAGAAGGGCAGAGGTCAGGCATGTCACACTATGATTACACTGACAATTTGATTTGTATGATCTTTGATCTCAGGAAAGATCTTTAGATGGATAGATTATTCTGGTCTTTCTGATGCGATCTCACATTATTAAATACGATTTTTCATAAATTACTGCAAAAAGTACAACCCACGTGTTTTAATAGTGTATTTGGGAACTACTAAAGACTAACAAGGAGGTTTAGTAAAACGTCAGGTTCTGATTGATCAAAAGCAACAAGAAGAGGCAGTTAAGTAATTAAGACTTTCTCCCCTCCTTGTCTAGGGCTTGTTTTTTTTTTTATTGTTCTAGCACAAAAGTATTTCAAGTGACTATGCTCTCTACAAGTACATAAATCACAAGTGAATATATCATTTAAAATATACTTCTATTTTTTGCCTTTGATGTAATAGACTAGAAGTTAGACTATCTAAGAGCCTAACTGGAGGCTCAGTTGTCGTGTAGTCCCGAAACATTATAAAGCATAAAACCTATAGATAAAAATATTACTTAGAAGCATATGAGTTATGCAAGCTTCTTGGGCTGGCAGTGGCAGGAGAGAAATACAGAGAAGCCAATTCTTTTGAATTGTCAATCTCATTATGGATTTGTCAATTAGGGGGAGGTTACAAGATTTCTCAGATAATCTTGTATTTTTAACTTTATACTGCAGTTTGTCAATTGAAGAAACAGTTCAAAGAAACAATCTTTCACAGCTGATAATTCTGAATTTGTCAACACAATGACTTGCGTATTGATGGCTCAGATTAGCAAGATGGAATAATGGATATGTTTATGGCGTTACAATATCACAATGCGTCAGGGGTAAATGTGTTCAGAAATAAATAGTTTTAAGACACAGATGAACACCAAAATTATCCATACTCTATTAATTGAGAATGCAAGGAGGATAGGGTTCATATTACAATATAAAAAAGGAGCTGTGATGGCATTGTTAACACAAATAAGGATCCCTCTTTGTGAAGTCTATCACATTATTAAATTGTGATTTAAGTTTATTTTTTAATTTCAAAGTATTTTTATAAAATTTTTACAAAACAGGTACATTCGCATTTTCGTTATTGGTTTCCAGATAAACGTAGTTGGTGTTAGAGATTGCATATTGTTTTGTACACGTCCAGCTGGTCCCCCTCTGCGTTGACTAGCTGGAAAATTAGACATAGGATAGCGAGAAGAAAGGAGAGAAAGAGTAGAGATAGGGTACAAGAAGTGTTCTCTCGCTATGAGCCTAGTGTGGGGTTGTATCACTGTATAGAGGACGATTCCCCCCCCCGGGTGGTCCCGAGTGGGCTCACGGGGGTTCGTAAGAGTCCTGGAGCGTGTTTTCTAATGAAAATTGTGACTAATGATCCATCTAGGATAATTGAAAGCTCATTGCAGGGTCTAGGCTGTCTTAATGGCTTTATTAAATGACAGTCATTAGATGCAAACATGAACAAGTTACTTACATTCTCCAATTCTCTAATTTTCTTTCTAGTGGATACTCTAATCACACATTCCTCACCTTTAGACTATCTCCAAGTGCCAGATCTGGAAGATTTAAAACAGATTTGCTCCTGTGTGTTAGTAGGTGGCACCATGTGGCTCAGTGCTGACTTTGTTCCACACTGTGAGTAACAAACTTAGCTGCCTATGAGTGCCAACTCTACACACTGACATCAGTCTCTTTGTTAACTCTGCGTCTGGGGGCAGATGCAGAGCCCAACAATAATCAGTAATAGCAATGTGCAGATTATTAGATTGGTACATTTTTAGATTGGAAAGGAGACTATTCTACAGAATGGTGAGGTGGGATGGCAGTGTGGAATCTGATTAGATAGACTGTCCACAAGAAAAAGTGTTACCGGAGGTTAGTAACAATTTCTTCTGATGGCTACTGTTAACTAAAGATTTCTCACCTTTACAGTAAATACTGCAGCAGCAACCCCAAGGTGGTGGATGCATGGGTTGGCCCAGATTCATATGTCCTGCACGACTAAACAAGCAAAAGGCCCTTCTCATCGGACATGGCTGTCAAGGCAGTTATGCTTCGTGAACATGTGCACTGATGACCACATCATTGCCTTACATATCCAGAATATACACACAGTGCACCAATGGAGTGATAGCTGCTTTGGCCAGGTGGAATGGGTCTACAGTCCTTCCGGAGGCTGTTTCTTGGCTAATGCATAGCAGACCTTAATGCAGAGGATATGACACTGTCCTCTTATGCACTGCCTTGCCTTTCTTTGCACCAGAGAACCGACAAAAAGCGGATTGTCCACCCAATGGTCTTTGGTGCGATTAAAGTAAAACCTCAAAGCTCTCTTGGGGTCTGGCCGGTGGAGTCTCTCTTCCTATTTTGGGTGGATGAGGCAGAGCAGAGAATGTTGGAAGGCCAATGGATTGCCTAATGTGAAAAGGAGTCAAAAGTGGTGTAAGTAACTGCACCAAGAAAGCTTGGAGTTTACTCATGAGTGGGCACAAGTCACCATGACCAGGAAAAAACAAAAGATGGAGGTGGACATGTGTCAAATCTTTTAAAAGCCTCATGCCAGGTGATCTAAACAATGACGGTTGATCCAGCAAGCACAAAAAGGCAAAGAGGGCCAACAAGTAACCTTTAATAGTGCCCACTGCAAGTCTTGCTGGGTCAGGAATAAAACAGGGGGACAATGAGCTTGTTAAAAGGAGGTCCTGGACCAATGCTCCTGAAGACACATGTAAGAAAATGTAGGTGGTACCAGTTCCTAAAGGGAAGTAAAGCAGCCTGTTACGGTTGCAACAAACTAAGGAAGACAATGGGTGTTTCTCCACAAGGGGTGAAAAATATAGGGGTGGGGAGTGGTACTCCAATATGTGTGTGCCCTCACACACCTTTCAGGTATAGAGCGTCATCATTGGGCACTGCTCCTCGTGGGGGTGGCGCTGCAGTCCCTCACGGGCCCTACAAGAGGGCTCTCTGTCGGAGATCTTTTAAGGAGTAGCCGCAGTTGTGCTTGAGGGTGTGTGGGCCAAGTGGTGATAGTGAGTTTTGATAAAATAACCCATCGGTACCCTAGTCGGTTTATTGGTGAGTCCTCTGGGTTAGGTTAAAAAAAACTGTGCGGGGATGGAGATGCACTTTATGCTGATTTGAGAGGGGATTCAGCAAATATAGTACCTCTACTCTCAACCCGTGTGGTGGTGTTCTAATAAAGATAAAAGGTAAAAAGTGGTCGACATGTTTCGCGCTCTACACGAGTCCCTAATGCATCCCACAGCGCTTCATCAGGACCGTCAAAAAAAGGTGAGAAAATGGAAGAATCAGGGAAAGACACCCTGTAATGCTACACAACCTGTAGATGAGGTAGCGTGAACCTAGATAGGTAAGGAGTAACGTATTATGCGTATACTCTGTTTTCAAACCTGGTGGGGACAAAAAATGGGGGGGGGGGGAGAGAAAGGACACAGCTAATGTCAATAGCAGAGTAAAAGCAAACATGCTAAGGTACATCAAAGACTACATGGAGACATGGAACTGTCAGTAGCGTCCCATGGGATGGATGTATGGGTGCTAAGTGTAGTCGGAATGTAGACACAAGAGAATAGCTCAAAAACTCGCACACCCCCTAATGTGGATGCATACATACGAATTGCTGCCAAGGTGTGTTGTAACGTGAAAGAGCCAAGGTGTGTTAGGCTGGGGTGATGCTCATGAATGGACCGCACAAAGATCTCACGCATGCGTGGCGTGTTGGGAGAGATCGCTGCCCATTGGAATACTAAGGTATCTAATTGGTCACAAAAGAAACGGAGAGCAGGTAGTGCTGGACTGTAAAGGAATGAATATCAAACTGACACGGGGATACAGAAGTGATCTGAGGTTGATATGGCCTCCTTATGGTACTCAAATGGAACGTGAGAGGGAATACTATCATGGGTGAAAAGAACTGCAACTGAATCTGATACCAGGCAGTGTACGAGAGAAAGAAGGGGAAAGCTCTGAGGCTTGTTACACCGTAAGCACAAGCGGTAATCAAAGGGACTCTCTGTACAGTATGGACAGCTGTAAGTAGATAAGTCGGATGCTGAATCCTAGTCCACTTGAGTGGTGCCTAGGCAGGGGTAGACAGTCAGTGAGTAATGGTGTGGTGGGTGTCAAAGGGCAGGGGTTAACATACTGACAACAGCACGGAGCGCCGTGAGGGGCGGGACCCACAATGGAGCTGGAGTGAGGCGGTAGAACCTGCAGTGATATGGCACAGATGAATAAGTGCAAATAAGTTAGTAGTTACAGTAAACACAGATCATACCTATCCCTGGGTGGGGTAAGGCTTCCTCGGCGTAGAGAGGTAGAGTGGGGCGGGGAAGCTGTGAAGGGAATGGAAAAGGCAGAGAGATGCTGCGTTGGTTACCAAGCAACAAGTATGCAGTGTTAGCAATGGTATGGCTTACCGATTCTTCGTGGGATAACAATCCTAGGATCGACTTATCACCGCTCAACCAAAACCTGGAGACCTAACAGCCTTCCAGTCCGCCGGTAACAATGTACGTGTAATCCCTGTATATGTAGTCGCGATAATTAGGTAGGAGGACGTCCTAGCGTATGCGACTACGCGCTAGTAGTTAGAGTCTGTAGCGGGGATACGGAAAATAGCGGCCATCTTAGAAGGGTGTATCATGTGGGTCATGAAGTAAGTTCCTATGTAAGTCGTAATGCCAAGTCGTGGAAGCACCTTGAGATATCTGGTGCAATGGAACAGGCCAGTCACAAAGGAGCGATTGAGTGCTAGTAATCTTAAGGACGGGGTCGGGCAGAGAGAAGGATAAGTATAGGGGTCGATGTATCTACGCTAGTGTGACAAAGTTGCACTTGCCAGGATCGGCAAAATGGTGAACCAATCAGGTGTGTCAGAATAAAGTTATTAAAGACGTCCAAAGGTCATATGTATGAAATTGTGACCGTAGTATATTTATCGTATGATGAAGGGGCTCTAATCGTGAATGCTGTCGATGGAATCGCCCATTGGTGAAGGGGCAGCAGTGCTACTGATGACATAAAGGTAACCACCTATGTTGGGAGAGATGTAGTGTGTGCAACAATAATGATTAAGGGCGACCCAAGGTACAGTAGAAAGACTGACAAGCCAGGAAATGGCAAAAGGCTACTATCTTCTCCTAAATGAAGGTAAAGTGCGTGTAACAGACGTTGATACGGCTGTTATCCTGAAAGAGAGGGGCTACATGTGTCGTAGAAAGTCAGGATGCCAATTCGGTCCAGGGTATGTCATCATTAAGCCTTTCTTTGTTACTTCTGAGTTTGAAAACCCAGCGTTGTTCTTGTCTGAATAAGGCTGTTGCTGTCCAGTTGGGGTTAGATTCAATAACGGTCCAGTGTAAACTGTCAGGAGAGTGGTTCATTTCTAGGAAGTGAGATTGTAGTTTGGTTGTTGTTTTTTTGCAGCGTATCGTGCTTTTGTCTTCTCCGATCCGTAGTTTCACCGGTCTAACTGTCACAGGACCGTTATTGAATCTAACCCCAACTGGACAGCAACAGCCCTATTCAGACAAGAACAACGCTGGATTTCGTTATTATTTTATATTAAAAAAATGTGTGTGCCCCCCCACTGGGCCACCAGGGATTTTTGTATTTTTAAATGCCCTGTATGTGTTGGGGAGTGGTCCCTTGGGTAAGGGGCGCCCCCCCCTTGAGGGAGCAATTTGTTTAGTTGGGTCTGGCCCCCTGGGGAGGCCGGGGGAGGCCAGATCTGATAAAAAAAATACAAACAAATAAGTAGGTGTGTGCCGCCCACTAGGCCACCAGGGAATTTTTATCATTAGATTATGTTTTTGGGCAATGGTCGCTCCCCCTTGGGGATCATTTATTTTGGCCGTTTCTGCCCCAAGGGGTGCGGCCCCTTCGGCAACGGCTGTTTTCCTTTTAAGGAGCATTTATTTGGGCCGTTTCTAACCCCATGTAAGGGCAGATCGACCCAAATGAACAATTTATTTTATGGTATGCCCACTAGGCCACCAGGGACAGTTTTTGTGTTGTTGGTAGTGGCCCCTTGGGCAAGGGTTGCTCCCCTTTATCAGGTATTTATTGTGGTCGTTTCTGCGCCTTTGGGGGCAGATCGGCCATATGTTTTTAGGCCCATCTGTCCCCTAGGGGGGCAGAAGCCAGTAGATACCAGGGCTTTTTAAATGTTGGGTGTTGGGGAGTGACCCCTTGGGCAAGGGTCGCTCCCCTTTTATGAGGGTGAATTTCTGGCCTGTTTCTGCTCCCTGTGGGGGCAGATCGGCCTTATTCGTTTAGGCCCACCTACCAACTTTGCTTGGCTGGTGGATAGTATGTAGTGCATTATTTGCATATGTGATTGTAATGTTTTATTTCTCCTTTTTATTCTAGTGTAAAGCTTTTGATTCCTGTTTGCGGTTTTGGCAGTGGTTGTTCTGCAGTTTTGCGAAGTTGCATTTTTTTGGTAAGAAAACATTTTTTGTTGTATTTACTCCAAATGAGTGTTATTGTCATGCATGAATGAATTTTTTGCAAGTGGTGTCATAATGGCAGCATATATAGTTAGTTTTTTGAGCATGAAATTCTTTGCGATGTGTTTTGCATTCTCTTATGTGCAATTTTCTTTTCTTTTTTAGTGGGATATGGTTGATTCTTACTGTGTCTATGCAGAGTAGGTGGTGGTGAGTCTAGCTGCTTCTGACAAGTGAGTGGTATCGTTTTGGAGTACATAGGTCTTTCTGATAGCTGCATTTTGTCTATTACTTATTTTACAAAGTGTTTGTTGTTGTTGACTTGTTTGACAAGTTACCTTTATTAGTAAGGATTATGGCTAGCCATAGAATGACTGCTCAGAAGGTTGTTGGTATGCTGCTTGAATCTTCCTCCGAGCAGGATTATGAGACTGACAGTGCGTCTGAGGGAGAGGAGGGAGGGGAAGATTCAGGCAGTGAGTTTTCTCTCCACATGGAATCAACGGATGATGAAGATACTCTCAGTGCGGATGAAGGTACTCTCAGTGCGGACGAAGTGCCTGTTTTAGAGGGGGACACAGATGTGCCGATGGTGCAGCAAAAGACATCGGTATTGCAGCCTGAGGCTGCAAGGCTTCCTACTGGAAGTGATGGACTCTGGGTTGATCCTAACATGGTGCACCCGGTGTTGCCTGCCTTTAGTGTGGATGCAGGGTGTAGAGTGGATTGCAAAACATTTTTGCCTATACAGTTCTTTCAGTTGTTTATGGATGGTGTATTTTTGGCTGAGATTGTTGAGCAGTCTAATTTGTATGCTGAACAGTTTTTGAGGGACCACAGTGCCACACTTAAGCCCCACTCTAGAGCTACCCGGTGGACTCCCACAAATATGGATGAGATGAAGAAGGTTTTGGGTTTGACTTTTTTGATGGGCTTGATAAGGAAGCCGTCCATGTCTTCATATTGGTCTACCAGTCCCTTGATGGCAACGGCCATATTTCCTGCGATTATGACCCGTGTGCGGTTTTTACTTTTGCTTCGGATGCTGCATTTTGTTGATAATACCTTGGCGTTGCCACGAGATCACCCTGAATGTGACCGTCTTTAAGATTCGGCCTGTTTTTGATCACTTTGTAGATCGATTTTCAGAGATCTATATTCCAGGGAAAGAAATATCTATTGATGAGTCTTTGGTCCTGTTTAAGGGCCGTTTGGTTTTTAGGCAGTACATCCCTAGCAAGAGGGCACGTTATGGAATTAAGCTGTATATGTTGTCTGAGAGTAGGACAGGATATGTTTTTAATTTCCGTGTGTACACTGGTAGGGATTCCACTATTGACCCCCCTGGTTGTCAGTCCACTTTTGGAGTTTCAGAGAAAATTGTGTGGGATCCTGCTAGAGGACTGTTTAACAGAGGCCACCATTTGTACTTTGATAACTTCTACACTGCTGTGCAATTGTTTAAGGAATTGTTCAAAGTGGACAATTTTGCTTGTGGCACAATCCACTCTAACCGTAAAGGTTATCCAAAAGAGCTTGTTTCCCAAAAACTTCAGAGGGGGCAGTGCAGTTCCATGCGTAGTGATGAACTACTTGCTGTGAAATTTGTGGACAGGAGGGATGTGTACATGCTGACTACCATCCATGATGAGAGTACTTCACCTGTGGCTGTTTGGGGTCAGTTTGCTGAAGTACGCAAACCGGTGTGCATTTTAGACAAAAATAAGCACATGGGTGGTGTTGATAGAGTAGATCAGAGGTTGGAACCTTACACTGCTATTCGTAAGGCGTACATTTGGTACAAAAAGTTGGCCATCCATCTCTTCAATTTAGCAACTTTCAATGCTTTTGTTGTGTACAAGGAGTGTTCTCCTGAGTCAAAGTTGACTTTTGTTCAGTTTCAGCAGTCTGTGATAGGAAGCCTTGTTGTTGTGGAACAGGCAAGTGTTCCTACACTTGGAGTGGTGGAGGATATGGCTAGATTGAAAGATCGCCACTTTCCTGATTTAATTCCTCCCACGCCCCAAAAAAACAATCCCTGTAAGAGATGTAGAGTCTGCTTGCGAAGAGGTGTGCGGAAGGAGAGTCGTATGCACTGTGCTGATTGTCCTTCTAATGCTGGACTGTGTGTGCCCTCATGTTTCAGATTGTATCGCACTAAAAAGAGTTTTTGGGAGCAACAGTGAGTCTAATAGTGTACTGCCTGGTCTGTATGGTTTGATATAGTTGTTCAGTTTCACGTTTGGCAATAGAATGAGGTCTTTAGTTTCTGCTGTTGTTTTTGTAGTTATAGTTTGGTATCTAGTTGCAATTGGTTTGGGTTTTCTTTCTTGTTTAAAAAAAAATTATGACGGTGTGCGTGGACTGGCGGTTGGCTGGCGGTGTTCGTGGACTGGCGCTTGGCTGACAGTGTGCGTGGACTGGTGCTTGGCTGGCGGTGTGTGTGGACTGGCGCTTGGTTGGCAGTGAGTGGACTGGTGCTTGGTTGGCGGTGAGTGGACTGGCGCTTGGCTGGCGGTGAGTGGACTGGCGCTTGGCTTGCAGTGTGCGTGGACGAGCCCTTGGCTGGCGGTGTACATGGACTGGCGCTTGGCTGGCAGTGTGCGTGGACTGGTGCTTGGCTGTCGGTGAGTGGGATGGCGCTTGGCTGGCGGTGTGCGTGGATTAGCGCTTGGCTGGTTGTGTTTGGACTGGCGCTTGACTGGCAGTGTGCGTGGATGGGCGCTTGGCTGGCGGTGTACATGGACTGGTGCTTGGCTGGCAGTGTGCGTGTACTGGTGCTTGGCTGGCGGTGAGTGGGCTGGCACTTGGCTGGCGATGTGAGAGTAGTGACTAATTGCTGGTCACTACACACACAGCTAGCCAAACGCTATATCCCAGGGCAGGTACGTTCGTACTTAGCTGAATGCATTAGGGCAGGACCGTTTTAAACAGGGTAAATAGAGGGAGGTGTATCAGAGTTAGGAACTTACGGGCGGAATGTCTCATTACGGAGCGGTAAATCATTCACAAGAGTAAATCACTGATGCTTTAGAAACAGAGAGCGATAGATAGGGGAAACTCACATCAGTTTAAAGCGAGTGGCTGTTCTTTGAAGGGCTTTCATTAAATATACATGGGACATGTTGGTGGTTAGTTAAGAAACTCCGCAGCATTAGGCAGAAGGGCGTTAGATAGGGGAGACTCACACCAGTTTAAAGCGAGTGGCTGTTCTTTGAAGGGCTTTCATTCAAATATACATGGGATATGTTGGTAGTTAGTTAAGAAACTCCGCAGCATTAAGCAGAAGGGGGTGTTCACGGGGGCAGGGCATGATAATGAGGGGGATGCGTGTATATTTCATTTCATTCATTTATTTTTTCGTTATCACATTTGTGCACAATAATTCATGGAGTACAAAAGATGATTGATAGATAAAGTTTATTGTTGAAGATATGCATCATGCTACATGTACATGTTGATTATTAATTACGACATATTTTATTTGTAGTTACCCCTGACGAAGGACTCATGTAGTCCGAAATGCATTGGGTTTTAATAAAAAGAACACGCCTGGGATGAATCATGCGTTTATCGTGTTTTTGACAGAAGTCCGGATGGTCTCATCAGAAACATAGGAAACCTGGGAAATTGCATGATGTTCTTAGTGTGGATCAAGTGGAGTCGAGTTGAAGCAGAAAATTGAACGAATAATTATCTAAACACGGATTAACTTAAACACTTGTGGACTTGTGCATGTTGCTGTGCGACTGGTTTCGGGGCGTAATGACGCCCCACCCAATTCATAGTATATCAAGTGCCACCAGGGCAAGGCACTATACCAGTTTTGCACGCACTCTTGGATGATTTTTGACAAACATTGGAATCAGAACTGAACTTTGGTGTGCATCCCATTACTTCCATTCACTAGATTGAAAGATCGCCACTTTCCTGATTTAATTCCTCCCACGCTCAAAAAAAACAATCCCTGTAAGAGATGTAGAGTCTGCTTGCGAAGAGGTGTGCGGAAGGAGAGTCGTATGCACTGTGCTGGACTGGCGCTTGACTGGCAGTGTGCGTGGATGGGCGCTTGGCTGGCGGTGTACATGGACTGGCACTTGGCTGGCAGTGTGCGTGTACTGGTGCTTGGCTGGCGGTGAGTGGGCTGGCACTTGGCTGGCGATGTGAGAGTAGTGACTAATTGCTGGTCACTACACACACAGCTAGCCAAACGCACCTCCACCCAATCCGTGAGCTGGTGTGGTTGCTGTGTCAGGAATGTGAGCATGTGAAAGTGATGGGCCCTTGAATGGCGCTTTCTGCTGGTGTGGGTGTTGTAATGTGCTGGGCACGCGGCTGGCGGTGTGAATGGTTTGGTATGTGTCACACGTATGAAAGGTGTATGAATGGCCTGTAGGAGGTTGGTGCCTTGTCGTTGCTTTACAGCTCACGAGTTGTGAGTCAATGGTTCAGTTTCTCGTACTTTCAATTATTAACAGTGCATTTCTTTTTTGTGAAATCTCTGGTTAATACAAATATATATACTGAACCATCGCTCACCCTCGTGCCAAATCCAACCAGTATGCATGTGTGCTTGAGGAATAGATGGTTGTGTAGAAATTTTTTTCTATTCTGTTTTTGTCAAGCAGGGTGTACCTTGTCCCTTTTTAGGTTGAGCCTAGAGCAGCGCATGCGCTGTGCTCTGGCGAGACTTCGAACGGGCTTCAGAAAATGGTACCACTGTGGCCTAGAGCTTGAGTGCATGTGTGTGGGCACCCGCTTAGGAGCAGAGGAGCCATATGGCTTTCCTCTCTCGTTATGGGTCACAGGCCCTGGCTGTTCTCTCCGCCCCCTGCATTCCGCAGACCTTCTCCAGCCTACTCTTTCCCCTCTCGACCCCTCCCTTTGGACAGGGAGGAGGGAAACTGCTCCTGTTTGCAAGCCTCATCACTATTCATGTCATGGAAGTTTGTCAATAGGGCATGAACAGTGAATTAAATTTCTTGAAAACAAGTGTCCCTGTCTCCCTTTCTACTCTGGGCTGCTCGCTCCTCTGGCCCCCACCTCTAGGCTTCAAGGTCAGAGTCTGCCAGCAGCTTCACTCTACAGCTCTTCTCTCCTCCTTCTCCCCTCCCACTTTTCAGAGGGGACAGGAAGGGAGGCTGGGTCCATTGCAATCTTCTCAACCAGCAGTTTTAGGTATGATATAGAAGCGGCCACTTTACCCTTAATACTACCCTTAATACGTAGCGCTTACCCCCTCTGCCCCCCCCCCGCTCTGTCATAACATTTATCATCAGGTTCAAAGCTCGCCTTGCTTACCCCCCCTGCCCCTCGCTCTGTCCTAACATTTATCATCAGGTTCAAAGCTCGCCTTGCTTACCCCCCTGCCCCTCGCTCTGTCCTAACATTTATCATCAGGTTCAAAGCTTGCCGTGCTTAGCCCCCTGCCCCCGCTCTGTCCTAAAACAGATCATCCGGTTCAAAGCTCGCCGTGCTTACCCCCCTGCCCCCACTCTGTCCTAACACTTATCATCAGGATCAAAGAGCGCCATGCTTGCCCCCGCTCTGTCCTAACACTTATCATCAGGTTCAAAGCTGACCATGCTTATCCCCCTGCCCCATGCTCTCTCCTAACACTTATCATCAGGTTCAAAGCTGACCGTGTTTACCCCACGCACTGTCCTAACACTTATCAGGTTCACAGCTCGCCGTTATTCGGCACAATATCCTTGGTGCAACAACATCAACTGATGCATGGCTAAACACTTATAAGGTTCCAAAAGCGAGACCTATTGGCTATGCCAATGGTTGTTGTGAATGTTGTAATGTGTTGGTTTTGTGCCTGGTGGTGTGAACGGTCTTGTATGTATCATGTATGATAGGTGTGTGAATTAGTCTGTTTTTTTTCCTTTCAATTATTGACAGTGCATTTCATTTTTGTGAAATCTCTGGTTAATAAAATTTTATATACTGAACCATCACTCGCCCTCGTGCCAAATCCAACCAGTATCTGTGTGTGCTTGAGGAATAGATGGCTGTGCAGTAATCTTTGTCTGTTTTGTCCCTCTGCCAAGCTGTAGATTTCATCTAAGAATAACCTAACAACTGTAGTTTTTGTCGTAAACTAAACACCCATGGGAGTGCATGGTGATGTCTCTCTTTTGGATCCCAACAAGTTATATTACCCACAATGTCCTGCAAACCTCAAAATGTGACTGACATTTTCCTTACATTATTGTGCCCAAATGTTCACACGGCGGAAAGTAACTACAAATTTCCAACCCCCCTGCATTTCTCCAAGTATCCCAATAGCAATGGTACCTCACTTGTATGGGTAGGCCAAGTACCCGAGGCAAGGAAGGGCCCAAAACCTATTGATGTGACATCAAAATTACCTCTCACAAACCAACCTAGTTTTGCAAGGGGGGTCCTATGAGGCGGCCATCTAGGGAAACCTACCTAACCCACACATTTCTGAAAACTAGACACCTGGGGGCTTCCAGGGAGGTATGGCTTGCGTGGATCCCCCAACGTTTCTTTAACCAGAATCCCCTGCAAACCTCAATTTTAGCTTTAAAAAAATCACTTTTTTCACACATTTTTGTGTGGGAAAGTTGTGGCATCACCGGGCTCTCACAAATTTCCCACCACCCAGTGTTCCCCCAGGTCTCCCGATAAAAATGGTGCCTCACTTGTGGGGTGAAACACCAAAAATGTGGCTTTACGAATTGCCTATTCTTCAAAAAACTTTTTGTTTATTTCACATTCTTATTTTGTGTGATGAAGACAGAACAACTGTACATAATGCAAACATATATATTCAATATAAATGACAATATATTAAACAACACCCTAGCAGATTTAAACATTCAATCATCTAACACACTTGGCCAATCCATTCATACCAAAAGCTGACTCATACTAAACTAAACTAAATGGTCCTTTAACCACTACTCCCTTTTGGGCACAGATTGTTGTCCGTATTTCAGACGTATTAAGACATTTACTTTCTTAATAAACACTTCAAAACCCACATGAACATCAAGGGCAAGACTTTTGTGTGGAGTGTGTGAAGGACCGACTGGTCTACGCGTTTCGAACCTCTATCATTGTGAGGTTCTCATCAGGACCAATATATTCTTAAGAATAAACGTTAGCGTGTGACCTTGACCAGCTGGTGCCGGCAGAGCAAGGGTTAAAAAACTACAGCTAGTCACTTGGTCAAAAAAGGGTAATTTTTCACTGCGAAATTGAGGTGTGACCATGTTGCGTTTTGCGCCATTTTCTGCTGCGGGCACTAGGCCGACCCACACAAGTGAGGTACCATTTTTCTCGTAAGACTTGAGAACGCGGGGTGGGTGGAAATTTGGGGATCCACGCAGATTCCAGAACTTTCCACCACAGAAATGTGGGGAAAAGGTGTTTTCACAATTTTTTAGGTTTGCAAGGGATTCCGGGTAACAGAACCTGGTGGGAGGCAGTCAAGTCACCCCATCCTGAATTCCCCTGGGTGTCTAGTTTTAAAAAATATATAGGTTTGCTAGGTTTCCCTAGGTGCCGGCAGAGCTAGTGTTCAAAAACCAAAGTCAGACACTTTGCAAAAAAAAGGTAAATTTTCATTGTGAAAATGTGATGTGTTCACGTTGGGTTTTGAGCCATTTCCTATCGTGGGCATTATGCCTACCCACACAAGTGAGGTACCATTTTTATCGGGAGACTTAGGGTAATTCAGCTTTGTAAAGCAATTGTTATTACCTATTGATTTTTGATGCATTTCTGCCTTCCAAATTAAAGACACTGTGTAAAAATAGAAGTCATTTTGAAAAATGACCGATAATTCTCATGCTAGTATGAGTATTCCCAATTTCGAAAATGTGCACATATGTACTGTTTCTAAACTCTATAATTTGTTCCCATTTCAGAAATACATAGGTGTCTTTCATACCGATTTTTCCACGTATACATTTTTCCACAACAATTGCTATATACCCGGAACTTAATAAAAAACTATTGCAAATTGTTGCTCAGTTTTTGACTCCGGGTTCGTCGGGTTCTTGGTGAACCTAAAAGTCTTGTATATCCCCACAACCAGGAAGGTCCAGCGGATGTAACGGTATATTGCTTTCAAAGAGCTGTCCTAATTAAAAGTTACAGGTGAAAATGTTGACACAAAAGGCTGTTTTTTTCAACTAATTTTCAATTTTTCATGTATTTAACTGTTAGTTTCTATAAAGAAACCTTGATGGATCTACACAAATGACCCCTTGCTGAATTCAGAATTGTATCTACTTTTCTAAAATGTATAGCTTTCCAGGATCCATTATTACTTTCATACCCATTTCAACCATTAACTGGAAGGAGGTTGAAAGCACAAAAAAAAGCAAAAATAGGCTATGTCCCAGAAAAATGTCAAAACTGTGTAAAAAATGTTGGTTTTCTGACAAAAGTCTGTCATTCCCTAAAAGCTGGGAAAATGGTGATTTCAGCCCCACAAGCCCTTTTTTGATAACATTTGCAGGGAAAAACTCAGACTCTTTCATTTGAAGCCCGTTTTTCCCAAAAAAAAACAAAATGTTGCTGTATTTTGGCTAATTTCTGGGACCCCTCCAGGGGAATCAACAAACCCTGGGTACCTTTAGGATCCCCATGATGGGAGAAAAGGACACAAATTTGGCGTGGATACGTTAAGTAGTCAAAAAGTTACAGGGGTCCAAGGGCCCCCTACCCCAAATAGCCAAAAAAAGGCTTAGCACAGGGGGGGGAAAGGCCTAGCAGCAAAGGGGTTATATCTTAGGTACTGTATAGAAACTGCGCTTTTATATTAAAACAAATACAAAAAGAACAATTTATTTATTTAACTTATAAACAAAGTTTTATATAGCGCAAACAAGATCCCAGAGAATATCAGAGCGCTTTGCAAACGGATGGAAGGAAGGTTGGAAATGCAATATCAACATCAAAAAAGAATAAGAAACATGAATAATTACAGTACAAAGGGGTCAGAGGAGAATATTACAACAGCTAATATATAGTGGGCTAAGAAGGGGGCAAACTATGAGGTAAAAAAGAGTAGCATCAAATCGTGGTCCAACAATTGTAGAATCGGAGACTTAGAGTGGATGATCATAACCCATTTTAAGGTAAGAACTTGTTCATTAGAAATTGCTATAGATGTGTGGTTTCAAGAAGAAAGAGTTTGCACTTCTTGAGGGTCTACCACCCCGGGATAGTTCAAGTTTTTGCGCTAGGTAACTGGGGGTTTTGAAATGGAGGGCTTTGTGTGCCAGACAAGCCATCTTTAGCTGAATTCAAGCTTCGTAAGGCAGCCATTTAAGGGATTTTATGAATGGGGATATGTGTGCGTTTCTTTTGGTACCTGTAATCAGTCTAGCCACAGCGTTCAGAGATGCCATTAGTGGAGCCAAGGTATATTTGGGGAGGCCACAGAGCGTAGCGCTGCCATAGTTATCTCAGCAACACATGCGCTTGGACCACCTGCTTGAAGTCAGATTGTGGAAGGGATGGTTTGATATCTCCGAGTGTCCACATCAAGTGATTAGCTCCCTTACAAACATTGCCTATATGATTCTTCATGTTCAGATGTTTGTCCAGTGTGATTCTGAGAGATTTGGCTGAGTCTATAAAGAGGGGGAGCAGTTGAAGGCAGTGAGGTGATTCAACCAAAGGTCTAGCTTGGGGATGTGGTTCGGAGGAGAGACGAGAAGGAATTCTGTTTTAGAGGTGTTGAGCAGGAGGTGGTTCTCAGTTAACCAGTTTTGAGTAGACGTTAGGATAGTGTTGAGTGAAATGATGTTGTCCGGGGAGGAGAGTTTCAAATAAAGTTGCGTATCGTCCGCATACATATGAAAGAAAATGTTCGTGGAATTTAGTGTATTAGCTAACGGTTCCAAGAGCAGGTTGAAGAGTATAGGAGATAGGGCGGACCCTTGGGGGACACGCATGAGTACTGGTGAGGGCTGGGAGAGAGTGTGGTTCACTTGACTCTTTGTGATCTGTGGTGGAGGAAGGACGAGAACCATTGTAACACCGGACCAGAGAAGCCCATCCTATTCTTCAGAATGGAGAAGAGGTTATCGTGACTGACTGTGTCAAAGGCAGAGAAAAGGTCAAGGAGGATTAGGAGGCAAGATTCATTTTGGTCGAGTATTTTTAAAATGTCATCCAGGACGTGAATGAAAGCCGATTCGGTGCTGTGCCCCTTCCGAAAGCCAGACTGATGCTAGTCTAGGAGTTGGAAATTCTCTATGTGCGCACAGAGTAGGGATTGGACGCATTTTTCTAGGAGTTTGGCTAGGGTGGGGATGTTGGAGATAGGGCTGACTTTAACAACTTCCGTTCTATCAGCATTAGGTTTTTATAGTATGGGTGATACCTGAGCTGCTTTTAGGCACTTTGGGATCGAGCCTTGTGACAGTGAAGCGTTTACAATCTTTGTCCAGGTGGAGATGAGGACATTCTTTATTTCTTTGAAAATGGAAGGAGGCAACGGGTCGCTGAAATGATTAGATGGGTTGATACTCTGAAGAATCTTGTTGATGTCTTTTGCACTCAAGGGAGTGAAGGTGCCCCATGATGCATTGTTCTTGGTGTTCAGGCTGAGCTTCTCAAAGGGGGCAGGAGGTGGTGCGGACCCCGAAGATGGCAGTAGAGCCTTTTTAGAAGAGAGTTCAATGTTGAGGAGACTTGCTTTCTCTGTGAAGAAAGCAGCCAGTTTGTCGCAAGAGGGTGGGCTGCCTCCCGAATCTGAGTGGTTTGGAGCTACCACTGACTGCTGTTTCACCAGTTCAAAAAGTTTCGTGGGGCGGTTAGCGGCCTGGTTAAGTTATCTGCCTTAGCGCTCTTGATTTGTTTGTTGTAGGAGCTCCTAACATCGCTAAGGAGTTTTAGTCGGTCTGTGGAGGGTTTGGATTTCCAGGATCGTTCAATTGCCCTAGAGTTCGCTGTGCTCAGAGTTTAAATTGTCTTTGAACCACGGTTTGGATATTTTTGTTGAACCATTTTTTTGTTGGAGTGGTGCGATGTCATCCATGATGTTAGAGATGGTTGAGTTGTAAAAGTCAGTGAGTAACTGAACCTCGACCATGCCAGCTTTGGAGGAGAGGGTGGATTTACAGTGGGCTGCTAGTTCATCTGAATTGATGGATCTGAGGTCCCTTTTCCAGATCTTTGATTTCGTTGGTTTAGCCTTCCTCATAGAAATCTCCCTGTTAATATAAAAGAGGATGCAGTGGTGGTCGGGCCAATCGCATGGGGTAATGGTAGGTCTAGAATTTCGCCTTTATTATGAGTTGACCGGTCACAATGCTGAATCAGCTCTTGATCACCTAAGAATGATTTAAGGCAAGATACAGCGTGGTCGTTGTGGGTTAGCCCAGTGAAGGCTGAAATCACCGAGGAAGATTTGGACCAATACAGAGTCGACATTGAGATGATTTCCATAAGTTGCTTAATGAAGGGGAGATTGGTACCGGGGGGGGGGGGGAGGCGGGGGGTAAAAAGTGTGAAGTTTGCACACCGGCAGGTTATTACTTGAAATGCTGAGACAAAGGTATTCACAAGAGGATGGTGTAGCGGACTCCAAGTGAAAAACCGAGAGTATGTTCCTGTGAATACAGGCTAGGCCACCACCCAACTTCAAAACTGTCTAGACGAATTAGGTCGTGGGTAGGAGGGAGGTACTAGGAGGTCTAGGATAGGAGAAGGATAGGAGTGGAGGCGGGATTTAGCCAAGTTTCAGTGAGGATGATAATGTCTAACTCATTGTGTTGGATGAGGTCGAAGATATCGGAGGCGTGTTTACTGGCTGACCTGCAGTTGAGTAGCCCACATTTGAGTCGTAACAGATTGAGTGGGAAGGAGTCTAGGTGACACTCACTCTTGTGAGGTTGTCATTATTAATGGCTCTAAGGTTGTGAGGGGGTTCTCCGTTTGGGTTCGAGTGGATGGCTTGTATTAGTCCCAGAGGGATCGTGTTGGTGTTCATCGTAGGCGAGTAAGAGTTGAGTAGGTCATTGATATCATTAGACGCCAGGTAGGCCTTCAAACTTCTGGGGTAGCAGGGGGCGTTAGGTAGGGGTATGGTTTTCGGGACATAAAGAGGGGAAGCCTGGCCCATGAGATCTTTAACCCCAGGGGGGTTCTGGGCAAGGTCGCAGAGGTGAGGACAGAGTTGATCAAGGCGAAATGATCAATTGAGAGGTCTTTCAAGTCATGTAGTTCGACAGTGAGTAGGTGCAACTGTAGAGAAATATCGTCCAGGCGTACTACCAAGTCTGAGTGCTGGGAGAGGGGCAAAGGATGTGTTCGGAAATCGGGCGGAGAAGGGTGGTCTCGATGTAAGTCCCAGTGGTCATGTGTAGTTCTGGGGAGGGAGTTGATCGTTAGGGACTTGTGGTGTTCTATTGTCTTTGGATAGCGAGGATAGTAAATTCCTCCCTGGACCGGAAACAAGCATCCTAGGACCGGTTTGGGGTTTCACCCCTTATCAGCCAGGATAGTTTGATTCCAGTGGCACAGTGAACCCGGGACCCACGTCAGGGCGAGGAAGCAAAAGACACTCAATTGATGGACGGAATGCATGACGAGGGGTGAAACCCTGAAACCGGTCCTAGGATGCTTGTTTCCGGTCCAGCGAGGACCTCGCTTGGCAGTTCGGGCTGGACTGTTACCATGAGGCACAGGGTTAAGACTGATTCGCATATGGCCAGGTCTAAACTGGGGTGGCATGGTGAGCAAAAGAATGATGGATTTAACTAGGCCTGGGCGGTAAATTTCGTTCCGCTTGCGGAAATTGCGATATCTTGACATTTTCTCGTTCCGCGGAGAGCGCGAAAATGTCAAACCTTTCACAACCTGCCGCGAAACTGAAGCATTTTTCTTGTTCACGCTTTAAAAATGCATTCTTGTGGTCGCGACTTACCGGGTCCCTGCGTTCGCCGACGAGTTTTCCTATCCGTTCGCGCGCGTCACAAGATGTTCGATTGTTGGTACCCGGTCGCGCTATCCCACGAGTTTGCGATTGCTAACATGTCATTGCGATCGCGAACAGGAAATAAGCATCGCGAGCATGATGGCAAAATGGCTATTACCTTCTGCTCAAGCCATTCTTATAGCTTTGGGGGCCTAAAAATATTCCGAAGTGGCACACTTGTAGGAGTGGAGGGTTAGTAGTTGTGTTGTTATTATCACTGGTAGCATGGCAGGAGCAATGTGTGGTGCAAGCTGCAGTGACCTCCTTACAAGAGCCCTGGCACTTATGTTTTTAGGTCTCGCACCTAGCGTTGCAGTGCGCAGAACTGCTCACGCAGCGCGAGACCTCTTGTAAGGGGGTTCTGAAAGCTGCTCACACGCTTGTGCGTGTGATCAGTCTTTCGCCTCCCGCCATTGGCTTTCGCGTGTTTTTTCTTTTTTAAAGGCACGCGATTGGGCAAAGGCGCATGTCCCACCTTTGCAACGTCCATTCCCGTCGGTGGGCAGCACGCGCAGCAGCGTACGTTCGCCTCGCTGCTACGCTCCCTCCCCCCGCTCCTTTGTTGTGCGCGCGCACCACTACTTTCCATTCCCGGCCCTGCTCCTCTGTGGTGCGCGCGCACCACTGGTTATATAAAGTGGCTGGGTACAATTCTTCCTCAACTCCCGATGTAAGGCATCACTACGAGTGTGCTGCTGAATCTACTAGTAACTCTGCCCCTGCTTCCCCCAGAGGAGATGACTTTGAGGAGCAAAGTTATGGGCCAGTGATGACCCTATATGTCCAATAATTTGCGGTGGAATCAGTAAGTCCAGTCTCAGTTTCCCCGGTTAGTCCTCACGTGCCACCTTTATTTTACTCAGGGACTTCTCCTACTTTTGGGAGCATGACGTTACTACAGGACTCAGTATTCCTGTGGACCGCATGGGCAAGTTGGAGAAATATTTCCCCGCGTGCACGCAAAAACACTTCGCGAACAGGCGGGAAAAGCAATCTCCGCATCTTCGCGAAAGTTTTGCATGCTTGCGGAGATTTTGCGCAAATTCCGCCCACCCTTAGATTTAATCCAGATCGCTTGACTGGAGGTGAATGTTTAGATTTGTTCTGCATTCGTCCATCAATTGTGTGTCTTTTGCTTCCTCGCCGTAAGTGCGCCGGGTATGCCCTGACGTGGCTCCCGGGCTCACCGAGCCACTGGACTCAAGCAATCCTGGCTGATAAGGGGTGAAACCCCAAAACCGGTCCTAGGATGCTTACTTTCGATCCAGGAAGGACCTGGCTTGGCAGTTCGGGCTGGACTGTTCCCATGAGGCACAGGGTTAGGACTGATTTGCATATGGTCCGGTCTAAACCGGGGTGGCATGGTGAGCAAAAGAATGATAGATTTAACCCAGATCTCTTAACTGGGGGTGAATGTTTTGATTTGTTCAGCATTCCGCCCATCAATTGTGTGTTGTTTGAAAGTCAAACATCAAAATCATTTTCTGCTTTTATATTTTTGTAATAATGAAAAATGTTTTTAGCACCAGAGGTCAAATTTGAGGATATTCACAAGCAATCCAATTGCTTTTCATAAAAACATCAGACAATATTCAACTTCAGATATTCCATTTTGATCAACAATTGAAGGTGTGCTCTGCAAGACACAACTGTTGGAACTATACAAATGTACTAAAGGACTGGAGCAATATAGAGAACCACATTTATCGGAATGCTTGTACTTTGTCATTGATGTGAAGGTGGTACTGCAAAAAAAAAAAAAACCACCTGCAAGCAGACGGTGGCCAAAAGGCTTAACGTTTTCCCATTTCCCTCTCTAACCTTCACAGTGTAGTCCCTGCTTATAACATATCAGACAATCTCAATGTTATCAAATGAAAGTAGGAAGAGAAATCCATGGAAATATTCTGGAAGATTGAACACACTTCATTTTACACTGTTCATCAAAAAAATCCATCAGATCTTGGGAATGATTTGATACATGTAAGAAAACCCATGCACATGATTATTATGTTGCATTAGTGTCTTTCACGGCTAGGGTCCTTTTAACTATAAGAAACACCTGACAAATAAACACCAAACTACATTTGCCACTATTCACAATAAATGTAACACTGGTTTACAGCAGTCTTAATTCATTCAACTGAAAACATTAGCAAATTTGGAACTGTGTTATTATGCAAGAGGAAAAATACCTAATTGCCAACATACACTAATTTTGTCTACAATCAATTGTGAGTTTAAGCGAAAGGCTTTAAATCAGGAAAAGACTAACATCTTACCACACATTACATTGTAGAGTTCAATATTTTCAAATGGAAGCACTTTGGTCTTGAACTTGAAAGTAGGGCCATACCCTACAAATACAGTCTTTAAAAAAATAGAGAAGAAAGCAGATTAGAAAGCAAAGATCCCATTTGTTGACAATTATCTTTGTATTTTGTCTATGTTGTAATGGTACCTGCATGCTGGTGATCTTATTGTCATATCCGTGATCACCATGAAAATAGCATTTTCCAACAGGTTTTTTATCCACTGGTTTCCTGTATTAAATAACAAGGAGACATTTTTAATAACAATTAACCGCCTACTCATTTTAGAACTTGCACAAGATTTTTCAAGTTATGCATGTACACTGAAATACTACACGTCCAAATCTATGCCTGATGCACAGTAATTATACTCCTTAGAAGTGCATCTATCATCAAAATGTCTACCATTTCCCTCAATGGATTCGAATATCAGTATTCCTTGACCACAAGGAAAACTAAAGGAAGTGAACCCTCTCCAGTAAGTTATTTAATGTTTACAACTCAGTTACCAAGATGGATGTTACAGTGCAAGTCTTTAGAACGCAGGGAAATACCAGGGCCCGTTTTAAGCATTTTATAACACAAGACTTTACAACAGAAGCAATTTCTTTAAATTACATCATTTTTATGTCACTTGAAGAAAAGAGGGTTCAATAATTAAGCGATGGTGTATTAAGAGGAAGGGCCAGTTAAGCGGGGTAAGGGTTTTTTAGAGTTCAGTGCCTGGTAGCAATAAAGGACAGTATGGGGTTTTTACCGTTTAGGGGTGAGTAGAGGTGAAGACTTTTTAGGGTTAAAGATGTCCTATGACATTTATAACAATTATGACATGATGATTGACATCACCGATTACATCATCCAAACTTCTTTTGTAGACATAAACCTATAAACCAGTATGGCATTAGAGGGTGAAAGTAAGTACAAAATAGCTCCGAATTATGTAAAGAGTCAATAATGCTATAATAGATACAACTCCCTTAGGTGTAGCAAACATATGTTATGTGCAACATTGACCCAATACCATACACTTCACAGGTAGCCTAGTTCACATTAACAATCAACAACAGATATATGGGAAAACCTCATTGCACATGGTGTTTAATATGTATACAACTGTTCAGAGAAAGCTAAATTCCTCAAGATACTGAACATCTGTTCCAAAATAAATGTCATACGACAGACAGCTTTTATCTGTATCAAACCCCTCACAGTCACTGAACCTACATTAAGAAATTAAGTTAATATGAGTATAAACAGCGGTACTTTAAACAGTGGAGTGAATTTACACAGTACCTCATTGTTTGCAAGCAGTGAGACTCATGAAAAATCTACAACAGAGTATTAAAAATCTACTAAGGATAGTGTACACTCTATGCAACACTTGTAAAAAATAAAAAAACTTTGTTTAAAATTGCCAAGGTCTGAAGGTGCTAAAAATCATACTACCTGCAGCCTTCATACTGTGGTCAAAACTTACTTTAAAGCTAGCAAATCTTTTGGAGTAAAAGAAGCACATGTATATAGCTTAGTACCTGGTGCACACAGGCTTTTATGTTAAGTAGAAATTGTAATGTTGAGGCGATTCTGTCTAATAACTGAAAGCTGCTTACAATGCTTAGTATCTCCTACATAGAATCTTTGCCCTGTCGGAAACTTTGGCAGAACCAAAAAACTTGTGTGAAATATACTGAACACAAGTCGTGAACTGTAATCTGCATTCAGAGTTACTGTTCTATACTCGCAGAGTTCCGAAAAACTCCGCTTTGCGTTGCAGAGTTTTTTTCCTCGCTCACGTTCGGCAACGTCAAGTTGGGGAGCGCAAGTGAGGAAAATCCACCTCCCGGTGAGATTCTTCCTTGTTAGCGATAGTCAACATCAAATTGGCGAGCGCGAGCGTTGAAAACCAACCTCCCATAATTTATCAACGCGGGTGGTGAGATATCTCATTGCGAGTGGTCGCGTATGCTTGCGACTGCTCACATTGAGAAACCGTCCGTTCGCGGAGAGAAAGCTGCCGTTCGAGTCTACTAGAGCGGCAGAAAGGAAGCAGCGCTCGCTTGCGCTGTGCATGGTGCCGTTTGCGATGATTACATAGTGCGAACAAGCACCTTGCACTGAAAATCACCGCAAACGGCATTTATCTAACACACTCAGCTGCTCGCAGAGATCTGCGTAGCACTGCAGAGGTTTTTTTGCACTTCACGGAGTTCCGCATAGCGGAACTCCGCAAACTACGCCCAGTCTTAGTCGGCACCCTGGGACATCGCTGGAGCCGGCCGTGGGGGGTGGTGGACTGCAGGGCCATTATTGGCTCCAGAAGGAGGGCCACGTGGCCCCCCTCCATTGTGTGATATAACCGTGCGGAGGAAGTGGTCCCCAGGAAGGTGGTGGTCCCCGGGGCTCTGGGGAGGCCGTGCAACACCCCGCATTATCTCTAATAAAAGCCCCACGGACGTGGCGGCCCACTGCAATAATTTTTTTAAATCAAAGCCCCGGGGAGGTGGCGGCCCATGGGGTGAGTCCATGCGGCCCCCCGCAACAAATTACAATAAAGCCCCTGGCAGTTAGTGGTCTCTGAGGCTGGGGGGGCATCGTAGAGGCCTGTCAACTTAAAATGAAATAAGTCCCACAGAGGTGGTTGTCTTTAGGGCAGAAAGGATGGCCATATGGGCCTCCCCGCATTAATAGGTTAAGAAGCCCAAGTAACGTGGTGTTCCCTGGGGCATAATAAGCCCTAGGAGGGGGGGGGCCTTGCGCCCCCCCTTATTAAAACAATGCCCCTGGGACCTAGCCCACCTGGGGGTAGACAAAGCGTGGGAGCCCTTTTTTTTTTTAACTTTTTGTCCGGATCCGGGGTCAGGGTGTTTCTAACCTGCTCCCTTTTCTTTCTGTAAAACATTGTAAATCACTTCAACCGAGTCCCAAGATGGCTGCCAACACTTCCTGGTTGAAGTGTTGGCAGCCAATCAAATTTCTGTAGGGTCTCAGTAGACTGTTGGGCTCTCAGATATCTATATTTTTTAAACTTAAATATCTCTTAAACTACTGAACGTATTTACACCAAATAACAAAACATCATGCTTTCTGGACCAACATCTAGCTTTGTACCTAATTTGGTGTAATTCTGTTTAGCGGTTTGGGCTGTAGTCATGTTAAAAAAAATTCAAAAACCCCATAGACATGACATGGGCAAAATGTGCTTTGGAACCCCCCTTTATTTCTCGGCCCCTGCTTGATGGTTCACCCTGAAACTTTCAACACAGCAGCTGAACATAAAAGAGGACTTTTTTTTAACATTGTGAAGATTCATCAAGCGGCACCAAAGTTATGGGTGAACAAAAATCGTTTTTCCCATATAGATATAGATTCTCATGTGAGACATTTCTGTCGGTATATGGACGATGTCTGTATGATATGGCAGGGTACCAAAGAGGCAGCCCAAGCTTTTGTAGCCTCAATCAATGAAAATGAACATTATCTAAGATTTACGGCAGAAATCAGTGACATATGTGTGGAGTTCTTAGATGTACAGATCTAGATCAGTGAGGGTCAGATTCAAATCAAACTACATCGTAAGAAGACCGCAGGGTATTCAATCCTCCACCCGAATAGCTCGCACCCTCGTCACTTGATATACAGTATACCTTATGGCGAATTTCTACGAATTCGCCGCATATGTAGCTCAGATGATAATCTGACACGGTGTCAACCGGAAGCATTTGACAGATTCCTTTGTCGAGGGTATAAGCGTTCTGAGTTACAGAAAGCCCTCAACAAAGCAAATGTACACACTAGAGAGGCATGCTTGTTACCCAAAATGGACAGAATTGCTGTCCAAGCATCACAGGTAGAGCTTGATTAGAGTAACACACAGTGCATTAGATTGGTCACTACATTTAGTAAACAAGAACAAAACATACAACACATTATCTACTCTCAGTGGCCCATTGTGTTAACTGATATAACTCTCAAATCCATTCTGCCAGCACTACCCTCAATCACATTCAGGAGGGCTCCCTCGATGAGGGACGCCCTAGTAAAAACGAGTTCTGAAGTTACACTGACTCAACCCTGGTTAGCCAAACCAGGATTTTACAAATGTCATTCTTGCCGTGCATTCAGTTTGGTACCCATTCCCATCAAGGATCGTTTTACGTGCCGCCCAGAATACGCTGTAAATGTCTTAGAATGTACATGCGGGCTCAAATATATAGGTAGCACCAAGCTCCCAGTATTTAATAGAATCCTGCAACACTTGAGGGCCATAGTAAATTCGGATCCCAACTACCCTGTAGCCCTGCATTTCAAGTTGGTGCATCAAAGCAACTTAAACAATTTGAAATACTCTGTAATAGGGGCTGTCCCCGTATCAAGACGGGGAGGTAACAGAAAAAAAAGCCTTTGCCAACTTGAATCACACTTTATATTGGCTTTAGACACCAAGATGCCGAATGGCTTGAACACGAGAGAAGACTTACATAATTGCTTCTAGGGATGCTTGCTGTATTCAATAGTCTTGTATCTAGAGAGTCTTTTTTCAATCCATGTAATTTTATTGTTGTCGCCACATATTGAATCATGAAACTTATGGAGTTCTGTTCACAGCTTGGCCTCGTATTAACTTCATATTGATTTTAGATTTTTTCACGAAGGTCCTCTGTAAACTACTAACATTGTTCCTATTTGCACTAGGTATGCGAGTACATAGTCGTATTGGCACTGGCTGACGATTGCGAGATAATGACATTGCAACTCCATACATTTATTGTCTTTGTCCTATATGTATTCCAGCACTTGCACTTTATTGGCTCTTACTTCCAGTTTTCAGACTCGCCTCTGGGCTGCCACAACAGCTAGTCATTTTAATATTATGGTGATTAGGTTTTAAAACACTTTTTTACAATAGATTTTACACTATTCGGCACATAAGCACTGCATTTTATATATAGAACAGACTGTATCGGTACAATGTATGAAATAAAATCAACAGTTGCTTTGTAGTAGTCGGGTCCATTTATCAGTTGCCATTGGTTTATAGCAATACATTAGAACCGTTTAAAAAAAAAATACAATTACATATGAGGATTCAATTTTTTCTAGTATTGTCATGAGTACGAGTACTTGTATAAGCAGTAGCACTTTAAAAAGAGATGCTATTTATATTCAACCAAAAGATTATTACGGTGTTGCTATTAATGATAATAAGGATTTCACTACTTGTTGTAAAACCTGGGTTGTCTACATGCAATTTATGACCATCTTTTTGTATAGGAGCAGCAATGTTCTCAATATAGATTTCGTTTTTTCATTACCACTGAATATAGATAGTGACGCATAATGTATGAGGAATATAATGCATAATTACGATGTATTTAGCTATTTATACAGTCTGTTGTCTATATTTATCAACATGCCAGTGAGTTTCTTTAACCGATAAGGCGTGCACACTATTTATTGGTCTATTGTCATGTGGCGTCATGATCAAGATCGCGTTCCTGCGATCGAAACGCGTCATGGCAGGCATTAGCCTGATAAACACTGAGGTCTATGGAATCAATTAAAACACATTGAACGAGCAACTTGGAGTCTGTGCGTGTTGTGGTCCGTACCTAGATGGTCCCATCGTAAAGGGAGGTGGGCCAGGATCGTGCAATTTTTATATATTTACACACACACACACACACACACACACAAACTTTCTGTAGTTGTAATGCATAATTTGTTGTAAAATACAATGTTGAAAAGCAACACATTGTAAAATCTGTGGGAAAAGTAATATTTTGTAATTAACGTGCTGTAGAACTGGCATTCCTCCAGTAAGCATCATGTTGGAGGTTTAACTTCCTCATCTGCCACTCCACTGGAAGACATGAGCAGAAGTGCATCCCTCAACCTGTTCCCACTTGCAGATGTCAAAATTCTAACTCTTCCTTCCAATAACGGACCAGAATTCAGTTCTGGGATTGTATCTACAATAATAAAAAACAACTAGCTTGTAGAGGAGGTGCAGGCAGATGTGTGTCCACTTGCTTGTCCTGAGGTGGAAGATAACGGAAGACTGGAATCCTTTATATGCCCCCCCCTTAAAAAAATAAAACAATCTTAAGTTGGACATCAGGTATACAGCTGAAATTGCCCCCTCCAGATCTGAAGGATTTTACTGAAAAAAATAAGCCAATTCATAATTCAAAAGCTCAGGAATCTATGCACCAATGTGTGCGTTGAAGTTTCTATGGAAAGTAAGACGCTGAATCATTACATGTGAACTAGAGCAGTTAGCTGAACAGTGCTACTCTCTTCCTCCCAGGAATTGTATGGTCAACAGTTAGCATGGTGCTTTACAAGAATACAGTAATTTATCAACCGTGCATCTTTTGAAAGGAGCAAAGTGTTTGTGGGCATTTGTCTGGTCCTATGCAGGAATGGAATTAGTTATGTTAGCCAGTATATTCTAATCCTAAAACGTGCCCCTGCTTTTCTTTTATTCTCACATATATAAAACAGCATTTCATAAAAGATCAATACGCATAACTAAACATAATAAGTTTGATGACAAAAACAGGGAAATCATGCTATAATTAATACATAATGATTTACATTAAAACAGTTTGTTACTGTTCTCCCCAAATTTCAAAGTTTGCATAATAATTTGTCAGAGACCATTAACTAAATCACCTGCAGTTCTTACACGCCATACCCAGGCAGTATAATGGCAGACTATTTTGATTGTAAAGCAGGTTCAGGGTATACATTTTATTAGGACCAGCTCCATCCTGAACAGAAACGTACGCTATGTGAAGTTCTGAATGGAGATTTTTCCTACTAGAGAATATCGTGTAAGTTGTGCAAGGCTTACAAAACTTAGGTGAAGTCTGTGACAGTATGTTTAGAGGGAAAGATACCATGATGTACCTTTAGCTCTTTTGTAAGTAGCTAGCAAGAACTTGCAAAACTTGGCTTCTGCCCTCACTTAGGTTTTATGGGATAAGTACAGCCAAAACAGCATAACCTTTTAGCTACAGGAAACATGATGAAGTTATTTTTATTTCATAGCTTCTTATTTATGGGCAGCAGACACCAATTAGAGACTTACTGGTTACCTATACAAATTATCATAGCATTGAGGTTGGAAACTGAATGTCAACAGCGGGTAATGTTTTTCATGAAAATCGCCTTGGATATGTTGTAAACTTTTTGATTTTTATTTCTATAAATATTTGCACTTTGAGTCATTGCTGCATTGGATGCATCTTAGTCAGCATCGCCGATGTTTTGAGTTTGATGATCAAGATAGTGTCAGCAGGCACAATGGACTTCGAATATTAGTTGTTTTATTTGATCCTGTTTTATTGCGACTAAAATGAGAGGTGGATGGGTTCAGCCACAAGTTGAGTTATATCTATAAGAAGATTGTTATGGATCAGTGACAAACTCCAGAGCTTGCATATTTTACACAAATGTTAGTACGTTATTGAGTAGTTAACACAAGTCTGTGCATGTAATGGAGCACTTTTTAATATGCAATTTTAATTGTATATTGTAAATGTATTGTCGGTGTTAAAAATTGTAAGGCAAATTGCTAAAACAGGAAATATATTCATTATTACACACCATATCCAACAATAATAGCATTTTCCATTCCCACATATAGTGAATTCTCAATGTATTTACCACTATTTAATTATTTACTAAAGACAACATGTTCTCATGTTCCCCAATGTGAAATTACAAAACAGATCCCACTTGTTCTCACTACATGGAGAAAGTACATTCAAACATTTTCAGGTGTACAGTTCTGAAAATATGAACTTCTAGTGTTTGATTTCACCTTCCCACATGCCATCTTCTATCCACTAGCAAATGGACATCCTCAATTCGCCTGTTGAAAGCGTAGTGAAAACGTTTGGGAAGGTGGTGTTTCAGGTAAGGTTTAAAGTGCTGATCTGGCTTCTTACACTGAAAAAGAACAAGGGCACACATGGTTATGCCACAAACAAGGTGCTATTTATGAGTTTAATATTGAACATGCACATTGTTAGAATGTGTAGATTGTGTATCTAACTGATGGGTTTGGATTTAGGGTGACACAGACACACAGTGCCATCCATGGCTTTGGCAAGGCACCTGTAAAGCTGAAACCTTGCATAGCTCTGTTTGTTGATAGTGAGGAGGAAACTGGATAGATTTGGTGGGTGGAAATCCTGAGCTACTATTCCCAGTGATTATTGAAGCACCAGGTCAGATGAACAGATTGTTATTTGCAAATATTTTACACAGGTGTCTGCCAGAACGTTTGATAGATTGGTATACAGTTCTTATTGAAATATTCACTGGCAATATAATAAGCATCAAGCAGTGGTAAGATGGAGGAGTTGTACGCAAAATGTCAGGTTTGCTTGACACTATGCTGCAAGGCTGGATGCCGCAAAAATCTGAAGAAAAGAGTTTTACACATCCGACTTTGCAAAAGGTGCTTTAAAACACAATTTCAGTTTGGACCACTTTAAACCACCATAACAGTTGTTAATAATTGCTGTGTACTTGTGTTTTTAAGTGAAGGTGAGGAGATCCATTTAACTTGTATTAAACATCTTATATAAACAGTGTTTTCACAATGTATATTAGCTTTGATTCATTATTAGCATTTGTACTTACTGTGAGATTTGCAACTATTACTTTTGGGTCATCTAAGAAAGATCAAAGTGAGAGAAGGTGTGAAATTTTCCAACAGGTTTACTTCAACAAATCACAGAAGTCATGTACAAAATAATTAAACTCTTCACAATTCATAACACATTTCACAGTAGTGACCGAGATATTTTCGATCACATTACTGTCAGAAAATCCAATTATATTGCCAATTTTCTGTACACAGGAACCATTCTACCAGTTGATAGATCATCTGTAGAGAATTTGCACCTACCACACTGTAGCATTCCGCGTACTCTCTTTTTTAATAAGATACACCCACAGGAGCCTCTCAACATGCACATGAACATTTGAAGGAACAAACAATCAGGATTCTACCAATGAAAACCTTGATCTCACAGCGAGCATGCAAAAGATAACATGTCAGTCAATAGACTAAAACTTACAAATTACAGACAAATTGACGCAATCAACGTTATAAGGAACACTAAATGAATCTCATTTCTGTAAGTTACATTTCTCTGGCTTTAGGCTTCAGCAACAACACAAACGAACCATCATACAGCTTCACTAATTTTACATTAAAATCAACAAATTGTTAAAACTTTAAAGTAGGACTGTAAACAAACAGATAACCAGTGATTAAGAAAAATAAAAAACAAACTTACATCTGGGATTATTACTATATCTGGAGCGGATTCGGCCTAAGGTTCCAGGCACCAAAATAATATCATCAATATTGGTTAAGAAGGAGCTTAAGTACTCAGTTCTCTCGCAAGAAAAATCTTCCATACCTGTGAGCGAAATAAATCATATTAGACATCAATGCTTTGTGTGTAATAACCAGTGTCCGAAATATGGAGCACTCCATGTGTACATCACCACTCCAGAATTCAAAGGAAATGATGTGCACTAGATTAGCACAATACAAATTCCTCTTCCATAAATAACGTGTACAGCATGAGAAATTCTATATAACCCAGTTGAAAAAGAGGGTTTCCATATGTAACTGAATAACTGGATACACGTATTCTTTTTTAGGTTGAGCCTACTAGACCGCATAAGCTCTGTCTGACGTGTTTGGAGGCACATTTTGGCTTACCAACAACAGAGGAGCTTGGATCCTGCGCATTGCTCATCATTGGATGGCTTTCCTTCTCACATGTTTGCCTGGTTGTTATTTGCACACTAGCTCTGATCCAACCCGCCAGGAAGAATTGGCTCTTTACAATCTCTCCGATTAGCTGCCACCTCTGGTTCCAGTCCTTGCTTTTCAAGCACTACTTGTTTCTATTGTGTTGAACACTCCACGAGAGTGAATTTGTTTTCCAGCTGACCTTCTTGTGGATTTCATCCACCTGTAGTCTTTCTTTTGCCTGCCTTTTACTGTTGCGCTTACCCATGTGCTCCACACTACTTTCTCTCACCTGCGCCCTCAGCATTACATACTTGTCTCGCCCGCCTGACAGACCTTCCCTGTGTTGCTTCCCAATCCCTCCTGACCTTCCCAGTATTAATTTCAGGTCCGAATGCCCCACCCGTCTCATCTTCCGTGAGCGTTTATTGCCCTCACCACTTCTGTGTTGCTTCCGTCCCCTCCGCTGCATCTGTTCCCCTGCCTCACTTAAAAAAAGAAAACAAAAAATCTTTTGTGCATTTTATGTTCTTTTCCGTGACCGATCTGACGTGCATTAGTAACTAAAAAGAAAAAAACAAAAGCATAATTTTGTAGGTGTACAAGCGCCTATAAACATTATGTGGGTGGCTGTACCAAAGCCTTTTTTTCTTTACTTTTTAACTTTAGCCTTTCTGCAGAGTATTAATTTGGTTTAACAAATGATGACAGTGCGAGTGTTATTTGTGACATGAAGTGGGATTTTTCTACTGTTAGGAGTCGGTGAGGACTAGATCATAGTGAGATATAATGCAATATATAAACCCATGGACTCTTAAGTTGTACTTTCTGGTTACCTTCACTGTATTTCCAATTAAGAACCTTCTCATTCTTTATGTTCTTTTACAAACCAGCTTTTAATTTCTCTTTATGAAACCAATACACCAACAGATACCCCCGGGAGTACCTTCTGTCAGATAGGTTTATTCGTTTGCTTCCTATTAACACACCATTGAAATAACTAGCATCTTGTCTGTTATTAGAAAATAAATGATATTATTTTAACATTTTCTTTCTAGTGAAAGAAATGTAAAATAAACTGCAATTTAGCCTACTATTGTTTATGTTTGATGCACTGTGTGCTTTCAGCTATGACTTTTGTATTTCCTGGCTCATCTTGGAGTGGACGAATTAATAACCCAAACTTAAAAAGGGCAGTATACGTCTATCAGACTATTTGTGGAGAGAGTATTGCATTCACATTTATACCATATTGTAGTCGAAACTACTTCCGATCAAGCTATGCATTCTACTCACTTTATTGGTTAATATTCATGTTTACATGCTTAAGATTTGTTTAATACCAAACTTCGCTTGGTGAATTATACTCCTATAAAATGATCAATTATTTAGGTTCTGCCTCGGTTACTAGTAGAGGGTAGCCGCATGGGAAGCAGCATTAAAAATTTAGGAAAATATTTCCTATTGTGCACAGCTTATAATCCTCAAATCCGCACTCAACAAAAATATAGAGCTTAACAAAGTAATACAAATACTTTTTTTTTTTTCTTTCAAATGGCTACCATGGCAAATGCTGCTGTAAGGGGCTAAATGTCTGTGTAATGCAAGAGTCACAAAAATGTTCTTGCCCACAAAGGCATTAAGGGCCATAGGTATGAAGCCAAATTGCGATCGCAAACGCTGAAATACACAGAATTTCAGCATCGCAATTTAGGCAATGTAGCACACAAAATCCCACTCGCAACATAAGGAATCGCAAAATTTGCGATTCCCTATTTTGCGAATGCATTCAAGGAATCCCACATTGCGATTTCTTAAATGCAATGTAAGAAGCACCCAAGTTGTGCGATTTTGGCTTAAGGAATCGCAAATTACCACCAACAGTCCAAGGATACCAGATGAGGACAAGCAGGTCATGAGTTATTGCTGTTGGGCTAAGGCAGTGGAGGTATTTGTACAGCTGTTTTTCTGAATCCCCACTGACTTTTTAGTGGATACATTTGGTCCAATTATCGTTCTAGCTTCTTAGCGAAATTTTTTAAAAGAACATACTAATAATGCTGCTTTGGGATATATGTTTGAAGATGAACACTATATAAATGAAAATAAGACTGTTGCACCTGGTACACCCAAATACCAACAAAACAACTGAAAGCTCAATAAAAGCATCTATTACTGTGTGGCTTTGTAGGACTTAATAATGCCAGTCTAATATTGTAATTCTCTGAACATTACACTCCTAATTGATAATTGTTTATATACTGACATGCATAACTCAAGACTATTTCGAAATCAACTTTATGACTTTAAAAAGCAGTACGGCAAAGTCTGTTTGAAAGATCATAAATATCTTACCATGATCACCAACAAAGATCACATTAACGCATCGGTGCAGCTTTAGCTGTTTCAGGCCATCCATTAATTGACCTACAATTCTATCAACCTCCTTCAAATGAGTGCTCATCTGCAGATAAATAGAACAGAAAAAGTAGAAAATTCAATCATTGAAAAGAGTTTTGCATGAGCGTTCTAGATAGTCTGATTTCACTGCTACCAGACTACTTGAACAAAAAGTTAATCATTTCTCGAGGACATTCAGATATGTTCTAAATGGCAACCAATCTCCTAGAATGGGAGAAGCATTCACATATGTCAGGAAAAATGAATAGAAACTCTTAAAACGTCCCCCATAAAGGACAAGCTCCCTTTCTGTAATGGCCTCACCAAACTCCAAGGTTGGATGGCTGACAACCTTTTAATGCTACAACCTGACATGATTTTGATTACCATGAACAAGAGTACACATTTATAGCAGAACCCCTTGATGAACTCAGAATAAAATACTCTCCATCTCTGTACCACAGTTAAATTCTTAGACTTTACTTCAAATTCTTCACTAGGACTATTTTCTACATATGCAAAACGTTGATAGCCACCAATGTTCCCATTCATTCCAGCAAGAAAATTAACCATTTACTGTACCCTACCCACTTAAGAATGGGCAGTTCATGTATTATCTGCTGCCAGGACTTTGGCAAAAACAAATTGTCTGGGCATCTAAAGCCTTGCTCAACCACACTCAAGGTCAAGCTCCAAAGCTAGACTGTTATCTTTAGCAAAAATGTTTTTCCATATCAATTGACTGGCAACTGAAGTCAGACAAATTTGAAACAGTCCGGCAAGTCTATAAACTCTCCATGTGAAAAATCATATTTGCCTAGTCTATTCCCAATCTTCAGTGGAGAAGGACTTCGACATACCAAGATTGAGGACTACCTAAACTCAAAATCAAAATTTCAAATGACATTCAAAAGCTCATATTTTGTAAGTTATATTTGAAAAACTTTTCCCATCATCCATCTATACAAGAAATGACATCACTGGTTACCCGCCCACCGTACCCTGGGTTCCTCTCTCCTCCCAGGGCCTACTTAATGGCAGTTACAGTAAGGACGCTCCGCAGTCGCGCTGGAGGCATACCAAAGGCAAGCCTGTCTGCACCTGTCCACGCTTAGACCATGGCCATTGTCAGGAACCCCAGTTCCCCCTCATCCACCGATACCCTGCTGTGCTCTTCGATGCTCTTAACTATGGCTGCCACCCACTGCCCTGCTGCCATACCACACCACAGAATTCGGAAGAAGCATTCCCTTGAGTCTTCTGCAAGTTTTTATGCTCTCTCCTATACCCAACAAGCACCACTCGCGCACACAATAGCACCCAGCACCGCACTCTGTCTCACACAAACCAAACACCACCTAAACAGACCAAACTTACATGCATGCTCCTCAACACCCGCTCACTCACCAAACATGCCACGGAGGTATAGGACCTACTGCACGACCATGCGCCAGGCCTGCGCTTTCTCACAGAAGCAAAGCAAACCCAACCTCGGTACCAGATATTGCTAAAGCCATCCCCACTGGCTACAAGATTGTTAGGCAAGAACATCAGCACGAGCCTGGAGGTGGAGTCTCCATCATAGTCAAAGATACCATCAGCTGCACCACCTACACAGACACCCCCAGGAGCTACATGGAACACCTGACATTCAAGATACGCGTCACAGCCAACTTCCCTCTGGGCGGAACCCTCATATACAGGTCACCTGGACACTGCACCAATTTTTCCAGTGAAATCAGAGACTTTGTGGCACCCCTTATTATTGAAGTCAGCACCCTCATCCTCCTCTGAGACCTTAACTTTCACCTAGAAGACTGTACTGACCCAAACTCTACTTCCTGTCTTGAAAACTATGCAAAACTTGCCCTTATCTAGACAGTTACTAAATGAACCCACCAACACCACCGGACACCTTCAATCAGCAACATCACATTCTACAAGCCAGCAATTATGACCTGGACAGTTTTGGTATACACATCCTGGACCATCACATGTATCTACCACAGGAACAGCCCGCCAGAGCTGAAAGAGCATCTCAGAAGAGGAGTGGGCTTCTGTGATCTATGCACATCGGCCCAAGCACACCATCTACTTGCAGAAAACCATTAAAAATATCAACAGATGGATCATAGCATGTGCCAACACTTTGGCTCTCCTCAAGCACAACCCAAAGGCAAGAGTCCAGCCACAGGTTACACAGAGGAACTCAGGCTGAAGAAACAGCATTGCAAGTAACTTGAGCGCAAATTGAGAACAATGCAAGCTACCACTGATAAAGAGATCTTCCAGTCAGCCCCAAAACGTTACCACCAGCAGATACAGAACCCCAAGCACACAGCTCATGCAGATCACACAGATGCCAGCAGTAACGGAAGCAAGGAAAGCTTCGCCATCCTCAAAGATTTTCCCACTCCTCCAGCAACATCACCCCCCCACAAGACCTTTGCAACAAGCTCTCGGAATTCTTCTGTAAAAAAATCACTTCCATATACAGCAACTGGACCCTGCTACTGTTGCAACTCAATTTCCAATCATGACCAATGACTGAACCCTGCCTGTCACCACTGTCAAAATCACTGCTGCCATGAAGATCATCCACTTGGGCTCCATCTGACCTTTGCCCCCACACGCCTTCACCAAAGGACTCCTACCAATCAGTGAAGCACTAACTCCCATCCTCAATGACTCCATCAACTCAGCCACCATCATACCCCTGCTTAAGACATCATCCGCCGACCTAGCCACGCTATCCAACTACAGGCTCAACTTCCTCCTACCATAGCCAGCAAAGTCTTAGAGAAACTAATCAACCAACGTCTCACTGACCCACCTCAGATACCACTAGCTGCTCCTCAATGCCATGCAGTCTGGATTCAGGCACAACCACAGTACAGAATCAGCACTCAATGCCACAGACGGCAACTGCATGATCCTTGACAGAGGACACACAGTGGCCCCTATTCTCCTGCACCTCTCTGCAGCATTTGAAATGGTCTCACACCCCATCCTCATCAGGAGCCTGCATGAGATTGGCATCCAAAGACCTGCGCTCCGCTGCATCTGCTCCTTCTCAGCAGATAGAACACGAGCTATCAGCCTGGCATCTTACTCCTCGGAAGACCAGAAACTCATCTGCTGAGTTCCTTAAGGTTCATCGCTCAGCCAAAACCTCTAAAACCCATACATGATCCCTCTGGCCAATGTCATATGCGCAGAGGACATTTCTACGTAGAAGACACACAACTCATACTCTCCCTCTCAGAAAAGACTCCCAACACAAGAAACAAATTCAACCCCTGCATGACCGCGGTCGCTAGCTGGTTGAAAGCCAACTGTCCCAAGCTCAACATAGACAACACAGAAGTAGTGATCCAACTGGTGGCTGGCAAAACACGAACACACACTCAGAGCCCAGTCCAGGAACCTCGAAGTAGCAAATTGGACATGACTGCACAAGTCAATGCCATCACTGCATCCTGCTTCAACTCTCTGAAGATGCTGAGGAAAATCTTCAGATGGCTCCCAAGCAACAAAAGAAAAACTGTCATTTATGCCCTAGTCACCAGCAAGTTGCACTATGGAAACACCCTCTACACCGGGATCATCAAGCAGATCACTAGAAGAGTACAGACCACCCAGAACTCGACAGATAAACTAATCCTCAAGCTCCCACACAGAACTTACATTAGACCACACCTCAGGGAACTACACTGACTTCCAAAACACAAATGTTCTCAATTCAAACTCCTAACACACAAATTCCACGCACTTCACAACTCAGGCCCCACATTCCTGAACAGTCACAAATCCTTCCAAGCAACTATCTAGACACCTCTGATCTGCAGGACACCAAACCACTACATCTCAGGCATACACAGAGCATTATCAGGAGGATAAGCGTTCTTTTACATTGTTTCTCAAGTGCAAAACGACCCTCTCCTCAACAGTGCCTTCTCCTCTTTTCTTGAATTCTGGAAGAACTGAAGACATCACTTTTCAATAAACCAATCTACCAAAGGAAGGTTAGGCACACACACCATTCCCTCGCAGGAGAAAGTGCACTTTACAAATACAAATAACATAACAATAATTGTTTATCTTTGTTATTGAACCCTTATCCCTTCCTTTCCACAGTTCAATGTTCTGTGTAATATATATCTTTTAGTTATAACGCAAAGCACATTAATACTATTCTTGGTCTTGGAGTTGTGCAAAAAAATGTTAAATTAAGCATGATGGAACTTGTAGTTCAGCTCATATGACCTAGCATGCTTAATACTTTATGGCTGGTACAAAGTCACCTTGATGGCATTGAACCAGTCAACAGATATATGAAAAGGCATGGGCACTTCACAATTGGAGAGGAGGGAAAGAATGAAGATTGAAAGGGGCTCAACATAGGATACAGGATATGATTTGCAAATACTAGGAAATGCGTGACAAAAAAGAAACAGATCAATACAACGGGTCCATTAATGTTTCCTTGGTATTTTTGCTCTTCCATAATAAGTACAAAAGATCAATACAAGAACACCTGTCTACAGAAAGTAGATTATAGCGTGAGAGCTCAGGATGCATTAGGAATTCCACTATGCAACATATTTTCCCCCGATTGAAGCATCTGTCTAGTCTGCATCTTCAGCTCTGTTCTCATCTTATTATGCAATATCCTAACTGATCCTTTCTTTTCTTCTGAAGGTGATGAGTGCCTCCACCATTTCAGTGAGTAGTTGATAAGTAACCTTCAACTGTTCTCTTTATGTCTTCAGTGCCTCATTCCTGTGGAAATTCAGGGTTTAATTTTCAGAGTAGAGTATTTTTCTGAATTATTATTCCAGTGCAGCTAAGCGCCCATGACTCTATTGGTATAAGAAGGGACGGTATGAGGAAAAGCAAAACAGGAGTGAGCTTTATATAATTACAAGTATTCATCCATTCGGGGAGGGGAGCGTGGCTTGACGCTAATGCAGTAGGGCGTGAACCCGCAGAGCTCCCGGCCAAGCTCTGCCATCCAGGCTCATCCGGCAGAATCACAGCCGATCTTGATCGAAAAAAGACAAGGTGATGGTGATGCCTGGCCTTCCCTGGACTGCTGATGCCCGTACTGTGTGGCTTGGTGCCCTGTTGAGCCGGCGGGGAGAGAGCCCCGTGCACCATGAGGCCACATACTAAGATGGCGATATACAGTAAGCCGGAACTGCTCTTAACAGCTAACGGCTGGACCTGCAGCTCCCACCATCAGTGGAGACTATCTAGCATCGGGAGCACATTTAAGGGTCCTTTGACTCTCCCGGCGGAGCCAGGAGGTAAGGCGTCGAGCGGGCCGCGAGAATCTGGGGAGACCAGGACTGCAGGTAGAGCGGCGAGCAGCACACCGATTCACACCTGGGGCGGCTGCTGACACAATACTACCCCAGCATCACCACGATTGATTGGCGCTGCCTGCTTTCCCTCCCCTGGCTTTGCATTACCAATTTTCCTGGGTTCAGATATGAGGCCTGAAGTCTGTCTCATCCAATCCTGTGACCCCGCCGGGGCCTGGGAGGCGATGAGCCACATGGATGAAACTGTGACCTACCGGAGCATCTGCCTCACACATGCTGCCTCTAGCTGAGACCTAGTCTACCCAGTGAGATGGCATGAGACCCCGGGGTGACTAGGCCTGCACCAGGCCCTTTCCTGGGGCCGTGAGGCACTGTGGTCCGTGAGGCTGAGGGAGCTGGTGGCTGACGCAGCGGACTGCGGGAGGATCCTACGACCACTCCCCCCATTAAGAACTTGTGGGGTTAGAGACCCCTGGTGACATACAGGTCCTTGTGGAGACAAAGCTGGTATCCTGGCAAGCGCTTGCAAGCGGACAGATGCTGGCCTTCTCCCCTTTTCCACAACTGGCAGACGCCCAAACACAGACACAAGGCACTTCCCCACTGTGTGTCCCACTCTGCCCATTGGAACTGCAGGCAGCGACCTTGCCCATCCGCATGTGCTGCACCCTTTAGTGCCACTTGAGTTGAGATCTGCATCTGTGCCCAGAGACTCGACCCATACTACCCGACTTTGGAGGCGGACAGCTGAGCAAGGCATCCGGACCCTAACAATCATATGGCTGGTCACCTAATTAACGCCCTTGGTGCCTCCGGCCATGAATTTACCTGCACACCACCAGACCTCTGACCCTGTGACAAACAGAGGGCCCCCCCCCCCCTGTGCTGGCTTTTGCCCACCTGGGCTCATTAGGCAACATGCTCCATGGAAGGAGCGGATGAGCATTTATTGACTTACCCCCCTTTTAAATTTGCCTGCGAGGCTGCCAGAGCACCTAAGCATCTCTTGTGTAAGGGCTTGACTGACAGCTTTGTGTCGAACCAGGACGTTAAAAATCTTAACGTAGGCGCTAGAGGGCGCCCGGCAAGATGGCTGCACCCTAGTGTTGATCTGCCCGGCCGGGCTCAAATATGTCTAATATCTGCACCAGAAGCTACGTGCTCACTTTCAAAACCACACTGGGAGCGAGATGTGACCGCTCTGCGCTGCAGAGTGCCGCTGTGGGGACCTTTGCTGCCTTTGAAGCCCAGAACGGAGTGAATTACGCTGCCCGGCGCGTGCTCGTAAAATGGCGCCCGCTGCGTTATCCCTCACCTGAGCGCAGTTACAGTGGCTGGAGCCCGCCGCCGTGTCTGGTCCCTCAAGCATGGGAAGCGGCGAGACTTAGCCTGCGAGGATACCAGCTGGACTGTTCGCTTTTATCAGGAGGTTGCGATCTGGTGCACGGTGGTACGGGAGTAGATGCCGCCGCCAACTCCCTGGTATCCTGAGGTCCCTCCTGTCCCTGCCCGTAGGCTCCGCATGACTGGTGGTGGTGAGTGGGGTGCGGCGCCTGGCGGGGCCCGATGTCGGCACTGTACCCGGCACGCTGCTTCTGGTGTCGGTGGGCCGGCGCGACCTGGGGGATTAGTGATTGTGTACAGCGGGACTATTTTGCGTCGGTGTGATTTGTGGCTTGTTGCGGTCGCGAAGATCGTCTGGATGCATAGAGGCACGGTTTCCACTGCATGAGGCTCAGAGGCGCTGTGAGAGTGGCATCTTTCTCCCGCAGGTGTTCTGATATAGTGTGTGCTGGCACCCTGTCTTGCTTTCTTTCTGGAGTTGGGCCTCACTTTTCATTTAATTCACGCACCTATTGAGACTTGCTGACTGTGCTGAGGTCCGGATCTAGGGGCAGGGGTGCCCTCTGTTCCTGCTGCCTCGAGCTTTTGCTCTTATCAGTGCAGGCAAAGGCTCTTCTTATTATAGTTATACCAACCTACTGAAAGACTCCCTGTGACATCCATACGCTGTGCTGCGCTTCAGCTTTACGTGACGCTGCATGCTAAATATAGTGGGCATGGGGAGAACCAACAAATCGCAATCCTGCCTCACGTTTGAGGCGAGGAAGACATCCAAATCCACGCAAAAAGCTGCCTCAGGCTCGGAGGCGGATGCCCTGGGTGATAATCCACACTTGAAGTTACCTTGCTGGCGACGCAGCGTAGCCTTCAAGCTCTACAGGGCACCATGAAGGCCGTGAACCATCGCCTAGATCACCTCTCTGCGCAACTTGAAAAACAAAATGTTCGCATGGGGAGGTTGAACAGCGAGTTTCAGCTACAGAGGATGGTCTAGGTGAAGTTGCAGGCAAAACGCTTAACATGGAGAAGGTACTGTCCCTTATCCAAGCTAAAAATGAGGATTTAGAGGCGCGGTCCAGGCGAAATAACATCCGCCTGACGGGGCTGCCGGAATCCACCAATGGGGGGAGAATGGAGCAATACATGGAGACCCTCATTAAGGAAATTTTTGGAACGGAGCATCTATTCCCTCTGTTTGTTGTCGAGCGTGTGCATCGCTCGCAGCACAACCGCCTCCGGAGCTACTCCTCGTCCTGTCATACTTAGACTTTTAAACTATAGGGATCGTGACACTATTTTGCAGGTTGCTAGAGACAAATGGACTATTTAGTATCAGGGCAATACCTTGTCATTCATTCCAGACTTCACTGCTGCAGTGCAATATGCTAGGAGGGAGTTTAGCGCTGTTAAGAAATTTCTACAGTCACAGAATGTACCCTATGCCACGTTGTATCCCGCACATTTGCGGATAGGGCCGGTTGGCGATTGCAAATATTTTTCCAACCCCAAGGCTGCGATGGACCATGTGAGGCGGATGAAACACGGGCACGGGGCGGCGCATTGTAACTTACTATGTTCATTATTTTTATGTTATGCGCTGCTAATTGGTCAGGTATGCACTGTAGAGAATATGGTATCCAGAAGGATTTATTGCATGGTTTATTGCATTTCTGGTAGTTCTTCTACCATTGGTTCGTCACAGGATATTATGACGCAGTTGTGCTATCTGGGTGAGATGGGGACCTGCTCGGCCACCTCTTGCTAGTTGAGAGGCTAGTTGCACTCTGCGACCCCCCATATGGGTGTACACCGAATGCGTAGTTATGGCATCTGTTCTTGTTGGGAAGGGGTGTTTGTTTAAGAATGGGGATGGCTTTGGCACTGTTGGGGATGCTGAAATCGGTGCGGGGTTGGGTTTGATGGGGTGGACTAATGTAGTACTCATTCATGCTTTTGTTCACATGTTCATTGGTGGCACTATGATTGAATCTGTATCGCCTGGTAGATGCATGGTCTGAGTGGTGTGATTAAGTTTGTCACTTGGAATGTGCGTGGACTCGTCGCACCCAAAATAATTAGCTCAGTTTTTGCTCAATTGGACAGATTGGGAGCGAATGTAGCCCTCCTTCAGGAGACACATTTAACTAAGACCTCGGCGCAACACGTAGGTACGAGGTGGGCTGCTGTCAAACTTGAGTCCTTATATTCGACCTATTTGCAGGGAGTGATGACCCCGATGAAAAAAAAAAAAAAGGAGTAGCCTTCACCCTGCTTAAGTCCGATGCAGATGACCAGGGACGTGTGGTGATTTTATATGGTCAGCTGGGGGGGGTAAACCTGTTTTACTGGTCAATGTTTATGGGCCAAATATAGATGAACCTTCATTTTTCTCAGATGTGTGGCGTCACATCTTGGGATTCCCATCGGCAGAGATAATCTGGGGGGGGGGGGGGGGAGACTTCAATGTGTGTTTGGATGTATCTCTGGATAGAATGGGTAGCACTACAGGCAGAAGTAAGCAAGCTGCAGAGACTCTTCTTGGGATCCTGGAAGTGACGGTACGGGGTGCCTGTATTGGAGCGCAATCTGGAGTTTTGAAGGATATCCAGTGCAGGATCGATAGATTGGCATCTGCGATATCTATACTTGAACGTGACTTAGTCGAATCCCTCCCTGCATTTGTTAGCCAAGATTAGAGATTTGGTATCAGATCATAATGACACTGTTGACCAGGAGTTGCAGCACTGCTCTCGTCGAATGACGGCTCGTTATTATGGTGAGGGAGGACGTCCCAGTCGCTCATTAGCACAGCGGTTATCGGAACCCCGTGGCAAAGAGCATATTAAGGAACTAGTGGATGAGGAGGGGGAAGCGCATTATTTGAAATCTGAACTCAGTGATAATATGTTACGGTTTTACACTGCCCTAAATGCAGACAAAGACGGCCCTCCGCCAGAGGAAGTCGACTCCTATCTAGATGACGTGGCATTGGGGTGGCTTTCTAAGACCCATAGAGAATACTTAGTGCAGCCATTTCATGAGGAGGATGTCAAACTTGCTATTATGGCATTGCCTACCTGCAAAGCAGCCGGTATGGATGGATTCCCTAGCGAATTCTATAAAATGTATGTAGATGATATTGCGCCTCGACTATTGGCAGTTTTTGCGGAGGCTTATGATAAAGGGGAGCTCCCGCCTACTCTGAGGGAGGCTCTACTGGTAACCTTACTAAAGCCTGTTAACCCCCTAACAGATGTGAATCGTATAGGTCCCTTTCCATTATAAACATTGACGCCAAAATCCTGGCGAAGATGGTCGCTACCTGGCTGCAACCCCCGATTCCTCTTTTAGTTTTGCCGGACCAATCCGGATTTGTGGCTGCGCGCTCTACTACACATAATCTGCGCACCGTATTCTCCACGCTGCATTACTTTGAACCTGACTTTCAAGCGGTGGCTGTGCTGCTTGATACAGCAAAGGCCTTCGATTCCCTTCGTTGGTTCTTCATGTTTACAGTTTTAACACTTATGGGCTTTCCTCCATTTTTTCTTCAATGGCTCCGAGTCTCTATGCGACTCCTGCCGGCAGGGTGCGTGTTAATGGGTGGGTTTCCCGGCGTTTCCTATAGAAAGAGGCACGAGGCAGGGATGCCCCCTATTACCGATGCTTTTTTCACTGGCCCTGGAGCCATTGACGTGTAAGCTCAGTTACATGCGGCCGCGGCATTGAGATGCCGGCAAAGACCACTTGTGGTCTCTTTATATGGCGATGATATGTTGATGTATGTCCGGCGCCCTTCACTATTAACAATACAATTTACAATTTTTCCAGGTGTACGAGATTTCCACACCCCCTCTGTGACCATGGGGCACATTGTTGCTTCTTAAAATGTATGTAATTTCTCGCAGAAGTCAGTTTTTGTGTGTGTTTTATGTTGTGTTTTGTGTCAGATGCATAAGGTTTGCATTTTTAATCACTTTTTCAGCACAGCGCTTGCATGAAGAGTGTTCTCTTTATTTAATGTCTCCTTTGAAACCACATAGCGGCACCAAAGAGCAGAGACTTTGCCAACACTTGTGTGCAGTGTTATTGCAATTGAATTGATAACAACGCTAATAATCTTTTGTTCCTTTAATATATCTGTTTTATGTACCCTACAGATACTACTTGACGTTTATTTATGTATTTTCTAAACGCATGCTTATTAGTCGCAGCGTCTCACATTTGCACCTTAATCAGGTCGACTAGGAGTGGTTTTTACACAGGGCTGGTCCCTGTGTAGTCCTGAGGAAGAGCTGGGGGAAGCTCGAAACTAGTTGACTATATGCTAGGTACACCTATCTCATTATAGCTAGGGCCTTCAGCATATTACCCCGTTTTTAATCTTCTTAGCTAGGAGCAAGAATAAAATTATTTGGGCCACTAGTTAATTATTTTAAATACTCACAAACACCTCACTCCACTACCCTTTTCCTGCACTACACATAATTGGTACTATAGTGCTCCTACGTAATCCACAAGTCGCAGCACGCATCAGTCCGTAGAGGACTGGGAGGACCCCAATGACGAAGCATGTCACCGTGGGGAAACCCTGGTGAGTGAGGGGACTCAAGAAAGAAAGAATCCTTTTCTTTCTTTTCTGGTGAATCTCAGAACTAAATTGATTTCTGACACCTCATTTTTTAAGCTAGGTTCTTTTACCTGGGAACTCAGGTTGTTTATGATTCATGTACTTTTGGAGGGTGAACCTAGTCTTTAACCTCCAATTCCCCCCATATTTTGATAACCATTATTTACAGCGTGCAGCTGAGGGAAAGCCTTTGCTGATAACCTCTTACTGACATTTTTCCTACATACTTCACAAGGTATCCCTCACAAACATGACCGAAGTTACAGGTCTTACCCACTCACAAGATGAGGTAGATAGAATTATAGCTTCTAGGCTTCCCCTGGCTGGGACCAGTACCAGGGACACCAATGAAGCTAGTCAGTGCTGGGAGGAGTTGACTGAACTAAAACGTGACCAAATTAAAACGTTGGTATACGGAATCATGATGACCGAGTATTTAAGAGCCAATATTGCCCCACGAGGCATGACAAACTTTTCAAAAAAGATTGGTCATTAATATCCTGGCATTGTACCAGAGACTGGCTTGTGCTAATTATAAAAACCGCAGCACGCCTATCAGAAAAATGAAAATTGGCATTCATGACCTAGAGATTCGCTTGAAATCCTACCAAAGCACCGCTGAGTTAAAAACAAGACTCGAGGAACTCAACAAAACTATGACTGAATTTGAGATTGGTTTGAAAGATACGAAATATGTAAAACTACTAAAAGATCAAAAAACGTTCTCTCAAGAGAAAGTGTATCCCTACACTAGAGATGATTACATCCCGACAAACCGTAATCCAGGCTACAATACGGATAGCGATGGCTTGGATACAGGTTCAGATTTCTCTGATTCAAGTAAAAATTACAACTACACTAATAAGAACAGACGATCGAGAGGAGGACGTCTAAGGAACAGGGGGGGACCAAGATTCGGCTGGTCTCCATATCATAACATTCCACCATACGGCCCCCCACCGCAGTTTTTCTATGGACCACCTCCTTTTCACCAATCGTACCAACCACAACCGTATCCATACTGGGATGAACCACAGAACCAAGAACAACAGAATCAGCCTTTTTTAGGGAGAGGCAAAACTCCATCAAGAGGAAGAAACAGACGAGGCCAACAGGTCCAATGGGCACAGCCCCTGGAAACCGCAAGGGGCCACACACGGAGCATGGGCCCACCGAACATGCCATCAACGAGCAGCAACCAAGTTTAGTAGTTAACCTGTCCGATATCACTCTCACACCTATCCAAAAATCTGTGTTAGAAAAAGGATTAGGTTTTGTCCCAACAGCCAATTTTGATAAATGCAGGCTGGTTTGCGAATTGAAAGAGTTCATTCGTAGGATTAAATTGGAAGTTTTCTTCAAAGATAAGGAACCAACAACCGACACCATCATGGACACTGGACTCCATAAGAAATCTAGCTTCACTCCACCACCAAACAATCTTCCCATTGAACTACAAGCTTTTGAGAAGGCAGTACTAAAAGAAGTCACAGAAATAGACCCTAGGACAATACGGGTATTTCATAACACCAGTAGAATAGAACAAGAGACCATCCACCAACTATCGAATGAAAAAACCTCACGATAAAACCAGCAGATAAAGGTGGAGCCATAGTTCTACAAAATACACAAGATTACCAAAAAGAATGTCTACGCCTTTTGGCGGATGAAAGAAATTATTCTAAAATACGGAATGACCCTACAGAACGCTTGCGCATAGAGATCGCGAGTCTAATTGAAGAATCATTGACAAATGATTGGATAAGCAAAAAAGAAGCGGATTTCATGGAAAACAAAAAACCTATAATTCCTTATTTTTACACAATCCCTAAAATACACAAATCCATGGTGGCCCCGCCTGGTAGACCAATAGTCTTAGAGATAGGTTCAATCCTTGAACCTTTATCCAAGTTTGCTGACGCATTCTTACGACCCTTGGTACAAGCCACCGAGACGTACCTACAGGATACAAAAGCAGTCCTCGGTTTACTTCAGAATCTTGAATTCAACCCTACAACCAATATCTTGATAGGTTTGGACGTTGAGAGCCTCTATACCAGTCTACCACACAAGGAAACTCCGGACATTTTAGAGGAAGTACTTTTTCAGAATGATTGGGGATACCACACACCCAGACACGTGGTCCTTGAATGTTGCCGTTTAGCTCTGACAGAATTTTTTTTCGAATTTAATGACACCCTGTACCGACAAAAGCACGGTACCAGCATGGGAAGCACCTTTGCGCCGAGCGTAGCGGGGCTCTATGTACACCATCTGGAGAAACAAAAGATTCTCCACCAAAACAATCCATACACCAACCATGTCAAACTATGGAAAAGATACATAGATGATGTGTTTTTGATTTGGGAAGGCAACGAATCAGAGGCTGATGCTTTCCTGATTTGGCTCAATCAACAAGAACCTTTTCTAAAATTCACCTTCACTATGAGTAGGTCCAATCTGTTTTTTCTTGACCTCAACATAATAGCACACAAAGGTGTCTTGATTACCACTACTCATTTTAAGCCCACGGCAAGAAACTGTCTACTAGTATATGACAGTTTCCACCCCAGAAGTTTGAAAGACAATCTCCCTTTTGAGCAGTTTTTGCGCCTGAGACGCAATTGCACCAAGAAAAAAGATTATAACATTCAAGCAAATGACTTATCAAAAAACTGCTACGGCGACAATACCCACAACATTTAGTGTCAAAAGCACTAAAAAGAGCTTCCAACAACAACAGAGAAGCACTACTCGAACACAAACGAGAGGACACCAATAAAGACCACAGAAGACAAATCTGTATCACCACTTTCAATATTGCATCAGACCAAGTTACAAAAATAATAAAAAAACATTGGCGAATCTTGAACAGTGGAGGTCTGAATTTACAAAAACCAATGTTCAGCCATAAGAAAGCTAAGAATTTGAGGAACTATCTGGTGCACACCCGTCCCAACTCAGCTATGACTGAAGGCCCCTTGTGTCTTCTCCATCCATTACCAGAGGGTCATTACCCATGTAGCAACTGCAGTGTCTGTCATTTAACTACAGCCACTAAAAAAGTAACCTGCAACAATGGCATGACATGGGATCTCCGATCCTTTACCAATTGTAATACGACAGGTGTAGTGTATCTCATCACCTGTATTTGCAATCTCCATTATGTGGGGATGACTACGAGGAAAGCAAATACAAGAATGGTTGAACACCGCAGCAATTTCAGGTGTAAACGCAACAACACCAAAATGACTACTCACTTTTTAGAAAAACAACATACACCAAACGATCTGAACTGGGTCATCCTTGAACATGTAAAGAATTACCCTAACATTGAAAGGAAACTGCATGAGAAAGAACAACGATGGGTGTTCAAATTACGATCAGACACCCAAGGTCTGAATGATGATATTCCTTGGGGACAATTGGTGTAAAATAAAGGGATGTGCACCTGCCACCTTGTGCCTTCATTCTACAAAAAAGTTCTCCCCTAAAGAATTCTGTCACAGCTTACGGCCAGGGGATTTTATGTCTCCCTTATTTTTTGTATATATTATTTTTTGTATATATTTTTACTGAATCTCAATTGGCCCTCTGTCATTAAAAAGTGTCTCTATACATAAGGTCATATGCCCTGAGTCCAACAACCACCTGTTGTGACCCCCCTTTTTTTATATCCCCCACTAATCTGTATTCATTGACTTACCTTTCATAGTTCATTATACTATGATTAATTTCTCGTGACTAAACAATTTTTGATGAATATTCCATCCCCGTAATCAGTTTCCTTCACCAACTTATCACACTCACGATGCGGCCCCTATCCATCATGGCCGCGCCGTCTAGACTACGTTCCGTGAGTCCTGCCTCTGCATCATACATTGATTTGGTCTATTATGTTTTACAATATAATTAGAGAATTTTCATTTGTATTTTTATTTTTTCTCTAGAATATCATTCCATAAATGTGAGATCTGGCCATTCGACAAACCTGATCTCTCACACAATGCGGACCCAATCTAAGATGGCCGCACCGTAAGGACTTCCTTACTCTGAGTTCTTCCTTTATGTCTCTACACGGAAATACTCACATATAACGGGTCTCCTTCTCGGGACACTCCAGTATGCCGTCCGAGAGGGATTCTTGCTAACAGGTTTACATGAGTGTGGGTGTCCACGTACAAGTAAGTGAGGACGTCTTGGAAGATGAGTCCGGCCCATTTGGAATATGATAATAATCCCCTTTTTTTCCCCCGGTTTTTTACTAGGGGTTGGCCAGACACACGGCGCCCTTCGCTATTAACAATCCAATTTACCATTTTTCCAGGTGTACGAGATTTCCACACCCCCTCCGTGACCATGGGGCACATTGTTGCTTCTTAAAATGTATGTAATTTCTCACAGAAGTCAGTTTTTCGTGTGTTTTATGTTGTGTTTTGTGTCAGATGCATGAGGTTTGCATTTTTAATCACTTTTTCAGCACAGCGCTTGCATGAAGAGTGTTCTCTTTATTTAATGTCTCCTTTTGAACCACATAGCGGCACCAAAGAGCAGAGACTTTACCAACACTTGTGTGCAGTGTTATTGCAATTGAATTGATAACGACGCTAATAATCTTTTGTTCCTTTAACATATCTGTTTTATGTACCCTACAGATACTACTTGACGTTTATTTACGTATGTATTTTCTAAACGCATGCTTATTAGTCGCAGCGTCTCACATTTGCACCTTAATCAGGTCGACTAGGAGTGGTTTTTACACAGGGCTGGTCCCTGTGTAGTCCTGAGGAAGAGCTTGGGGAAGCTCGAAACTAGTTGACTATATGCTAGGTACACCTATCTCATTATAGCTAGGGCCTTCAACATATTACCCCGTTTTTAATCTTATTAGCTAGGAGCAAGAATAAAATTATTTGGCCCACTAGTTAATTATTTTAAATACTCACAAACACCCCACTCCACTACACTTTTCCTGCACTACACATAATTGGTACTATAGTGCTCCTACGTAATCCGCAAGTCGCAGCACGCCTCAGTCCGTAGAGGACTGGGAGGACCCCAATGATGAAGCATGTCACCGTGGGGAAACCCTGGTGAGTAAGGGGACTCAAGAAAGAAAGAATCCTTTTCTTTCTTTTCTGGTGAATCTCAGAACTAAATTGATTTCCGACACCTCATTTTTTAAGCTAGGTTCTTTTACCTGGGAACTCAGGTTGTTTATGATTCATAAGCTCAGACAGTTACATGCGGCCGCGGCATTGAGATGCCGGCAAAGACCACTTGTCGTCTCTTTATATGGCGATGATATGTTGATGTATGTCAGAGAGACTGCCACTTTTTTACCGGCTCTTTTGCGGGAATATGTGAAATTTGAGCGTTACTCGGGCCTGGGTATTAATTGGTCGAAGTCGGTGGTGTTCCCGCTGACGGCTGGTACCAAGGAGATTGACCTAGACTTCCCTTTGACGTAGACTCAGGAACCGGTACGATATCTTGGCGTCTGGCTGCATAGAGACCCTGATAGGGTGATCTCAGAGAACTATGGCCGGGTCATTACACGTATTACTGAGCAAGTGGAGCAAAGGGCGCGCTTGCTGCTCTCCCTCGCGGATCGGTTAGCAGTTGTTAAAATGACCTTCCTACCTAAGCTTCTATATTTTTTCGTTAATATACCTATCAAATTGAATATAGCCTTCTTTCAGACGTTACAATCTGCTCTTCTTACATTCGTGTGGGGCGGGAAAAAGCCTAGATGTAGCCAGGAGGTGTTAGTGCAACCATTTGATCAGGGTGGGTTTGAAGCTCCGGATTTTCGCCTCTATTACTTGTGCGCCCAGGCGCACTTTGCGCACTATTGGCACTATCCGCCACGATTTCTGCCTCATCTTGCAACTGAGTCTGATGCTACCCACCCCTTACCTTTGCAAGCGGCGACCTTATCTGGGGGATCGGGCGGTCCTAGAACTGAGATCAATCCAGTGTTATGCACTGCTCGGGCCTGGAAAATGCTCGCGAAACGGGCAGGACTTCCATATATATATATATATATGCCCAGCGATTACCACTGGCCTCACACCCAGATATCTCTGCAGCAAGGGAGGCACAAGCCCTGAAGGAACTGGCGACTGTGGGTATATCCCGACTAGGAGATCTTTACACATATGGACGGTTCAAATCCTTGCATGAAATACAGGGCTCCACGGCTCGGGGGTTCCTGCTGGGCTTCACTTATGTTAGAGTGCGGCAAGCTATTAAAACTATTTATCCAGATTACCCGGCAGAACCTGTTGCCTTGCGAGCATTACAGATTATGCTAGGTGGGGAGGAACAAAAAGGCCTCATCACCAAATTATAGAATGCCTCCTTGCGTGAGGGGAGATAGAAGAGCACCCTGCTTATTGTAGATGGTAACGTGAACTGGTATCTGCGCTTACACTGGATGTGTAGAAAGACTGCTGTGTGCGAACAGGTTGCCTCGCGGCGAACTGCAATCTGCGTTTGATCCATTTCAAATATTTGCACCAATTTTATTATACCCCCTTGCAACTTTATAAGTATGGTTTGCGTGAACATGCTAATTGTGTGAGGTGTGGGCAGGGTGACGCTGATTTTTTTACACGTCTTGCGCCTGTCCTGGCATCTCTGCTTTTTGGTCTAGGATTACGCATATTCTCACGGAGGTTGTGTTGGAACCTGTACATTGTAAACCAGAGCTCTGCCTGCTAGGTTATGTGAGACAGTTAAAGCCATGTAATAGGTGGATAGTCGCTGTTTCCACATTGTTTGCGAAGAGGTCTGTTGCACTTTGTCGGGGGGCAAAAACTACACCCACTGTTAAAAACTGGATTCGAGATTTGCTTTATTGTAGACACAAATTGGAGACATATGCTGAGGAGCTGCCTGAAACCTCACGCCCCAAAGATTTCTGGGCACCTCTCACGGCATATTTATTCACCCAGTCGAACTTGACGTGAATGATTTATACTGTACTCCTACCATTCAATGGGAAGCTACTCCTCATGCTGTAAATTTTGTTATCAGTGTTTACTGCTCACCTACTTCTGTTTCTATCTGCTCACCACTGTGCCGTCAATGTACAATGTACTGCAGTCCACACTGTTGGGGGGAGGGGTGGGTTTGGGTTGGTACATTTTATTGCTCTTGTTGATAGGATTATCCACATTGCATATATGTGTATGTCTATATGCTGTTTGATTCAATAAACAAATTAAAAAATAAATAAAAAATCTTAACGTACCCTCCAACAGTGATTCGATGCAGCTGGTGAACCACCCAAGATGGGTGAGTTGTAATTGCTATACAGAAACGTTGGAAACTACAATAAATGTGGACACGTTTCAATGCTTCTTCCTGGAGAAGGTGGGGACTATTCTTTTGGAGATTAAGAACGGTATTTTGAATGGCCCACCTTCACCACAGGAAGCTCAAACTCCCCTGGAAATTTCTCTTTCGAGGTATCCGGAAATAGATTATCAAAGCCTTGAACAGCTTATGAATAGAATTAAGTCAGGATCCCCGGCGGACCCATGTCCCCCTAGGGTTTTTCGTTTGGCGTGCCCCATTTTAGGAGATCACATTATCCCCCTCCTCAATAGCTCGTTGGAGACCGGCCTTTTACCATCTAGTTTTAAGGAAGCCCGAGTTAGACCACTGCTAAAGAAACCTGGAGCCGATGCGACCATTTTGAAAAACTACAGGCCGATCTCTCAACTGCCTTTCTTGTCCAAGGTTTTGGAGCAACATGTGCGGAAGTCTCTTTCCTTATTCCTGGAGTCACACCATATACTCCAGGAGCGTCAGGCAGGCTTTCGTGCACATCACAGCACCGAGTTGGTGATGCTTGCGGTGCTGGATGAGCTCAGAGGTATGGCTGACAGTAAGAAACCAAGCGCCCTGATACTTTTAGATCTATCAGCGGCGTTTGATACTGTCAGCCACTCCCTGCTACTGGACAGATTGGCTTGTTTTGGGATAAAAGACCTGGCCTATAAATGGTTACAGTCTTTTTTGAAAGGAAGGACACAGAGGATCCAATTGGGGGACTGTGTTTCGGAGGTTGGAGTTTTGGAGTGCGGTGTTCCGCAGGGCTCAGCCCTTTCTCCATTACTATTTAATCTTTACTTGCAACCTCTGATCAACTCCTTAGCTAAAATGGGTTGTCATGTGTTTAACTACGCTGATGACACCCAGTTACTATTAAGTATTGATAATACGGCAACAGCACAATCCAATGCTCAAAATATTCTCAGACACAAGGTCAGTTGGATGACGGCAAATCTGTTGAAAATAAACCCAGATAAGACAGAGATATTGGTGGTCTCGACCACAGCCTCACCTTGGTGTGATCTATATTGGCCCCAGGATTTGGGTCCTACGCCGACACCAAGCAACAAAGTAAAAAGCCTTGGGATCAAGATTGACAATGAGCTGTCAATGGCCAGTCAGATCTCCGCTGTTGTAGGGACCTGTACTGGCATGATTAGACAGCTGCGCAAACTTGTCCCTTTTTTTTCTTTTTCTATGCTTTGTACAGTTGTCTCTGCTACAATAATATCAAGGCTGGATTATGGGAACGCCCTCTATTTAGGCCTACCAAAGTCTTTGACCAACAGACTGCAGGTTGTGTTGAACGATGCTGCACGACTGATCTTTAGACTCCCTAGAAGAACTCAAGCCTCATCCTTATTGCATACATTACATTGGCTTCCCATCGTGCAGATAGTGGAGTTTAAGAGCCTTTGCACGGCTCATAAGGCGATTTATGGACAGGCTCCTGTATATATCAAGGAACGTTTGGAGATCTACAGGCCCAAACGAGCTCTCAGATCTGGGAATGCTCAGTTGCTGGTTTGTCCTCGATACAAGCTGTCAACTAAAGGAGGCAGATCCTTCTCGGTACTGGTCCCACAATTATGGAACAGACTACCGGATTCACTCCGGAGAGAAGGAAACCTCTTATGTTTTAGGAAGCAGCTAAAAACGCTCCTTTTTAAAGAGGCTTTTGGCCTACTTAAATAGTTTCTTGCAGGGTATCTCCCTCGCTTTTTATGCTTGAATTATAGTTGTTGGCTAGAGGTTCTAAGCGCCTAGAGACCTGTAGGTGAGTTGGCGCTATATAAACCGAAGGTAACATAACATATCATGATGGTTGATGAGCCACCCCGCCCACTTTAGTCCTTAGATGTGCCACCTGCCTGCCACATATTTCTTCCTTTACACGGCGCCTGTCACATTTGCTTTTTACTAAGAATTTTATTGCATGCTGTCTCTCCAGAGGCGGTTTCTAATGATGTATACCATTATATTTTTGTTTTAGGTCGGTTTTACTACAAGGTACATCAATGTTGGGTTGCTTGTGTGTTTGGTTTACATTGAATACTAATAAGGAAACCAACTACTGTGTAGATAGTCATTTTCTAACGTTTTGTCCTGAAGAATTGCCACTTGATCATTCTGACATCCTAGGCAAGAAACATGCTGACCTGTACACTGTAGCCACTGCTGAACATTACCTCAGTGATGAGCCACCATACATTTTTAATTGGGACCAGTGGACTGACTAAAATTCATTTTGAGTACCACTGTGTCTCATTTTGGAATCCCCTTCACAGCTCCCTCACACCGTCTACACAAATCTACACCACAAGGTCCCATACTCACACCGCACCTTACTATTTTGGGATTAAAAGATCTCCGACACAGAGCCCCTCATAGGGTGTACATCAGTCATTGCAGCACCGGCCTGACGAGGAGCATACCCTATGATGAAGCATAACACCCAGCCGGGTGTGTGAGGGCCCTAATTCCAAAAGTGGGAGACACCCAGTCTCCAATCTTGGGTTATCTTGATATACCGACCAGGCCTCTGCTTCTTTCTTCTCTAAGGAGCTCATACTCAGGTCTTAACCTTCACTGACATCACCCATTGCTGAAAGCACTGGAACTACCTGGGGGGGGGGGGGGGGGGGGGGAGACACTAAGTCTGCCTCAGACCACTGCCTATGGGTCACGCCGGGATGGGCAAATACTCCTAGACAAAGGAAGTCAGTGATCCTGGCTGAGCCCAAGACAACACTTTTACTGTATCAGGGGACATAGCCACGCATGAGGGACCCAGCGGGGCTACCGTGGATACCCTTTAACAAGCAATTGCTCCCTCCCGTGAGGTGCTGGAGTTAAAAAAAAAAAAAGCGGAGAGAGTCACCACCACAGAGCGAACCCTAGACGATCTGAACCATGAGGTGACATCGGTGAGGGATCGTCTGGCAGGTATAGAAGGCAGAATGAAGGTGCTTGAATTATGGGCAGAAGACAATTAAAACAGAGCAAGAAGGAATACCCTTCGGATCACTGGCTTGCCTGAGCGTATCGAGGGCCTGAGCGCTGACATGACTGCCTTTCTGGAAACATGGGTTTGCACTGAGGTTGCACCGGAAGGCCTCGCCCCATTCTACATCCTTGAACAAACCCAACATGTTCCCTCTCATCCCCCACTGCCTGGAGCAGGACCTCGCCCTGTCGTTGTGAAGGTATTGCACTGCAAAGACAAGGACCATATTTGAACACAAGCCTGGATTAAAGGAGAAATAACTGTGGGGAATAGAAAGGTCATGATCTTTCCTGACTTTCCTAATGCAGTTCAACAGGAGATGGCTTCCTTCACCAAGGCAAAAAAACATCTTAGGAAACTGGGCAAAATATATGCCATGCCGTTCCCTGCTCAGCGTCAGCTACGAAAACTAGTGCTTTTTTTCAACTTAGCTGCTCCAGCTCTGGGACTGGATCGAGCAGGCTCCCCCGACTGGAGGGCAGCCGCGCTCAGACAAACGCTGAAACATCCGGCAGCCCCCAAGGAAGAGGAAGAAAACTGGCATGAGGGTGATTCTATCCCGATACCAGGCCCAGCGAGAGCACCAACGAACAGTGGAAGCGGTGGCGGCTCTCAGCAGGACAGGCTCCGCTTCCCCACTGGAACTGGGAGAAAATGGCCTGGAGGACTCTGCATCTGATCATAGTTCGATCTCCTCTCGTAACTCTGATAAATCCCTCCCAAAGGTTAGCCTTGGAAACGCAGGCAAAGTGTGACATGGGGGAAGTACTAGCCATGTACTGTGATCAGAAGGGCACATGATTTACCCATTGCTGAAAGCACTGGAACTACCTTGGGGGGGGGGGGGGGGGGGACGACACTAACTCTGCCTCAGACCACGGCCTATGGGTCACGCCGGGATGGGCAAATACTCCTAGACAAAGGAAGTCAGTGATCCTGGCTCAGCCCAAGACAACACTTTTACTGTATCAGGGGCCATAGCCACGCATGAGGGGCCCTCGTTGGAGGGACCCAGCAGGGCTACCGTGGATACCCTTTAACAAGCAATTGCTCCCTCCCGTGAGGTGCTGGAGTTAAAAAAAAAAAACCGGAGAGAGTCACCACCACAGAGCGAACCCTAGACGATCTGAACCATGAGGTGACATCGGTGAGGGATCGTCTGGCAGGTATAGAAGGCAGAATGAAGGTGCTTGAATTATGGGCAGAAGACAATTAAAACAGAGCAAGAAGGAATACCCTTCGGATCACTGGCTTGCCTGAGCGTATCGAGGGCCTGAGCGCTGACATGACTGCCTTTCTGGAAACATGGGTTTGCACTGAGGTTGCACCGGAAGGCCTCGCCCCATTCTACATGCTTGAACAAACCCAACATGTTCCCTCTCATCCCCCACTGCCTGGAGCAGGACCTCGCCCTGTCGTTGTGAAGGTATTGCACTGCAAAGACAGGGACCATATTTGAACACAAGCCTGGATTAAAGGAGAAATAACTGTGGGGAATAGAAAGGTCATGATCTTTCCTGACTTTCCTAATGCAGTTCAACAGGAGATGGCTTCCTTCACCAAGGCCAAAAAACATCTTAGGAAACTGGGCAAAATATATGCCATGCCGTTCCCTGCTCAGCTCAGCTACGAAAACTAGTGCTTTTTTTCAACTTAGCTGCTCCAGCTCTGGGACTGGATCGAGCAGGCTCCCCCGACTGGAGGGCAGCCGCACTCAGACAAACGCTGAAACATCCGGCAGCCCCCGAGGAAGAGGAAGAAAACTGGCATGAGGGTGATTCTATCCCGATACCAGGCCCAGCGAGAGCACCAACGAACAGTGGAAGCGGTGGCGGCTCTCAGCAGGACAGGCTCCGCTTCCCCACTGGAACTGGGAGAAAATGGCCTGGAGGACTCTGCATCTGATCATGGTTCGATCTCCTCTCGTAACTCTGATAAATCCCTCCCAAAGGTTAGCCTTGGAAACGCAGGCAAAGTGTGACATGGGGGAAGTACTAACCATGTACTGTGATCAGAAGGGCACATGATTTACCCTAAACAGTAATAATTCTGAACAGTGGCGAGATTGGTCGATTGTTATAACCCTTAATATTTCCTGAGTGGCGTGAAGCAAAGCGGAGATGCACCTGACTGAATGCACCCCCTCCACTTACAAGGTGAGCATATGACCATTATGTGAATGTTGACCTGTTGTCTGCTGGTTTGGATGGGGGCGAGTTTGCTTCTTGTACTGGGGTTGGGGACTTGATGTCTGGTTTCCAGGGACAATGTTACACACCATTCCCACCTCCTTCAATCGGCTCCCTGCAAGGTGGGCTAGAACCACTGACTCTCTTTTTGATGTTCTCTAGAAAGAGATGGCCCTGATACACAACATAGAGTCCTCAGAATGGGTACCCCCCTGACCTATACCTTTATTAGTTTGAATGTTAGGGGTCTGAACAGCTTGATTAAGCGAAACAAAGTTCATTCGTATTTAAAAAGGCGCGGAGCCCATATTGCCCTCCTGTGAGAAGCCCATCTGAATGGCCGGGAGAGAGATGTACTCCACAAGCACTGGAAGAGACAAATCTATGCCACAACATATTCTGCATTTGCACCGGGGTATTGACCTGGATTCATCCTGGGGTCCCATTTCAAAAAACGAGTGAATGCATTGACCCTAATGGGAGGTATGTCCTGATAAAGGGCAGACTAGCAAGCCAGGACCTGAACATTCTTGGGATCTATGCCCGTAACACAGATCAAGGAGAATTTTTAAATGAATTGTCCCAAATTCTAGCCCTGCATCTGACACAACCCATTACCATTGGTGAAAAATGATAATAGTGTGACTGAACCTTCCTTTGACTGTTCGCACCTGCCCTTAGGGGACTCCCCTGTGATACGGCTAGTGTGTACATTCTGAGACTGGCAGCAGAGATGGGAGTGAATAGACTCCTGGAGGAGGCTGCACATAGGTCTTAGAAACTACTCCCATTTTTCGGGTATGCACAACCTCCACATATGATTAGATGCTTTCTTTTGTTCCTGGAGGTGTACAGAACACTGAGGAACACAGAATATCTATATTGCATGGTATCTGACCACAATATGGCCCTACTTACACTGGACTGGCACAGAGAATGCCCTGGTACACCAGAGTGGCTGGCGCCTGTGAGTGGAGGCTCTAGACGACCCAATATTTCATCAATTCATAGGGGAGGCCATTAGGGATTACTTCATATATAACGTGCACTCAACTGCGTCCCCTGTGACTGAGTGGGACGCTTTCAAGACACTACTGAGAAGCCCTTGGTAGGGGTTCGACGAACCCTAATACGGGAGGAAGAGACCCACAAACGTACCCTAAGAGATTTAGAAAAAACTCGCCCGGTAACCCATGGCTACAGCAACAACTCCTTGAAGCAAAGGAGACACTGGCAGTATGCTCAGAAAAGGTCATGTGCTTCGATCATCTGGAGTATATGAGTAAGGCCCATTGTTAGAAATGGGGGTCTCTAGTTGCCAAGGGCTTGCACCTCCGTCCAAATAGGGACCCTTCTTCCTAGTCAGGATAAGGGAGTTACACTCCTAAAATAACCCCTGCTCACCCCCTTGGTAGCTTGGCAAGAGCAGTCAGGCTTATCTTGGAGGCAGTGTGTAAAGCATTTGCACATAACCAACAGTAATACAGTGTATGCACTACAAAAGGACATCACACCAGTTTAGAAACATATCCAATATTTGTATACATTTAAGACAGGACCAATACAATAAAAATGCCCAATACAGGACTTAAAAAAAATCTACAATTATCAAAATATGCATGAAAAACAGTTCCTTGATGTCGATAACTCCGTCTGGGGCTATCACGGCATCGTGAGCAAACAAATCCAAACTGTTCTGGCTGACCGTGGCGTCGCAGGCCAGCTACAGTGTTGGGAAGACCCGCAAACAGTACCTTCTAGAAATGCCGGGCTGCCACGACCTCTCATTGACCTTCCGAAAACACAACGTCCGCAGGCATCGGTTCCGTAGGTCGGTGCAGGAGTCGTCGGGCCCTCGAAGTCACACGTGTTGCAGATCGATCTCCTCTCTGTTGGAGTCAGGAGCGCTGGCGTCGGCAGGCGTCGTATGCTGCGGTGCGAAGTGCAGCAGTGCACGCTTAGGTCGCGGTGCGCGCTGCGGCTTGGTGGCGGCGTCAGATGGCATCGTCGGTGAGACCAGGGTCACGGTGCGAGATGAAGGCGGTACTCGTCGTGGTGCTGGCAGGTCACGGTGCAAGTAGCGGCGCCATTGTGGCTTTAGCACTGTCGTCGTCTGATGAACTGGAGTCGATGGTGTTAGTTGGCCAAGACTGAGGTGCGGGATGATTGCGGTGCGTCGGGTGACTTTACGAGCGGTGTGGTGTCGATTTTGGCGTGGAGCGGCGGCGGGGATACCAAGGCGTTGCCGTGAAGCAAGGCGGTGCGGAGTGCGGTACTCAGAGGTCGCAGTGTGAGCAGCGGCTCGGTGGCAGTGTCGAGGTGCGGCGTTGCAGCGGTGCCCTCTGCGGTGCCTTCAGGACACGGGAATTGGCAGTGGCGTCGTAGACGTCGTCGGGTTGCTCTTCTTCCGTTGCAGCACAAAACGCACAGTAACAAGTGCTGAGGGCAGATGAGCTTGAAGTCTTTGCTGTTCCTGAGACTTCTTTAACAGGGGGCAAGCTCTACCTTAAGCACTTGGAGAAACTCACAAAGTAGATTGCGGAAAGTTCAGTCTAGTCCTTTGACTGCCCAAGACAGAAGCAGCCACTGCAGGCCAACACAGCAAAGCACACAGCAAAGTGGTAGTTCCTCGTCACACCTTCTCCAGCTCTTCTTCTTGGCAGCCTTCTTGGTCCAAAAGAGTTCTAAGTTCAGGGATCTCCCAAATCCCAAAATCCTTTGATCTTAGGCAGGAAGTGTCTGTGCCCAGCCAGAACCAGTTCTGCCTTCTCTGGTGTGATTTCCTGGCAGGAGGTGGAGACGGCATTGTCAGAGGCAGACCAGGCCCTTCGAGGTGCAAGGAAATTTCCTCCCCCTTTCCCCATCGCTCCCCAGGTCTTTTCATCTCTTTCCTGACTCACCTAGACTATCTGGGGCCACTCCTGCTCCCCAGCCTTCTGTCATCCAAAACCCAGACAGGCAATCCACATTCCAGCAGAGGCACACAGGATAACTGAGCAAGAAAATACCTACTTTCTAAAAGTGGTATTTTCACAGAATGTAAAAATCACCTTCACTAAAAGACGCATCTTTAGATTCTGAGTTCAGGCATACTAAACTTTATTTTCCTACCTAATTCCCCGGGCCAGTTTTGTCTATAAGATGTTATAAACAAACTCCCCATTACTTCCTATGGGGGAACAGGTAGCCTGGCGATAGTGAAAAACGAAATTCACTGTAATTCACTGCCAGGACATGCCACTCACACCTGGGCATGTCCTGCCTTTCACCTACACTGCACCCTGCCCACAGGGGTACCTTGGGCCTACCTTAGGGGTGTACGACATGTAAGAAAAAGGGAAGGTTAGGGACTGGCCAGTGTGTGCACTGGCCAAGTCGACATGGCAGATACAAACTGCGTGCAGACTCCGCATTGGCAGGTCTGAGTTACCTTTTCAGGACTACTCACGTGGGTGGCACAATCAGTGCTGCAGGCCCACGAGTAGCATTGGATTCACAGGCCCTGGCACACTCAGTGCACTTTACTAAGGACTGACAAGTAAATCAAATATCCAATCATAGAAACACCAATCCATAACGCAATTTACCACAGGCGCACTTGCACTTTACCACTGAACAGCAGTGCGAAAAGTGCGCAGAAACGCTACGCCCGCAAAAACAGAGTCAAAACCGGGAGGAAATAAAGCAAAAACTCAGGGGAAACACGCCAAAAGATGCCAAGTCTAAAACTCATGCTGAGCAAGACAAGGCAGTAACACTGCTGGCCTGGCTAGCAAACCCCACCTCCATAGACCCTTTAATATTGGAGGTAGAATAGGCCACAGGGCGAGCCTCTATGGTCAGAATGATATAAATCGATGCCCCCCCCCCCCTCACTTTGCTTTTCCACAGGAGACCCTGCCAGATTGTTTGACCTGCAGAGTTAACGAGCCTTGGCTGGAAGGCCCCATTACCCTGCAATCTGCTATCAAAGCCATGGCCAAAGGAAAAGTGTCTGGGACCGACTGCTTCCAAGTGGAATTTTATACCATGTATGGAACTAGCTCCCAAACTGGTAGAGCTATTCGCCGTAGCACGAAACAGTTGACTGTCCGCTACCACAGGGGAGGCATTAGTCATCCCTTTGTTGAAAGCATGGTGATCCCCCACCGCCAAGATGTTTGACCATATCGTCTGCTCTGCATACTCAATACGGACGATAAAATTCGGAGTCTTATATTGGCTTTCTGGCTCCTCCCTATAAGCCCACACTCATACACCCTAAACAAAACTGATTCAACCCAGGGCAGAACACTATACAGAATACTCATAGATTGTTCTCCACCGTGGATACTGCACGCCCGGAGAAGAATGAGGCAGTGATAGTTTCAATCGATATAGAAAAGGCATTCAAAAGCCTACGATGAGACTATCTACACCAGGTGATAGAGAGGATGGGATTGGGGGTGGGATTCATCCAATGGACTAAGCTCCTCTACAAAGGGCCCTCTGCGAGAATGCGAACTAGCAGGGAAATTTCCAACTCCTACATGGTTGGAAGGGGTATCGGTCAGGGCTGCCCCCTCTATCTGCTGTTATTTGCCACTGCTGTCGAACCCCTGGCTAACAGAGCATGAACAGGGACATCATATCAGGGGCTGGACCATCAGGGCATTTCCCACAGAATTGCACCATATGCGGACGATATGCTCCTAATTCTTGCCAACGCAGAGCGGGAGCAACCTTGGGCAATATCCCTGTTGGAGCAGTTTGGTAATCTCTCTGCCCTTCACATAAACTGGCAGAAATAGCATGTGTTCCCCCTATGTCAGCACATGCCGGAATCACAGGACCTATATGGACGCATGTGGGAGGGATCATGTATGAAATATCTAGGAGTTAGGATATATCACAACCTCAGAGACATCCTGAAGGGTAACATCGGAGAGGCTAGTGTGGGGTTTTGGAAAACTCTCCCCATGTCCGTGGCAGGCCAACGCGCAGTTGCAAAGATGCGGTTGTTCCCACTCCTACTTTATTACTTTGCCCCACTACCAGTAGTGATCCCTTGTGAACTCTTTACAGAAATAAACTCCCTACTAGTGGAACTTACCTGGGGTGCAGGAAGACGCAGAGTGGCCATGTCCAAACTGAGCAGACCCACGACGGATGGATTTCGAATTAGATTACCTGGCAGCCCAAAATTAATGGTTTAACCAATGGCTGCCCTCACGTCTAGGCCCTGAGAGGTAGGTCCATGTAGGTACCCCGGGCCTCACTACACTGCTCCAGATTCCCCTGATGCCCAGATGACCGGTTATAGGGGGTTCTAGGGCATGACAGGCTATCAGACATTGTTGGCAATGATGCCACAGTGCATCCGAACCCTCCCACCATACTCTCCGGACATGCCACTGCAAGCCTTGGTGGCTATAAACAGAAGAGGGACATTATGGGGAGTACTAAAATGAGCTACATTTGGCACAACCTGACTGGGCGACCTTTATAGAGACAGCGACTATTCAATCAATCAATCAATCAGTACATTTGTAGAGCGCACTACTCACCCGTGAGGGTCTCAAGGTGCTTGGGGGGGCGGAGGGGTGCTGCTACTGCTCGAATAGCCAGATCTTGAGAAGCTTTCTGAAGGTTAGTAGGTCCTGGGTCTGCCGTAAGAGGATGGGGAGGGTGTTCCAGGTCTTGGCGGCGAGGTAGGAGAATAAACTGCCGGCGGTGGTCGCTCTTCGGATGCGGGGGATGGTGGCGAGGTCGGCGGAGCGAAGCCATCAGTTCGGGGTGTAGAAGGAGAGTCGTCTGTTGAGGTATGCCGGTCCGGTGTTTTTGAGTGCCTTGTGTGCGTGGGTGAGGAGCTTGAAGGGGATCCTCTTGTTGACAGGAAGCCAGTGCAGGTTTATCAGGTGTAGTGTGATGTGGCTGTGGCGCGGGATGTCGAGGATCAGGCGGGCAGAGGCGTTCTATTTGCGTTGTAGCAGTTTCAGGAGTTTGGCTGAGGCTCCTGCGTAGAGGGCTTTTCCGTAGTCCAGCTTGCTGCTGATGAGGGCTTGGGTGACCGTTCTTCTTGTTTCGGTGGGGAATAACCTTTAGATCTTGGAGGGTGTTGGAGCAGGAGGATGAGACGGTGTTGACTTGCTTGGTCATGGAGAGTGTTGAGTCGAGGATAAACCCAAGTTGCGTGCGTGGTCGGTGGGTGTTGGTGCTGCTTCCAGTGTGGATGGCCAGCAGGAGTCGTCCCAGGCTGAGGGGGTAGAGCTGAGGATGGGGACCTCTGTCTTGTCTGAGTTCAGCTTCAGATGGCTGTTCTTCATCCACTCGGCGACAGCTTTCATTCGTTCCTAGAGGTTGTTTTTGGCGGTGAGGGGGTCCTTGGTGAGGGAGAGGATCCGCTGGGTGTCGTCGGCGTAGGAGAGGATGTTGAGGTCATGCAGTCGGGTGACGTGGGCGAGCGGTGCCATGTAGATGTTGAACAGTGTCGGGATGAGGGATGATCCTTGGGGAACGCCGCATATGATCTTGGAGGCTTCGGAACGGAAAGGGGGAGGCGGACGCTCTGGGTTCTGCCGGAGAGGAAGGAGGTGGTCCATTCCAGAGCCTTCTCTCGGATTCCTGCGTCATGGAGGCGTGTCCGTAGGGTGCGGTGGCAGACAGTGTCGAAGGCGGCTGATAGGTCCAGGAGGGTGAGGGCCGCGGTTTCGCCATAGACTATTGAGGACCTACTGGAGATATTTGAGCTACCCCTAGTCAATTCTTACAGCATTGCGCAGTGGTGATGGTTGTGCAGGACCACTGAAATACAGGGGCAACAGAACCCCCAGCTCATCAGTGTAGCTACACATTCTGTATCGCGACGGCTAGAACACGGGCAATTACACCCCTGTACTGAGCACTCAGGGCAGACACCGTTATGCCCCTGCAAGAACTGCGCCAGAAGTTGGAGGAAGACATAGCACTTCCAATTACAGACTGGACCACGATCCTCACCCACACTTAAATAAGTCCCTGCAATGCTAGAATTAAGTTAGTTATTACTTCCTGCACAGGGCATACCTTACGCCAGGGAAAATCATGAGAACATATGGAGCACAAACTGTGGGATGGCCCAGATGTGAGAGGGAACAAGACGCCAAAGTGCTCCAAAAGGTGTGGAGCTGCCCTGTTTTGCAAGATTATTAGAAGGGAGTAATAACCTGCACTAATGAGACTACAGACAGAACACTGTCTGGCACTGGTATGCCTACTGGGTGGGTTCTCTCGACCTACCAAGTATAAGGTGACAACTACATTTGTGGATAAAGCATTAGTACCAGAAAAACAGGAGATTATGATGAAATGGAAGGCCTTCTTAAGCCCCCAGGTGTGCAAATGGAAAGAGACCGTGATTCTATGGGCAGGATACGAAGGAGGGGCTAATGCACCATAGACAAAGCTAGGCCATCGGCATAGGTCATCGAGAAGACCGTCAATAAACAGCGGACTGCATTCCTCGAGGCAAACAACTCGCTCGACCCGTCCCAGTCCGGATTTCGAGCCAACCACAGCACCGAGACCGCCCTCATCGCAGCCACCGACGACATCAGGACCCTGATGAACAACTGAGAAACAACCGCTCTCATCCTCCTAGACCTCTCGGCAGCCTTTGACACCGTATGCCATCGCACCCTAATGGCCCGCCTCTTCAACACTGGGATCCAAGGAAAGGCCCTGGACTGGATCACCTCGTTCCTCTCCGACAGACCCAAGAGAGTCCGCCTCCCCCCCCTTCCGCTCAGCGGCCACCGAGATCATCTGCGGCGTACCCCAAGGCTCCTCACTCAGCCCAACCCTCTTCAATATCTACATGAGCCCGCTCGCCGCCATCGCACGCAAACACAACATCAACATCATCTCCTACGCCGACGACACCCAGCTGATACTCTCCCTAACCAAAGACCCAGCCACCGCCAAAACCAACCTCCAGGAAGGAATGAAAGACGTCGCAGAATGGATGAAGATCAGTCGCCTGAAGCTGAACTCGGACAAGACGGAGGTCCTCATCCTCGGGCAATCCCCATTGGCCTGGAACGACTCCTGGTGGTCCACAGCGCTGGGCTCCGCGCCGATACCCTCGGACCACGCACGCAACCTGGGATTCATTTTGGACTCCTTCCTCACGATGGCCAAGCAAGTCAACGCAGTCTCGTCCTCTTGCTTCAACATCCTGCGCATGCTCCGTAAAATCTTCCGGTTGATCCCCACTGAAACCTGAAAGACCGTCACCCAGGCCCTTGTCACCAGCCGACTGGACTACGGTAACGCCCTATACGCAGGAACTACAGCCAAACTACAGAAACGACTCCAGCGCATACAGAACGCCTCCGCACGACTCATCCTCGACATCTCTCGCCACAGCCACATATCCACCCATCTGAGAAACCTGCACTGGCTCCCCGTCAGCAAGAGGATCACATTCAGACTCCTCACCCACGCACACAAAGCACTCCACGACATGGGCCCCGAATACCTCAACAGCCGCCTCTCGTTCTACACTCCCACCCGCCAGCTTCGCTCCGCCAGCCTCGCCCTCGGCACCGTCCCACGGATTTGCAGAACCACCGCAGGAGGAAGATCATTCTCCTACCTGGCAGCCATGACATGGAACACCCTCCCCGCACACCTACGACTGACCCAGGACCATCTCGCCTTCAGGAAACACCTCAAGACCTGGTTATTCGAGCAATAGCGGCACCCCCCCACCCCCCCCCCCCCCCCACCACCACTCAGCGCCTTGAGACCCTCACGGGTGAGTAGCGCGCTCTATAAGTGTATTGGTTGATTGATTGATTGATTGAGACCATGGGATACTTTAGTGGAATGCTTGAAAGCACCCATCAGATTCCCCTGACAGTTCCCAACTTCCTGATTAAGAGCTTGATGGAACATTAATGTTACTGTGAATGAGGAATACAGACCTGGTTGACAGATATCACAGTGTTACTGTTAGAGGCAGCTCACTGCCGAAGGGGTGGGATACTTAGCACCATGTTACTGTAATTGTATTGAGGCGGGGGACCGGGAAGGGAGGGAATAGGTTAAGGGGTTGGTAGGTCTGTTCAATGTGCATGAGTCGAGTTAATCACCATCCAATACACTGTGTATCTCAATATGTTTGGACAAAACTATTTATATGCGACTTATATGCACTGCAGTTGTATAACACCTGATTGCACTGTGATCATAACTTGTACAGCACTGCATGGTGTTATCTAAAAGCATTAAAAATCTGTTTAAAAAAAAAAAAAGTATTCAACTATTCATTCTCACTCATTCACTGAACTCTGGTCTCCAAAACCGGGAATAAGAGGAGCTTAACACTATCATTTATACAAACCCATACTATACTTTGAAACTGGAATCTTAAGGAAATGGGCTTTTTGCAGGTTTTGCCCTAATTTTCACCCTCATTTCGACTATTAGGTACTGGTCTAACAGCACTGAAATGCCTTAAGGCCTGCTAACCAGACCTCAGTATCAGTGCCCTAACCCTAAGGTGCATGTTAAATTGGCTATAACCAACTGAAGATGACTGTCTTACCTGTACGTCCCTAGTAAATGGTACCCTGGGCGTGTAAGTTAGAGGGGTACACCAGGACTTGCAACACTGATTGTGCCACCTTAGAGGCCCCCCAAGTAAAACAAGAACCTCAGACCGCCACTACAGTATTACACTGGTAACCCAACTTGGCAAGCAAAGGGTTACAAGCTGACCCCTCAGCTGTGCTAACTCCTGAACGGTACAAAGTGGGCACTCCAAGGTATCAAACAATTTGTTACATTAAGCCCAACTTGTATGTCAAGTTGAAATTAATGTAACTTGTTGCAGTGTGCTTTCACTTCGTACCTTTAAAACTCCTGTGCTTTCCCAGGCACACATGTAGCTTGCTCCACGAGAACTTTCTATCCTCCTGGAGAGATGTGCCAATGGCTCTCAGGAAAGAGAACAATGAGGAGCTTCAGACCAGGGAGGTATCACCTCCCTCCTGCAGGAAGCCACTTCATTGTTAGCCCCAAAATGCAGGCTTCAAAGATAATGCAGTCTTTGAAGAGCAGATGTGGGATACTGGGGAGAGAGCTGCACTACTGTTAAGGTAGACAGCCTGGCACGGGGGAGCAGAGAGGAGAAACCAGTTACCGAACCGGTCTCCCCCCGGGAGTGTAGCCCATGAGGTAGCCACACTTTTGGGGTAGGCTAGTGAGGTTTGTACATCAGGAGAGGTGTCTCACCATCTTGAGAGTGGGCAGAACGGTGTATTTTGTGATAGCCAGTTGCCATACTTCCCTTGGCTCAGGGCCTAGATACCCTCACGAGTTAGTAGCTGCACTCTATAAATCCTGAATGATTGACACTTTCCATGAAGTGGCCATCAGAAGGGAGAGAATCTGTTAGCCCATTGGGCATTTTCTTCAGATAAATAGGGCAACCCTGGCACCCAGAACTCAGATCTCAACTGACTCAGAAGAAGGATCAAAAAAGGGCTGCCCTGCTGCACCGAGGGACCACCAATGAGAGGCTGTACCGACGAGGACCTGGTAGCTGGCAAAGAGAGGGACTGTGCCTGCCATGTCCTGCGAAAGGAGAAGCCGTCTCCAGAGCCCAGTCAAGCCAAGAGAAATGCAAGGGCCAGCTGACTGGTCTCCTATTTGTAGCACCTGAACATAACAGCCGAGGAAGCCTGCTGGGGAAAAATGGTAGCCTTAAGTCTTCAAGCCGCTACTGCCGGGCGGCACCGAGGACCAAGATCCAATGCACAGAGTTGCAACCCAGTTCGCTGAGCTAGGGAGTGCTGTCGGAGAGCTGCTGGGACCCCTTAGAAGGAGAGTTATCGACTCAGGAAAGTTTGGCTTGGGACCGCAACTGGTAGTCCAGTGGAGACTGGACTTCGGCCAGACCAGAGGGGACTTCATGGGACAAAGAACCTGCAGCCATGACCCCCTCACCATCTTCTTGGACCGAGTAATCTCTGCAGGAAGACTCCGTCAAACAGTTCAAACCCAAAGAATCCTCAGATCATCTTCAGCATCCTTCATCCCTTGCATCAGGACCCCTCCATAGGAATTGCAACGTGGATAAAGTGGCTGGAACTGCTGAAGGACTGGTGCTCCTAGGGAGCTAACTGTTCTTGAGGACCTTGCTGTGTTGTAAGGTTCAACAGGGCCCGTGCACAAGGCTCTTATTTTAGTCACACGTTTAAACTTCACATCTTTTTCTAAACTTTAACTTTAGCATGCCTTGCACTTACTAGTTCACATATTTAGAAATTATTCTGCTTGCAGCACATTTCTTAGTAAGCATTTTGTCATGTCATTTGCACACTCTCTTCAAGTCTAAGTAACACTGAAAGCGATGCTCCTGCATTTGGTTGTCTGGTTGGAGACAGCTCTTAGTCGCAAAACAAGCAATCACATCATTGCAGCACGTTTGACACTGAAATTTGAACAGTGCTTTTATTATATAAAGCAGCACTGAGCTAATCAACCAATCAAACAGCATTTATAAAGCACAACACGGTTACCTCTTGGGGTATCTGTGCGCTGTGACTCCATCAAAGAGCCAGGTCTCGAGTCTCTTTCTGAAATATTCCAGCGAAGGGGCTGTATGGACCAGGACAGGAAGGTCATTCCAGGTCTTGGCAGCGACATAGAAGGAGCAGCTGCCCCTGCGGCTGCGATGGATGCAGGGTGTGTACGCGAGGGGGAGCGAAGAGGAGTGCAGGTGTCTAGCTGGGAGGAAGTTCAGTCGATGGTTGATGTAGGCATGTCCTAGGTTATGGAAGGTTTCGTAGGCATGCCTGAGTGTCTTGAACTGGCATCATTTCTGGATGGGGAGCCAGTGGAGGTCTCTTAGGTGGGGGGCGATGGAGGTTCATTTGGAGATGTCCAGGATGCAGTGTTCTGAATGGTCTGTAGTCTTCTGGGGAGCTGGGGGAGAGGCCGGTTTAGAGGGCATTGCCGTAGTTGAGGCAGATAGTGACGAGGGCCTGAGTGATGATCTGTCTGGTATTGGTTGGAATCCATCTGAAGATTTTGCGGAGCATGCAAAGTGTGTGGACGCAAGATGCGGCGACTGCGTTGACTTGTTTCATGGGCAGTTGGCTGTCGAGGATGATGCAGAGGTTGCGTGCATGGTCGGTTGGTGTGGGTGTAGGTGTGAGTTCTGCTGGCCACCAGCTGTGGTCCCATGTGGAGGTGTTCTCCCCAAATATCAGTACTTAAGTTTTGTCGGAGTTGAGTTGGAGGTACTTGTCTCTCATCCATTTGGCTACACTGGTCATAGCGTTGCAGAAGTTGGTTTTTTCACTGGAGGGTTCCTCGGAGAGTGACAGAATCAGTTGGGTGTCGTTTGTGTAGGAGATTATGTTGAGTCAGTAGGATCTGACAACATCGGCGAAGGGGGTCAGGTAGATGTTGAACAGGATAGGCTGAAGGATGATTCTTGTGGTATGCCGCATATGAGGTCTTTGGGTGTGGAATTGAAGGGAGGTAGTTGGATGCTCTGTGTGCATCCTGTAAAGAAGAACTTGAGGGCGTCTTGCTGTAAGCCTATGCTGTAGAGTCTGTTGATGAGTGTGTTGTGAGAGACGGTGTCAAATGCTGTGGAGAGGTCGAGGAGGATCAGGCTACAGTTTCTCCAAGATCTAGAAGTGTTCTGATGTCATTTGTGGCAGCAATCAGCAAGGTCTCAGTGCTATGGTTGGCACAGAATCCTGATAGTGAGGTGTCCAGTAGATAGTTTTGTTCCAGGAATTCGGTGAGCTGCTGGTTGATGGCTTTCTAGAGTACTTTGTCTGGGTAGCGGAGCAGGGAGATTGGACGTAATTTTTTAGATCCCTGGGGTCTGCAGAGGCTTTTTTTTTAGGAGGGCTCGGACGCCTGAGTGTTTCCAACTCTGCGCGACAGTTGCTGTGAGGATAGAGGTTTTGAGGATGCTGGTGAGTTGCGTGCTGATTGGGTTTGTTGCAAGGTTGTAGAGGTGGTGGGGGCAGGGGTTGGTGGGCATCCTGGAGAGAATGGAAGACATGATGGCTGAGATGGTCAGGGCGGTGAGCAGAAACCAGGTGGTAATGGTTTGGCTGATGTTCACTGGTTGGTTGAGGTCATTGGTGTTGAGGATTGCAGGTTGGAGGTGGAAATTGTTGTAGATGTTGGTGATCTTGCTGTGGAAGTAGCATCAGAGGGTTCGGGGGGGGGGGGGTTCTCTATGGCTGTTAGGTTGAAGAATTCATTGACAATTTTGAAGAGTTCTTTTGTGTGGTTGGCTGAAGAGTTGATGCAGGTGGTGATGGCTGCTTTCTTGACTTCCTTGATGTGCCAGAGATAGTTGCTGAGGGCTGTTTTGTGAGCTGTTCGGTCGGTGGGGTTCTGAGTGGTGCACCATAGTTTCTCCAGTTGGTGACAGTTGCGCTCGGTGATGCTGAGTTCTGGGTGAACCAGCTGGCATGTCTGGAGGTCTTGTTAGATTTTGTAGGTTTCAGTTGGGCAACTGTTGGTGCGGTCGGTGATCCAGGCGGTGAAGTTCTGGACAACCTGGTCGAGATCTGTTGAGGCCTCGTATTTGGAGGTGGTGACGGCCTGTGACAACTTCAGTTTCAGTGACTTTGTTCCAGCTGTGGTGGGAGGAGATCTGATGCCTGGTAATGTCGTGCTGGGCATCGGTGATGGTGAAGTGTACGTTGGTGTGGTCAGTTCAGGTGAGGTCTGTGATGGGGCTGAATTAGATTTTGTCGCTGGAGGTGAAAATGGGATTGAGTGTGTATCTGGCTTTGTGCACGGGTTCGGTGACCAGTTGGGTGAGGCAGTTGTTGTAGGACGTAGTGGTGAGAGTCAATTGCTAGGGAGGCTATGAGATTGGGGATGGCATCACAAAATGTTGTTCGGGGACTGGAGGTCTGTAGGTGAGGGTGCCTCTTATCGTGGTCTTTGCATCAGTTTGAAGGAGAAAGTTGAGGTGTTCCATGAGAGGCATGGGGTCATCACTGGTGATGGTGCATCTGATGGTTTTCCTTGAAGATGATGGCGATGTCTCCACCTTGTTTTCTGGCGTGGTCTAGGTGTATCCTCTTGTAGCCTTCGGGAGTGACAGTAGTGATGTCGAGGTTCGAGGCAAATTTGAGTCACGTTTTGGTGATGAAGGCAATAACCGTGGAGAGGGTGGTGATGGTGCCCCAGATTTCCATGGCATGTTTGCAGAATGAGCAGGCGTTGAGCAGTATAGAATGGAGCGATTGCAGGATGTTCTTTGACTCGTGGGCAGGAGCAGTGCATGCTCTTTCGTAGGCTGTGTCCCAGGAGAAATGGCAGTGCGGGCAGGTAAAGGGTCCTTTGGTGGATTGGGGGCAGGAGGTGGCGCAGCTGTTTGTGTCCGGGGAACAGGAGTTCCTTGGTGGTGTACCATCAGGTGGCAGGATGGCCCGGGGACCTGGCGCTGGGCATTGTGCAACTGGCGTTTCATTGGTAGTGCGTCCGCTGCATGCGTCTGGTGCGTGTCGGTGTGGAGGCCTCCATTAGTGATCCTGATCGGTGGTCCTGGGTGCCGGGCAAGACCTGGAACGGGCAGTGCGAGGCAGGGGCAGCTGGCAGCGCAGGTGCAGGGGGAGCAGCAGCGCAGGGGGAGCAGCAGCGTAAAGGGACAGCAGGCAGTGGGGGGGCAGGGGGAGCCGCAGCGCAGGGGGACTGGAAGGGACAGAGACAGCAGGCATTGCAGGGGGAACTGCGGTGCAGGGGAAGTGGCAGCACAGAGACAGGGACAGCAGGCAGCGCAGGGGGAGCGACAACACCAGGACAGGGACAGCAGGCAGTGCACGGGTGGGGGGAGGGGGGAACAGTGGCACAGGGATAGCAGGCAGGGTAGGGGAAGTGGCAATGCAGGAACAGGGACAGCAGGCAGCACATGGGCATGGGGGGGGGGTCAGCGCAGGGACAGCAGGCAGTACAGGGACAGCAGGCAGAGCAGGGAGAGTTCCTTAAGTTGGGGTGAAGCAAAGAGGGGTGGCCAAGCCTATCCTCCTCTGGGCTCAGGTCGCGCACGGGCCTTCCCTTGGCCCATGTGCCAGCTGGACGCCGACTCTCGCATTGTGGGATGTGCGCAGGCATCGGGCTGGGGGGAGAGAATAAAAAAAACGTGAGGAACTGGTCCGGGCTCCCCTCTCAGTAGCAGAGGCTGCAGGGAGGTTTAGTTTCCAGGCTGGAGGATCAGGGAGTGTTCCACAATGCAGGAGTCAGCATCCAGCTTTAAGACCGGGGAACAGGTATAACAACAAAAATAGGAGGAACTTGTCTGGGCTCTCCTCTCAGTGGCGCAGGCTGCTTGGAGGTGTAGTTTCGAGGCTGGAGGGTCAGGAAGTTCTGTGCGATGCGGGAGTCGTCATCTGGCTATAAGGCCGGGGTGGGAATACAAAACAAAAAAAGTGGGAGGAACTGGTATGGGCTCTCCTCTCACTGGCAGAGGTTGCTGGGAGGTGTAGTTTCCAAATTCGTCAGAGTGGCACTTCTGTGGATTATCCTGGAATGCTGTGTCTATGACTGAGACTAACCTTTTATCATGGTAGCCTGCTCTATACCAGATTGGCTTATTGATATAGCATACACAGGTATTGTGGTTGAGTTCTCCCAAGAGATCTGGCAGAGGGCACTCCCACTATGCTATTGATAGTGTAGGTAGTATTAGGTAGGAGAAAATGTATTCATAATTACACTGTAATGTCATAATGGTTGAACTGTTTATCTTCATCATTCTTGTAATGCTTTGGTTCATCCTACTAATAATTGAAGCACATGCTTTCTACACAAGAAACGGGTTCGCTTTCTCATAATCCAAAAGCTAACTTGCGATTTTCTGCTAGCTTGTTTTATCTGTAAATAGAAGTTCACACAAACAGTAATTATATACATATATACAAAACATTCTTAAATGTAGTGAGAGCAGCCGTAAGTTAGCCTTTGGATTATGAGAAAGCGAACCAGTTTCCTTTCACTGTGTGCACATTAGAGACTGGCCCAGTCTTTTCACTTTTTACCTAGTCCTGGAGAAAGCCAACATATTTTACGCTTCTGGCTGAAACATGTAGACCACCTTTAGGATTTAAGAGTCTAGTTGAATCTCTACAATATCCGCAGCTTCCTTTTTTAATCCTGTCATAGGGCCCCAGTAATAAACACATTCCATTTGAGGGGGACCCTATAGATTGTTTTAACTCACCACTAAAACCTCACCTGGCACAAAAAAACAAACCAGCTCTGCTGTAATGTAGGCGTCGTAGCACACCCGGGATGCACTTGGCATCCTGGGTGGGAATCCAATGATGAAGCATGCCACCAACTAGGTTGGTGGGTGAGGGTTCTTCTAAAAAAAAAAAAAAAAAACTATTGGTGTTCTTCACAAAAATCAGTTATCTGACTGACAAGTAATGTCTATATGAGCCCGTTCTCTTTGATTGAAATAAATATAAACAATATTCAACATTAACACAAATAAGTGCTTCAAATCTCTGTGCTCTTTACACAGGTCTAGTTAGACTGTACAGACGTTTAACACCGTTTGTTATGCAAGCAATAACAACAACCCCAGTGAGGGCTGTTCAAGATGTGCAGCCACATCTAGCCATGCCTGCAATTAGTCCAATAACCATCAATGCAATTATGGATTAATTTATGTTCTGCATTGCACAAAAAACAAACCAGCTTGAAGCAGTGTATCCCTATATGGGACCACAAGAGAAAACAGAATTTTCACAATCTGCCTACCACTGGGGATGGTTCCCCCAGTGTATAAACGTGCCACCTAGGGCAAAATTATTGCTCAACATATACCAGAACACGTGGTACACCACCTGTTGCTGCTTAACCTGATGTGATAACACAGATTTAAAGTTAATTTTGGGCTGGCCGGCCCTGGATTTGGGGATTAAACTAAATGGCAATTACGCTGCAGTTGCCTCAATTATTTTAAGTAACATAAAATGGGAAGCAGAAGCATTGGCAGTTCGCCAGTGCCTCACGCAAGCTCCCGTTGCAGACCTGGAGCACGAACTACCTAAAATTAATACTGAAACCTATACCTCTATAGGTGAGATAATTTGGGAGCCAGACCAAATAAGCAACAACTTAAGGGTAATTCCAAAACGGATAAGACCAAACAGGCACCGGAGTCTTCAAAAAAAAAAAGCTGTGGTAAAGAAAATAAAGAAAACACAAAACACAGGTTGGATCTCCGCAACCAGAGTCAACTGAAAGCGTTATAATTTGCATAACCATCAACCAATTAAACAGTCTTATAGGTATCTGTATACTGATACCCTTCCTTCTCTTTCCTTTCAGGCTCATGCGACAAACGCTTGGCGAGAGGAGGATGGTCAGAGTGCAGACAAGAAGAGTATGTGAAACTGAGAAAGGACTCAACACTCGTCTCACATACACAAGCATTGGCAAAGCCAATAGGTCTCGCCTGTAAGAGCTATTGGCAATATGTTTTAGTAATGTTGTACACCAACGTGGCTGCTGTTCAGACTGACTAAAAGTTAGTGAGGTAAAGGAGAGTGGCACGGAGTGGGGTGTCGTAAAGAGGAGTAGAGTGGATTTTCATGGAGTGGCGGACAGTAGATTTGAGTGGCGTGGAAAGGCATGGAGTATCATGGAGGGAACAGAGTGTCAGAGTGGAAGGCCATAGAGTGGAGTGGTGTATAGTGGAGTACAGTGACAGTTGAGTAGGGTATTGTAGAGTGGAGTGGCATAGAGTGTCGTAGTGCAGAGCAGAGTGGAGTGGAGTGGTGTGGTATAGAGGGTGTTTAGTAGAGTGTTGTAGAATAAAGTGGTGTAGAGCGGAGTAAAGTGTCAGAGCGGAATGGCACAGAGTGTCGGAGTGGAGTGGCATAGAGGAGAGCAGAGTAGTGTGTCATTGAATAGAGTAGAGTAAAGTGGCATGGAGTAGCTTACAAGGAGTTGTGTACAACGTGAGTGTGCAGTAGTTTTGGAGAACCGCAAAGTGGGGTAGAGTGCAATTGGAGTGGCACACGGTGGAGTAGGGTGTTAGTGGGGCAGAGTTTTTAATGGAGTAGAGCAGTAGTGACATGGAGTGGAGTAGAGTGGCCTAGAGGGAAGTGGTGTAAAGTACAGTGGTGCAGGGAGGAGTATAGTGGAGCAGGGTGGAGTATAGTGGTGCAGGGAGAATGCAATGGCTTAGAGTAGTGGTGTAGAGCACATTAGTGTAAGTAGATTGGCATAACGTTGATTACAGAGTCATAGAGTAATTACAGTGGAAAGGAGTGACGTGGAGTAGAGTGGCATAAAGTGCAGTGGCATAGAGTTCAGAGGCTTAGAGTATATTGTTTCAGAGTAAAGTAAAATGCCATAGAGTGGAGTGGTGCAGGGCAGAGTGGAGTGGTGCAGGGAAGAATGAAGCGGTATAGAATAGTGGCATAAAGTGCATCGGAGTGGAGTGAAGTGAAGTGTTGCAGAGTGGATTGGTGCAGTGTGAAGAACCCTAGACTGGAGTGGTATAGAGTGCAGTGGTGCATAGTAGAGTGGGGTAGAGTGTACTGGCATAGAGTGGAGTGTTGCAGAGTAGAGTAGAGAGGCGTAGAGTGGGGAGGTAGGATACAGTGTCAGAGTGCATTGCTGTGGAATGCACTGGTGTAGAATGCAGAGTAAAGTGACAGATTGCAATGGTGTGGCATAGAGTATACTGGCGTACAATGCAGTGGTGCAGTTTAGATTGACGCAGAGTGCAGTGGCATAGAGTAGAATGCTGTGGACTATAGTTGGCATAGGTGCAGTGGCATAGGGTGCACTGGATTTGAATAAAGTAGTGTAGAGTGAATTGTCAAAGAGTGCAGTGGTTTAGTGTAGAGTGGCATAGCATAAAGTGCAGTGGTGTACAGTGGCTCAGCGCAGAGTGGAGCGGCGCAGAGTAGAGTGGTGCAGACTGCTGTGGAATAGAGTTCAATGGCGTAGAGTAGAGTGATGGGGTATAGAGAAGTTGCATAGAGGGCAGTGTTGCTGAGTAGAGTAAAGTGGTGCAGAGTAAAGTGTCAGTGTGCAGTGGAAGAGCATGCACTACCCCAGAGCAGAGTGTCGTAGAGTGATTGGCGTATAGTGCAGTGTCTTAGAGTGGTGCAGAGTAAAGTTATAGAGTGCAATGGTGTAGAGTAGAGTGGCGTACAGTGCAGTGGTGCAGAGTAGATTAGCATAGAGCGCAGTGGCATAGAGTGTACTGGTTTTGAGTAAAGTGGCGTAGTAAGCATTGGTGTAGTGTGTAGTGGTACAGAATGGTGTAGTGTGGAATGGCATAAAGTGGAGTGATGCAGAGTTGAATCGTTGCATAGACTGCAGTGGCATAGAGTAGATTGTTTCAGAGTAGAGTAAAGTGGAGTAAAGTGCAGTGGTATAAAATACAGTGCCAGAGTGTAATGGTGCAGAGTAGATTAGAGTCGCGTAGAGTGGATTGGCGTAGAGTGCAGTGGCGTAGAGTCGAGCGATGCAGAGTAGAGTGGTGTAGAGTTGCAGATTGCAGTGTTGCAGAGTATATTGTCAGAGTGTAGTGGCATATAGTAGAGTGGTGTGGAGTGCATTGGTGTAGAGTGCAGTGGTGCAGAGTAAAGCGGCATAGAGAGCAGTGGTGTAGAGTACAGTGGTGCAGAGTAGAATAGGGGGGCGTAGAGTACAATTGCATAGCGTATAGTGGTGTGGAGGGGTGCAGAATAGATTGGCGTAGAGTGCATTGGTTTTGAGTAAAGTGGTGTAGAGTGCAGTGGCACAAAGTGGAGTGGCATAGAGTTCAGTGGCACAGAGTTCAGTGGCACGGAGAGCAGGGGTGTAAAGTAGATTGTTTCAGAGTAGAGTGCAGTGGTGAAGAGTAGATCACAGTAGCGTTGAGGGGATTGGCATTGAGTGAATGGGCATACACTGGAGAGGTACAGTGTAGAGTACAGTGGCATAGAGTGCAATGTTGCAGAGTAGATTAGAGTCGCGTAGAGTGGATTGGCGTAGAGTGCAGTGGCGTAGAGTCGAGCGATGCAGAGTAGAGTGGTGTAGAGTTGCAGATTGCAGTGTTGCAGAGTATATTGTCAGAGTGTAGTGGCATATAGTAGAGTGGTGAGGAGTGCAGTGGTGCAAAGTAAAGTAGTGGGGGTACAGTGCATTGGCGTGGAGTAGTGTAGAGTAGAGCGGTACGGAGTGCTAAAGATAAGAGTGCAGTGACGCAGAATGGAGTAGAGTGGAGTGATGCAGAGTAGAGTGCAGTGGTGTGGAGTGGTGCAGAGTGTAGTGTAGTGGGGCAACGTGGAGTATGCATGGTATAGTAGCGTGCTGCCATTACAGACAACACATGTTCAATTGAAATGACCATTACATTTGAAACCACATACAGTTTTACTGATAAAAGTATACCCTACACAAACAATGTGTGGAAATGTAATCACCAATGTATTGATTTGATCACCAGCACAGTTGATTTACGGACATTTAAATGTTGTTTTGTGCTTGAAAAAAAAATAACATCGTACAGCCTTCCTCAAGAAGACCTCCAATAGCCAGCATGATTGTCACAAACTCTCTCACTTTGAAGTCATAGAAAGAAAACTAAACACCAAGCTCCCTGGAAGACACAGCCTGACATTTGACCTCAGTCTTTGAATGCACAGCAAATGTGACAAGATAACAAGATTTAAAGGCTTGTTTACAAAGCGAGTTCATGGAAGAATACAGTAAACAAGGATTGGGCAATGGGAGGGATGAACTCGAGCTGGACAGCCTAAGCCAAATAAAGCCAGCAAACTGAAAGTCAGAAAATGTGAGGTACAAATCACAAAGCCAATGGTAAGCAATGGGCAGAATGCATTCCTATGGCCGTACTTTCTGAATCTCCCCAAGACGTCTCTGCATTATAATCTTTACTCTGGAGACACCGATGCCACAGAAGGACATATCAGAGATTCTGCACGTCTCATTCTGCAGTACAATGATGGTCAATATTAAGAAATTAAGAGGTAACCATGAAAAGGAACTCAGATGGACCAAACCAAATCAATGTTGTGCTTGTAATCTCTATGCCCAATGGTGTCCTATCAATCCACAGATTTGCACCTGCTCATTTCAGTCAGTTTGTGTCTCGGGGAGCGAAGGTTGGGTGGGATGTGATGGTCTCATAATAACTATGAGCATAGGAAGAGTTTTAGTCCCCTAATGGCAATTTTGCTGTACCAAAAAGATTTGAGCTAATGAGTTTTATATTGGAGTCAAGCACCAAATAAAATGTAATTTTTCACTGCTCAATCACTAGAGTGTCCCTTCAGCTACCTAATTTTGGCCTACACCAGGAACACAAGAGTTTATGATTACAACCAGTCTCTGAAAAGTGCCTTGACTGACAGCATAATGAGTGGTTAACAAAGGAAGGTAATGGATTAATTCAAGACCTTATGCCTTGAGCAGTGGCCAGCTACACTAGAGTACCCTCATAGCGTTCCAAATAAGGTGATAACTCAATACAAGCTATTCAGAAAAGTACAACTATTGACAAATAATCTCATGCCATCCTTGTAAACAGCACCTGCCGTTCTTCAAAGAACTGACATTTCATGGACTGGCTGGGTTCACTTACACAACAGGTCCACCGTTTCAACAAAGAATTTCTAGCTTTAATCCCACAATTTGGCGCCAAGGTGTGTGATTCTGACAAAAATCTTCTTCAGATCCCTTGTCCATCAATATAGACAGCCCGATGAAACAGGCAACTTTGCTACATTAAGAGGTACACTGCAAGCTGAATACTCAACTTTGACACGGTGTGTGCAAAACAATCACAGCATTAGTTGCATGTGCATCACACAGCACATCCACTCCCACTGCCTAGTAAGCATGCATCTCCTTAACTGTTGCTCATCGCTTTAGTACCCATAGGGTTTGAGCACAAAGAAAAACTTCAAACACATGTGCAAACTAGGTGGAGCAGGGCTATTTTCCTAATCTAAAAGGGTACGGGTTAAGGCAGGACCTAAAAGCTCTCTTCAAGTCACCTAAAGGAGAAGGGTGGGACGGGAAGAGATATGCTAATAAAACAATGAATCACAGGCTTTCAATATATCTAGGGAAAAAGGGTTGGGGTTTAGTTTTAGTTACAGTAGTACTGGCACTCAAAATCTAAAACTTGAACCGTGTCATGGCTAGTTTCAATGCTTTAATTCCCTTGATTCGAAATTCCTAGAAATTCACAAGTAAGTTCAACCTACCCACAGAAAGGCTTTTGCTGATCAATTACTCGGGGTGACGTTAGAGCAATTTGGAGTCAGGATGCTTCGTGCTTTATATTTTTATATCTTATGGATTTCGTTTTTTCTGACTTTTAGATGGCGGGTCATGTTACGAAGCAGTCCCTCCAGTGCCCAGACCCCTTCCCATGCAGATTAATTTAAGTAAATACTTCAGGATCTTGAAACTGGACTGTGAAAGAGGGTTTGAAGAGTGTGGTTTACCTTATACAAAGCAGAGATTTTTAAACATTTGTGTTTCAATCAAGAAGTTTTCTGCAGACTATTGTGAGGTCACAAATTAATGTGTTATTTATTTAGACACTAACATAGCCAATTTAGGCAGTGGTGACAGATTGTCATTTTCGATCAAACCTGATACCCCTCATTTAAGTACAATACCATCAGCAACACTGTGCCTATCAAAAAAAGTGATCCCTCCAAATCATACATAATTAAGGGTAACCACCATATACACTCACAATGTTATTGTGCAATTGGTCGTTATGCATGGGTATTGCACAGAGCCCGGAGTGTAAGTACCAGAATCTGAATCCAGTTATTCACTGTTACTATTCAACTTACCGGGAAACAAAAGATAAGTTCTCCGATAATAAGGCTGCTTCAAGCCGCTATGTGCATCTAACACACAGTCTCTTTTTGGAAAAAGTACTTGGCAATGGGAGGCAGCAAATCTCTATGGACCAGACAGATGGTAGAGTATCCATAAATCAAGTATTCAATATTGTATCAAGAATATAGCCACCCTCGTCCCACAACCATCTTCTGGCTTAACAGTATCCCTTTTCAGAAATTAACCCATCACCTCTTTAGGGCTTTTACAAAACAGCAATAAATCCATGCCATTGTTCAGTATCCTGCATCCAGTTGTTCGAATTCAAAAGTAGTCTATATTTGACTCAGCCTTGGTTCCCTCGCATTTTCAAATTCTACTCTGCCAACCTAGCCTCTGTAATTAGGCTGCTTATCGTTTGACGGCTGAAATCACGGCATGCAAATCTCCGAAGAAAGGATTTAAAAATCTTTGGACACCACCATACAGCTAAAAGGAGAGATAAGAGGTAAACAGAAACCAATCTGGGAAGGAAACTTCTTAGAGTAATTTGTCATAATTTAGGAAAACTGTGCCGGCTCAATGGGGTTAGGTGTCTACTTTTAAAATCAGTGTGTAATTTGTAGTGTGGAGTCTAAACCATCGGAGGTTGATCATAGGAACCTGTAAATTAGAAAGTAACGTTTTTGAGCACCAAATGTTAAGGAATGCGTTACCTACCTGTAACTGCAGTTATCCAGTATTGGTATCTTTCATAGATTCACATGCCTGAATCATTCCCCGTCGTTGGGATGGGAGTCCCCGGTACATAAATAAAGTAATGTCTCATTAGACATAGAGAGTAATAGGCCAAGGGTCTCATCTTAGTAACATATCCATGTCCTTTTGTAAAAAAGGACCAAACTTCTATCAGGATGAGCGTTCAAGGTTCCGCTTTCAATTTTCTGAGAACCCTGGGAATCGGGGGAATTGGTGGAAAAGCATATGTAAAGACGTTGCACCATGCGATCGAAAATACATTCCCTAGAGATCCCTTCTGGGGATGCCAGCTTGCGAAGTGTTGGCATTTGGCGTTCTGCTTGGTAGCGAATAGGTCCAGAAGAGGGGTGCCCCATTGAGAGAATATGAGGTTGAGAGTCCGCGGATTCAATTCCCATTTGTGACATGCCTTCTGATGTCTGCTCAAAGAGTCGGCCAGAACGTTGTGTGTTCCTGGAACGTACTCTGCCCGAAGAGAAATGTTGTGATGGAGCAACCAGTTCCAGATTTTTTGCGACTCGTGAGAAAGTGTTAGAGAGCGAGTCCCTCCCTGCTTGTTTAAATAGTGCATTGTTCCAGTTTCGGTCGTAATTCTGGCTTCCGGGTCAACTGGAACAAATATCTCTACGTCCTACGTGGTGCCCTTCCGAGGCTCCCAGACACGTGCCCTATCACGGTGGCAGAGGACGGGTTCAAGTACCTGGGAGTATACATCACCACTAACAAGGCCCTACTATATGATCGAAACCTCAAACCGCCGTTAAGTCGGTTCCAAAGGGAGGCCAAATCCCAGCAGCACCTCCCACTGTCTCTATTGGGCCGGGCAGCCCTATTTAAAATGCTAGCGCTACCACGGTTCCTCTATGCGCTACAAAACTATCCAGACTTAGTCCCCAACGCCTACTTTGAAGCGATTGAGGCGGCACTGCGCGACCTCCTCTGGGCCGGGTCGCCCCGAATCTCACTGACCAAACTCACGCTGGGGTGGTATGACGGCGGTATAGCCCTCCCAGACATTCGCAAATATTACTGGGCAGCCCACCTCTCAGCTATCAACCAAGGGACGTATGGCGAGGGGAATGATCCCGCCTACGGTATGGACAGATGGCTGCTTCCCGGAGGGAACTATGAGATAGCACTCTACTCTAAACGGGGTATCCGTCAACTCACTGGACCTACACTACACTCGGTACAGGTATGGCACATTGCTCAGAGGAAGCTCGGATGGTCAGGAATCCTTACAATGGCTACGCCACTTTGGGCCTCCGGAAAACTAGGCAATCTGGGCCGTACCAAGAGCTTCCGAAACTGGGACTTGATCGGAATCTCCCAAATCAAGGATATCTGGGGCCCTACAGGGATCCACACGTTCGCCCACTTATGGGACACGTATGAGCTGGCGCAAACCGAATACTTTAGATACTTACAGGTGCGACACTCCCTGCAGGCTAATATCCCACCTGAGACCAAACTACCACAAACCTCCCCGCTTGAAGATAGATTACTGGATGGGCACCTTACAGAACACGCCATATCACTGACATATAAAAAATTAATTAATAATCCCCCCGATATGCTCCTACCCCTTAGAGAGAAATGGGTTGCCGATGGGCTGGAGATAGACGACGAAGAATGGCTTTATGCTTTGGCTTCACCACGTGAGGTCGCGATATCAGCCCGACTGCGACTAATCCAACTGAAGATACTACATAGAATATATATCTCCTGTACTAGGCTACACTTAATGGGGAGGGCTGACACGGTACTCTGCAGGAGGGGCTGTGGTGGCACGGGTACCTTCTTCCATGTATTATGGGACTGCCCTAAGATTCAACGGTATTGGAGAAGGGTGTTGCAGTGTATGCAGGAGGTATGGGAGGTGGAGATTCGCCCAGAGGCCAAGAGGTGTCTCCTCAATATATGGGAGCCAACGGACCTGCCACCGAAAGGGAGGCTCTGGGTGACGCTCGGACAAATGGTAGCCAAAAGGAATATTGCCAGACTCTGGGGAAGTCCTAATCCACCAAAACTGACGGACTGGCACAGCGATATGGACTGGTGTATGCTACAGGAAAAAACTGTGTATGTAGCGAGAGGGTGCCCCCGGAAGTGGGTGGAAGTATGGTCCAATTGGAACGATTTCAGGGGAGGCATCTGCGAGCCTCCGTCCACCACGCAAGACGGCCCAGGAGATATGTAAGACTCCTAACGCCCTTGTGGTTCCAGGTGCTTTAGAGTGGGGCACTATAGTTGCATCACCGGTACATAGGTGGACTTACTGTGCACTTTGTGGTGACTCTGTTTAGTTAGTTTGGGGGGGGGGGGCTGTTCGAGTGTGAGGTTCACTTGCGCTATTCTTGAAACATGTTCTTGTTTATGGCTGTAATAAGAGAAAAATGAGTCCTTCATTATCCTCCTTTAAACTGTGAGACACTTGCACCTTATAACGCCGCCGTACCCCCGGGTTGACGGCACCGGGTTGTGTACTATACGAAGCAATGCCTGTGTTACATGTTGAGCGGCCGGCCCGAGGGGTTGTAGGCTGGAAGCTGTGTATCGTGGAATACTGCAATAAAGGTCTTTCAAAAAAACAAAAAAACAAAAATTGTGCATTGTTGTGGTATTGTCGGTCTGCACAAGTGAATTTCTGATCCGTGGTAGGAATGCCAGAAGAGCGAGATAAACCGCTCGTAGCTCCAGGAGATTTATGTGGAGTTCTCTTTCGGAAAGAGACCATTTCCCGCTGATCTGGAGTTCTTGGAGGAAAGCTCCCCAACCTTCCAAGGACGCATCTATTGTGATGGTATGTGGAGAAGCAGGAAGCAAGAAAAGCAGGCCTTGAGAAAGGTTCTGAGGGCACATCCACCACCGTAGAGCCTTGATCATCGGAGGGGTCACCCGGATGACATCGCCGAATGATCCCGTACATTGGACCCATTGAGCTGATAGCGCCTCTTGAAGAGGGTGCATGTGAAGGCGACAGTGTGGAACTAGTAGAATGCATCAAGACATCATCCCGAGCAGGGATTTGAAAAGGCGCACTGTAAGAGACTTTTTGGATCGTATGCGAATCGCCAAGGAAAGTCGCTTGTCTCTTCGCTCTTGTGAGGGGAAACGCTTTCTTCTGGGTCATATCAAGAGTAGCACCCAGGAAAGATATACGCTGGGAAGGCCGGAGGACAGACTTGTCCTGATTGAGAGTGAGCCCCAAGCGATCGAAAAGCCGTAGACAGGCGTCGGAAGACCTGGACGCGCCTTCTAGAGAGGGTGCTTTGACGAGCCAGTCGTCCAGATATGGAAAGACGTGATGGTGTTGTTGTCTGAGATATGCGGCAACCGGAGAAAGGCATTTTGTAAAAATGCGTGGCGCCGATTTGAGTTCGAACGGTAGGACACGGAATTGGTAACGTCTGCCCGCTACTGCGAATCTCAGAAATTTCTTGCGATTCCGATGGATAGGGATGTGAAAATAGGCGTCCTGAAGGTCTAAAGACACCATGTTGTCGTCCGCATTGAGAAGTTGCAGTACTTCCTGGATGGTAACCATACGAAACGACTGCTTTTTTAAGAATTTGTTGAGACTTCTCAAGTCTAAAATTGGTCTCCATTTCTTCTCCTTTTTGCGTACCAGGAAAAATTCCGTCCCCCTTTGACGAAGAGGAACTCTCTCTATAGCTCCCTTCTGGAGCATAAGTGAAAGTTCCAGGAGTAGAGCACGTACATTTTTGTGTGAAGCATAGGTCGAGGAGGGGTTTGGGGAGGAATTTGAATGAACTCTAGTGAATGTCCGAATTGAACTAGTTGCAGAACCCAACGGTCCGTTTTTATTTGTTTCCAATTTTTTAGGAAGTGGGAAATTCTTCCTTCAACCTTTGAGGGCGGAGAGGAGATGGAGACCGGCAGTAGTGGAAAGTCATTGTTGCCGAGCAGCGTCTCTGTCGACCTCCTTTGCCACGAAAGGAGGACTTAGTGTAGGTTGATTGGTGCTGTTGGTGCTGTTGACGTTGCTGGTATTGTGGTCGATATTGCGGATTGGAAGAATAGGAAGATCGGTGTTGGTAACCACCTCTTGCAGATGTTTGTCCTCTTCCTCTTGAGCCCCGAAAAGGTGGGTTCTTGAATTGAAGGGTACCCAAAGCTCTAGCTGTGTTGGTATCCTTTTTTATACCCTGAAGAGCTTCATCAATGTGTGTGCCGAAACCATCATAGGGCATGTCCAAAACTTTTGTTTGCACTTCCGGTCGGAATGAAGTTGCCTTCAAACCAACCCTGGCGCCGTAGTACAGCTGCGCCAGCCAGTTGGCGAAATCCAGTAGAGGCGATATCCATCGCACAGTCTATTATCTCGGATGCAGAACGTTCGCCCTCCAGCAAGATCTTTTTTGCTTCTTCCTTTGAGTCATATGGCAAGGCCGCAAGATATGGAGCGATATCTGCCCACATCTGCCTGTTATAGCGTCCTAACAGTGCCAAGGAATTGGATGCACGCACTGTTAATGCAGACATTGACTAGAAACGTTTTCCGATATTATCAAGCCGTCTACCGTCTTTGTCCGGAGGAGCGCCCAGCAGAGCGGAAGGATTTTTCGATTTCCGCTGAGCAGCTTGTGTGATGACTGAGTCTGGTTTGGGATGTCCGGTTAGGCAAGCTGGAGCAGTATCCGGAGCTCTGTATTTTTTATACAGACGAGGCAATACTGGGGGCACCGAGGAAGGGTTTTGCATTATTTTAAACACCCTGATCCCATATATAATCTATAATAGGGATAGATCGGACTGATTTTTTAAAAGGCTCTTGACAATCATAGAGGAAGCAATCCTGCTGGTTTGAAGGCATAGGTATTTGGAAACGCTGCGCCGCTCTTTCCACTATGTTGTGAAATCCCCCAATGTCCTCAGGAGGCGAGTCAGCTTGAGCGGGCACGGGGGAAGCTGGACAGGGGAGTACATAATCGTCCCACTCATCAGGAGTAGATTGGGAATCTTGAACTTCCCCCTCCTCATGTGGATCCTCCTCCTCATCGTCTGTAGAAAGCGGAGGTGGTGAAGTGACAGGCCCAGACTGCAAATTTAAAGGTGGAGGCTGCGGTCTTGGCGGTGAAGACACAGCTGAGGCGGAGACGTTGCAGAAGTAGGAAATCTCTGCTTATAGTCCGAAATGAGGAATTGCAGATCAGAAACTAAAGATGCAGGCAGACAAACCATGGGAGGTGGAGGCGGATGGTATTCTTCAGGATAAACTACCTGATCCTCCTGTACTTGATCCTCATAGTCTGAACTGTCCTGATACTTGACGTTAAGTTGAGATGGGTTTGTCGCCGTCCTAAACATACTGCCATCATCAGAATCTTCTTCCTCCAAAAGGTGTGCTGGAGGCAATAGCTGGACCCTACTCGGGGAAGTCAGGGCCGGCGTCAACGTACGTTTTGTGATCTTCAGATGTATGTACGTATTTTTTAGATTGTAATCTGCTGTCGTCGACGCAGCCGTCGACGGTGTAGTCTTCAAGGGTGAAGCGTCGATGGGCACCATGGTAGACTGAGTTCCCGTCGACGGAGCCGTCACCGACGGTGTTGTCGTCGTCGATGGAGTGAGTCTTCGTCGACGATGAAGTGGATGTCGAAGGGATAGTCTTCATCGACGATGTCGTCGATCGCAGCATCGACGGCAGTTTGGACGTCGACGATGACTTCTTTATCTTAAGCGTTGACGAGACAGACCTACCAGCCGTCGACGATGGAGTCGTCGTCGAAATGGATAATGAAGAAGACGCGACAGAAGTTGAAACAGTCGTCGTCAACGAGGTCACACACAAGGCTGTAGATGGAGATTTCCTCGTCGACGAGGCCGTCGTCGACGGGGTGGAAGAAGGCTTTTTGAAGGGGTGAAGAACCTCCTGAGGAGAAACCTTCACTGAAAGAGTCTTGGGATGTACCTCTGAAGACTTTAAGCACCTTCCTTTGAGGTGGCTGCGACGAAGGGCCTGGACAAGCCTCCCTTGGTCTTTTCTGAGAGGACTGAGAAGATATGGAAGAGCCCTCACTCTCCTCAGAAGACAGTACTTGTTCTTTGTCTTTAAGCCTCTGCAGCCAAATTAAGAGACGTCCCTCACAATCTTTGAGGGTCTTTGATGAAAAGGTACGACATACCTTACAGTCCTTTGAGGAGTGATCCGGATAAAGGCAGTAGAGACAATCCTGGTGTTGGTCATCCACATGAAGTCTCTTTTTTCCACAGGAAGCACAAGGCCTAAAAAGGCCGTTCTTTGGAGTATCTGCCATGAAGAACTGGAGAACTTCGCCCCGAAGATGGAAATTGAAGTAAGAAGCACTGGAAATCCCAAAAATAAGGAAAGCTGAGCAGAGCTCAGAGGAGACTCCCTTAGCATGACGTGCGGTAGAAAATCTGAGGGACTAGAGCTCCTTCCAGGAAGGTTCCAGAGGGTGGTGATAGCGGATTGGCTCTACTCCAAAGTTTGGTCCTTTTGTTTTACAAAAGGACATGGATATGTCACTAAGGTGAGCTCCTTGGCCTATTACTCTATATGTCTAATGAGACATTACTTTATTTATGTACCGGGGACTCCCATCCCGACGACTGGGAATGATTCAGGCATGTGAATCTATGAAAGATACCCTAATACTGGATAATTCAATTTGTGGTGCATGGCACGCCAAAGGGTCAATGTTACTTGCAATTAAACTAAATGTTTCTCTTAACACCACAGAGAAGCATTTACCCATTAAGTTCAGTTTGTGGCGTAAAACAAAATGAGGTTGTCAAAATTAAAAACACAAAGCATGTTCACCAGTGAAGTACATTTTTAAGTGACATTGATTCACCAAATTGTAAAACTGAGTCCCAGAGTATTTAAAAATAAACTAAAATACGGCGATAAACATCGGCAATGCAAATCATTCAGCTGCACCAGAAATCCTTAAATGACTGCTCCGCATCAACATAAACAAAAATGGGAGAGGAGGTGCAGGGTTTAAGAGAGATAGAAAGTCTACAAAGACATTCACTCCTAAGGATTTCCAGATTACAAACGTAAAAAAAGTACCTGTAAAGCTACGGCCAGTTGAGGAATACTGGCTACATAGACCGGAACTGTACTTGGTCCAAGCTCCATGTACCTCCGGACGACAGCAAGCAGTGAAGAGAAAGTGGAAGCAGCAGGCGGCTCTGACCAATCAGAAGCAAGAAGATGAGAGCAATGTAGGAGCATTGTAAATAACGGTAAGCATAAAGCTGGCTTTAATCCAGTTTTAAAGCTTTTATTATTTACAAAAGCTTCAGCTGACAGCGCATGCGCGCTGTAAAGGCGTAATCTAATAAGGAAGAGAAACTACCTCAACAAACATGCCAATTGAAAAAGAAGAAAGTGACGGATATTTCCGTTAAATATGCCATACTTATTGAGGCACTACTTCAGAACAAGGAATGGGCATTGACACTGCTAGACTGCGAGGAAGAGGTCACAATAGTTCGCCAGAATCTTTAAGAGTTTTTGGTTGCGAGAGCAACTAATGAATTTATTCATGTTGCAACACCTCAGCAGGTTACTTCTCCTGACAAACTGTATGATTTGGACATCGAAATGGAGGGCGATGTACTGCATATCATTAATGTAATTTTTGGAGGAATTTTAACAATTACCTATGACATTGTTTTGGCTGAAGAGGATTGGCCACCTGAGTTAGTTCAGGAAGTCCCACAAGGGGAAGATCTAATAATACAGTTTTTCTCTGCACCTGTTCCTGACGCTGTCAAACAAGCATATGCCATGGAGTGGAACCTTGCACAAGCCCTGGCATTATATAGAAAAACATGTAGGCTGGGATCAAGATTCACCTAATGTTATGCCTATAAGGTCCAGCATGCGAGTGCAACCACAATACCCAATTAAGCATGAAGCTAAATGCCTAGTTAGAGAAATTCTAGCGCATCTAGAATATCAAGGCATAATTAAGCCTTTGTTTCTGGTTGCGAAACCAGATCAATTTAAACTGCCTAGTCTTAAACTACAGACATTTAAACAGGCATACATGCACATTTACAGTACAAAATTCACAGTGCAGCACTAATGAACAGCATAGTGCGCAAAGGATACAAAACCACTTTGGACATTTCAAATGGCTTTTCTGCTAAAAAGTAGTACCTGAAAGCAGGGATATAAACACATTCACCACATTAGGGAGCCACAAATGATTCTGTAAACTACCTCAGGGGTATAAGAACAGCCTGGTCTGTTCTCTGCCCGAGTAACATCAATTTTACACAAAACTGATTCAGAAGCATTGTCCTATGTCAATCACATATACCATATGGATGATGAATTAAACATACATCTAGCAAGAGTAGATCACATAGTTTTGAGATTTGCTGAACATGGCTACAAATAAAACTTCCAAAAAACAAAAATTGCCTATCTCAGCGTCCTATTTTTGGGATACGAGTTGTCAAATGAAGGCAAAAGCCTAGTACCACATTTCCTAGAGAAATGTGCACTCCTGCAACCACCAAACACAATATACAAGCTACAAATCACTTTTAGGTTTTCTCAATTTTAGTAGAACACACATATCTGAATATGCACAATGTGTGAAACCATTTTAGGAATGAATTCATCCAGATTTATCAAGCACACATTGGGCACCAGAACATGCACAGATTCTGAGAATACTAAAAACAGACATGCTTACATCCAGACACTAACACACATGTATCAACACAACAATCTTGGTAACCACTAATTGCAGGAGCCAGTGTCTATACATGTGTCACTTTCAACAAAGGTGATACCGCACCGATTGCATATAATTTGCATTTATATTCAAAAGCTGAAATACGTTTTGCATATACAGAAAAAATACTGACTGCAGTTCAGACAGCTGTTATAAATAAAAGATTGTTGGCTCAGGGGAAATGCATTATTGTGGTTACACCCATTCCAGCCTTAGAGGCTGTCACAAAGGTTAGCATTCCTAACGCGAAAGCCTCACATCCTAGTTGGATACAGTGGGCCACCTCCTAAACAGCTACTGAACTCTAAGTTCTAGTTCTGGCACTAGAAAATAGTGATCTTGAATTCCCCACACTCATAGTGTGGGATTCGTAGTACTGTGTTCTTTTAATGTGAACTTACATTATTGGCGCTTGAATAGATTCAGTGATTCAAAATGGAATGTTATTAAGCATAAATTGCTTTGGGGAAAGGTGGCACATCTTAAAGAATGTCTGCCACAGGCTTATGCAATTCATACATTAATTCACCAACGTGCTGGAATACATGTTGCAGGGAATTCACTGGCTGATGGAGCCACAAAAGCAGCAATTCAGACTGCTGTAGTAGCTGCAATTTCACATTCACACACGAGAGTGGATGGTCACATCATGGTTGCTGTCAATGCTTCATGCACTGGCACACCTTTACCTAAAAAATGTCCAGCAAAATACTCCTACCTACTGAGTGCCAAAAACATACCTTTAGCTCGTATTCCCAGAGTGGGGGATCGAGTGATACATAATCAAGACTGCAAGCTAGAATTATTCATAGCTGCTCATGACGAGTTAGCTTCCGCCTATGCAGGTGGAGCAGCAACTGTTTCCTTATTATAGATATGCCATTGGTGGTATGGTCTCCTCTACAAACAGACAAAACATGTCCTCCGTTGTGAAATTTGTCAGCCAATTAAAACGTTCCACCACAGCTCACCCACCATAGACACCTCACTTAGTCTCAAACAAATTAGTGGCATGTGTCTCTCTTGACCACTGCGGACCTCTAAATTCAGAAAGTTCATTTAAATTTATTCTATTTGCAGTGGATTCATTTTCTACATTTCTATGGGTGAGGCACAGAGATCGGCTTACAGTCGAACTGTTATAACAGATCTGCAAGTCTTTATTGGGAAAATGCAGTAGCTGCATTCCACTCCAACCAGGGAGCAGCATTTGCATGTAGGGCTTACCGGGATACTGTGGGAACCATCGCTGTGGCTGTGCATTATTCCTCCCCCTATTATCCAGAGGGAAATTTGATTGTCGAAAGGAAAAACCATGACTTAAAGCAGTCTTTAACAGCTACAGTATTTGGTTCAGGTCGTACTTGTGTGGAGTCCAGAGAGCTTTAAATAATCGGACTAGAAAATCTTTAGGCATCCAGACCCCCAACGGCATCCAGATGTACTTTTCCAGACCTTGATAATCTCTGCACAGTGGAAGCAGTTATGCCTTTTGACATCAATTAACATTTCGCTGTCTTACAGGGACTACAAGCCTTCCAAGATGAGCTCTCCCAGTAAACTACTAAACGTTCTGCCACTGAAGAAGTGAAAGAGCAACCAGCAACTCCGGTCTCCTTCCTAAAGTCGGGGATCTAGTTTGAGAGAAGAGTACCGATAAGAAGGAGCTTGGCCCATTATACAAAGGACCGGTGCCAGTCCCTAGCACTGCAGGTATAAGAACATTGTTTTTGCCACCAGGAAGCAGTGGCAAAATCAAACTGCACCACATCAAACCACACCATCTGGCCAGTCCTACACAGAGGCCACAAGGGCTCCTGGGTAGTTATGTCTCACCTCACTAACATACAAGCATTAAATACAGAAATTGCTGCTTCCCAGTGGGGGATGTCAGTTACTGAAGTTCTATTACTTCCTGTTACCATTGCTAACACAGTAAATACACAATATGTGAATTCACAGTCTTCGACTGCAATTCTAAACAACAAAGTTGTTTATTATCAACCACCTTCGAAGGTACCAAACAATACCACTTTACCCCGTGAGGCCCATGTTTTTGCACAGCTTGTCTCTATCTACTTTGCCGACATTGATGACATACCCGTTTCAACCATGGTCCTACATATGGATCTCCATTTCAGTCCTTTTCTTGTTCATTTGGATTTGATTTGTCACAGTATTCTTTTTGAGCTTAAATGGACATTATCTCCTAGAACGCTCTGCTGTTGAACTGGTAGCTGAGGTACTGAAGCCTCATTCTTATTCTCAAAGTCCGAAGAAAACTGTCCCTTGTGTACACTTCTGCATTTTCTGTCCCAGGTGGAACTGTTTGGGATAAGGTATCAACTGATATTTGTGGCCCTACAGAAACAGTGCAAATTCCTTACTTATTTAAAATTTCCATGGATGATGTGATCACTCCTGGTAGTATTTTTGGTGATTGGGATGTCACCACTGTGAAAAGCATGCTTTCTGAACAAGAATCTTATGCAGTATTTGAAAATGAGGATTTATAAATGAATTCTATTAATCATGGTGAAATGTTTTGTTATCATCATTACGCACACCATTATTTTCACTGAGCTAGTACGCCACAAGCAGTTTTCAATTAACCACAATGGGAACATTGCCTGACACCACCAGTGGGTAGTTCAAAAACATACCTGTAAAAGTTTATATTATTCTGGTATCAACCCTTTAGACAAAGTTTTTTATTATTTTAAACTTACCCATTCCCGAGCGAAGAAAAATACGCGGTCACAAAATGAATCTATTCAAACTCATTCATTTCTCAGCTTTCCATATAAGGCTATAAATATTGGAAAGACAACATGGAGGTAAAATCAGTTTGGTGAACACGAAATTGGCGCGTTCAGGGCAATGAGGCTTTGTTAAGAGATTGTCTAATACCTAGACAAGTGATCTTCCTTAGCAAGACAGTACAGCAAACCACCTGCCTGGGTTTGGCTAAAGTTAAAGACATGAACAAACCCAACATTCTCTCTTTCGCACATTTTGACACTTGGCACGATTTTGCAAATTACATGGAAGAACAGATCAACAATTTGATACAGAATGGTACATGTAATTCTTCACTTTCAGGTTCAGATGGCCAATTGCCACCAATAGTTGTCATGCATGTTTTTTAAACACCACAAAGTGATTTAAAGCAAGCAGACCAGAGCCCCGATATTTGCAGACACAACACTCAGGAGTGGTTACTACCTACAGTTCAGGGAAGTTATGCCAGCAATGGTTACAACATTTGACTTAACCTGCAGTTAAGGAACACTTATCTCTCCTTTATGATGACGTGGATTTAAAAGATTTCTTGTTTAGTCCTAGATCACCACGTCCTAAAAGTTTTCCATACGCCATATACAATGAAATTTGGAAAGTTTGCCAGCAGGAAGCTGCTGAAATTTGAAAAGAAAGTGACCGGGCTAATTTGGAAAAGGCTTTAGCTGTCGCAGAGAATGGTATGACCACATTGTCAACTCGTATTTATTCTCTAAATGATATTGTATCATCTGCATTCGATATAATATTGAATTCCGTGTCTCCTCCTGCATCATTAAGTCAGCTGACATTGATAATGCAATTGAGTTGGACACTGCAGATTAGAAAATCAAATTATGTGCCATGGAAATACTTTAACATGACTGACTTACCTTTACTTTATAATTTAACAGTCACACAAAATATAATGGCAAAAAAAGACTTAACTTACACAATGTTAAGTATAGAACATTTAGAAAAATTGCCCTTCACAATAACTGAGACACCATCAGCGGTTTGGTTGAATCACTGATTTACCTCACTACCAATTTCAATCTTTCATTTTACATCTTATTTGAAACACTTTTAAGTAGGCAGATATGAGGCATTAGGAAAGAGAATTGTTCATGAAACATGGGTTTTGCCTTTACAGACCATTCATTGGTCTGTAAAGAGGTAACACTTCCTGGTGCGAGCAATGCGTCCATGGCCAGTTTGGCGTGTTATCTTAAGGGTGTCCCTAATGCCTTAATTCGGCAAGTATTCAGATTGCTTTAATATGGAAGTTATTTGATTCTGAACGACCAAGGTTGTTGTGGGAAGAAACCGGGAGCACCATATGTTGAGATGGTTTCCAGGGTCGTAACCTGTTGTAATAATGTGTTATTCCGATCTGTACAGTCAGAAAGGTTACTGCATGGCCTTCAATTGCTATTTTTAACATTAATATTGACATGTTAAATCAACTGAAAATCTTATATTTTCAAAAGCACCTCGCATTAACATCTCTTAGAGAGATGATTGATCTCCGAGTTGCAAGGTCTTACTTTGAAATACAAGAACTACAGAGCACAAATCTGCCACTGCACTTTGGTGAACTTGTGAACAGCATATTTAATGCTTCAAATACCACGGGAGTGGCACACTTTTTTTAAAGCGACTGGGTATGGCTTGGTCAGCACATTCCAGGCTGTTCTCAGAATGATTCAGTCCTTTATACACTCTTTGGTTTCCGGTGTATTTGGAGGCCTACCGCTGGGGTTATTTCGGATTGTTGGAATTTTGGCCATATATTTGTTGCTCCTCAATCGAAACCGTCTTTGTCCTTTCAACCTATATGGTTACACTGCGTACAGCCCGTGTTCAGCTGTCTATTGTGCACTTTTAATTATGCACTGGATCTATGCCATGCAATGCAACTGGTTCAATCTATGGATATAGATCAACAGGTGCATCCGCTAAGGGGTCATCTTCCCTGTCGTCATACGAGACTACCGTTGCTACAGGATGCTTATTATGAGTCATCCCTGAATGCTTTGGCTCCTGGATTCTTGGATCCTAGCTCTTCCTCTGCGGTTACACTGCCCGCTGGCACACCATCAATAGCTTTTGATTTTGCTGGATACGTCCATGTATGTTCTTTGGAACTTGCAGTCCAGGCCACTGTGGAAACATCCTCTGTGGTTGCGGGTTCCTTTCAGGATCCTATCAACTATCTGAACATGGAAAACATTTCAGGAGCCTCCTTAAGTTTAATTTGGCACCTTGTTTTTATTTTAAATAGATTTGTATTCGTTTTAATATTTGTGTGCTTTTAGTTGGCATTCTTAATACATTATGACTTTCATTTGCTTTTGCTATTAAAGTGTATTTGATATTCATTTTATAATCATTATCCTCATATATTAAGTTTGATGTTGTTTAGATTGGCTTTTTTAAGTTTTTGTTTGAAGCAAGAGTCTTTCTCCGACCAAGAAGTGGGTATTGTAAGGTTCAATAGGGCATGCGCACAAGTCCCCATTTCAGTTACATGCGTCAACTTGACATCTTTTTTCTAAACGGTCACTTTTACATGCCGTGGACTTGCACAATAGCATTCTTAGAAATTACCCTGCGTACAGCACATATCTTAGTACGCATTTTATCATAGGGTTTGTACGCTCTGTCTAAGGCTAAGGAACATTGAAAGCGATGCCCTTGCATTTGGTTGTCCGGTTGGAGGGAGCTCTGAATCGCAAGACAAACAACCACATCAGGGTTGCACCTCTGACACAGTGTGATTGGAACAGTGTTTTTATTATATAAACCAGCTCTGAGCCAAATTCGGCAGAGAAGCACTTCTGAGGATTATCCTGGAACGCTGAGGTCTGTGACTGGGATGCAGCCCTGCTGACTCTAACCTCCAAAAGACAGTAGCCTGCTCTAAATCCGCTTGGCTTCCTGATATATCATACACAGGTATAGGGTTTGGGTTGTCCCAACGGACCTGGCAGAAGATACTCCCACTATGCTATTGATAGTGTAGGTAGTACTCGGTAGGATGATAAATAAATTCATAATCCCACTGTGGGAACATAATGGTTGAACTGTTTATCTTCTGAACTGTTTTTGTAATACTGGCTACAATGCTTAGTTTCATCCTACTAATAATTGCAGCTCATGTTTTTTACACAAGAATACAACTGTTTCAATAAATGTTTGAAAAGTCAACTTGTAACATTCTTGTATCTCCCTTTGGCATGCCTGAGTAAAACAAAAGGGTAGATCTGTTTCCATAATTTCCTTGGGGAATTGGAATGGTCATGTCCAGAGATTGAAGATACCATCTGGTACCCTGGAGGGTTAGTGGTTCAAATGGCACACAGTGGGCTAGCTAGGAATTAGGCAAACATACTCTGATATGTGTGGACTCAGTCCCCATATTCTGACAGATACAAAGTCCTACTTCAGTCGTAGGAACATTACGACAGTTGGTCCCCTGACCAGTTCCCTGCCAAAGTTGATCACCAAAAGTACTTCTAACTGACCGCAGTGACACTTACCTAAGTTTTCCTTGAAACATTTGCTGTATCCAATTAATTGACTTTGCCAAGGACTGTTCGCGGTTGAGTGAAATTGTACTGATTTATTATTGCTTGTAAAATCTATATCTCCAGAACCCTTTGCTGGATCTTTTATGTAATAGCATCGAAATTCTTATAAAATTACAACAGATTTTTAGGGTCGAGCATTCGAGATCTCTTGTTTTTACTTTACTATATACTTATATGTTGTATATACTTTAGTATATACTTATATGTGTATGTACTTTGTGGGCTCTGGAGATCAGCCCTAGGACTTGTCTGCTTCCGCTTAGGGACTTTTTTTTCCTGTTCAAATTCCTCTATTTAACTGTCTTGATCGAGAACGACAGGCAAAGGTCAGTAAAATACCAGAATCACTTTGGCATTTTCTAGATGCCAGTCCATAGAAATTGTCTTCCACAAGCACCTGTAGACAATAATATTTTTTTCAAATCTTGTATTTTCTGTGATATGACTACCGAAGGTCCTGATTTTTATATTAAAAACAGAGGTTTGGACTATACCATTTCCCACTGAAAGGCAATATTTCTCTCCAAGTGTTCCCATACCGGATGTGTCACGCAGTTTGGTGCTTACTTTCCCTCCATGTTGAAGAACAGTAGATGTTTTCAGCACCCAGGCGAATATGCTGCATAGCTAAATACATATAAGGTCCCTTGAGGAGTGACCGAATGCATTGCAAATGCTTGTTAAAAATTGGGGTTGGATTCCTTGAGTGTTGCGTCATTTTCTTCTTCAAGTATCGTCGTGCTGTTTAAAAGCTTAACAGTTGGTTCTCTGTATAAGCCTTGCTGCTCAGTGCCACAGCTACCCAGGGCTGAGCTGAGATTTTTACAGATGAAACCTACTGGACCTGAAGGTATTGTTAAGTGTATTTTACAGTGAGGTCGCACAACCACACCATATAATGCACCACATTTAATCCCAGGAAAAACTAGGCGTGGCCCCTCAATGTGGGTATTTTGGATGTGCCGCACCAGACTTTGATGAGGTGAAAAGTAAGAGATGGAAAGCAGGGTCAGCTGCTCTAGAACTGCCAAAACTGGCAGGAGAAGGACATCAGAACAGTATACAGACACACACACACTAGCTGTGCATGGGTGAGTGCCTTCCATTTCGTCCCAATCTTTCATAACCAGTAGGTATGTGTGTGAGGCTCTGCTGAGGGCAGGAATGTGCCACCAGAGGTTCCTGCAGGACCCCCTTGCATGCACAAGTATTCAGCTTTGGCAGTTGATGTTTTACTAGAATGATAATGATGGCTGATCATATAAAAACACTGAATAACTGGAGTTCTTAAGTACTGATAACAGATATTACTCTCCCATCCAGTAATGAAGGAAAGGGTACGAGCAACAGGCACCTTGTGTCACTCATAACGCTACTCTGACTGTTACAGGCGTAATATGGGCCCTTTCATGCCATACTTTTGGTATTCAGATTGACTTACTGGCATTAAAGAGGCTCGTATTTCACATTCTGTTGGTCTTTCTTGACAACACTCTGTTAATCCACGGTCTAATGGTGGCCCTGGTACAATGGTGCACAGGTACAAACCATTAGTCCACAGATTATTAATTTTCCCATGGGAAAAGTGCCCAAAATGCATGACAAAATGGCTTTCTGGATTAATCGCAATACAAATCAGTTAAAGGCAGCGTATCCTTACACTACACCCCAAGATGAACATAGAATACTGACAATGTGTCTTCCTCTTTGGATGCGGACACCTGCAGAGGAGTAGAACACCTGGGGATGCATATTTGCATGCATTTACACTAGTACATATGGCACACCTTCACTGAAAGTTCTCGCCAACATTCTTAAACAGGTACAGAATGAGCACAAAGCTGCACCATCTCTAGATTTAGGAATGAAGAAAAAGGGGACCCTTTTTACGATTTTCTCTATGACCTTATGCAACATTAAGGGAGAAGCTTTGGTCCTGACTATACTTCAGAAACTGGAAGCAGTTCTAGTTCAAGATCGTGAACTGGAACTACCAAAAATAATAGCAGAAGTTTACACCTCTGTAAGGCATGATACCTTGAGTACACGACCAGTTAAACCACATTTGAACCTTAAAAATGACATTGAGGCTTCCGTTAAAGAGAAATCTGTAACAGAAGGGAAGAAGGATAAAGATAAAAGGCGGACTGGATCACTCTCTTCTCAGGAATCCGGTAGGTGTGGTTACAATTTAAGAGACTGTGGAAAAAAAATTAAAACCCTGAATGCTATCACTATTCTGATAGCCGATCTTCATGTTCTTTTCAGGAAACTGATGGTAAACAAACAGAAAGGGGGAGTGGATCCGAATTCTGAAGAAAGGAGGAATACAATAGAAAAAGTTAAGCAGGACGCGAGCCTGATGTCAACGTAAACCAGATCTGAAACAAAGGCTTTCCTCCAAAACAGTCCTACAGCCTTAATTCACATAAGATTCTTGTAGTCACACTATCAAGAGTGGGGGGCAGGATAATACCAAATAATCTGTCCAGATTAGATTAAATCATAGACGCCCGTGTGAGACTGGCATCTGCTCATGCAAACTTAGCAATGCTGCAGCAATGCTACCGGTGGCTTGGCTTCTATAAACAGCCAGCTGTTTAGGTTTCGCTGAGCCAGCGCGCATGCGCTGCACGGAGAGCATATAGTATACGGGTTTTGAAAGATTTTGCAGGCCTAAAGCTTGAGTGCACGAGAGCGTGCACGTGCACAGCTGCCATCTGGGTTTTTAGGTCTCGCCTGACCCAGCGCATGCGCTGGTCTGGCGAGACTTTTTGTGAGGGCTCAAAAAATGCTACCATGGCCAGCCTAGGAGCAGAGGCTGGCAAACCTCATCATGCTCATTAAGCGCCCGCGATCACTTTCGCGGCGCCCCTTTGATGTTCTCGTTCAAGGAACATCAAAGAACATGTTGTTGTGTTAAGGCTTTGCTGCGTCCGTTTGACTTACAATGTGCTTTCTCTTTCCACAAACTCGATGTTTGTGTTCCTTTATTTTGAGATGCTTTTAGTATTACTGTTTTGTGACTTAAAGAAAATTAAGGGAATGTTACTGTGAAACTGAACAACGTTTACAGTGTTTATTTCTGATCACAGCGGCTGCTTCATGTCCGTTGCACCATTCAGGGAGTCCTTTCGTTGGCGCTTTCATGAGGACATGATGAGGAAGCTGGAAACTTTTGGCACATTCTCTTTAAAAGCACAGCATGTTGGCGACTGGTTAATCGATTAGACCTATGTAGCGCTTTAGATCTCAAAGCGCTATGGTGGGTGCAGCAGTTACAACTCATGAAATATGGGGTGCAACTCACAAGGAGGGGGCAGGTTTGAGTGCACATTGGCTGCAATCGAACTCTTAAGATGATGGGCTGTGTGTATCCATTATCAGCACTCAGTCTTCGCTAAGTGATCTTGTTTGTTTTGTTGTTGTGTTAATGCTTTGCTGCGCCCGACTTACAACGTGCTTTCTCTTTCCACAAACTCGATGTTTGTGTTCCTTTATTTTGAGATGCTTTTAGTATTAGTGTTACACACACAACCATACACACAACCACAACCATACACACAAACACACGCACAACCACACACACAGCCACAACCACACACACAACCCCTACACACAACCACACCCACACACCCACAACCACACACACACACAACTAACCAACCACACACACACAACCACACCCACACAACCACACACACCCACAACCGCACCCACACAACCACACACACAACCACACACACAACCACACACACAACCACACGAAGCATTGGCATAGCCAATAGGTCTCGCCTTTGGGACCTTATAAGTGTTTAGCCATGCAACAGTTGATGTGGTTGCACCAAGGATATTGTGCTGCATAACTAAATACTTAGAAGGTCCCAAAAGCGAGACCTATTGGCTATGCCAATGCTTGTTATGTTAGGCAGTGTGACAATTGTCAGCCGATTAAACCACCCACTGTTAGGCGACCCTCACTAACTCCTCTCACAATCTCTAACAACCCCTTCCAGGTGGGTTATTTGGATCAAATCAGTCCACTTCATTCAACCAACTGATACAAGTACATATTGGTGGCAACTGGTTCGTGTTCTCGGTTCCGATGGGTTTGGCCGCAGAGAAATATAAGCGCTTAAGCAGTAGTAAAAGATTTTCAGTGTTTCATAGCGATTAGGGCAGTTCATTCATTTCATTCAGATAATGCCCCTGCATTTGCCTTTAAGGTTTGTCTGCAGTTCATCAACCCATTTAAAGCTGAATCGAATGGTGTTGTTGAACGTGCTAACATTATGATTAAACGAGCCTTAATCTCTAGGGTACTAAATTCAGGTCTAATTTGGCACCATAATCAGCACTGAATAATTTGCATAGACGAGTATTGGGAGGACGCACTCCATATGAGGTTCTCTTTGGAGTTCCTATGTATGTGCCTGGCTTAGATGATCCTAGGAAGGTGGCAGATGCAAATAAATTTGACTTGGATAAACGTTTGAATGTTTTGCAAGATATGACTCCGCCACCTATGAAGAGAAAGTTATAACTGCTGCTGATGGGTGGGTTCTCAAAGCTTGTGAAATAATCCACAACAAACAAGCTTTTGAGCCATCCTGAAGACCACTAGTCACTGTTCTTAGGGTAAAAGGCAACACATTCTACCTACTTTGCCTGGCCCAAAGAAAAAGAGACCAGTTTCCATTGACCACATAAAAAAGCGATATGTAGCCAGTCCTCAACAGCAGACCCTCACAGACACCAAGAAGGATTCTGAGTAGTGCCCGTCAACCACTTCCAACTCTCAATACAATATCCCTTAAATAAAGCAGGAACATTACTAGCTCGAGTTCCCAGTCAGAGATATTTGACTGATGCACTCCAAGCAGAACATGGAGTTCTACAAATGCACCTGATATTGACATCACTAGTATTGCTACTGTTCAATGCAAATACATGACTTATTATGAAATACCACCAGATGTCACATCATTTGAACTGGTGCCCTTCCAAGAGACCAAGAATATTGAGAATGACTCTGGATATTTTACAGAGGACTTTTCAATACAATCTACTGTCACTCACCATCAAGAGTCTGCTTCGCACTTATCAATGTTTTTTGTAACAAGTGTCAAAAACAATGGGAGAGCAAGGGAAGGGAAAGGGTGCGTCCGTATCCCCTGTGTAATATATGTTAAACAATGATGGACGAACCCAATTTATGTGTGGTACAATCACTAATAGGCAGTGTTTGGAACCCACTGGGTTTGTTAAAAGACCCCTCACACACCAACCTGGTTGGTGTCATGCTTCATCATTGGGGTCCTAACCGGGTGGCCGAATGCCCCCCGATTGTGCTACGACGCCTGATTACAGCGGAGCTGGTGTGGTGCAAAGATGTGATGTGATGTGAATTAAAAATATCTCTGAGACTCCTTGCCTCTCTAATTTTATTAATGGCGGCTCAGGATATGATTACAAATTATTTGTGATGCAACTAAAAAGAATTAATTATCTTATAGTTGTCTATGTGATAGGTCTACATGTTTCAGCCCACAGGAGAATGTAGGGGGGTGGTGGTTTCTTCAGGACCGGTGAAAGTGGTGAGTGGCATAGTGAGTAGTGCCACGTCAAAAGTGAAAACAATGAAAAACTAGTACCTACACACGCGCTAAGGTGTGTGGACTGTGTGTCTACGTACTCCTACGGACACTTACGAAAAAAGGACACTATGGTAGAGATAAAGTAGCTGATCGGGTATCGGGAGGAGTTCGCTCCTCTATCAGACTTTGGTATCAGAGCGTAACCCGCCAAAAACCTGTTGTGGTCTCCTGCCTGATCGGGCATTGCAGCGCCGGCCCGAGTAGGAGCAGACCCGATGATGAAGCAAGACACCTAGCTGGCTGGGTGTGTGAGGGCCTTTTTCCGAAAAAGGAGAACACTCTCCTAATCTGCCACTCCATTTGGAGTTTTATGATCCGTACCAACAACCTGTTGTCACATTAGGAACTGCATACCAGTATTGTTTAGATAACTGGATATAGTCTACCCGGATAGGGTTTATGTACATGTGCATTTTTATTCAGATATCAACAAAACTAAACAAAACTTCAGTATCATGTTCATAATTTACAGGGAGCAAAGTAGAGCTGTTAGTGTTCTTCAAACAAGGTTGCAAAAACCTGCCCTTTAAATATCACCTTCCACGCCACATGAACATGAAAGTGAACACAAGTAATTTTAATCAACCTTAAACATAGAAACTAGTTATAGTTTTGCAATTTAAAAATAGTTACAAAATTTCATATCAAGCTCTTTTTCAGAAGCAGCAGTTTCCTAGTGTAAGAGAACCTTACCCAGCGAGATAGTGACCACAAACACATCAATCAGAAATTTGTACTCCAAGTCAGTCTGCCATGCACTTCACCATTAAAGCCATGTAAAATAAAAAATATATATTTCCTTTGGCTTAATAAGCATCTTCTGCTTAGCCATACCATCCAAGCAGAATTGGTAACCTATGATTTTGGTTGTTAAGTCCAAAGTTAATGTTTTCATGTAGTGAAGGAGTCCTCTTACCTCTGGGTTGAAAGGACCATGACGATGACCTGCAGCGTCTGTGTCTTCAGAGTAGAAGGCATAAACATAAGGCCTGCAACAGAAGATGTTTTCATAGGCTGTGAATTTCCTGCAAAGTTTTCAAATCAGCCACAGCAAAAGACATAAATTTGGTGTTCTGAACGTGTGGCATGGCAAAGATTACCTAGAAATCAAAGTTAAGGGTGGTAGGAAGACTTGATGAATGCAGATGAACCACCTTTCAATTCAAAAGTAATTCTGCAGGCTTTTGTTCTTCTATGTCACATTTTCTAACCTTGATACTGTATAGAATTGGATCTAAATCATCCACCACTGGACCTTTTCTGTTCTTTATTTGCCTCAAGTGCACTGACATTTGTTTTCCAATAAACCACTTTTGGACTGTTTAGTCTAGGAAAGACCTATAAGGGCCAGATCACAAGTCAACTTCAGGAATACATTGAAGCACACCACCTAGTCTATAATTATCAGTGTACAGCCCAGGTCACCGAAACAATCTCCTTCAATCACTTGAAGATTGCTACCCAATGTGCAGTATGCAATAAAGTAGACCACAAGATACTCTGATGCCGTCCAAAGGTGGGTGCAGTCAAGAGGCAGGGCTTTGAAATAGATTTGGAGTCTAACACTTAGATTCACTCTTCTATGTCAGTAATATGGAGTGCTACCTGGGGTTCCTAAAAGCTCTTCACTATCCCTGCCGCTGGATAATATCTTCATACAACTACAGGTGTATCTGATCTCACAACATTAACTTCATTGACACTCAAATATATAGAAGTCTGAGCTATGGGTCACCAGCTGCCTCAGGTTCATTTAGTTTTAGTAAATGGAAAACTTCCCATATGTAAATTGAAAAAAAACTGAAATACTGTTGACGGCTGACACAAACAATACTGTGATTCTAGAACACTGGACCCAGATCATGGGAACAACACTCATGCTAAATAAATGCAGTGGTTAGAAATACTAACTTGCTGATCAATATGCTTGGAAAGGTCCTCCCCTTCATGCAATCTAGACACTGGGTGATGCCAACAAGACTAAAGGTCTGGTCCTTCTTAGACTACAGAAACGTTGTATAGGGAGGCACCACAATGACACTGGCTACTACCAGAGCTGGCAACTCAGCTCATGGTAATATTCATGTTTAAAGAAAACCAGTGTTTGGGCCTAACATAGCCTCCAGTAGCTTGCACTTCATTATTTGAAACAAAGAACCTGAAACCTATCACCTCCAGACCAATCAGCCAATTGAAACGGCAACGGAAATCAAAATGAAGGCAAACCATTAAAGTGCTCGAAGTACAACTCTGGTAAACCCTGAACCCTGATCTCATAGTACCACCGTGGGTGTCAATCAGAATGAAAACATATCCTTTTTCAAGGAAGTGTTCCGAACAAATCCATTGCGCCACAACACCACCTTCCTTCAGCTGAGAGTCTGGGCTCCTGTGTTTCTTTTCCCTAGAGGTCAAGAACTCCAATCCCTGTTTGGAGGATTCCAACCATTTATGAGCATACATCTGAGCCGCTCACTGACTTTATCGTTGCAAAATGTCCATAAGGAAAAGCACGCATAGGTTTAACAAATTCTCAAAAATTAAATACCTCTTTAAAGTACAGAGTATTCCTGTTTTGAATGCCAAGTTTACTGGTGCTTCAGTACAACCACAATTCTAGGCATTAGAGTTTTCCAGAGTGGTTGCGATGTCAGAGCCTTCAAAACTAATATTCACTTAAGTTAGCTGGGTGGTTGAGTAGAGGTGTCTCGTAAGGATGTTGGTCGGTGGCATGTCTACTATTGAGGAACTAGATGTACTTCTGATTGAATCATCATGATTTAACTAAAATATACCGGTCATGCACAACTTCTAGGAGTGAGTTTAGGAGTAGGTTTCAGAACATGAAGTTGCGTAGTTTTAACACCATCATATTATGTGTGTTGTACGCAGTTAAGTAAGGTGCTCCCAATATTCTGCCAACAAGCACCCAGGGACTGAGGTAGATGTTAAAGGATACGGGTCACAACATACAACTGAAGTATTCCAGTGGATAAGTGAATAGGGAACTCTTAAACAGGAAGGGAAGCAACTATCTGTGAGTGAAAAGAACTAAAGAGTTAGGTCATTTTCATGCAAATGTTAAGACAGATGTACAGGATGTGATGCTTTTGATACAACCTTTTCTCATTTACTGTAAGTGTCAAATCTGTACCAGTGTATACTCCTCTGAAAACCTGTTTTCCACTGTTCGACATACATCTGAGAGGCAAGATTAACAGCTATTTTCTAGACTTGTCAGACAGTGTATTCCTAAGTACAACTGGTGCAAATATTTAGAGAACTATGTACAGTTGTCTGAACAGCTGCCCAGTGATAGGAGGTGGATCAGTGAGGCAAGGTTTTAATGCAATTTACAACTTGAATCTATGGGGATATGTTCAATTGAACATACTAGCAAGGTCCATCTGTAACAATAAACCAAAAGCTGTATAAGTCATCTGTCAGAACCTTCTGTATTCTCAAAGGAGTGGATGGGGAAAAAAACAGGTTAGCCAAGCAGGTAAATCAAGAATACACCTCATATGGGACAGTTCCAACTCTTGCTACTTAGGCTAAAGTACTGAATACTATAATCAGTCAAAGGGGTAAGATTCAGCAGGATGAATCAAAAATTTGTAAGAGAAGGGTTTCATCAGGAGGAGGTGAAATTAGGAATTCCATATGTGGGGCAAACTGGATAAATGTTTTATTTATTTGAAAGGCTTTATATAGCGCTGGCTAGACCCGGGGGTCTCAAGAGCGCTTTACATGATCCAAAACAGTACAGGAAAAACAATTGTTCATCGAATAAACACAAACAGGCAAGAGGAATACATATTAAGTTAAAAAAGGGGTAAAAGAAAAACACTTTACATGAGAAGAGGCAATCAAGAGGAGCAATTTCACAACAGTAGCACAAAAGAAACAAAAACGCAGGTACAGCTCACAAATTAAGTAAAGGGGGGACAGAAAATTCTGGGCGGATTTGTGGGTAATGAACAAACGAGTTCAATATAAATGGATGAGAACAAATAAGGGCAGTGAAGAGATTATCTACGGAGAAAAAATTATAGTAAGAGCTGGGAGGTAAGGGTAGGAAACGGGGGAGGAGAAGAAAGGGGGGTACGGTGAGAGTAAACAGGGTGATCTGTAAAACAAAGGGGGGGGGGGGGAAGAGGTGAGAGCCAGGAAGTAAGCAAAGGAAAACCAAAGCTGGGGAACACGAAAGTAAGGTCTCCAGATGTTCGGGGCATTCCCGGCGAAGGAGTGAGATTGGGTGGTTTTCCTTTTTAGCAGCGGGGTAAGGAGGAGTGCATTAGTGCTTCTCATTGTTTGGGAGCAGCCCGCTTTCTTCAGTTTGTTTGTAAGGTACAACAGGGTTTGTTGGTGAAGAGCTTTGTGCGTAATGCATGCAGTCTTGTAGGATAATCTTCCTTCAACGGGTAGCCAATTAAGGGCTTTCAGGGCTGGGGAGATGTAGTCAAATTGTTTACAACTGTGATGAGCCTGGCAGCTAGGTTGAGTGCAGATCTAAGGGGGGGCTAGGTGTACTGTGGGGGTTCCGGTAAGGATAGCGTTACCATAGTCAATTTTCGAGAGGACTAGTGATTGCACAACCCATTTGAAATCGTCAGATGGAATGAAGGGTTTGATTTTCTTGAAATGTCAGAGAGTGAAAAGGGCTCCTTTAGCGGAGTTTTTTTATGTAGTCATTAAGAGTTAGGTTTTTGTCACTAATGAAACCAAGTGATTTCGCCGAGTTGAATAAGGAAAGGGAACAATTGAGGGCATTAAGGTCTGAGATCCAGTCTTGGATGGGGAGCCGGTTGTTTTTTGGACAGAAGAAAATTATTTCAGTCTGTTTTATTAGGGATCAGTTTGAGATGGTTGGAGTAGAAACAGGATTGGATCTTACTCAGGGTATTGTTTAGATGAAGTACATCAGAATGGTATCTAATCTTATAGAAAAGTTGTTTGTCATCAGCGTAGAGGCGATAGTTGATACCAGCTTGCTTCAGAATGAGGGTAAGGGGTTCCATAAAGAGGTTGAAGAGAGAGGGGGGGGAGAGAATAGAGCCCTGAGGGACACCCAGGGAGACAGGTGTAGGATTAGAGCGACAGTCATTGATTTTGATTTGTTGTGTTCAGTGTTGGAGGTCAGAGGCGAACCATTGGAGGACCATACCATTAAGGCCAAAGCGAGCTTTAAGCAAATTAAGTAAGGAAGAATGGTTAACTGTATCAAAGGCATCAGAGAGGTCGAGGAGTTTAAGTAGGCAGGTCTCACCATTGTCAAGGGAACAGTGGATGTCATCCACTATGTTTAGCATGGCGGTTTCAGTGCAGCAGCCTTTTCTGGTACCGGATTGCAAGGAGTCAAGTAAAATGAAATTGCTTATGTGATTGTCCAATTGAAGCAATACACATTTTTCAAGGGCTTTAGAAAGAAGTGGGAGGTTAGAGATAGGGCGGAGATTTTTAGGGTCGTTAGGGTCAGCAGTGAGATTTTTAAGAATGGAAGTGATTTGTCCGAGTTGGAGGGAGTCGGGCCACATCTCGTGGCAAGGGAGGTATTAATGATAGTGGTCCAGTAAGGGGCAATTATGTGTTTTAGATCTTGGATAGGGTTAGAGGGGAGAGGGTCTTTGGTGTGTGAGGTCAGCTTTAGTTTAGCAATGATGTTAAAGACTTCGAGCTCAGTCATAGGATGGAAATTATGCCAGGAGGCATTATTTTTCAGCTTTAAGTTAAAAGGATGTCATCAGGAGAAGTTGGAACAGGTAGGTGAGCGGCAGGATTGTAGGGGCAGAGTCAACAAAGGAGGTAAGTCTATGGCAACATCTACAGCATATTGGGCGTTGGGCGGGGCCTGAGAAAGGATTGATCGATTTTGGCGATTTTGGGCGAGAGGAAGTTAGCAGTTTCCACGCACCTCTTTGTTGAAGCTATCAGCTCTGGGGGGGCAGAAGAGGTTTGTTTCTTGACTATGTTAAACAGTTCTCTGGGCCTAATTTTGGCACCCATCAAGTTGAGCTCGAAAGAAAATTGCATTTGCCTTGAAAATTTGTTTCCTGTAAGTTCATCTCTCAGATCTGAGGAGGGCGAGATGGGAGGGAGAGGGGTGTGTTGTCTCCATGTTCTTTCAGCCAGTCTAAGTGATCGTCTTTCGTTGTTGACATCTGGATTGAACCAGGATTTGGATGGAATTTTTATTTCTTGTTTCCAGTTTAAGAGGGGCTAATTGGTCCAGGACACCCTTAGCAGTCTTATGGAAATGTTAAGTGAGCTTATTTGCATTTTGGGTGAGAAGAAGTTGAGCTTGGAGTTTAGACTCAAGTTCACCTGGGTTGATCTGTTTAAGGTTTCTGGTCAATTTCATGGGTTTGATATTTTTTGTAGGGGGGGGTAGGGCACTAGTTATGATCTTAAACCAAATGAGGGGCTGGTCAGACTAGTCGATGGGGATGATGTTGGAAAGGGAGGCCAAGTCAATGTTGGAAATGATGGCGTCGAGTGTGGCCCCTTTGGTATGGGTTGGAATGCGACATATTTGCATAAGGTTGTACATCTCAAGAAGGTTGATGAGGCGCATGACTGTGGGATCCTCCATATTATTCCAGTGGATGTTAAACTCTCCCAAGAGATTTTTCGAGTCAAAAAGTGAGGATTGTGTAAGAAGGTCGGATAATTCATCAGCGAAGAGAAGACGTTCACCCGGAGGGTGGTACATATTATGTAGTCGAATCGGGGAAGAGGACTGCACAGTGAGTTCAACGCCAAGGTATTCAAAGGTGGTCCGTGTTCTTTAGAAGGGTGAGCTGAAGTTCATTTTTCATAGATCATAGCTAGTCCACCCCCTTTTCGATCGGATCTTTATTTCCTGATAATAGAGTAACCGGGGGGGATGAGTAAGTCAAGAATTGCCATTGAGTGGTCATTAATCCAGGTTTCAGTAAGGAAGGCAATGCCAATAGCCTTGCTGAGGATGGTTTCTGATATTTCCGTCGCATGTCGGACTGCTGATCGGCAGTTAACAAGCATGCAGGAAAGGGGATTAGGATTGTCTTTGATAGGTTTACAAGAGTGGATGATGGTAAGTTGAGCTGGGGATCTGGGGGAGATGGGAGAGGAAAGGGTTCTGTTTGTGCCCACAATCACAGGGATGTTGGCATAAGGGAGGGGGTGATCAGTAATCAAAGGTTTAGGTAGGTAGGAGTTGCATTGGTCAATTAGGTTGGAGGTGGAGAGGTAGCTCACAGCACAGCGTGGCCTATGTGTTCAGCTGCAAAGGGGTGTGGTTCTCCATCAGTTGTGTTGGGGATGTTTAAGAAGCAAGAACAAAAGGAATCAGTGTGATTGGGGGGGTCTTAGAGTTGAAGGCGTTGTTATCCTCTTTGAGTCGTACAAGTTCAGTCCTCATGGTTGAGAGGTTGCATTCTATGTTAGTTAGCGTCCGAGCTATAAGATTGAGGGGGAAATCAGTTGCAAAGGAGGGGGGGATGAGGTGAGTTCCGAGTTGACAGGGGAAGGAAGTCTGCTGTGCGGAGGGGGGATGAGGATGGTATAGGGAGTCTGAACATTGTTCCGGCTGTTGGACAAAGAATTCTGAGTAGAGAAGGACGGGTCAGTTATAGAGTCAGGCCCAGTGGTAGGAGAGGATAAGAGGGTGTGAGGGATGTAGGGATAAGCCACCTTGGGTTGAGGGGGAAAATGCTATTAGGAGAGGAAGAGATTGACGCAGGGGAGTGTACATTAGGATATCCCAGGGGCCGGGAAGAAGGAGTGAGGTAAAAGTAGAGAGAGGAAAGAGAATAGGGGCTGGAGGGGATCGGTCGTTAGAGAGAGTAAGAATTGGCATGACAGTGCGTGCGGGTGTGATGAGTAGGGGAGGGAGTGTCGGAACCGGGGGGAGGGAGACGACATATGGGCATCGGCTAGTTGGGTTAAAGAATGGTTGGGAACTGGTTTGGAGAGTTGGTAGGACAAAGTACTGAAATGGTTATCAAAGATGTTGAGGTGGTATTCAGTGGCTTGAATGAGGATATTACCAGTTTTGAATATGGAAACGTCAATTTCACCGAGAAAGGCTGGGGATGGGGTTGTAGATAATTTGTGTCGATATGGAATTTTACTTGATTTAGTGATTGTAAGGTGGAGAAGGAAAGTGCGTTTCCATTTGGAGGGGCGTTTGGAGTAGAAAATGAAGTTTGTTTTCGTAGGAGAGCAGAGGCTGTGGTAGGTATCAACTATTAATGTCTCAGGGTGACGAATCAATAATTTATGTTTAAAATGTTTCTTGGTGTTTTTGGATAGATTAGACTGGTATGAGATATTCCATGAGTTGGGGCCATGTCTGGAGAGAGCAGGGTCAGGGGGATGTGAGGAGGGGATTAGGTGGGGACATGTTCACACGATGAGACTGGGGGAAAAGAAAGAGGAGGAAAGATGTAAAGAGATGAGAAGAAGGGGAGTGAAAAACTGGACGGTAATTAGTTAGAGAGAGAGTCAATATTAGGGGTGAAGAGAGGTGAATTAGTCAAGGTAATAAACAGTAAAGAATGTTACAATGAGAGAACAAATATTGCGAAAACCTGGACAGATTCCGACGCTTGTTGGGGCAGGAGGGAAAGCAGAAAGGAGGAAGGATAAAAGATACAGGAAAGAGGGGTGAAAACTGAAGGTGAATTACATAGGGAGAGAGGAGAGTCAATGTTAGGATACGTAAAAGAATGCTTCAGATTCCAAAAGGTACAGAACCATGCTGTTTACATCATTTTGGTATGAATCACTGTGGACATCATGTGCCCATTAAAGAGAGAAAACAGTTCAAGACACTGTGCATTACTCACACTTCATGGTCGCATCCCAGACTCTCCATCCTAGGGCTATGAGCCATGAAGGCATCCAAGAGAAGCATCCTGATGTCATATGTTAACTGTCTTTGAAACTGTCTTATCCATGTTCTCTGAACTCACCTCTTTTTAAGTGAAGTTCAAGAAGGCTCTTAAAAATTCTATTTTCCAACAATACTCAATTGTTCCAACTGATTGTGGTCCCTTTGCTCTCTGCGTTTGCTTTTTGTTTTTATTCTACAATGCTCCACAGTCATTTTTGTTATTAACTATACACTCTTCTTGCTTTTTCTTCATCCTCTTTCCTGAATATACTCTTTCTTCTGACATTTTTTCCTCCGATAATATCCCACTCACTTGAATCTATTCATAATGTTTTCTATATTTGGCCTTCTTTCTCTTCAAGACTCTCTTCTTCTACAACACTTCATATTGTATTGTCTTTCTCAAATTTTCTATTTAATGTAGTCATTTGGTGCATTCATTTAGACTGCATTCTTATATATGTATTCTCTAGTTTTATCATACACACTCGTAACTATATTCTATGGCAAAACTCTCTCTCAGGTCATGTTAACACTTTATAAAACTACAAACAATAAAAAAAAATTAAAAAGTACACACACGAGTACACACACACACACACACACACACACACACACACACACGAGTACACCCACACACACACTAAGTTAAAATCTGCTTCGACAACACAATCAGTGATGTCACTGAACTGCTCGGAAAAGCATGAGATAACAGACAAGAACCAAGCGTCTCAAGGCTCATAGCTTTGATTCAACCTCCCTGGAAGCAACAGCATGACTTGAATCCACTAGTGTATATAACTAATGGATCACGAAGGCCCAAGCTTTGGTGCATGCATCTACAGACGTAGAGGGGTAGGCACCTTGCCTTGTCCATACAGGCTTAGTGTTTGGTATTCTGCCCACTGGCTGGGATCCGGTAGTAGCAGAAGGGCACTTTCCCCGCCTCTACTGAGGACACCTCCAGCGACAACATAGTAATACATTGGCCTGAGTGTTTGTGCAGGGCTGTTAGTGCTACACAGTAGCGCACAGGGTTCTTTCACATAAACAGGGAGCACAGCTCGGATGGTATTAGTCATTTTCGAGAATGTTTCCCTGCGGGGTAATGGAGAGTTGTTTTAACCTTCCCAAAGGAACATTCAAGGGAATGGCTGCCAGGTACACATCGGATGAAGAACAGACAGGACATTGTATCAAAAGGAGGCTGAGCTCAATACACATATTAACATCTGTAGGACTTTCCATTCATTCTCGAGCCATTTTTCCTCATAATTTAATGCATGCATGCATACAGAAAAAAAAGTTACCTTTCATTTTCTGGCAAGTGCAGCCACTTCAGCATCGCGAGTACTCGTCGCTCTTGAGGGATGACCCTGAAGTACAAGGAAGAGCATCGAACATGAATGAATAGGTCATTTTCTACATGCTGTGAAGCTGCATTCTGAGCTACAAAGGCTGTCCTTGTTGCATACAAATGAAACCTTTTCCGTTCCGAAATAAACAGCTAGGTCAGGTCACCTGGTGCTCCAAAGGGCTTCAGAGTTTGAGCCCTAAGTGACTTTTGCAAAATAACAGCGTTTCACAGTTATGAAGTGACAAGATAGTGTTATAGTGCCTCTTGATGTAAAGTCAGAGCTACAATATTGTATGCATTCATCATATATCTATGCCCCACCTCATTTCATTAGGACACCATTTCCTGTTCATTTGTACATGTTTATTGTCTGGAGTTCTCCTTGTAAAAGTGTCTGTATCCCTTTCTATCCTCCGATATTAGCCAAACAACGTTTGTTGCGTCCAGGGATGGTTTCATGCTTTAAAAATGTCCCTTATATTTTCCCAAGCCATCAAATTGTCCAATACTGCCTGTAAAATCATCCCAAATGTCTCTAGCCAAAACAAGACCAAATATTCCGGACAGCGTCTGAGGAGTTTCTCCAATATCACTACAATGCACTAGTGTTTACTTTCCAAAAAACCACTGGCAAATCCTTCTTCCCACATCTCGCCAAATGGCATCGACTAAGACCCTGAATGTCCCCACTATCATGTAAGTGGAGCAAGGAGATAGATCTTTGGACTCTGCTTTTCTTGTTCCTCTAAGTCAAACCCACAAGCAAGACAGGGACTGTAGGGCCCGAACTATGCAGCGTGTGTGGTGTCTGAGCAACAGTGATCAAAACCAGTTTCCAAAGCCAAAGAACATATGGGGGAACATTACTACTAACCCCTGCTTAGATCTTACATAAATGAAAACTTGTTTGCCTTAGAGATGAAAGGCTCACTTTAAATTAGATCCAATAACTGTATATATAGTGCTCGTCACTGCAGTTTTGTTATTTCATAGTGCTGTACATAACCAGTGTTACTATCACTCAATTTATTGGAATTAAATGATTAAGGACCGAGCCTGTCTTTCTGAGAATCAAAGCCCGGACCTTCTGGTCATGCAGAGATACCATCTACATGAGGAAGGACGAGGAGGATTTCGATCCAGTATACAGCCCCCTCTAATCTTGAACCATAAAACAAGGGGTATACTGTTCCGCTTTGACTATGGCAGCCTCTCAGTGGAGTCTGTATGTATGTATTCACTAGGAGCATGCGCTGAATTGAGCAAGTGCCCTCACCCACCTGAAGATGTCATGCTTCATCATTGGGTTTGCTCCTTGCCGGGCTGGCGCTGAAATGCCCTATGGGCCTCATAATAGGCACTTAGTCTGAGATCTTTTAATCACCAGTGGGTGACTTGGGGTGTGAATGTATCTCCGGTCAGTGAGTGGAAAGATTGCATAAAAAGTGTGCTTAAATTGACTGATAGACCTAATGGGGCCCAGAGTCTACGTCCAGGTTAAAAAAAAAAAGTGAGATATTCTTGGACATAATCTCTTAAGTGTCAAGGTATCTTATGTGCAGGGCTTAATTTGAGCCGGTGCTTTCCGGTGCTCTGCACCTGCACTTAATTGCCAGCCCCAGCACTTGGAACAACTGCTCATTTAAAGATGAGCAGGAAAACAGTAATTTATTAATTCAATACATGTTTAAAACAACTAATACCAGCCACCCAAATCATTTTTAAAGATTGGGGGCCTTGCACAGTCTGAATTCTCACACTTGTAGCAGTGTGATGGTTAGTAGTTGTGTAAATTCGGTTATTGGCAGCGCTGGCAGAGGAAATGTGTGATGCAAACTGTGGTGGCCTCATCGCGAAGACCCCGGCACTTATTGGTTTACAAATTAAGCACTGCTTATGTGATATGAGATCAAGTAGTTGTTTCTGGATCTAAGTTCACGGTCGACATGTTTCACGTCGTTATAGTGTCAGGAGAATGATCAAGTGCCATTTTTTTTCGTCAGGACCGAAATATACCTAATCTTCTAAAGGAGAGTGGGACCTAGGAGAGTGTCTTGGTTTCCTCACCCAAATGGATAGTGTGATGATACACCTCTAGATAAATTTATCTATAGGCACTCACGTCATTGCGGTGACCAGATGCAAGTACGGGAGTAAGACCATTTGTCTCCGCAGCACAGATTCCTGATTGATGAGGGACACTTCCTTGGTCTCGGAGGGGACCTTACCATAGTATTGCAGGGTCAATGATTTAAAACTAAGCACACATGCAATGACATGAGTGCCTATAGATACGTTTATCTAGAGGTGGATCTTTACACTATCCATTTGGGTGAGGAAATCAAGACACACTTAGGTCCTGCTCCCCTTCAGAAGATTAGGTATATTTTGGTCCTGACAAAATGCCACGTGATCATTCTCCTGACACTATAATGGCATGAAACATGTCAACCATTAACTCAGATCCAGAAACACCAACTAGATCTCATACCACATAAGATACCTTGACACATAAGATATTAGGGCCATTATGTCGAAGAATCTCTCACTATATTTTTACCCTCAACGTAGACTCTGAACCCTATTAAACAGCCCCATTAGGTCTAGAAGTCGATTTTAGCACACATTTTTTCTCAATCTTCTCACTCACGGACTGGAGACACTCACACCCCCAGTCACCCATTGGCGATTAAAAGATCTGACAAAGAGACTGTCGAGGCCCATAGGGTATTACAGCGCTAGCTCAGTAAGGATCAAGCCCAAGGATGAAGCATGCCACCTTTGGGGTGGGTGAGGGTACTTGCACAAATGAGAGCATGCTCCCAGTGATTACATACAGACTCCACTGAGAGTCTGCCATAATCATAGCGGAATAGTAATCCCTGGTTTGATTGCACGCAGAGATACCAACAGTAGCTGCTCAACTTTTTGAGCTAGCTTAGAAGTTTAAAGCAGCACTATGTAATACCAATACACTGTTTAACATACCTTTTCGTTTTATAATACTGAGAGCGAATGCCGAAAGGTATTTATAAGGAGAAGTAGTCTGAGGTCTAAAATGTTGACTTTGGATTAAAAAATGCCTGGGTTTTAATTCCACACTTTGATAACTGTGTGACCCTTGGCACACAAATTTATCTCCGTGTGATTTTTTTCCTTTTTCTACAAACCTGCCTGCACATAGAAACAGGCTCATATGGCATCTGCAAATCATTTAGAAATGTGTTTCTTCGTTAATCTCGCTCTGAAATGCTACGAGAATATGTTTGACCTGAAATTACTAAAAGTGACCATCTGTCCAAGGCCTCTAGACACAGTGTGTGTTAAATGCCGTCATGGCTCAGCATGAAACACAAATAAACAGCTAAAACGTGGAAGCAGGCCAGGGCAATGAATATATATTGAGGCAGGGAGGGAAGCCTGAACAGAGGGGGGCTTTCAATCGTAGGGAACCCAAGTAGCCTGAATAAGACCAAGAAAGTGGGAAGACGTAGAAGATCCAGAATGCCACGCACAGAAGCATAATTTAAGGGTGGGTAGCAATTGCTACCCATATGCAGTTGCTTGCCACGCCTGAGACCTGATATGCAAACCTGATTACTTTATCAGGCAAACTACTGTTTTCTAAAATGAAGCATACCTATTGTTTGATAGTTTCAATGGGTGGGTACTTGTGACCCTTACCAATCACTGCTTATTAATAGGCCACAACCTCTTCTTTTAAATAATCATTACAGATAAAGTACAATGGCTTTAATTTTCTTCCATGCAACCTTCATTACTAATATCAGCCAATCCCGTGCACCAACCCATTTCCTTTCAACCAACCTGGGCTCATTCTACCTAGCGACAGAGTCGCGAGTGAAACATGGAGAGCTAAAGAGGAGGCACAGGAAGAATAAAGGAGAACATAGTAGGCTGTAGAAGGAGATAAGGCATGGTGAGTCGTGGGGTCAACAGTGGAGAACACTAGAGATGCAAATGGGGAGATACAAGTAGCCAAGGAGGAGAAACTGTGCTGCTCATGGTCAGACGTAGTGCCTACAGGAAACATTAGGCCATGTGGAAGATACATGGGCCGGTAGACAAACTGGGGAGTTAAGGAGACCATAGTCTGTATTAAATTGCATTATGCAGCTCAGCCAAAAAGGCCTATTTGTACTTCCTGTTGTACGGCACCATTAAAGGTATTCGTTTCAGTTTTTGAAATTGTAAGTGTTTGATTTATTAATTACTTTAATCATTTGCTACTGTGTGAATGATGTTTTAATTATCTTCCATGATGTTACATCTTGCAGGGCCAATAGTGTTATAATGTCACGGCTTGAAAAGCAATCGGGGTCAAACATCATATGATGTTCAAGCTGAAAGAAGTTCAGGACATCACAGCCCTGATTTAGTTCACAAAAATGAACAAAAAAATTGGCTTTTTTAGGGACTTTGTCTATTCTGTAACACATATACTATTATATCAATTCTTCCAGACACTTCTATAATGTAGCTGTAGAACAATTTTTGTATTCATTTTATGAAGCAAATTCAATTATTATAAGAAATACACATAACCAACACAAAACACACTGCCCTCATATCATCTTATCGTGTATAGGCGGCCCAGAAAAAATATTCTTCTGTGTTTGGTCTGTCTTAAAGGTAGTCCACTAGTAAATTAAATGAATCAGCTGCCTTATGTCCAAAATGTTGCACCTGTAATGTGATTAGGCTGGTGATCTTTGTATCGAAATTTCTTTTCCTTTGGTGTAGACTCCCTTTTTAGAATTAGCCGATGCATTTCAGCCAGTCAACTTCTGGGCTCCTAAAGACTATTTAAGGAATGTGACTCCTATGACTGTATCGTTTTACAAAATAACGAAGGGCGGTCGCAAGGAGTCGCCCTCAGGGTGAAAAATCACATAGCAGCACAGCGCTGGGATGGACAGCTCCTTCATCTAAGGTCTCAACTAAAGCGGTCTGCCTTCAGGAAAACTGAAAACAAGCCCTTTTCAAAGTGTCCGTAACAACCACATCACCACTGGGACTAGACACTATTAAAAAAGGGATAGGGCCCTGCTTAGTTTAAGTTAATCCCTGGGATTACTGGATCTGAATAAGACATAAGATCCTTGTGGCTTTGCAGAAATGGCTTCATGAAATAGGAGGATGGGGCAGGTCACGTTTGTAAATGCAAACGTCTAAATTATTGTTGATAGTAAGTGGTAAAATTCACAAATTGGCCTGCTACATTCCAAAAAAATGAATAAAGCATGGGCTGTCATGAACATTCTCAAACTTGAAGCTTTCTAAAAATTAAATGCTGTTGCTCACGTCCATAGAGAACAAAAAGTACTCCCAAATTTCAACTGTCTTCATCCTATGCACATAAATCAACCAGTTTGATTATAGTTCTTTACAGACAATTTTATTGTGATCTTTAGTACACAGGCAATTCCATGTTTAAGTAAAAGTATTTTTCTGATTACAAATGTAATATACAGTGAAATAAATGATCTTTGTCACAAGCCCGAGCATCAAATTGTGAAAACAAAAAACAAAAAAAAAAGATAAGTGGGGTGGAGGCAAGGTAAATAGGTGTTTCTGGCAACAGATGCACGAACACTATATTGTCCAAGTGATCTTAACTATCCATTTATTAACTACAGAGATCAGCAAAAGCTCCCATATTGCAATGTAACTTCGGTGTTAAACAAGGGGAAAAGGCAGAAGCAACCACTGTTCACGAGTGAAAGGAATCTGCCTGTCAGTCAGGGTGATTTAAACCTACCAAATCCAATGTTTCACTGAACCATAAATATCCAGCACTAAGCTAGATGAAGGGAAAGAATCGTGTTGCTATTGAAGATTGAGAAATTGAATGGATGTTATAACTGTGTTGTAAACAAGAATGCTAACTTCAAGCTGAGAGACTGGCAATTTATTTATCTTCAATCTTTACATGGCAAAATGTAGCCAACATTGGAGCACTTTAAAAGGATTCCGGAACACACATTTTTAACCAATGAATTTAAATTACGTGGTTAAACAATGTATTGCAAACAGGTAACACTTGAGCGTCAAAGAAATGTACAACAGAACAAGAATCTCAGGGTGATACTGGGCAGGGCTAGTACTTGCTACATCACTATCTTGGCGTACAGTGGCTATCACAAATATACAAAGATGAAATAAGAGTACAGCGGCAACAAAAGTAGAATATGGGACCACTGATAGGCAGGGGGCATCCCAGAGAAGGGAGGAAAAGGCATGTGCCCCTTTATACCAAATGTGGGAAACCTCAATTGCATGGAGTCATGAAAAATACCCGAAGTTTTTAAAGAAAGGAATACAATTCATGTTCAAAGTGAAGCAGAAGGAGCACTTTTGTGATCTTTGATTTGAGAATCAAGGAACATCAAAACACGTCTGACCAGATCAAATTAAATAACAGGATGAATGACTTGTCGACTACGAATTAAGGCAGGAATCAGCCCTGAAACAGTGCGAAGCCACTGGTTTACATCTTTCCATGTCACAATAGAAAAACAGCATCAAATGAGAGACGTTCCAGAGATGTACAAGTTATACGGAAGAGACAACAGCTACTCTTTTGGTGGTATGGACTCCTCGAAAGATGAATACATTAGGTCTGCTGAATTATGCTTTGGGCACAGGATTAATTTTCGTACAACTTTTTCCATCAACCATTGTTCCCCAGAAAACAAATCGGTACAACCAACAATAATGTCTTGACTATTACACAAAATACATGTATGCAGGCCTTCTAAAATACTCCTACACAAAACTGTAAGTTGTCTGCAGTCCAGACTTGTAGCTGGAATGAAATCCTAAAACTCAATCACCCGGCCATCAGGAGCATTGGATGACTTCCTGTTCTTTTGCTTCACCCACATGTACTAAAAAGCCTTGAAGTACCACAGTTAAAGCAACAAAGGTTGGCCGTGCATATTTTCAAATGAACTAACATGTACAGCACAACTACTGAACACACCAACTATGAAGGCCATTGTTACACTGCATGAGGTTGGGTGATGGATGGGATGGTATGGTGAGTAGTCGGGAGTCAGTGAGACACGTTTTCATATGAACTTTTAGATAAAATCACTACATTCCACAAATACATAAGCAGACAAGCTAACAAAAGGGTAAAATGTTCAACTTAGATTGTATAAGTGTGATGGTCATAGGTTCGAAATCTATGCTTTGGGGAAGCTTGAATTTATGTCCACAATTCTACAGACCATCCCTCTAGTTCTTGCTCTTTTCAGTAGCGAGTGTACTCTGAATCATAGCTCCTTTTTGTACATTTTGGTGCTTGGATCTAGCTGACCAACTTCACAGGGCGGAAATGAAAACAGACACACTGTATTATCCGACAACTAACTACTAAGGTTATGATTGGTACAGAATTGATCAAACTCTCATATTACCAGGTAAGACAGTTCAAAATTATGTCTCGGGCAAGAGTCTGCTACTATCACGCTCATAAAGAGAACATCCAACCTACAGTAAATTTCAGCACAAAATACTGACTTACACTGGCCAGAAGAATGTTCCCGCCTTCACCCCTTGCTTGGTAGCTGTAACCCAAATCTAAACAGGAAAAAACAAAATGTTGGTAGATTGAAGAGAGTGCTTCAAGGAAGGCAAAAGTAAAACATTGCTATGCCAAGAGCATTCAATACACGTCATAAGTTCCACCTTCCCTTTTTTTATTGCAGCCAACCCACTTCCTAAACAAGCGCAACCTATTCTGTCTTTTCGAAGGTTCATATTATCAACAGACACTTAGTAATAGCCTAATTTCCATTCCATGCCATCATAAAAAAGCACTGGCAAAGCTAATAGGTCTCGCCTATACAAGAGCTATTGGCTTTTTCAGTGTGTTTCAGCCATCTTGTACACCAGCGTAGCTGCTTTTCAGCATGGCTAAAAGTTAGTGGCATAGAGGAGAGTCGCGTGAAGTAGTGTGAAATGTCGTAGAGTGGAATGTCATAAAGTGTCATTTAGTGGAGTGTCGTGGCATAGAGTGGTTGAGAGGGTAGTGTAGAGGCATAGAGTGTCATACAGTGGTGTAAAGGGGAGTGGCGTAGAGTGGAAGGGCATAGAGTGGCGGGCGTAGATTGGAATGGAGTAAGGTGGAGTGGAGTAAAGTGGAGGGAGTAGCGTACAGTGGGTCTTTGTTATAGTGGGTTACTTGCTTTTAGCTTTTGTAAATACCATGGAGCGCGAGGTTCTTCTATGCTGGTTTCATTTTGACTTATTCAGTTTGCAAGGGAGTTCTTAGGCCCAATAGCCAACTCAGTGCAAACATTCAGTAGCATAGATATCATTTTCAAAACCAACATTTTTAACACCTTTTGCTTTTACTCCTTATGGAGCATTAAGCATGCTCCATTTATTCAATGTTTTTATTACACAATATGAGTTTTTAGCAAAAAAGGTTTCCTGTGGTTTCACATTTATGTTTCGTGGTTAGCTGTTTTATATTTGATAGGTTAAAGAAGCAGAAAAACAAAGCGTAAAATAGAAATTGGACTCCCAGCAGGGTCGAGTCAACCTTTCATCATTCTCATGTTGACAATTACTTAAAATGAAAACTATCACTCATAAAACAAGGAAAATGGAAAAGAAAACATAAGCAATACAAAGCAAACAAGCAAATGCAATTAAGCAGACCTTTTATTCCTGATAGACCCTTGAAATTAGCGAAGCACATTAAAAACATGCTCTTTTGTTTTATCATTTATAGATAGTGTCTTGTTTAGAATATCACAAGGAAGCAGTACCTGTAATAAACTGAACTGAGCATGCAAGATGGAAGCGTAGAAACAACTATGAAATCACATGAAACAGCGGCAAACCGGGGGGAATAGCTAGCTTTTTTGCAGCAGGTGCACTGACACAATTAACTATTGTGCTCCACGGAATCCTATGGAAGCATGAAATAAATTGCAAGATTTTCCCTGGTGCTGCTGAGTGGCAGTCAGATTTTCTGGGTAGCTTGTGTGTTCTACTTTGGCCACCAGCTGCACAGCATTACTTACAATAATACATTATCTGCTGTTGAAAGTTTAGATCTACAGCAGGAATACCTCTTCTCCAAGGAGAGGGAGAAAGGGGTGATAATATAGGCAACAAATAAATACATGTTATCCGGGGGCAAATGTGAATTTCGAAAATACTGAGTGGCAACAATAGTAAAAGCTTCCCAAGTACAGCTTGGGGATGCTTTTGTCAACACCATGTCTAAGAAATTTGGCAACAACTAGACAACTGTGGCACCGCTGCACTGATCCTGCTAGATCTCAGTGCAGCACTCAACACATTGAGCCACAACACTCTACTCCAAAGGTTAATAAACAAAGGGGTGCAGGATACAGCTCTGGCTGAGATCCTTCCTTCGAGACCATGGCCTCCAAGTTCACAACCATCAGCATTGCTCAAAGCCACATCCTCTACCGTCTGGGGTCCCTCAGGGCTCCACGCTTAGCCCTACTCTCTTTAACTTGCAGACATTTTAGAAAAGTGTGGGGTGGTCTCAACCTCTTTTATTATGCCAACAATGCTCAGATAGTGTTCTTGTTATCACAGGAAAATCATATCGCAGAGGCATTGAATAGTTGCCTCATACAAGTCTGCTCCTGGATGAACATTAATTCTTTAAAGTTAAACGAGAAAAGACTGAGGTCTTACTGCTGGGCAACCTCCCCTACCTGTGGGGCCCACATCTGTGGCCTGAGGTAATGGGTACCATACCTAAATCTGTTCCAGTAGTCAAGAATCTAGGAGTCTGGCTGGATGAAATTCTTACCATGAGTCACCAAATCACCAAAGTGGCTGCTACCTGTTTCGGCAACCTGAGATGGCTTAAAAAACATACTAGGATGTCTCCTGCCCTCGGCCCAGCGAACAGTCATCCAGGCCTTGGTCATTTCAAGGCTTGACTACGGAAACAGTATCTTCTTAGGCGGCTCAAGATAGTGCAGAATGCAGCAGCAAGACCTCTTCATCCCCCCAAAGTTCCATTCCTCTGCCAGCCAGCTCCTTAAACTGCAATGGCTCCCATTCGAGCGTCCCGTTCAATTCAAGGTGCTGTGTTATGCGCACAAATGTCTTTCAAACTCCTGCCCCTTCTATCTAAGATCCTTGGAGTTGCCTTACACACCCAGCCAATCCTTGCGGTCAAGTAATCTGGATCTTGCTGTAGTTCCTAGAGTCAGGAGATCCAGGCAAGGAGGCCGAGTGTTAGAAATTGGGTTTCTGGTTGGTTAGGGTGTGCACCTAAGCCAGGCAGAACCCACCACTCTAGTCAGGGCAAGTAAGTTACACACCAAGATAACCTCTGCTCACCCTCTGGTAGTTTGGCACAGAGCTGCTAGGCTTATTATCATAGACAATGTGTAAAGCATTTGTACAGCAACACAATGAATACACCACAAAACAGACTCCACACAGGATTATATAGCAAACATTAAAAATGAAACAGGTCTCGCATTTTATTAAGTTAAAGCCATTTGATTTGCTATACAATACCATTAGCAAAGCAAATGGCTTTAACTTAGTCAAAGGCGACACCTATTGCATTTTCAATGCTTGTTTGTAGAAAGTGTTTGCTTTCCAATCTAGGCAGGAAGGATCTCATTAAATAAATCGCTGTATTGTGGTGTGCAAAAGATAACAGACCCACTGAATCTTCTTGATGCAAATTAATCTAATGAATCTACAGCCGGGTACATATAGAATCCTTCCAACCAATGTAAATGTGAACTAATGAAGTACACTTTAACCTTCAAATGTGCAACCACACCAATGAATGAACATTTAGACCAATGAATGTACATTCAGACCAATAAATGTACACTCAGGCCAATGAATGCAAATTTCCAGAAACAAATATACATTTATACAGTATCCACGGAACGAGTCAATTAAACATGAATGGACTATAAAAGAAGCTGTATTAATTCAGGAAAAAAATGCAATAGTGCATGCACCTGCACTCCACTAAAAAAAATATGGAGGAATACTCATTGAGACTGAACATCCCTGTACTAAGCACTCCCTAACAACAGTACTCCAGGAGCTCTCATTTCAGTGCAAGTTAATAATACATTAGGGATAGGCTAGAACACTTATAAATAAAAAAGATTTCTCAAAGGTATTCACATGCATCAGTTAGGATGGTTTGGAACAAATGAACACATAATAATGCTATAAAGTCATTAGTCATTAATCATTAGTCATTAACTCGTCTTGAATAATCGCCTGTATTCCCTAACATAAAACATCACACCAGTCATAATTAAGGAAGAGTTTTGGTAGTTCCATAGAGCTCTCGTGTTATAAAAACACTTTTTTTCCGCTAATTAAGAGCTATTCTTTTTAAGCAGCGTTCGAATCCCCTAGTGGTCTGAACTTATTTTCATTTAACAAACATGTAATAATATGCGATGCATATAGCACTTGTTACCGTAGACTTTGTACCACTACATTAATAAGCATCCCTGTCAGTCAACTCAGTGAGTTCATGTAATCAATCTCAGAAGGACAAAAAACGGTGATATCCGTCATAGGATTGAACCTTTGTCCTGTTAGACTACCATCCCTGCAAAAGGCACAATATTAGCACACACATAAAAATACATGTGCGTGTCTATCATGCACAGCGTGCAGAAGGATGGATGGAACATTTTTAGTCTGATGTGATGCAATATTTATTTTTTCCATTTAGGTTACATTTTTTATTTCGTAGAGCTCGGCCTTTGGTAACTGTAAATCATTCTGATGTAGATGGTTTTACTTTATGGGTTATGATGGGAGCTTGTGTTCCATCCTTCGGTGCAGTGTGAGTGAGTGTTCCAGTAATCCCTCTGGTGCTGGTTTGTAGGGAGGGCTAAGGTTACATCTGCTTTCATCCTGCTGACCTCTCACATAACCAAAGAGACTTAAAGCGGTCTGGGTCACTGCTGGTTATCTCACAGGTAAAATCACTGGAGACCAAAGACCACCAGCCCACGCATTAAGGTATAGCGAGGTTTGCCCCGCGATGGATGGATGAGTCTTGGGTGGGCTTAGATGTACCCACCAGATCGCTGCTGTCTGTGTGTATGATAATGGCAAACTACCTCCTCTCACACGCAATTCAGTTCAGAATAAGTATACAAACAAAAAAATGCATATATTCCACCAATTGCAATATGGAGGGCTTACGACTGTTCTGAGTACAATGCACTTTGTTAACTAGTCTGTCCAGGATTCTTAAAGTTGTGTTTTTATAGATATTTCGAAGTGAAATCATTGTTGAGACTAAAGGTTATATTTTCTTTATGGTACCATAGCACTTTAAATAGGGACTGATTAACTATTAATACTACCTATTAGGGTTTTTAGGACACATAGTCTTAACATTACAATTTATATAAGGCTGGCCCGAGTTTAGATGTTTTAGCACAAATCACTTTTTTAATTTAATTTAATTTAAGAAAGCGAAATCACTCTATTCTCCTGTTTCACTACAAAATGTGTTTAGCTGTGACTGAGCACTATAATGTTAATTAATGATATTGCTCTTATGGTTAATATGTGATATGAATTGTAGGTGCTGTTTAGTGATGATGCATTTAAATGAATTCTACTGATCTATGGACTAGAAATGTCATCAGGGATGAAATGTGTTTATTGAAGTTTCTATTTGTATACCTTCAATATTGAGAAACTACAATTGTCCCCTCAAGCTGTTGCCAAGTGCACTGCTGAATAAGAAACATGTTTGAGCTACAGAAGGCCAGAGCGCTATTACGCAAAATCCCAAAGATCACATGGTGAAACAAGCATTGGCATAGCAAATAGGTCTCGCTTTTGGGACCTTATAAGTATTTAGTTTTGCAGCACAATATCCTTGGTGCAACAACATCACCTGTTGCATGGCTAAACACTGATAAGGTCCCAAAGGCGAGACCTATTGGCTATGCCAATGCTTGTTGTGCGTGTAGCCACCTTCTGTAGAAGCCATTAATGCTTTTGTTTCGTTTGCCAGATTACTCCTATAATTATTGTCCACTCAGGAGACCACGAGGCACAATCGTCAGTGGAACACAGAGCTGCCAATAAAAGCACGGGCCCTGCAGCAAAAAAGGGCCACGGGGACCGCTGCCATCGAATGAAGGGCCACAGATGCCATGGCACTACCGTCAAAGCACAGGCCCCGTATGCACAATAGTGCAAGCACCACATGGGCCACAGGAACCAAAACTCTGCCATCAATCACGGGCGCGAGGCTCAGCACTGCCATCGCAGCATGGCACCATGAAGAACAGAACGGCCATCTCATGTGTGTAAATAGCGCCGACTTCACTCAGCAGTGTTTCAGAGCGCTGTAAGGTAGGTGTGAAAACAGCAGGCAGAAGCCAACAGTGTGTTAACTAGGGACATTGCAAGACAAGTGTCATTTTCGGTGCAGATCAAACTCGCTCCCCTTGAGCCTCTGAGGTGCCACAGAAACTGGATCCTATGAGGCACAGCACAGACACAGAACTTGGACCCCCATGAACCACAGCACTGCCCTGAAGCTGAACCCCCATGAGCCACAGCACTGCCCTGAAACTGGACCCCCATGAGCCACAGCATTGCCCTGAAGCTGGACCCCCATGAGCAACAGCACTGCCATGAAAGCACATGGCCCCTCTAGAGGCACCATTTCCTCGGAGGTGGGGGCGGTTCAAAGAAACTGCACATATGGCACTGCCATCGACGCCCACGCAGGGCCGAGCACATAGTAAGAACCACAGCAGCGCTTGTTTTCGTGTTCAACATGCGGCAGGTCAAACGGTGCCCCAGGGCAGGGCAGGCTGGCAGTACACCTGTGTCATGGGGAAGGTGAAAGGTTTCCACCGGTAAGTAATGAGGCCTTGTTTTGCTTCTATGCACCAAGATGCTACTTAATAATTAGGGATTACTTTTAAGTAATGCATAACGCCACAGTTTTGCCATTGACGTGCATTGCAAATAATAATAATTACGATCATTAGTACTTAATTTAATATGCTAACGTAAAAAACATGAAAAACTGAGTTGGTCACGTGGCTGTTCGAATTTGTGACCTACTGGTAGCACAAAATCCAAAGCTATCTGTAGGGAAAGTCTAGAAAAACGGCATCTATGTACATTATGAGCCTCAGTCTGTGCTTGTTCGGTGAGCAATCGGCCAGTCTCATAAAACAGTACAAACCCCTTTGCCTCACTTTCCCCACCACCCCGCCCTCTGAGTCAACTAGACTGGTCACTGTTTGAAAATTAACATACAATCACGTGGTCTTATTTACTATGCAGAGAGAAGGTCCTTCAACTCGTTAAAGACACACAGAAGAAAGGAATTTGTTCGGAGATACATGTAAATTCTGTACCCAAAGAAACAAGCGCGCGTGTGCCTCACGCTCAAAGTGGGAGGGTTGAGGGGAGTGCGGCCGAGACCAACCAAAGCGTTTCCCTTGCGGGAGTGAGCCAGGGGCGCCATATGTTTGCAACTTAATTACAAAAATATGGTGTCAAAGCTCGCTCCCGCAAGGGAATCGCCGACGTGCACGCGTTGCCATTGAAAGCAAAGCAACGTGTGCACGTTTTTAGGGCGAAAAGCGAATCGATTTCAAAAGGTCTTTTTGCCTTTGCAGCGCATGCGCGCTGCGTAGGAGAGACCTAAAAAGGGAAGAGGGTAATTTTCCTACTGAGCGGCTGAAGCATGGAGTGATCTTCCTCTTGCCACTCGCCCGTTAAGTCAGAGAATCACTTTAGGAAGCTAATGACTTATGACCTACTGACCTGGCTGGTTCACGACAGTGTGAACGTTCATCTTATAGTGCTGCGAGTGATTTGGCAAGCGCCCGGAAGCCTTTGGGGGCAGTTGTTTGTCTACACATTAGATAATTCAGTCAAAGCGTGCACAGTGCTCTGCATGAATAACAAAAACGTGTACAGTAGAATCCGGAAGTTATACCAGCATGTCCACTAATGAAAACCGCATGCATTCATTACAACTTAGAATCCATACATTTGTCTAAAGCGGCCTCCTCGTCCTGGATAACTGCACATTAGCGATGACTTGAACAGGTCTAAGAACTGTGGTCCGATGTGCTCTCGTTACTACACCCCGGGCGTCTACACTTTAATGCAAGCACTCCATATGAGGCAAAATGATACACCAAGAGCCAACAGCATGAAGTGAGAGCAATATTTCTCTGGGGGATTATGAAAAGCCCACTGTGTAGATGTTTAAGTATTGGTAACAATAGGTATCCCGCTGCCCCTCCAGCCAAACTTAACAAGATCTCGCAGAAAGAGGCTCTAGTGGTGCTCTTTCCACCAAACATTTGCATGAATGGGTTGAAAAGGCGTTCCATACACTGCTATGTACGCCCCCACAACTCACTACCCCGAGTTCACCTTCGAAGCACATATACAAAAACCCTATTTCAGAGGGTTTTCTTACCTGCCAAGTGGCCAACATACCTACTGTGAGGCAAAAACAAAATGCACTCGGGATACACAAAGAACATGTGGCGTCAGCAGCAAATAACATTTAAATAAAAAAAGCACACATTTTACAGTAAATACAAATCATGTGGCATTTATGGAAGATTTTGCCATGCCATTCCTGTGTTCTCAGGCTGCTCTGCGCCACCTCACGATCAAAAGATGACGCAATAGTGCTTCCGGAACTTTGGGAATTGTGGCACAAAAGGGGGAAAAGGAACACCCACATTCCTACATGGTTTAATCTTGACCTGGAGTTCACACAATGTGCGCAGAAAGCTTACAACAGCGCGGTCACGAACTGACACAGATGCCAATTAATTAATTCTCACCACTGTGCACAGCATTAGCTGCTGAGAACACCACCGGAAATTGCTAAATCTAACCCCACGCGACGCCCTTGCTGCAAGAGAGCTGTGTTCAGAGAAAGCCAGGAGTACCGTAACAGAAATATCGCCACGCCTTGCACCACCCTTCTACAACCAAATGCTACTGAATGCCTGTAAGCACAATGCAGAGCGGGCAGCTGGTACACACAGAGAAGGAAAGATGAAATGCGGTTCAAAACAAAGGCTGGGATCCCTCCACACTCCTAGGGTAAGGGGGTGGTATTTTTAATACCAGTCAAGGTTTTACGCAGTACATGTTCCACTTTGTAGTATGCAGTAACATGCAATCAAGGAAGGGTTCCTATCCATTACCCTTCAGCCTATAGCATCAAGAGCGCTCCTTATTTTCTCAAATTTCATTCTACATAGTTGTGCATATTGGAACTTAATCATAGGCATTGAATTATATGAAAGAAAGTAATAGCAACATTTCCATCAAGGAAGGACCGAGGGAGTAAAGAGGAAATATAAGCCACGCGTACTCCAAAGGAAAACAGATAGGGTGAGGAGCCAGAACTGAAATTAATGTACGGGCTGCAGACATACAGGGAAGGAAAATGAAAAATCGGGACACATACTGTAAAGATGAAGAAAAGATCTGACTTGCTGAGCATAGGTGCTGTACTAGACGAGGAAGAGTATACAATTGGTGAACCAGGGCAAATGAACCAGACATAATTGTGCGGGGGGGGGGCAAGAATTTTACCTAGATGCATGGTAGCACAAGAGATCTGTTCGGCGGGCTCAGGGCTCAGGCGGTGCAGTGTTGCCTCGGATGGGAAATAGCGGGTACCGGGGTTAACAGGCAGCGAGGCACCCAACTGATACCGGGCAACAGAGAAGAATAGATGAGGGGGAGCTAATGGATGGTTGGTCAAGCAGCAAGGAGAAGGGAAAGGAGGGGAACATGGGAGCAACAGACAGATGCAGGGGACTGCTTCAGACTGACAGGGAGGGAGCTTCAGGGAGGCAGGAAACAAAGATACACAAGCGCTCGCCAGGCTGCCTCTGTTTATTTTTGCATCGCACTTTCACTTTAAAGTGAAAGCGCGATGCAAAAATAAGCACGCGCCGCCCTGTCTCCTTTTGAGATGGCCCATCCAGACTGTCTCTCACGGCGTTTTTATCTAACACGCCTCCTAAAGATAAGAAATTGCTTTGCAAAAGCCGCAAAGCAAACGAGCCAGTCCAAATGGGCCGGACCAAAAGCCGAAAGAGCGGCAACCAAAAACCCTCCTTTTCAATGGGAAGCCAGCGTTTAACATAAACGCTGATGCTACTCAATGAAAATGAGGGGCGGGGCTTCAAGTTCCCTTCTTGAAACTGTCTTGATCACTATAGCTCTCGCAGGCGAGGAGCGCATGCGCGCTTCAACGCTAGGCGAGACCTAAAAATATAGTATATTGTACATAACATAGACCAAAACAACATAAATCATAAATATTGCGCACTGATAGGAGTAACATTAGGAAAAATTAACATGGTTGAATTGCTTGTATTTTTCACGATTCTAAAAATTCTCATAACAGTGATGTGAATCATCTGTTTAATAATTGCAACTCATGTTTTATGTACAAGGATGTAGATCTTTTCAATACATTTTTGAAAATGAAATTCTCGTATCTTTTCTTTGTGACACCTTGGGCATGCAAAGGCAAAAAACTAAAGGGTTAGATCTGGTTCCACTAATTCCTTGGCAACTGGAGTGATCATGTTCAGTGTTACTGACATCTATAACTCTGGAAGGTTAGAAGATTAGATGTGGTAGTGTGAGCTTGCCAAACCAACATTTACTAATGATACGTGTAGAGTCAGTCTCTATATTGTTAAGTTTTGTTGACCTGATACACAGTCCTACTAGATTTGTAGGAACCGTATAACATGGCGCCACCGACATTCTAAGTTTGGCACCTATTTAATGGGTCTCCTGAGTAGCTTTCTTGTGAGTGCCCAAGGCTCCTTTATCACCTTTCTACGGAGACATCCATGGTGATAAGGATTTATCCTCGTCAGATTTATAGGAAGCACCTATCTATGTCTGTAGGTTGATCAAGCTTGATCATTTAAAAGATTTACCCCTACAGTGTAAATATGGCGGACGCAGTGATTATTGCTGTTAATTGTAGACAAGCAGTAACTAATAATTTGGCTAGATATGGGCTTGCCAATGGCAGTGGCGATGTTACCTGGTTGAGGCACACAAAGCTTATAAATGTAAAGTTTTTTTATTCCTGGGTTGATTTTCCTGCAGTTGATGCCAATTCACAGAATTTTCACACATACACCAAGGCTGCAGTTCCGGCTGCATATAGACCTTTTGAATATTTAGAAACACCCTTAACTTACCAGGAACATCATAATTGGTTTCAAGGCACCCTCCCATATACACTTCAAAAAGTAAGATTGGGCCCTCTCAGTAATGAAGGGGAAACCTGGCCGGTGAGCCATTTTGTTAGGCTGGATCGACGTCTGATGCAGTATATTATGTGTACATTAACTACTGCCCCAGGAAGGGCTGGACATGTGCAGTTTGATGTGCCTGCAATTAGTCCAATTACTAGCAATACCATTATCGGTAAAATCCCATCCAAACATGATGATAGATATTACAAAAAACAAATCCGCTTGAGGCAGTGTTTCCCAATATGGAAACCCAAGATACATTTTTTAATTCATTCTCACTGTGTGTATTCCACTTGGCATAGTTTCCCTCAGTTGAGGAGTACAGTACGTAAGGGACTGTATGTGCTTCCCTCTACACAATTACTCAAGGTACTCCTTCCATTGCAGTATTACCTGAAGTCCTTAAACAGATTCAGGCTGAAAATGGAGCGGCCTCTGCCCTAGACTTGGAGATTAAACCCACTGGCAACTTTGTCACTGTGTCCTCAGTTATTTTAAGTAATATCAGAGAGGAGGCAGCTACTTTGGCGATATACCAATAGCTCTCTTTAGTTCCCGCTTTAGATCAGGAACGCAAGCTACCTAAGATAATTTCTAAACCTATACATCTATAGGTTGTGATAGTTTGGGAACCAAACCTAATAAGCCACAACTTAAAGGCAAATCTAATGCATATTTTGTCAAGCCGACAACGGAGTTTTCTAAAAAGCGCTGGGATAAAAATAAAGACCCAGGTAAAATCAAAACGCATACTGGATCTCCGCAATCAGAGTATTGAGGAAGACGTTACAGGGAGTCAAGGATGGCCTTTAGGAAAGCTGTGTGACAGGAGAGGCACATGGTTGAAGCTTGTTGTGAAGGGGGGCTCTTTAGTAGAGATGTAATCGGAGCAAGTTAGCATGTCTCATGTTGTGGTCGCTTTCCTTTTGAGGTGGCCATATGTTGTAGAGATTATATTTAGTCTCCATTTAAACTTTCTTTTTTAACTTAGCATCTTTTTCTTTCATGTTTTCCTCTAATACGAGGAAGTACCATACACACATTTATTCTGGACAGACTTGGTTGCCCTGTAGTCTGCATAATTAGTTCCAGGGTCACATATATTAGAAGGCCATGACCTTGTTTTATTCTTCTGCTCATTGGAGGCAACTCTACCTCCAGACTATGTGAGCAGTAGGGAGGCCCTCCACTATCGCAATTTGTCGCTCATCAGCCAAGGACTGCTATCGCAGTGTGGGTCAGGTGGCTCTGGTGTTCAGGTGCTAGGTGGTGTGGTCTGTTGGCAATCTCAGGAGGTGAGTTTTGGCCCTTGGTTGGTGTGAGGGCAGGGTGAAGCCTGTGTTGTCCCAGGGTGCTGGCAGCGCTGCAGGTGCTGGTGCCTCTATACTGCTGATGAGTGCTCCTAGGGCGCCTTATATGGCCTCGGAGTTGGACAGTCACTTTTTGCACTTGGTTTTTACCTGTCTCAGGGTGTGCTTGGGAGCCTTCCATTGTGATGTGGCGGCACGTAGAGTGGTCATCCGCAGGCCACCAGTGGAAACAGCTGGTGTGTTGAGAGCCCTGAGCAGCTAGTAGTCTGAAGAAAGCCTAGGGAGCCCCCTTATCTCAGACCCTGGCTTCTCCTCCAGCAGCGCTGCCCCTGATACTCCACATGTCCCAGCAGAGCTATGTTGCTCTCAGTAACGGATGCCATAGAAAAGAGTTTCGGGCTGACGTGAGGGGGGCATCCCTGGTATCCCAATCCCCAACACTCACTGCGGCTTAGCGGGCAGCAGCCTCTGGCAAGTTCGCCATGGGTTTGTGTCCGCTGTTGGGATGTCAGGGCCACTCCGAGTCCCTCACATCAATGCACTGTTGGGTCCCCAGCATCTTGTCTCAGCCCGCTTTCCTCCTCATCGTGGGGCTTGGGGGGGGGGGGGGGGGTGTAGAGTCTCATGCCCAAAGGAGAGAATTCAGACACCCCCACAGCGCTGCTGCAGGGCCTCATGTGTTGCTTCGTCACCCTGCCTACAACCAGTTGGCAGAGCAGTGGTGGGTGTGCGGATCCGCTCAGCCCCAAAGGCAATGAACTCTAATGGGTCACCACGCCTGTCTTATTTAAGACTGTGGCGTGAGTTTCTGTGGCGGGCGGCTGGTCGGGCAAGGCAGGATTGAACCAGAGCCCTCGCTAGACCGGGGATGCCATCTTACTTGGGTACTGCTCTGGGGCACTTGTGGGAAGGCAAATTCTCGGGGCTCAGCCTCTTCAGCATTGCTTGGGCTCTTCTTTGTGGTGGTCAAGGATGGTACAGGCCCTCTTTTTAGGAAGTCTGGGCTTCCTGTCTGGTTAGCCTTCTTTTTAGGGAGTATAGAAGAAGAGAGAGCAAGACATCAATAGATAAACTAAAGCTACCTTTATTGTAGTAGTCCTATGTGCATAAGTGGTTTGCACTGCTACGGATCATCCAGTGCAGTACCTAGTGAGTTTGCACGTTTGTCTCTGTGTGTAACAGAAACACGTAAGGTTTTGTTTCACTGTACCATTCCTGTATGTCTGAATGTCTGCAATGGTCCACATGTGCTGTACCTGTTCTGTTTATGTTAACGGAACATTGCACTGCTGATGTCTTCTTATAACTATTCTATGCATGTGAGTGAGGAAAGTGTGCATTGCTGCTGGTTGTGGGGGAGAAGATGTGCCTGATTCTGTCAGTATTGTGCCTGTTATGGGGTTGGGGGAAGCTTGCACTGAAGTTGTATGCGATGTACTTGCCCTGTGAGTACAAGGAATCTTGCACCAATGGAGTGTACCTAGTCTGTGTGGGAACGAAGCGTGTGCTTCAGCTACTTACACTGTAACTGGAATGTGGGTTTACAAGTGGGCTATAAGAATGCATCTAGTGGAACCCCACTTCAGAGCCTCAAACAAACTGAAGTCTCATTTAAGAGCATATCATGGTGTTGTCAAATTGGCTTAAAAAGCTCACAAACCCAGTGGAATTTCGGAGGCATCAAATCGGACTGAAAAATAGGTAAATATTGCCGAGAACCTGGGAGTTCAAAAGACCTAATGAACACAAGCCCAGTGTCATACCAACACTGTAAATACCTCATTACAATCTACAAGTCCAAAATCATGAAGATCTGAGAAAACATCAAAAAGAAACATAAAACCTCTCTATTTCCCAAAAAAGCCTCTCGACAAACATAGCCTCCTTCACTGCTTTTGGTCTGCAAAGTTCTACCCAGGTACAGTAAGAAGCACTGAAACTCAAACTGCCAGCTAAACTAATACTACCCTGTGTGTTACCAAGAATTAGGCAATTAATCTCAACACTTTCTGATCACCTATTCTTTTCTCAAGGCATGGAATGATCTCCTAACCTATGCTCAGTCCCCTACTAAACACCCCATCAGATTATCCTGACAGCCATGCCTATCACTGGGGAAGATTTTCATAGGCTAGCCCAGGACACTGTGGAATACCAGGACACCACGAGGTGATCTTCTGTTCTCTGGTCCATTTGGCTGCTTATCTGGACTTTGGAATTCTATTTTCAAAAGATGCTCTGCTTCAGGTCTATACCTCGCTGCATTGCACTATATACTAGGAAAGCATTTTAGTTGCACATGCACTTGACCTCACTCCATATTCCTATGTTGCTGAGATTTTTGAAATCTTGCTATATCAACAAAATCTTCAGTTCTGCATTTGAGGTCATGCCCCTCAAAGCTTCCCTCTTAAATGCCCATCCACTAGCCACACTGCTCAAGTATACCCAGAACTAAAATATTTACGTCTAAGTCCTTCAAGTCTCCATTACAATGGTCATTCAATACATTGGACTTTAAATGTATTGTCTTTGGCTATAATAGCAGGGTTTATTCAGCTGTACGAATTTACTCATAATTTTCATCTTCCTAGTGCAGCTAATGTATGTGTTTTGTAAGTTCTAAGCCACAGTTTCATGGACAGTACGACCATAACTTCTTATGATAACTCTACTAAGCATAACTAATTATTTGCAGCATTGGTATTTGATGACTTCAACCTTTTCTACAATCTTCCGAGTCAGATTCACTAATTATGATCGTCACAGTGCAACTCAGACCTCCCGTATTTAACTTTTATATTTTTCACAATGGTAGGTTGATGATAACCAAATGCCAAACTTTGATTAGTCTCTTTCTCTATCACTCTACATTACATTTTAGATTCTCATCAGATAGTTCTACCTCCAGTCAGTTTCCCCGTGCATAACATTCAGGATTGACACATGGTGGCTTAAAGTATGTAACCGGCCTTCTGTGATGGATTCATCAATCTCTGCCCTGTAAAATAAGGCTTTCTTAAACTAAATTACAATTTTTGGGGAACCAGGAAAGGTAAACTCTCCAGTACACAGCAATCGAGTAAGCAATGCCAGAATGTACACCCACCTTATAGACTGACAGAAAAGTAGTTTGAGTTCAATACACTAAATATGTAATCATGCTGACAAGCATAAAACTATCAGCAGAGCTCAGCAGTTTTAGAACAATTACAAAAAAAATCTGTTTTGGCAATTCTCATTCTTCGTATATTTAGACTCACAACAGCATTCAAACAAGTCTTCACACTGTAAACATATTGTGTCCAGCCACAACTCAACCTACTACTCATTACATTTGAAGGTATTAAGTGGTTTATGTGCTATATATGGCACTTGGTCTTCCGAAGCTTACCTCACTCACCCAGTCTGATATCACTTTGTAAAAAGAATACTACACTGACGATGAGCAGGCTGATAACCACCTGGTATAACAGGAATAATTCAACATTGTAACACTTATGTGGTAAGTGTATTACAGTAATAGATACAGGCCTTAATTGTCAATATATTTAGTTAAAATGAAAGGGAATACAGCTCTAATATCGTTCTCATAAAACCCAGGAGAACCAACAATGGAATAGGCACAGCAGAAGGAAGGCTTTTAAGCCTATTGCAAGCAATTGAAGGATACATTTTAATTGATTAACAGACATTTTCTATTTAAAACACTGTTTAGGACCAGAAGGGAGGAGAGTACTTAAACATCCACCATCTTTGGTCTTGGAAGTAGATGAAGAAGATAATTTTGTCAATACAGTAATAAAGCTACTAGATAATTATTACACAAAAAGAATAAATAAAGTAGAACTGCCTAATGGATTAACTGACGCTTTTGTGAAGGGATTGAGGGTTTTAGCTGCCTAATGTAATGATGGCACTTTACACTATCAAATGATACATTAGATTAACAATTCAAAACTTCAAGAATAGTTACTTGTGGGGGGTGTGGCCAACTGCCGAGGGAAATGGTCGCACACTAGCGGAGCTCCCCCACGCCACTCCTAAACAATCCGTAAATTCCAGTGTTACCCGGAACCAAACTACCCGCAACTGCTGTCGATTGTTCCCGCAGGGGAGTTAAGTCGCCCAGGCGATTTTGGACAGAGTCGGCTGGGCACAACTACTGATCCTGAGCCGGACTGTGCGTGCAGAGGACCGAGGTGTGGCCTGGAGGGTGCCCGCCGCCCGACTTCGCTGATCTGTGGCCGAGGTGCGGCCCCTGTTTGCTGCTTCCTGGGGGGCCGCTTATGTGCATCCGGAGCTAGTCCTGATCCTGCCGGATCGGCGGCGGAGTCCCTGGCGATTTGGGTGTCGGGCGGGTGGCAAGCCCCGGGGCCTATCTGCAAATGGCCTGTACATTACGCCGACGGCCTGAAGCTGCCTAGTGGGGAGGGCGCAGGAGCCTACACGCTGCCTTCAACACTGCATGCTGGCGCTGGCCCCCCAAAACGACTGCTGCGCCGTTGAGTGCGGTCTGCTGCCAAGACTTCCCTGCAATGACGGCGCTGGGGGCTGCGGTGGTCCCGACCACTACGTGGCACCTGTGGGGGCCAAACTGATTCCAGCTCCCAGCCGCTCCTTAACTTGCTTGGCTTGGTTGGACGCCCGCAGAGCAGTCGACTCCAACCTGCTGCCCCCCCACCATCCGCTAGGTATAAAATACGAAGCGGAGGAGCAGTGACCCCTGCAATTAAGACACCTGGTGTACACAGCGCCCATCATTGTCCCCCATCTTTAATGGAAGACGGACTGCAAATCAAGCTCGCCTCATGGCCTAAGAGATCAGCAGCTGAGGCATACTTTTAAGACTCTTCCTCCCCCCCCCCCCGCAGGCAGTCACAGCGATGCAGCATGGGTGCCACTACCAAGGGCCACCATCGCTACCAGCATCACAGCACGCACACAGGGCATAACTGATCTGAACACCTGGGACACCGGGGTCGTAATCCAGCCCTACACTCCTTCTGTCGAGGGCGCGCTTCAGTAACTGTTGCCCCCGGCGCAATCTGGCTGGCGAAACCCGACAGGCAGGTTCGGGGCTGGTCCCGTACATAGGCGGCAGTGAGTAGCTAGCAAGACCCCTCCTTTAGGCCCGGCTGCGATTAAAGTGCCGAATACAACATGGCGAGTGGCCGTGGCGGCCGCAACGCGCTCCAAACAAAGCTGGAAAAATGTACCTAGCAAAAGGGGCAGGGGGAGGCATAGACCTCTCCCAAAGTAGTAAGAAGCCCACCAGAGCTTACGTTGCAAGATATACTAGCAGCCATCACCACGTTGTGCACATCCCTAGAGGGCCGCATTGACACCGTCGCGGCTGAGGTCTCCTTGATCAGGGCAGATATGTGCAAGACGAATGAGCGTCTCTCTGAGGTGGAATCTACGAACATGGACCTAGTGACGGACTGATCTTCTCAAGCGCAAAGTTGCGGATCTGCAGGTCAACCAGGAACTGTTAGCAAATCAGCTAGATGACTATGAGGGCCGTTTGCGCCGCAACAACATGCGCATTTTGGTTGTGTCTGAACAGGCAGAGGGACAGGCGGCCGATATCTTTGTTGAGAATCTTGTGCTTCAGCACCTCCAACCTAAGGGACTATCCAACTACTTCTCGATTGAAAGTGTGCCAGGTGGCAGACCAAAACCAGCAGCACCGCCCCATCTCTTCCTGGCGCGGGTGTTTAACTTTCGAGATTGAGATGTCATATTACACTAGGCACGAGTTAGCCCGCCAGTCACAATTGATAACAGCACAATCACTTTCTTTCCTGACTTTACACTATGGGTACAGAAACAACGCCGCAGCCTTCTAGAGGTAAAACAAGCTCTGCATGGGCAAGAGATTAAGTATGCGATGCTGTTCCCCGCAAAGCTGCGTGTCGAAGCGGAAGGAAAAACTGGTTCTTCTCCAGCCCTGAGGACGCGTGGGACTAGCTTGAGGGATGGTGCACGGTAGAGAAGCGAAATAACAAGGATCGCCGAGGGACGGGTCGTCAGCCACGGACGGACAGTCGTCAAAGACTCACAAAGACCGATGTCGTTGTTGCTGATGCCTCACCGGGTCAGAGTCAAACGGAGGAGCAGTGAGACCCTGCAACTTTTTCAACTGCGATCCACACTAGAGAACTCATTGTGGACACTGTATTCTGTGTGCTACGCCTACTGTGTCGGTTGCTTGGGTTCGACTGCTGCGGATGATGAAGACAACAGAGACTTAACTATGTAAGTAAAGTGGGGTGTTCGGGTACACACTGAATGGTACTATTTTGCGGCTTTACCTCTTCTCTGGGGACAACTGCTGGGAGTGTAAGTTCGCTACAAAATGCTGTTATGGGGCGCGGGGTTGGTACACGCACCTACAAGTTTCCAAGGGTGGGCAAAAGACACTCTGCAAGTTTGGGGAGGCAGGTGGTTTCATGCCTGCCATGCAGGGATGGGGGTGGAAGGGGGTTTTTCAGGGGCGGGGTTTTTTTTGTCCATTTTTATATCTCTTGTATGGGGTCATTTGTGAGTTTGGAGGGTGAACATCCTGTACGCAGCACTCCTCTGTCATGCACCTTATCCAGTGTATTGTTCAGAGTTCTTTTTATTGCAAGGGATGGGGGGGATGTTTTAGTTTGTATTGTTCTCTGTTTCTCAGGGATGACAAATATGACTGGCTCCAAGGAAAGGCAATCATTGGTTACATGCTTTTTGTATTTCTGTCGACGAAGGGAAAGTGGTCTACTGATGTGTTCCCCCCCCTTGGGGCGTTCACAGGAGGCTCTCCCTTCAACTGAATGAACACGCAATAGGGCGCGATGGGCACGACAACTAGACAGGGGCTCAAGCTGTTGTGGAACATCAACGGGCTGGTTTTTTTTAAGACACTCCCCTGAGGTAGTCCTCTTACAAGAGACACTTGCTTGGAAATGCTTGGAAGGCCATGTTGCGATGGGGTTTCCAACCGGTGGCACACTCAGCTTTTGGTTCTAGCTCCCGAGGAGTGGGCATAATGGTCCGGAAATCATTCCCCATGACAATTGACCTTGTTCGTACCGACAGCCTAGGTAGGTTAGTTGCCACCTCCGGGACTTGGGAAGGACGCATAATCAATCTTCTTTCTGTCTATGTACCGCTGGGATTGCACATTCAAGCCTTTGTAGACCCTGGGGGATCTCCTCCTAGCCTTGCCGGAAGGCAGAGTGTTGATCGGGGGAGATTTCAATTCCATTGTCTCTGACTACCTTGACCGATGGCCCCAGAGGGCCTTGCTGCCCTCCTGCACGCGGATCCACAGCTTTCTTGGGGCGATGGGCCTGGTGGATGTCTGGAGGAGGCTGCACCCAACCGAGCAGCAATACACTTTCTACTCAGGTGCACACCGTTGTATGTCCCGCATAGACTATGTTCTGATGCTCGCACACCAGCTTGACTGCGTGAAGAAAGTACAGCACTTGGCCAGGGGACTCTCTGACCACTCACCAATCCTATGTCGCCTGGAGGTGGGGGAGCCCACGGTTGGCTGTACAGCCCCGATCAACCCCGGGTATCTTACGACTCCCCAAATCAGAGATACGATCTCAAGTGAGTCAGACCTTTACTTCCAGGAGAACGATGGGTCGGTAGACTCGACAACAATGCTTTTGGAGGCCTACAAGGCTATTATACAGGGGGGTGGCTTTGGCCCAGATCTCGGAACAGCAGAAAGAGAAGTGTGCAGATATGACTCGCTCGGGGGAAGAAATCCTATACTTAGAGGAAACCCTTCGGCTAAACGACTCGGTGGAAGTGCGGCAGACATTGCATATTAAAGTCGAGGAATATACCGACTTGGCAACTGAGGCTGCCAAGTTGCACCATTGGGCCATGCTCAGCAGAATTTATGACATCGGCGATAAGGGTGGCAAACTGTTAGCCTGGCTAAATCGTAGAGATCAGGCCCATCGCGTTGTGGTTGAGATAGAGACAGACTCTCACTCCTGCCTCACTGTCCCCCAGGATATAGCAAATGCATTCGGCCAATATTATCAGTCACTCGATACGTTCCAAACACCACACGCGGAGGAGGAGGCTTCCTCACTTTTGTGGGATATTTCATTGCCCTCGCTCACTGACTAGGAGCATTCCAATCTTGACCTAGACATCACAGTTACAGAGTTCGAAAAAGCCATTCACGACTTGCGCGGTGGAAAGGCATCGGGCCCTAAAGCCTTGCCCATTGAATTGTTTAGGCTTACTGCGGGCAAGACCGCACCCTATCTCACCGAACTGTTTCGTGAAAGTAAGAAGGGGGGAATCATGCCTGAGGATCAGAGGCTTGCTAATATTGTTCTCATTCATAAACTGGGCAAACCGAGTAACAAGTGTTCCTCTAACAGACCCATCTCGTTGCTCAATTGCAAAGTGAAAATCCTGGCGAAGGTCCTTGCCTCTAGTCTGCTTGGGGTGATTACCCGTATGGTCCACCCGGACCAGTCGCGGTTTATGCCTGCTAGAAACACCTCCCTCAACTTGCGTAGGCTCCACGGAGTGTTGTGCCGTGCAGACACAATTAGAGAGGACGCTGTCGTGGTCTCCCTTGATACTGCTTCAGCATTTGACACCATCGAGTGGCCTTATAAGTTTGCAGTCCTTCACAAACTGGGTTTTGGCCCTGAGTTGAAGAGTTGGGTTCGGGTTCTCTAACAACAGCCGCTCGCCCAAGCAGTGGTTAACAGGAAATCTTCAGTTTTTATTCTCAGCAGGGGCACCAGGCAGGAATGCCTCTTGTTCCTGCTTCTCTTTGCTCTGGCCCTTGAGCCTCTGGCAATGTGGGTCCGCTTGGACCCCGCCATAAGGGGCATCAAATGGCCGTCTGGATGGGAAGACCGTATATCGCCGTATACGGATGACATTTCGCTCTATCTGGCTGCATCCCTCAATGTGGTCCTGGACATATTTCATGTGTTTGGCTATTCTATAAACTGAACCAAATCAGTGCTATATATCCTGTATGGAAAGAGACCTACACTCCCTCAAGGATATCAACTGGCAGAAGCCACTGAAGGTTTCAAATACCTGGGGACCTGGGTCTCTAAAGATCCGTACAGATTTTATGATCGCAATCTTCTGCCGCCTCTCGTTCCCATGAGGCACAGGGTCAAGACTGATTTGCATATGGCCATGTCTGAACTGGGGTGGCGTAGTGGGCAAAAGAACGATGGATTTAACCAAGATCTCTTGACTGGGGGAGAATGTCTGCATTGTCAGCATTCCGTCCATCATTTGTTTGTTGTAACGCTTTTCGCCCTAAGTGGGATGGGTATTCCCAGACGTGGGACCCGTGCTCACTATGCCACTGGAGTCAAGCTATCCTGGCTGATGACGGCTGATAGCCAGAAACCGGTCCTAGGATGCTTGATTCCGGTTCAGGGAAGACATGGCTTGGTAGTTCGGGCTGGACTGTTCCCATGAGGCACAGGGTCAAGACTGATTTGCATATTGCCATGTCTGAACTGGGGTGGCGTAGTGGGCAAAAGAACGATGGATTTAACCCAGATCTCTTGACTGGGAGAGAATGTCTGCATTGTCAGCATTCTGTCCATCATTTGTTTGTTGTAACGCTTTTCGCCCTAAGTGGGATGGGTATTCCCAGACGTGGGACCCGTGCTCACTATGCCACTGGAGTCAAGCTATCCTGGCTGATGACGGCTGATAGCCAGAAACCGGTCCTAGGATGCTTGATTCCGGTTCAGGGAAGACATGGCTTGGTAGTTCGGGCTGGACTGTTCCCATGAGGCACAGGGTCAAGACTGATTTGCATATGGCCATGTCTGAACTGGGGTGGCGTAGTGGGCAAAAGAACGATGGATTTAACCGAGATCTCTTGACTGGGGGAGAATGTCTGCATTGTCAGCATTCCGTCCATCATTTGTTTGTTGTAACGCTTTTCGCCCTAAGTGGGATGGGTATTCCCAGACGTGGGACCCGTGCTCACTATGCCACTGGAGTCAAGCTATCCTGGCTGATGACGGCTGATAGCCAGAAACCGGTCCTAGGATGCTTGATTCCGGTTCAGGGAAGACATGGCTTGGTAGTTCGGGCTGGACTGTTCCCATGAGGCACAGGGTCAAGACTGATTTGCATATGGCCATGTCTGAACTGGGGTGGCGTAGTGGGCAAAAGAACGATGGATTTAACCCAGATCTCTTGACTGGGGGAGAATGTCTGCATTGTCAGCATTCCGTCCATCATTTGTTTGTTGTAACGCTTTTCGCCCTAAGTGGGATGGGTATTCCCAGACGTGGGACCCGTGCTCACTATGCCACTGGAGTCAAGCTATCCTGGCTGATGACGGCTGATAGCCAGAAACCGGTCCTAGGATGCTTGATTCCGGTTCAGGGAAGACATGGCTTGGTAGTTCGGGCTGGACTGTTCCCATGAGGCACAGGGTCAAGACTGATTTGCATATGGCCATATCTGAACTGGGGTGGCGTAGTGGGCAAAAGAACGATGGATTTAACCCAGATCTCTTGACTGGGGGAGAATGTCTGCATTGTCAGCATTCCGTCCATCATTTGTTTGTTGTAACGCTTTTCGCCCTAAGTGGGATGGGTATTCCCAGACGTGGGACCCGTGCTCACTATGCCACTGGAGTCAAGCTATCCTGGCTGATGACGGCTGATAGCCAGAAACCAGTCCTAGGATGCTTGATTCCGGTTCAGGGAAGACATGGCTTGGTAGTTCGGGCTGGACTGTTCCCATGAGGCACAGGGTCAAGATTGATTTGCATATGGCCATGTCTGAACTGGGGTGGCGTAGTGGGCAAAAGAACGATGGATTTAACCCAGATCTCTTGACTGGGGGAGAATGTCTGCATTGTCAGCATTCCGTCCATCATTTATTTGTTGTAACGCTTTTCGCCCTAAGTGGGATGGGTATTCCCAGACGTGGGACCCGTGCTCACTATGCCACTTGAGTCAAGCTATCCTGGCTGATGACGGCTGATATCCAGAAACCGGTCCTAGGATGCTTGATTCCGGTTCAGGGAAGACATGGCTTGGTAGTTCGGGCTGGACTGTTCCCATGAGGCACAGGGTCAAGACTGATTTGCATATGGCCATGTCTGAACTGGGGTGGCGTAGTGGGCAAAAGAACGATGGATTTAACCCAGATCTCTTGACTGGGGGAGAATGTCTGCATTGTCAGCATTCCGTCCATCATTTGTTTGTTGTAACGCTTTTCGCCCTAAGTGGGATGGGTATTCCCAGACGTGGGACCCGTGCTCACTATGCCACTGGAGTCAAGCTATCCTGGCTGATGACGGCTGATAGCCAGAAACCGGTCCTAGGATGCTTGATTCCGGTTCAGGGAAGACATGGCTTGGTAGTTCGGGCTGGACTGTTCCCATGAGGCACAGGGTCAAGACTGATTTGCATATGGCCATGTCTGAACTGGGGTGGCGTAGTGGGCAAAAGAACGATGGATTTAACCCAGATCTCTTGACTGGGGGAGAATGTCTGCATTGGCAGCATTCCGTCCATCATTTGTTTGTTGTAACGCTTCTCGTGCATCTTAAAGCGGACATCCTACATTGGAAATCGTTTCCGTTGTCTCTCTTGGGGTGTGTGGCCCTGTTCAAAATGATGTCCCTTCCCAGGGTTCGTATATGCTCTGCATAAAGTTCCGCACCCTGTTAAACCCTCGTACTTGAAAGAAATCGATTGTATCATAAGGGACATGCTGTGGGCGGGAAAGCAACCTCGTATCGCGATGCACAAGCTCACGTTAAGGTGGTTCGATGGGGGCATCGGACTTCCAGACATACGGTAGTACTATTGGTCGTCACACCCAGCGGTGATTAACCAGTGTATGTATAGGCCGTAGGGCGACCCAGCCTTCCAGATCGACAGATGGCTTCTCCTGGGAGGCAACTTTGATGGGGCCCTTTATGTGTGGTCATTGAAACCTGCCCTGACTGGCCCAACTGGACATGCGGTGCAGGTGTGGAAGGTAGCTACCAAAGTTTGGGATGGGAGGGGAAAACTTACACAGGCCACACCACTCTGACATAGCGAGCAACTGGGCAGGCTGATACGCTCAAGGGGCTTTGATCGCTGGAACCTCATAGGTATATCCAAGGTGGGCGATTTGTGGAAATCAGGTGAGTTGGTCCCTTTTCCTTGGTTGCAGCAGGAATATGAATTAGCGCAATCGGAACATTTCAGGTATCTCCAAATTAGACATGCCGTACTTGCTGTTCTCCCTAATGGTAGTGAACTCCACGAGTCCACCCCACTCTAGGATAGAGTACAAGATGGCGACCTGCCGGAGAAGGCCATATCACTCATTTACAAAAAACTGATTAACAACATGGTAGATCCCCTGACTCACCTGAGGGTTAAATAGGACCACTACGTAGCGTGATTGGATGATAAGTGGCTGGCGGCAGTGTCCTCCCCCGTGAGGTGGCCATCTCTTCCAGGCTTCGCCTGGTGCAGCTGAAGCTTCTCTACAGGTCCTATCTGTCTGGGTCATTATTGGCTCGCATGGGATATAGCTCAGATGGTGGCTGTGTATGGCAGTGTGGGCAGGAGGGAACCTTTGTTTACACACTTTGGGAATGCACGACTATCCAGAGATATTGGGAGGCGGTAGCGAACCTTATGGAAGAAGTGTTGGTACAGCAGATAGATTAGAACATTAAATTGGCCATCCTAAACATCTGGGGCCCTACCGACCTAAACTCCAAAGAGCGAATATGGGTTACCTTGGGGCTGATGTGGCAAAACAAAACATTGCAAGATTGTGGAGGGCTCTGAGCCCACCGAGTATCGAAGAATGGGGCAGAGATATGGACTGGTGTATGGCCACAGAAAAGTCCATATACGAAGCCAGGGGGTGCCCGAACAAATGGATGCAAGTTTGGAGGCAATGGAACATTCACAGAGGAGAGATATGTGAACCTCCAAGATCGAGAAAAGATATTGTAAATGGGATCTGAATAGGTTTCATCAGGGACTGTAATTATTGTCTTGTGATCTCAAGTACCACTTGTAGCGTAACAATATTGCCAGTGTACGTATAACATGGTTTTACCATCTGTCATGCATGGATTTCAATAAAAAAGATTTAATTAAAAAAAAGTTACTCTTAGTCGATGATTTAACATTGGGGAAGGCTAAGGGGGTAGACTAACAGATTGGGAAGCTGAGAGGCTTTAGGAAATGGTACTTGATAGGCATTTCCAAAATAGGGGACATCTTAGAAAAGGGTGTATTGGCCTCTTTTGGCATGTTCCAAGCCAGGTATCAGCTCCACGACATTCAGGCATATGCATTCCTCCGTCTGAAGCATGCATGGATTGCGGAGGGATTGGATGGGGAGACACTACGAGAATATGCCCCGTTAGTGGGTCGACTCTTGCAGGAAGAGATTCCGGCTAAAGCCGCTTCGTTCACCTATAAAACGCTACTCAACAATATGCCCGACAAACTTGGTCCACTCTGAACTAAATGGGAAAGGACCACCAGAGTACTGGAAGATATAGACTGTGAGGCCGCTCTCATGCATCCACAGGAAGTGGCAATTAAACTTAGGCTACGCCTCATTCAGTACAAAATCTTGCACCGCACATACTTTGATAGAGTTCAATTGCATAAAATAGGGAGAGCAGAAGTTCCAGAATGCCTTAGGTGCCATGTAACAGACAGAACTTTCATACACACCCTCTGGGACTGCACAGAGATTCAAGCATACTGGGGAAAGATTGTAGGTGAGCTCAACAAAATACTTGATGTCTAAATTGAACTGGAGCCAAGGTTTCTTCTCCTGGGTATCCCGACGGATGTAGATATCCCAAGACGTAAACTTGTATTGGCTAACTTGGGGTTAGTGGTAGCCAAACGAGATATTGCAAAGTTATGGGGGGCCCAACACATACCTACACTTAATGAATGGAGGGCAGGTCTTAATCTCTACATGGTGGTGGAACAAGTAATGTATAAGGCCAGGGGCTGCCCTCTGAAATGTAGGAAAAGATGGATAAAATACTATGATCGGGAGGTGGAGGGGGGTCTGTTGTCTGGAAGGTTGAGGGAGGTACTTTGAACGATGCAATGTATAGCCCTGATGTTGGTACGCAAGAGTATTTTAGGTATGGTTTGTTCTTCATATACACCCAGTTCATTCAAGCCAGTCGATGGATCCACCTACAACAGACATTATATTTGAACGATTGCCAGATGAGACAACTGTGGAATGACACTTATTGGGCGTGGTGTATTCATGCTTTGTTAAATATTTTATCTTCTTTTCAAAACAAAATAAAAATATTTATAAAAAAAAAAAAACTTGGAGAAGGCTATTGATTTTGCACATCAATTTGAAGAAAAGTAACTTGGCAAGAAGCAGTTGATTCACATCTGTGCAGAAATTGGGCAATTTATTAAACAAGTTTTCAGTAAAAGCGTTAAGAGGAGTCCAATATACTATCTAACAATATACCTTATAAGAAGTTGTATTTCATATCTGGTTTACCTGGACTCACATCCAGTGATGCATCTTGTCCAATGATTGATTAGATATATAGATATTGTTAAGTAAAAGGTCACTATGCAAGAATGTGTAAGAACAAACAGATATAAAGAAAAGTGCAGGCTCCATTAAGGGGAGTTCTGCTGGTCATTTAAGGGAAGTGAAGCAAGATATAGGGAGGGTTCAGAAGAATGTATTTTAGAAATATATAAAGTTAATGAGAAGAAGAAGGATGCATCATGTTGTGTGATGGACAATGAAGATCAAAAGTTCAATGTTATGGCAGATTTGCAAACCTGGCAAGCAGGTGGTCCTTTACTTTTATTTCCCAATATTACTCTGCAACTCCCTGATATTAAGTTGGTAGAATATGTGTGGTATCCTGCCTGAGTAGGTTGAGGGCAGAATTTTTATCTTAGAATGTAGAGTGTTAAATTAGAATATTGGAGTGAGTTAGAATTGTATGGGTCAGTTACTTTCATGCAGCCATTGTGGATGGGACGTTTCCTGTGTACTTGCTGTACCAATAAATCATCCATCCAACATGATGGTTGAGGATCATCTTTTCCACATTGGTGTCGATTTTGGTAGAGAATTAAACCTTTGAGAATACTCTGGATTTCTGCGCTGGTGAATTTTCTCGACTTTGGTTTGTTCGGTAACTTTGGTGGTGTGACTGCATGTTTAAAAGGAAACGTCTCAACACACTCAAAATCGGGACATGTGCGTGCTTTGTCCCTGAACAATAAGGTACTGTCCTTTATTTATATATTTGGTCTCTCCTGCAAACTTTGGTGGCGGCGGTTGCTTACCCACTCTTGTGACCCATCTCAAGTACTTCTTTCATCGGAGGGTCAGCTCACGCGGCTGTCTCTGGCCTTTCTTCGTCCTGAAGAGCCTGGCGCATCACATAGGAGCTGTCAAGAGACACGCTGGCACGACATTGCATGTGTGCGACTGTCTCTTTATTGCTGGGGCTTGCTCATGTTTGTTCACATTGTCAAGGCAACCGTCACTCAGGGTGTGACATCAAGCAGAGGTGCCCGAGCTTCCAGGTCGTCCAGGCAGCGAGCATGCCTGTTTTGTTTTCCACGCTACTGGATACTCGAAGCATATTAGGCTGCCCATAACTAAATTATTTAAGCGGCGAGATGCATACCTTGCATGTTGTTTTTGGACTTGGCTTACAGCTGCAATTTATTTCTCATGGTGATATGCACACCAATTTTGCATATCATTTCTGCATATCGTTTTGCATGCCACCAAATATGCAGGTTTTTGGAGGCTGCCTTTTGCAAAGGTCTTAATGCGGTGATATGGAGACCTTTCTAGAAAACATCTCTGCATGTCATTTCTGGATTTAATTTTTCTAACTCGGAGTATCCTTTTTCTCATATTTTCCACATGCAAGTGCACCAGCGGGGATATGCATACCATTATAGCATAACATAATGAATATTTTACATGTTGACTTTTTGTTTACTGCTTGCATGGTGTGCTCATGATTGAATCTTTGATATTTAGATATTTTGTTTTTATGCCTAGATGTTGTTGTGCATTTTCTTTTTAGGGGGATTTCGGGTGTGAATCACACACTTGGACAGTGCACCACTTTTTAGTCTCAGGTGTGGTAGTCGCACACCGGTGTCTGTTATTTTGCCATAGGTTCACATTTTGTCATTCAACTGCTATTGTACTCGTGACCATGCAAAATATTACTCTTCCACCTGTCTGTGTGACCAGTCCTGGAGAACCACCTACTAGGTGGGCAAATAGGAAAAGGTCTTCGTGCTTTGCGCACATGTGTGTGGCGTCTCATGGAGTACCAAGAGGAAGACTTCCTTGTTGCTGCACTGCTTGGGATCTGAGGACCAAGAGGTCTTCTAAAATTTGCCTGACATAACTGGCACTGAATCGGATAACCTAAATGAATTTGAGTTATGTTTAGCTAATTTGGATAAGCAATACCCAACATAAGTAGGTAACATCTTGGAGCTCTACCATTTCAGCAGGCATATGCAAAGGGCAAGTGGTCAGTAGTGTCTTATGTCATGGACTACTTGCAAGTTTGAAAGCTTACTGGAAAAGTGAATATGTGATCAGTTTATGTTAGGTTGTATATAGGGCTCCCGGTTTTATGGTATTTATGTTTTTGACTTTTCTGTCTGTATTTATCCATATTTCTTTTTTTGCAAATTTTATCTGTATTAATCCATATTTATTTGGGGTTTTGTTAAAAAATGGATCAGAAACTCGTATATTTCAATATGTATTGAACCAATAAACGTTCACTCGTGCTTAAATGCCCAAGAGATTAAAATGATATGAAAACCCAGAGACGATAAATCAATGCAGTTATATGAAACCATATGTATATCAATATCAACCTTGTTTAGATCTACTGCTGTTTAAGCAACTTTACTAAAATTTCTTTCTTTTTTTAACACCCTTGCCTGTCAATCTGCACAGCTATACGCTTGGCAGCCATGACTGGCAGCATTTAGAAACACTCAAAGAACAACCCAATTTCCGCTTTTAACCACATTTGGAAACAAAGACAGACAGGAAAAGAAATGAGTTTATCTGTATTTATCTGTAAAAATCAGTAAAAACACAAAAGAGGGAGCCTTAGTTGTAACATAGAGAAGATAAAAGATGACCTGAGGCAGAAGGACAATTCAAAATTAGATGATGTACTGTTGGTTGCCAAGCGTATCGAACATTCTCCGGCCTATGTGCAAGTACCAAAGAAGGATAATGATGTAGTTTGTCCTGAAAAAGGTGCAAGCTATAGCTGGAACCTCCACAAAATGTTGGGCAATTCATCAGAAAAATTAGGCAATTCCTCCTCTGTTGACAACAGGAAGGAGTTTACAGGGAAGTGCTTTCGGTGTGGAAGCAGAAAACACCTGGCAAATAAGCCTTGAGCCACTGTTTCGGTTTTAAGAGTCACAGGTGTTGGCAAGACAGGTCACTTGGATAAGTACTGCAAACCATCTAAACAAACAAACGTATGAAGGAGGTGGGGTTTGATGAGAGTAGTGACTGGGGCTGTGAATGACGAATTGCACTGTGGTGAGGTAGAACTGCAAATTGATCATCACAAAAACAAAGGACCCATTCATAATGTGTTACTCAATGGTCAGTCTGCCACATGTTTTTTTATTCTGGTGCCAAGATCTCTCCGGTCCTGAAAAATGTTTATTTGGGGAAACTTGAAGGGAAAGTTTAGCTGCTGTGGCCTGACAATATAGCCTCTAGCTTATGGTGGTCAGCCAATAAAACATAGGTCATTTTAGGGGAGAGCTGGAATATAAAGGTCGTTTAACTTCGGGGAATGTTTACCTGTCATAAAGGAGATGGCATCATAAGTTTGGTCAATCAAGGTGATCTCAAAATTTTGCTCAAGCCAAGTGGCGAACCCAGCAATATTCTGAAAGAAAGTGGTGCAGACACCAAAATCTGAGTGGGGGGGTTCACGTTGTAGAGAGAGAGAATGATGCTGTGAATGCATCTTTGTGCAGTGAGTTTGGAGATGTCTTTAGTGATACATTAGGTTGTCTCAGAGACTACACTCAGAAGAGTGTACCCAAAGATGGGGCTGTACCAGTGTCCTGCAAAGGGTGCCCTGCGTGATGCAATGCTTTCTGAGCTCAATAAGTTGAGGAGTGAAGGCAATAGTTGCAACAGAGGTGACTGAATGGCTTGCACCTGTTCTTTCACACAGAGTTTCTGGCCAGATAAGGATCTGTGTGGATTTAAGGGACCTAAATAAGAAAGTTGTTGCTGATAAGTATCCGATTTCTAACATTGCGAAATGCTTGAGTCGCTCAATGGTGCTGCTGTTTTTTTCAACCCTGGACTTCAGAGCGGCATACCATCACATAAATTGGATGATGACTCCATGAATCTTACCTCTTTTATTACTTCCTCTGGCATATTCAAATTCATGAGGCTACCCTTCGAGCTAAACTCGACTGCCTTCGTGTTTCAGAGGGCCATGAAAGATGTCTTGGGTGGTGTTCCTGGGGTGAAGATTTAGCAAGATGACATCTTAGTATTTGGCATAACTCAAGTGGAACATAACAACAGGGCGAAGCAGGTGTTGGATAGGTTTAAAGAGAGGGGCCTTACCATGAGGGAGAATAAGAGCTTACAAAGGATGGCGTCAGATCCAAGAATCATCTGGTAAAGACCACTGAGGAACTTCCCACTCCTAATTGTAGAGACAACCTGGTCACCTTTGTGGGTATGGCTGAGTATTAAAATGAATTTGTGCCAGGGTTTGCTAGACGCACCTAAACCTTGAGAACACTCTTGAAGAAGGGTGTCAAATTTGCTTGGTGTGATCGCTGCACTTCTGAATTTCAAGATGTCATGAATGCTATACGCAATTCACCCTCTTTGCAAAGTTATGACACCGGAAGGCAATCTATCCTGGTTACAGATGCCAGTGCCAAAGGGTTGAGCGCAGTCTTGAAACAAGTAAATAAGGAAAGGGAGTAAACAAGGTTTCTCTCCAGGGCTTTAGTGGGCCCTGAAAATCACTACTCTGCGATTGAGAAGGAAGCTCTTTGGATATACTGGGCTACCAGGAAGCTCAAGAAGTTCCTCTAGGTTAGGAACCTCTGTGGTCAGGTCTGATCACAGGGTTTGGATGACACTTCCACTCGCATTTGTAAGTAGGTGGTTGCGGTACAGGAGTATGACTTCAGGGTAGGTTATATTCCAGGGACTGAGAACTAGGTAGCGGACTGTTTGTCACGGCTTGTTTCTGCTCAGACAGAGGGTGATCCAAAGAGAGACCTGTAGGACTTAGACAACACCAAGGGTTTGTAAAATCACTGAAGGGGTGATCAGTGAAGAAGTTTGGAAAGAGTTGTGGCGGAGACGTGGTGTTACAGGGGGTTATGAAGCAGATGTTGAGTGGCTGGCTTTGTAAGAAAGTTATGTGCGAGGATGTCCAGAAGTATTGGAATGTACGTGATGAACTTTCTATAAAGGATGGCCTCCTCTGGAGGGGCACGCATTTAGTGCCTCCAAAGCAAGTGCAGGAAAGATCGCCCAGTTTGGGTACCAAGGGATATCCAAAACTAACAAAAGAATTAGATTGTACTTCTGGTGGCCTGGGATTGACGTGCAGGTTCAGAGAGCTGTACAGGGTGTTTGGAGTGCGTCTCTACTGACAAGGTGTGGAAGACCATGGTTCAAGCTTTGATCGTGAGAGAAAGACCTGTGAAAGCCTGGCAGGAAGTGGCTCTGGATATATTGGGTCCGGTGACATGTAAGGCTAGGCAGTATTAGATTTTAGTCTTGATTGGCATTTATTCAAGTTGGCCGGAGATTTGCGTTACTCAAGGCATAGAATCATGGAAAGTGATTGAATTCCTTGATGATAATTTCAATAGGGAAGGTAAACCGGATGGCATTTTGATAGATAACGCCATCCAGTTGATTTCCAAGTAAATGGAAGCTTTCTTGCCTGAGCATGGTATCAGACACAAAAAGTGTTCTCTCTATCATTCCGGGCTAACAGGATGGTGAAGAGGTTAAACAGGGTCTTGAAGGAGTCTATACAAAAAGCAAAGTTTTAGAACAGAGTATGGAGGTTAGAGGTTGTTGAAAGGGTGAACCTGTATCAACTCACTCCCCATACCATCACTAACAAGATGCTGTTTGAGTTGTTCAGGGGTCAAGAACCTATTAATATTTTTTGAGCCAAGTGGAGGAAGTGTAAAGATGTGGGCAAAAACTCAAACACAAGTTAGTGGGAGGTGGTTCTAGATGAGAAGGTGGAAAAGCACAAACTCAACTTTGATGTGAGACACACTGTTTCTTCCACCAAGGTAAAGGTAGGAGATATGGTGACGTTGAGGCTTCCTCAAAAAGGGAGCTCTTCCAAATTTTCTGTGCCTTTCAAAGTAATTTAATTCAAAGCACTGTCAAATTAAGTGATAATCATATATTGAATTTGAACAGGGTGGTGGTTGTCCTAAAGGGCCCCAAAGATCTTGTGGGTATAGGGAGTGAGAAGCATATCTCTTCTGATTTAAGAAGAAGTGGGTGTGTGGTGAAGTTTCGTCCCAAACACTTGAAAGATTTTGTTTGAAGTATCTCACCATATTGGCACTCTCTTAAAGTCTTGATAGCTACTGTTCTTTGGGGAACACACAAATTTAATTTCTAACTAAGTGCTTTGATCTCTACTTAATGCTTTGTAGAGTGTTCTTTGTCTCCGTTGACATATCTATTGCATTGTTTTATTAGTATATATCATGCTTTTGTTTTGTTATGGACTGTAACGTTAATGTTCAAATGCTTATCTATTGTTGTCAAGTTTAATGGGGGTAAGGTGTGTGGTATCCTGCCTATGTAGTTTGAGGGCAGAATGTTAACCTTAGAACGCAGAGTACTAAACTAGAATGTTGGGCTGAGTTGGAATTGCATGGTTCAGTTACTATCATGCAGCCGCTGAGGATGGGGCGTTTCCGGAGTACCTGTAGTAACAATAAATCATCCATCCTACGTCATGTCTGCGGAGCGTCTTGTCCACAATATGGCAACAAACCAACATATGCCCTAGGACACTACTACAACACTGGGGTACAAGGGATATACTATTGAAACAAAGATTAGTTGCCAAAGAAGGATCATGATTATTGGGATAGCCACAACAGACGGATCTTATTATAACCCTTAATCCAAATCACCCTGATATGTGCTGGGATATGATGATTGAATACTGAAGTTCATGTCAACAAGGTTTTAGAAAGAGAAGAGTTGTTTACAAAGGTATTGTCTTCAAAGCTGGGTCTCTTAAAGAATGTTGCATATAAACTTATTCTTAAAGATGTAACTGTGGCATACATATACAAAGTTAGAAATGTCCCTGTATTGATGAGAAAGGCATTGGAATAAGAACTAGACATGTTGTGTAAACAAGACATAATAGAAGAAATAGAGTCATCTGAGTGGTTGTCTCCAGCTGTGATTGTATAGAACCCAATGGAAAATTAAGAATTTGTGTTGATTTAAGAGATTAGTACGGCTGTGTATGGGTGGATCGCCATCAGTTACCTAATAATGGAGAAATGTTCACATTGATTAATAGTGCCACTGTATTTCCTTCTGTGCATTTATCTAGTGCATATCACTAGATTGCATTCCATTATGATTCCAGACATTACAATGTGTTCATTACACCAGAGGCAGCTTTTTGCTATAAAAGGATGCCATTTGGGCTAATCACACCCTCCATCATGTTCCAAAGAACTGTGCACAAAATTGTTTAAGGGCATCAAAAAGGTATGATACTTTCAAGATGACATATCGGTTATTGGTAAAACGATTAAAGAACATACTGAAACTCTTTTTAAAGTGTTAACAATGTTGGAAAATAATAAACTGACATCAATTAAAGATAAATGCAAATTCGAAATGGTATCTGTAGATTATTTTGCCCACGGCAAGGGGGAGATGGTATTACCCTAAAACGTAGATGTGTTCAAGCCACCAAAGAAGCTCCAGAACCAAAGGACAAAGATCAGCATGAGTTTTAGCGGAGTACTATGCCAAACTGATTGCCCTGTTCTCTGATCGAACAAAATACATGAGAGAGTTAATGAAAAAATAATAAAAAAATGTATATGGAATGATGCATGTAGGTCTGAATTTGACAATATAAAAAGAATGACTGCTGGGGGTCCAGCATTAATACCATTTGACACCAAGTGTTATTCAATGATGGAGATGCCAGCAATGTAGCCTTAGGCAAGGTATCATTACAAAACCAGATTAGGAAAGTGACAACTATAGCTTATGCATCCACACTATTGAGAGGTGCCGAACGGAGCTACTCTACATTAGAAAAGGAGACATTAGCTTGTTGGTGGAGTACAGAGTACTTTAGGAAATATGTTTATGGAACAAGGTTCAAAGTAAGGATTGTATTTGTAATGTTTTTATTTATATTTTGCCAAACAAAAGAAACCACAACAAAATTGGTTACAGTCATGCATTGACATACATATGTTGGCAATACATCATACAATACCGCGTCGCAGCCCCCTAGGGCTTCTTGAGCAATTAATTTCAGTCTGTTCACACATCCCCATTTTGGTATCTCAGGGTTCCTCCTTCTCTTGAATGCTAGGGAACCAATTCTCATCTTTAAGGTTAAAGGAAGGGTCCCTCCAAGGCCATCTAGACATTTTCCATCCCAACATCTAGGCCCTCCATTTGCCCCACACCTTGCGGAATTTCTTCAGGCACCCCCGCGCCTTATAGGTAACTCTTTCTCAGAGTAAGGATTGATCATTATTTATTTGTAGAGTTGTTCACAACAAAGATGTAGGAAAACAACAATGGGCGTGGCTAAACAGCAATAAAAATTACAGGAGTTACACTTTCACGTGGAATATATACCCAGAGCCAGCAAAGAGCTGGTAGACTGTGCATCATGTCTTCCTGTCAATGAGCCAAACAATGTTAGAATTGAAGATTCAGACTTAGAAAGGGTAGTATTGAATTTATAGTGGGGTCATCACAGAGACAGAATGGAATAAGTGTGCATTAGAACACAGAGATCGAATTGGGTTTAGAGTATATGAGAACAAAATGGCTCAACAAAATATTTTTTTTTATCTGAAAAAGATGGTGTGCTAATGTGAGGTCAGGAGTTGGTGGTTATGAAAGGTTTGAGGCAAACCATATTGAGCATGGTCCATGAAGGGCCTCCAGGCAAGAGCAGCAGGAAAAGGAGAGTAGGGTGTAACTTTTGGTGGGCTAGTGTAGACAGAAATATTGAAGACATGGTGAGGTCTTGTATTGAGTGTGCTATGAATGACAAATCAGATGGTGTAATATATTAAGTTGCCATTGTCCAGAGCAGGAAGGATTGAGGAAAAATCTCATTGAATATTGCTGATCCAATGTGCTTATCTAAGAGCCAGGTATTTTGAGTAATTTTGATCAAACAACTGTTGAAACTGCCAAAAGTAAACATTGCCAGTCAGCTCACATCGAAAACAAATATGGATTTTGTGAAAGACAAATGTGAGAGACTGTTTCCTATAAAGTGTTGTGACTGATAACTGAGTGCAATTAACGCTAGTGGAAATGAAAATGTTTCTGTCAGGCCAAGGCATTGACCATTTTTGCACTTTTGTATGCAATCCCTAGAGTAACAGCATTGTGGAAAGGTGGATAAGGGTACTAAAAGAAAGCACATATTTGACCTTGGCTAATAGTAAAGATTATTATCAATCTATATAGCAATGTACTTTAAGTTGTTAACCAAAGGGAATATGTGGCATTCCCTCTGGAATCTCAACACATGCTTATCGGGAATTCTACGTTGAGATTCCAGAGGAGGTCTTTTGGCCTAGGCTTCTCCAATGGGCAGTTGCTTTAACCTTTACCACAAATAAACTACACAAAGTTGGATATCTCATAGAATGCTACACACAGCCTTGCTTTCATTTGTCAATGTTGGTTGTACTGGACAATTTCTTATTCTGAACGATATATACAAGTGTCTACTTTGAGTCCTATTAATACATAGATGGCCAACCAGATGCAAAGTAACTTGCAAATTGTTCACAGATGCATTTCATTTGCAGACTTTTTCCTACAGTACAAACAAAACTTACTGGTTGACCTCCCCACCATCTGGGATTCAATTTCTCTCTCCCTCTAAGGCTGAAGTTGGCATCAAACACAGGGTCATGCATTGAATTGCCAACAATTCCATGTGACTCAGGATACAACCCCTTCATAAAGAAAGAAAATATGAATCAACAAAATATTCAAATACACAATTTGTTTCTCTAATACACATAGCGCCCAGACCCAAAATATAGGACTATCATTCACACAGTACCTCCATATTGCTTTTAAAATATATAAGAACATGTCATTTTAGAATTCTTACTGTTGCCAGGGTATACAAATTAGGGAATGTCTTTGTTGGGTACACTGGTCTCATATAAGGTGAATGTGTTCCACAAGATCCTAAAAGTGAGAGAGCAAAATACGTTTAGAAACATTCATTTATAATTTCAAGAACTCTTACCATGTTATAACTGAATAGCAGTAACTTATTTTATGAAATGCTTAATACTTTTGTACTTGTGATTAGTATGCTCTATACAAAACAGATGTTAGTTTACGATGGAATTTCAACCAACTTCCTTCTAACAGTTAGAGGAGCAAAAAAAAAAAAAAATGTCACTTCTAAAGGATTACATCTTGGTTCCAACTAACCCAAGTAAGCAAAATAAAAGACAAGTAAAAATGGAAGATATTCCAGCATTTGAAGAAGACAGTCTGTCCCTGATCGAGAGCAACTGCCTATTGGGGAATATCAGGACATGGTAAGGTTTCCAAATTCCCATCTGGTAATCATGGATATAATTCCATCAAAACTATAGAGGTAGAAGACATGACATCACATGCCTTGGAACCGTGGATATCACATGACCTTTGACTCTAAAGAACCCACATGAAGTTTAAAGAACCCACATGAATTTTAAAGAAAATGCATAAAAAACAAATATAAGAAAACACTTAAACGTTAAAGAAGTAGATGCCAGGCGAGTGCAAAGTAACAAGGAAATGCATAGGAGACTCCACTGTATTATGTGCTGTTGCTTAAATTACAATTTTATTACCAGTGAGACTACTTCATAATGATCAGTTCTGTGCTGGCGTATGCAGAAGTTAAGTGATGCACAAAAAAACCTTCTCTCTTGCAAGTGCTTGAGAATTGAGCAGAGTTTTGGTGGCCCCAGCACATCATCTTCGATAAAAACACTAGTCCAAGCAATTAGGTACTACTGACAAAAGCTGCTTTCAAAAGAGGACTGTACGGAAATTCTGCTAAGAAGTTTGGATGATCTATTCCACAAGCACTCAAGAGCAATGCTGTGCCGGTGAATACTAACAAACACTGTAGATGCCTCGCTATCACATGAACTAATTGATGGATGTTTGAAAGATAGAACAGGCTCCAACTAAAAAATCTGTGGAAATAGGAAAATGCAACTGCCTTTCACATCCACAATAAAAAAATATAAGGAAAGTCAGCTGCACTTGTTGCTGCTCCCTCTGGTGTTCCATTGCATTCATGTATGTACTACATTCTCTGAAGAATGGAAGTAATGATAGTTTGCATGTAGGATACACTATGTTCTGAAGGAAGACTAATCATGGACAGCCTAGAGCTCCCAAACTTTCTACAATGCCCTAAGACCACTGAAAACTATTGAACCTCGGGGCTCACAATCTAAAAAATTAGGAAGCTGTTCCGCATCTCTCGTGGTTCTTGAAGATCGATTTGTATAACAGAAAATAATGATGAACTTAAATCACATACAATTGGTCAGGACAAGGAGTGGAACAAACTTCTGAATTAACTATTTCTTCAATTAAATACTAAAATACCAAGTAATAAATAGCCAATACCTCAGCAATTACCTTTGAAGGATGCATTACTGATACTACAGCAGAATGTGAGATGTTCGAGGATGTCATAGATTTACCACATTTCTGACAGCTTTGGTTTCAAGAATGGATGCTGGTGTCTTGGGTGTGGATGTGTGTACATAAGGGAGGTTGGGCTCATGTTACTGGTTTTATTTTATGTTCATGTTATTTATAAAAATAAAGACATTTTTGATGGGACCAGGGGGATGGGCGTGGCCTTTGTCTCATTTTATTTTTCACACTAGATTAGAACACAGATGGTAATGTGGAACAGTCCAAGGTCAGTGTGGAGTTTGGGAGTGAGGGTAGTCAAGGTAAGGGATAGGGATACGTGTGAGTGAAGTACTTGAAAATATTTGTGTACAACTCAGTAAATTAAAACAATAACATTTGCTTCTTGACTGGTTAAATGTCAGGTCTTATTCCAACATTGGGAGACTTTATTTGGCGCAAATAGTGATGTCACAAGATGCACTCCTAAAAAACAATTAAAGGCAAATGCCTGGACCACATCCACAGAGGATGTATCTATACTATGATATTTTCGTTCTGTAGCAAGTGTGCTATAGGTTGGTAAGCACTTCATGACGACAAGTTGGTTATTTAACATCTGTAATGATTGAGTACTACACTTTAGTTATAGGTGGTAAGGTTAAGGACAAATATAGCCATGGCCTGTGGCCAACTTTTAATAAATGAAGTGCCATATCTACAGGTAGAATCAAGTGAAATGATAAGGTCTATGGCAAGTGCATCACCTCTTGTCCTTTAAAATGGCCTAGTGAAACCTGCTGGGACCTGCAGATCACAAATGAAAACCCTGTCTGTGTTACTAATGACAAGTGGGTAATAGTAATGCATAACATTTACAACAGTATTACAAAACATAGCTATGATAGCAAACTCTACTTCAAAAACAAATGTGCATTCCTATTTAGTCTTCATTTAAGTTTGGTTGCACCATTAATAGATGTGTCCCTCTAAACCCAATAGGTTGTAAAATGACTCACAAGACCCAGTACTGATCATAAACTGGCTATGGAGACAATTCCCATGAGTGTCTTTGAGAGAAACAAAATAATTAGACAAATACCCACATGCAGTTACAATAAGTCATTATTCTAGAAGTGCCACATGGAATAAGATTTTTATATAGATGCTGAAAGTGCAAACGGGAATAAAAATAATGCTAATTATAACTAATACATACTTAGCTTCTCAATGTTTGGCATAACTTTGCCGCCTTTCTTCATATAGGAAGCACGAAAGCCATCAACGGAGAAGATGATCAAAGGAGGACGAACAAAACTACAGTAACAGAACAAAAATCGGTTAGAGCTTAATGACGCCAATGCGACACACAGATGATTTCTTCTGGTCGGAAAATATTTGAAAATGCCATTGACTATGTCACGGTGCAAGTGAAGCATTCCACAAAAACTCCACAGAAATGCATGGAGAACACCAGGGGTGATGTATTCAAACATGAAAAAGCATTACTTGTACAAATATCACGTTATTTTCCTAATTAAGCAGTGGGCAATCACAATGTTTTTTGTTAATTACTTTATAGAGTGTTGGTCTTTGAACATTTGTGGAGTCGAGCAGAAACGTTCAAGCAGCTCATCAATATCATATATAATATTATAATAGGGTAAAGTGTCTTTTGTTTTTACTCCTAGGGAACTCAACACATTCAAAACTAACTGTACCAAGAAGAGAACCCAAGAAACATGCACACCACAAACTGCAGACCCCTGAACAATAGACACACAAATCAAACAATCAATGTACACAATATCACTAATGTAACCTCCACATCATCCCACACCACAAGCTTCCTCAAAACCTAAATCTGTATGTATTCTAGAGCCATGAGGCAATGTACATGCCAGACAACACACAAAGCTCTGTGGCAAGATAGATTCCACACCATCTCAGCACAAAGAAGCCACATAATGCTGTATGTATGTTATAAACAGAATCTCTGGAGAAACCAATATTTGCATACCAGAGGTCTCATACCATCAAGAACATTTTAATGAGCATCAGCGTGGAAACTACTAATCCTGGGAAAGGCACAAGGAAATGTAATAACTGCGCACATTGCAATAACGTAATTGAAGGAAATGTGGCAACTCATCCCACGACCAGACAATGCATTGTTTTGAAACATTCTGCTACATGGAATACCAAGGAATGCACATATACTGTGAAATGCCCTTGTGGAATGTTGTATGTAGGTACAACTGAAAGGAAAATCAAAACATGCATAAATGAGTACAAAAAGCAACATTTGAAACAACAATTTAAAATCCAGTGCAACCACACAAACATAACATTAGCCAACTTTGATTTCAAGTTTTAAAAATCATGGAAAAGTCACCCTGAGATATAAACATCAACTGCAACGAGAATTCATGAGTATTAAATGATTAAGCACTCAGCAACCATGAGGGATGTATGGTAGAATTGTCTTCTGTAATGGTTTGGGGGTATTTTGTTGATTTAGTTATTATTTGATATAATATATTCTGAAAGGATTTGTGTTCAAAACCAAATTGTTGTTGAACATGTATAGTGGGCACACATTGAAATGCTTAGAACACTATTTACAATATGATTATGACATTTTATTTGGTACGATGGTGTCAGTGTTTGAAAGTTTTCTACGATTGTACATAATTCATCACCACACATCGAAACAATCCCACAACCATTTTAAGAAGGCAACCACACTTGCACACAATTTGGTGGAAAATTATCACATGGTGCGCGTATCACGTTTGAATTTGGTAGACACTAATGGTGGACAATTATGTCGAATAAGGCATATGGATTAGCTAGCAGTCTGCACCTCACAGGAAGCATTGCTTTCATCAAGGATTATGGAAAAACGAAAGAAGGTCAACTTACTTTTTCAGTTTGGATTATATTTCATTCTATTTATCTTGAGGGTGCACTTGCTGCACAGGACAAGGCATAGTGGAACGGAGGTTTATGCAAGTGCATAAACAGACACATTATACATGCTGTGTTGATGTTTTTGGTACATGTTCTATGGGGAATTGCAGTTTGACAGGTTTGAGTTGCATTATCATGGTAATGGTGTAAATAAGTCCTGCTCTGTTTATTTTTTCACTTGGTGGAGTTGAGTTTTTTCACATGCTGTACACACTAGTGGTGAGGAGTTGACACCTTTTGGTTACAACCACCTTTGTTGATCCTTCCATAAATGTATTTATGTGTTCTACGAGTCCCTCTGAAGAAGGACCATTGGGTCCAAAATGTATCAGGGCAAAGAATTGGTGCTCATCATATAATTTTGAAGAGAAAGTTCTGTTCAGCGATTAACATTGTATGTTGATTGTCAGGTGTGAATTTTGGGATTCTGCATCAAGAAATTTGAAAATTGAAGCATAATGATCATCAAATCAGACCAATGAATTGAAGCACTGAAAAGTATGTTACAATAAATTTAAAACTGAGAAAACGTGGTTTTGAATTCAATTTAATCTGTGGATATTGGATATTTGAGAGAAAAAATTGCCCTATTTTTCTACTCATTAGCATCAGATGCAGATATCATTGCTACAGATTTATTTTATTTATTTATTTATTTTAGCAACTTGTAGAGCGCCTGGTGACCCGAGGGAATCCCCGCGCTGTGAAGATTAAAACCTGCTGAGGGGGATAAGGGCGAAGGGTTTATTTAGGAAACAGGAGGGTTTTAAGTTTTTTCCTGAACGTCAGGTAGTTGGGCTCCAGTCTGAGGGAGCGTGGGAGGGAGTTCCAACCAGTGGACGCTTTTACAGAGAAACGTCGGCCTCCGGTACGTGTTCTCTTGAATTTGGGGATGTTGGCCAGGTGCTCGTTCTCAGACCGTAGAGTTCTCGGTGCTATGTAGGGGGTGACCAAGCCGCTGAGAATCGCAGGTCCCGATCCATTGATTAGTTTATGGGCCGTGCACATGGCTTTAAATTCCACCCTTTGGCGGACTGGGAGCCAGTGCAGAGCCTTAATAGCGGGTTTGGCGGATACTCTGGGAGGTACGCTCATGATTAGGCGAGCTGCTGCGTTCTGGGCTCTTTGCAGTCTCGCTAAGGTAGCTTCCGGCGCACCTAGGTAGACCATATTGCTGTAGTCTAACCGCGACATTATGAGGCCCTGAACTAGTAGTTTCCTGGACACGGGCGGTAGGAGGGGGAAGATTTTGCGGATAGTCCGCAGAAGCCCAAGACAGGTCCCGGCCGTTTTGGCCGCTTGGGTCTTCATTGAGAGGTCGGGTTCTAGCCAGACTCCGAGGGTCTTGATTTCGTGTTTCGGGGAGGGGATTTCCCCGAACACGTCTGGCCAGATCGCCGGGGGATGGTCGCCCATTGTTTGCCCATGAGCATCACTTCGGTTTTGGAACCGTTGAGTTTCAATGACGATTCGCACATCCACCCGTGAATTTCGGTGAGACAGTTTGGTAATTTGTCTGGGTGGTCGTCTAGTTGGGATAGGGAGACGACCAGTTGTGTGTCGTCAGCGTAGCTCACGATTTTTATCCCGAATGGTGATACCACATCTTCCAAAGGGGCCATATACACATTAAAAAGTGTGGGGCTCAGGGAGGAGCCCTGAGGAACCCCGCTGGTAAGTGGAAGTGTGGACGAGTGGAATTCCCCGTCCCAGACCTGGAACGTGCGTCCAGTAAGAAAGGACTCTATCCAGCTGAGTGCCATCCCGGTGAGCCCTGCTGTCGCCAATCGATGAAGAAGGACACGGTGGTTGACCGTGTCGAAGGCGGCACTCAGATCCAGAAGGATCACTGCCACTGATCCTCCCGAGTCTAGAATGCGCCTTGCTTCCTCGATGACGGCAAGCAGGGCGGTGTCTGTACCGTGTCCCGGACGGAACCCGGTTTGGGATTGCCGTAGGATGTTATTTGTCTCGAGAAATCGGGAGAGTTGACTATTCACCAGTTTCTCGGTGATCTTGCTAATCCCCGGGAGGAGGGATATGGGTCGGTAGTTTGCCATATCAGTTGGATCGAGCTGGGGTTTTTTAAGGAGTGCCTTCACCACTGCACTTTTCCAGCTGTCGGGAACTGATACGTGTGCATTTAAAAAATATGGGACGTCCACCAAGATGACGATGGTGCAGGACATGCTCCAAGATGCTCTGTGCCCCCACCCATTTGTATGCCACACTGGAAGACAAAAATTGGAGCCATCATGAAGTGCAAAGATGAGAGAAGTGAGCTGGCCGGGTCGGCCCAGAGACAGAGAGGTGAGCAATGAAGTGGATTGGTCTTAGACAACAGATCCAGAGCGGCACATCGTCACCCAAATACAAAGCTTAAAACTCTTCCTGAGAAGTAGCGAAGTGAGCACGAGGGCACCAGGAGAAGATACAAGACTTGAGCAGCAATTGAGGCCAACTAGTTAGTACAATTGGGCTTCCAAACCCACACATAGTGCCAGAAGCAGACTAAAGAAGGGTGGAGAGGGTGGGGGACGCCCAGGAGATACTAAAAGAGAACTGTGAAAGAGACAAAGCAGACTGGGGCAAAGAAGCACATTCCAAGTAAACCACCCTACACTTCAGAATGAGAGCAAGATTCTCCGGCCTTTGTAAATCATAAGAAGGCATGCTTTTAGTGCAATGAGATATGAAGGCTGTCTTTGCATGTGGAACAGAACCCCCACACACACTGTTCCACTAACAGCAAATGGGGATCCTTGGAAAATACTGGACAATTCTCCTAGCCAAAAGGGACAATCAACCCTCACAGTAACACAATATGAGTCCTTGAAACACCCCACTAATCAATGAAATAGTGCCCCTTACAGAAAGCAAGCAGCCCAACCCCGCTAATGGACATAAAGAGACATACATTAGTGTTTGGTAACCATTTCTGAAATGTTGGTAAAAAGGTGTCACTTGTACATAACCCAAATGGGTGTCAACAGTCTTGTCGATCAGCTTAATACATGTAATGCCCACATAAGAAACCGCAGTCCACTTCAATAATGGAATGTTTCTGCATCACCACAGAAATGTTCCAGAACTCATGGCTGCAAAATCTGCCTCACTCTTGATAGAAGATGTAAACGTATATGTATGACAGAGATGAAATTGGATAGTCTGGCAAATTGAAAATGGAGAATAGATTTCCAAAGCATGGGCACAGATTGGGCCAAGCCGAAGCCCATATCCAAGCTGCAACAGGCTCAGAGCAATTGGTCACCACAGCCACTTACGACTTGGAAACTGAGATTCAATTGTCTGAATGTGAGGACGTTGAGAATTAGGTCCTGCAGGGAAAATGTTTACATCAGAAACTTAACAAAGGAAATATAAATAGACAACATAACCAATTGCATTATGGAACTGTTAAGGAACGTTTTGAGAGACATAGAAGACTATCCCAAAGGACCAAGCGAACACATTGGGTGGGCAGCAAACAAAATTCCAGCAGGGAAAGTAACAGAGATCTTTTGCTCAAGCTCTCCAGCTATCCTTAGAAAGGGTGGATCATGGCTGCAGCATGCAAAATGAACATTGTCGATGGCAACACAGAAGTCGTCCAGTTCCAAGATTTGGTGGCTACAATGCTACAGATGGATTTTGACAATTTTCCACAATTCCATTGGAAAAGCTCAGAAAAGACAATTAAGAATTAAAAACAGGGATGATCTCTCTACAGATAAGGACATCTCCATATTCGAATGATCAGGAGACAGCAGCAACAACAAAACTTAACAAGGCTCTGACTGCAACTTTCTCATTATTAAATTTATAGGTTAATATAGTATGAGTTGAACGAGGAACTAGATTATATATTAACATATAAGTAAACGAGAATACTCGAGAATTGTGACATATGTGAGACAATTTCTTGCAGCCATGATATAGATGGGCAAGGATTTTTCATGTTGCTTGGGGTTTCCAAAGACTAGAGTTGATGAGGGAAGGCAATAGAGTACCACAACATATATACCTGCCATAATAATTCCCCACGGTGACAGATGTTGGGGAATTCCAATGGGTGTCGGGGACACCATGCACAAAGTCTCCTTAGTGAGGGGAAAATGTACGCTGTTCTCCTAAGCATTCTGTTTTCTGTTACTACTAATACATCAGAAGTTAAAGGGGTTACAAGTAACTTTTTAAGGCACTTATTGCATCATACAGTACACGTTAATGAGGGTTAAGCAATAATGACACCCTCATACATCACCTTTAATCCAAAGAACAATCCTAACCATAAGGGGACTAAAATCCCTCCACCCCCCCCCCAAATGATGCATGATATGGAAATATTCTAGGAAGCAGGTGTAGATATTATCATTTGGGAATCTCACTTGCAGTACAAAGACCAATTTAAAATGAAGAATAATGTCTATCCAGCACAAATATGATCTTTGTGGAAAACAAGAGACCTTGTCCTGACCCAGAGGGTACATCCATCAAAGTCTACACAATGAAGCAAGGCACGAATTACAATTAATATTTTCAACCCAAAATCCCAACAGGCAAAGTTCATAAGAAACATAGTGAAGGAATGGGTAGGGAGCACAGAAGGCCGGGTCATTAAGGGTAAGATTTTAATGGGATCTGCAACCAAAACGTAGACAGGACAACACACTTCTCCCTACTAACAAAAGCTATGTCTAAGCATTTTTAAATAAAATTGAAAGAACAGGGGATGGTGGACAACTGGAGAAATCTCAACCCACATATAAGGGATTACTCATTCTTTTCACACATTCACAAATCTCACACAAGGATCTAATTAATAGATTGCACAAGGCAGAGATGAAGAGGGACACAATCTCAGATCATGCACAGGTGGACGCTGAAGTTGTAGGGGGCCTGTCACCAGAATGAAGAGAGTCTGTAAATGTTTGCCAATTAATGCAAGTAGCACGTATACCAAAGATAAACTTGCACAAAGTATTAGGGAGGATTTCATGAAAAATGACCCACAGGTGTCTTAGCTCAATAACAAATGGGATGCTTTTAAGGTGACATTTAGTTGAAAGGCTATCTGCAACATGGCAAGACTACAAAGGGAAGAGCACCTATTAGAATCAAAACTCATGCAGAGTAAGAAATAGTGTATCAAAATGGGAACACAAACTTTCAACCAATAAAACCGGAGAAGTCAAAATGATCCTCCATGGGGTCAACAGAGTCTTGAGGACCAATAAAGCAGAAAAAAGCAACAAAAGGATGAAGCAACTGTTACATAAGAATGCCTATAAAGTGCACAAACTGGTAGCTAACCGAGTGAGTACCAAGAGAATAAGGAACACATAACAAAGCTGAGGTTCTAGGATGGTAAAGAGATAACAGAGCAGGGAGGGAAAAGAAATCTGTTCCTAAAAATGTTCTTAAGTCTTTATACACTAGGAGGCAGGGGAGTAGGGAGGGCAGCCAAGCCTTCTTGGATGGGATCCAACACTCCCATATATCTCACTCAAATGGAGAGAAGAGATCAAGGCTATGAACCCTAACAAAGCTCCAGGCCTGGATTTTTTTACAAAACCCATAGACTTTGAAGACTTTCTTCTAGAGTCTCTTACTAAATTGTTCAACTTTTTTAAAGACAAGCCGGGCATTACTCTAACTGTAACTGTGTGAAAGGCGTCAGTAATACCCAAAATGGGGAAACCATCCGATGACTGAAAATCATATAGACCAACAGCCATTAGGATTTCATCAAGATTCTAACTGGTCGGCTAGACAAAGTTCTGCCTGTATTGGTGGTGCTAGACCAGGCGGGCTTTGTTAGAGAATGGCAGTGCTCTCAGAATATTAGGGAGGTGGGTCATCTGGTTGAAAAATGTAGACTGAAAGGGATCCTAGCTCTCCTAGATTATGAAAAAGCATTTGATAGGGTGAGCTGGAATTTCCCTACAGTGGTACTAGATAAGATGGGAATGGGATCAACCACGAAACCTATGATTCTGGCTAATTAAGTAGAGTCAGAGGGCAGAATCAGAGTCAATGGAATAGGCTCGGACAAATTTCAACTTCAAAGGGAACCAGACACTGTTGCCCCTAATGGCAAATTTTGTTTAGTACTTCCTAATGAGCCATTGGCAGCTTTTATAAGGACTAACTCAGTCATTAGAGGGCTACGATTTGGAGCGGAGGTACACAGAGTTAGCCATTTCACTAATGATCAGAACCTAAAGCTTCTGGACCAGATATCATAACATGCCTGTGAGATTTTGAAAGGATCTCAGGATTCAAATATAGGAAAGAGGAGTACAAGCTCTTAAACATCTCGAGACCGAAAGACAGAAGTACACTTACAAGCCATTTGCCCAATGAAATAGATGATGTTTTCCATAAAATACTTGTGACTGCATTACAAGTTCTGTGGAGACTTGTCCTAAAGCACCCTGACCCACTATGGAGAACCGATATTGTCAAACTTAATCAAGTATAGAGCCTGGATGAGAAGGATCAATTTAGTGAAAATGTACACCTTCACCTGGTATATTTATTTCAACCTTTACCCACACTGATACCTCCAACATAATTGTAAGTCCTGGATGATCAAGTTCATTTGGGGGAGGTAAAAGAGTGGGCAAGGCTAAAATACACAAACCGATTCTGATCACCCCACTGCATAAAGGAGTTTTGGCCTGCCTGAAAAGAATTCAGTACTTTAACACCATATTGCTCACAGTTTTAATAGAATGGTATTCTATATAGTCAAAGCAAGGGTGGCTATTTATGCAGAGAGGGAGAGCAGCTTCTTCCAGGATGCTCCCTGGTTAAAAAAGAAAAAAAACAACAACAAAAAACATGCAACAAAAAGTGATATACATCTAAAACATTTTTTTTAGAAACAGCGCTAATGAGGAGGGTAAAAGTGGAAAAGGAGCATAGACTGGCAACCACGTTAGCCAAATACACTCCCATTCAGTCTATACCCACATTATTCGCAGGGTCAGACAATATGAGATTTGATAGCTGAAAGAAGGGAGGATGTCTAAATAAAAGACCTGTTTGAGAAGAGAGAAAATCTTTTATAGACCACAACCAATCTTTTCAATTATCTGAAACAGCCAGAATACATTACAGACAGATCAGGCACTGGGTTATGCAACAACAAATAAAAAATAAGTAAAAATACAGCCATTAATCCATTACCTCAATTTTTAACTTTTCTCACAACCAATGAACGACTACAGATCTAATCACAAAAATTATGTCCTCTCCTAACTGAAGGCCTTCCAGCTAACATGTGGTCTTACTGGGCCCAATGGGAATTGGAAGTGTGGAGGGAATTTAGCAAAGCAGAATGCTAGCACACATAACACAGGCTATATAAAGGCTTTAGAAATGTCCAACAATGGAAGGCAAAACATAAACTACATATGACTTGGAATCAGACTCCTAACAGATTGTAACAGATGTACCCATGACTTCAGGTAGCTGCTGCTGATGTGATAAGAGGGGTACTTTCATGCATATATGTTGGGACTGTGAGGAGATTAAGTCATTCTGGAAGTATGTGCGATGATGGGAAGAGGTATGCCAAGAAATCTGTCCATAATGCTCCTAAAAATGGAAAGTGGGTGGGATAACTGGAAAAGGGCTACCAGCAAACTTCTTAGATGTTGTCTATTCGAAGCAGCCATGCATCTAACTACACTTCATTGGAGAAAAAAGGCTATGGGAACATAATCTATTTCGTCCAGCTTCAGAGGAGAAACTAACACAATATTTTGGGAACTGAAAATAAATTAGACTAAATTGGAATCCTCACAATCGAATACTCAAAAGTTACCACATACGCACCTTATTCCACCCAAGATTCAAGCCATGCGAGTGATAAATGTCAAAAGAAACAGACCACAGTGAACAACACAGTGGGACCCTACTGGAACGGGGAGGCGAGATAGCTTCAAAATGTCCTTGGTGATGCAAGGTACCAGGCAGAGCACGGAAAGGAGGATATTATGGTTTGTGTTATACTTTGCTTGTTAATCCAGAGAAGATAACTTTTCAATGCTTGTACACACAGAGTGAAATAAGCTAGCATTGAAAAGAGTTGGCCAATGAGAACAAGCATTTGCAATGCAATAGGTCTCGCATTATTAAAGTTTGAGCTATTGGTATTGCTAATAATAATGCAACACCAATAGCTCAAACATTTAGTAATGCAAGATCTATTGCATTGCAAATGATTGTTATAAGCAGGCATGTGGGATGCAGAATTCCATGAGAAGAATAATAGAAGGAAATAGGGCCGGCCTTCCCCGTGAAAGGTGGAGGAGGGACAGAGAAAAATGTGGCTGGATGTTAGGGGATCAAGAGTGAAAACTAAGGGGAGATTAGGATTAATTGAGATGCTGAGCTCTTATGTTCCAAATTGCCTGCATGAAAGCTAGTACCGTGGAGCTGCTGTTTGACTGCACTGAATGGAAACAAGTTTAAGCTGTTCGCATTGTAAATGACAATGTCTTTTATTTATATGTTTTCAAAACCAACACATAGATAAAAGGTTTGTCATCCACAATGCCAGTAGCTCAAACTCTTGCAAATGCGAGACCTATTGCATTTCCAATGCTTGTTTTTTTTGTTGTTGCAGGATTATATAGCGCTACCTCAGCCCAAGGGCACTGGAGTGCGTACACAAGATTAGGTTTATATTTAAGGAATTCACCCAGAATCAACGGATGTTGAGCCGACACTGGCACTAGAACGCAGTTACCCAATACCTAGTCGGCAGCTCTAACCACTAATGAGATGAGACAGAGACGTGTGGCTAACTTGTTTTAAACCCTCACTTACCCTCGACTTACCCAGTGCCCAACCAATGGCGGCGAGGAAGGCGGGGCGCAGACGGATTGCGGCACCAGAAAAAGGCAGCAGGGGATGGGCCGAAGCAGAGGGGAAAGAGCTAACTCTACCTCCAATCTTTTTTTCTCAGCCGTCGTAGGCGTAGTAGGAGGCAAATAGGCTAGGCAGTAGGCAAGGAATCCAAGTGGGCGACTCTACGCTTTTCAGAACCGGGTCAATCGTAGAAGAAAAGGGCCAAATAAAGAGAGCTCGGAATATAAAAGGGCAAAGCAGCATGAGGGCAGGGCTGCAAAGATGCACACACACACACCCATGGAAGTCTGTGTGACCAATGATTGGTAAACAGGCTCACAGTGTTTACTGATAGGCAGCCTGGTAAGGGCACAGACGGTGGGGGCTTGTTCAAAGGATAACCAGCTCTGTTATAGGTAGCGCTTTCGCGCTCTACACAAGATTGACAGCCCAACAGTATGGCTGTGGGATGGCTAAGCAACCCCCATCTCAAGAAGACACGTGCAGGGGCGCACAAGCGACTACCTGGTTATTTCTGGATTTAGTGCTATTTACAGACACGCTCGGTGCACTCTTGCTAGAGTGACACGCTTTTGAGCTGTGAAAATAGTGTGTTGATAAATAATGCAATTAAGCAGATTGCTTGAGGAAAATGCAAAAGTCTTATTTGTTCACACTTCAGACATTGCTGCATTGTTTATGATTATGTCTTGTGGAATAACTCATGTGCTCAGCCACCAGTTCAACTAAAGGAAGTGTGGTTTTGTTTTTTTAAAGAAAAATAGCGGTATCGCAACATATATGTATTCTGAAGACATTTAAAATATGTGTGGGTCAGATATGGAAGGCAGCAGTGAAACGAGGGAGCAGGCTGGACAACGGAGGCGCATGGATGCAAAAGTGCGGTTGCGATGTAAAGCCAGTTGGCATTATATGAAGGCAGGGTGCTACTTCCCTTTGTCTACAAAGGTGTTTTTCTGCCTGCACTGGGGGTTGCAATGCCCTGGCTGCTGAGCAAAATCTGCTGCTGTTTACACACAGTGGACTCACATGCGAGCCCGCCCATAGTTTTTCACTGCTTTGCTTCGGCGTTGCCCTTGTTTCCTTTGTTCTGGTTGTCCGGGCATATGCAAGACTTATTGGATTTGTCAGTGCTTGTTTTTTTATCTCTCCTACAGTCAAATACACTGGCCTTTAAGGTAGAAAACTGGCATAACAAATTCCAGGATGTACAAAATGACGACAGAAAAGCCACAGGCCCATTTGTCATTGACTTTATTTATTTGCAGAGTTTTATATAGCGTTGGCTAGACCCGGAGGTATCAGAGCGCTTTACACGAAAACAGTAGTACAGAATTACATGACAGTACACGTGCTATGTAGCCTCCAGCTGTGATGTTGTCAGGCTGCTGTTTTCACAATGTTAAATTAAAATGTTTGTGATAACCCTGCTCCACACCGCTCCAATTGAAAGGAGCTACAGCGCATTTGCACGCTTGATCGAAATAAAATGTCATACTCTGAGCCCCCTGCTTCTTATATTTTACTTTTATTTTTCTCATGCGTTTTATCTGCGCACATGAGCAGAAAATAAACATATGCCTGGTGTGTAAACAAATAAACCTTACTACAGTGCTTTTATAAATCCATATTACCCTGGCAAGTTGCCGCGGTCAGCGGACCAGATTTCAAAACACAAGAGAGAAGCATTTCTTGCTGCCTCTCTGTCTTCCTCGAGCAGGTGAGTGCATGCAGGAGGGGAGGCCATTTCTCTGCAGCATTGCCAGGGCAGTGAGAAGAAATTCCTTGGTGTGCCATCTTGAAGCCTGCGCCTGCTTCTGAGCAGCGGTATCTGTCCAGGCTGTGCACCTCTGCTGCAACTTTTCTGACGCAGCAGGCACAGAGGCACGCACGACACGATGATCCGCTGGCTTGGCAGCATTTACGAAACGTGACATTTTAAAACACGTTTCTTGTGGTCATTGTGCAAGAATTTGAGGACATAGCGATTTTTGTGCAAAATAAGCTAAATTGTGCTATTTGCAAAATCTCGAAAATCGCTATTTGCAAAATCGCGATATCCTGGAAGGTCTAGAGAGAGAATATGATGCAGAGTGTGGGTGTGTCTACTGCAATCATGAAGGATACTGATAGAAAGCACAAGTGATGCTAGGAAACACAAGTTGTTTCTGAAACGGAAGCGGGTAGAGAACAGATGCAGGATTACCTGTGCCTGCCGTGCGCATTGTTTGCCTAGCTTCTTTTGTGTGCTTGTGCGAGTTTGTGAATAGGTGTTCTGCTGGAGTTCTTTTTCTCGCTCGCATACCACTGATATACCTCAGGAGATGTAATGCAAGTTGCGCCCAGGACCTGCGAGATGTCTGTGGATGCAGTGTGAACTTTAACCATTCAGCGAGCAGGGTTGTTCCTTTGTTGCCCGGAAACACTGCTTGTCGAGAGATGGCTGCAAAGGGAGTTAACCGAACCTGGCACCCTACCCAACACGCGTTGAATAGAAACCTGTGCGCGCACCAGAGGAGACGAACGCAGGAATCGAAAGCAGTGGTGCGCGCGTACCACAGAGGAGGGGGGGCGAGGGAGCCTGTCTGTGCCGCGCGCTTATGCGCGCCATAGACACGGACGGGAATGGGCTGAGCAAAGGCAGGAAATGCCCCCACCTTTGCTCAATTGCATGCTGCATTTTTTTTTTTTTTTAAGGCACGCGAAAGCCAATGGCAGACGGGGAAAGCAAAACCACACACACGAGCGTGTGGTCAGCTTGGAGAACCCCGTACAAGAGGTCTCGCGCTGCGCGAGCACTTCCGCGCACTGCAACGCTAAGCGCGAGACCTAAAAAAGAAGAAAGGAAAAGCTATAATTTGAATGTCAACTTGGTTAGGTAACTGTTGAATACGGAAAAGTAATAATTTAACAATTAGAACGTACATTTGTGCAACCGGTCGTTACCTTAATGAATGGAAAATCGTCGATTTGAAATTAAATAAGTAAGTTATACAAGAAAAGGAAACAATACACTTACCCAGCTGGACATTCTGCTGCTTTCATCTCTTCACAATCATCGTCCACCCAATGAGTTTCCCCTGAAACAAAAATAAAACTGAAATGTCCCAAGAGAGCACATTTTATTGGATGGGGTCACTAGGGTGATTGATATGGTAATTCAAAATAATTACAGCAAGCACTTTTGAAAACATATAGGTCACCATCTTGATACTTGCATTTTATTCTGTTTTATAATTCTCAAAATCGCAAACGTTTGGTTGAAAATGAATTGCGCATAAAAGATTCATTAACAGTTCATTCTTTCGCAGCTTGTAATAAATATTAGAGGTACCATTGTAATTTAATTTTCAGCATTGAATAAAAGCTAACAACAGAGCAGAGCACAGCCATGGTATCTGATTCGTTTACTAGATAGTGATGACCATCGGGTGGCCCTCGCTGAGCCAAGTACCTTGATGCAGGTTGGAGTCACACAAAACTCTGAACATGCTTTCAGTCACATGAGTTGCTTCAGAAGACAATTAAAAGCAGCATTGTGCATTGCTATTAATGTAGCTGCTGAAATTAGCAGTACCAAAATCTGAAATTGACAGCAAATTGAAGCATTAACTTGGCATATCTGCTTGGGAAGTCTAGCTCGCACTATTCCTTGCCCAATTTGGACAATATAATGCGGTATACGTGATCAAAAGACGTTTGAGCAATTAGATACACACTAGTCAAAAGTCTACTGTTTAAAGGCAAATCCCGGAATTAAACTAACTCAACATGACATAAGCATCAAATACACTTGACAAAAGCTAAATTAAAAAAAAAATAGAATAAACGTGTCAGAGTTTAACTGTGTCCTTATTTATGGGTACTTTGAGGGAAACATCCCAGCAGGAAGTGAGGCTTGACACCTGGTTCCACTAATGCCAGTCTCTGAGACTTAAATGAGAACTTCTAATCATACCAGGTTTCTCATCCTACGACAGTGACTGATCAGACATACCAGTCAACTTTTCCTGATAAAGTTTGGATGATCAATCATATTTAGTATTATCTGCAGAAAAAAGATCATCTATACCTGCAGACTCAATCAAATACAGCAGCAAGAGGGGAAGAGAATGGATATTAGCCCTATTGGAGGTTAGATGGGCGACAAAAATATAAGGGGCCGAAAAACTCATCTGATGACAAACAAAAAAATTGACAATGAGCTTTTGATACGCCCGAACATTGGGACCTCAGAGGGCAGCAATGGGCCCCGGGTTTGGATCTGCTCTTTTAAAATGTGTCAAGAACTCATATTTGTATACTTTATTCATCCCCTTTGAAACAACTTACACATGCCAACTGTGTAGTACAATTTGAAAAGGAATTAACATCTTGTGTTGATGTCTTAATTAAAACAGTCTCCGCTGATCTCCTTCAACAAGAAAGTGAACAGGATTGACCCTCAAACCTCCAATGAAATGCAGACCTGCTGCATTGGGCTACACCTGTGATCGGAGCAGCTGACCAATCACAGAAGGCGGTATAGCTTCCTTCCACAACACCACAATTTTGCCTCTTGTCAGTAGATAATTGGGTACTTAGCACCCAAAAGCCCTGTTTTCTTCCTCAGACAGCACCCACTGGTAAGCAGCAACAAAGAGTCTAAAATAAAGTTTCACAGGTACAAAGTCTATAGGGGCTGCAATCATGCCGCTCTAGGATGAGAACCCACATTATGGCAACATTTCACCAATTATAAAGGAGAAGGAGGAGCAGTTTTGAGAGTTTCACCTGCAACATTGAACAGCCCAGCCTAGATGCTAGAGAGGCAGAAGATGTGGTAAACAGCGGATGCTGGGCACCCAAATTGGGCTAGTGTTTTTCTTCGTCATCACCTGCTGGTAAGCAGCAGCATAAAGAAAAGTCCTCCAAAAAAGTAACTCCACCACAATTTCTGTAGGACCAATACTATCTTGCAAATATAAAATGACTAGGAGAAATGGGACAGAAGTGCACTAGAAGATGGAACAGAAGAATGAATGCCTGTACCTTTCGTAGAATATTTCACAGAAACACAGACAAAACAGTTTATAAACTGTTATTTAAACAGCATCAGAATGTAAAAGAGGCCCAGTGGCATAACAGTTACTCCACTTGAAGGTAGCGCAGCTGAGCAGGACATTTTCAATTGGATCACTGCAGAACCACCGTCCATAGAAAGGAAAAGTAAGGCCGAGTGGATCTAAAGAGGTACTTTACAAAAGGCAAGCATTTGTAGAATACACTTTTTTATTAGCATTCTCTGCACCATTGACTTTGCACAAATGCAATTTTGTCCGTAAGAGCTGCGGTTGGAGGCCCATGGTTAGTATTCGACTTCTTTTCTGGCTGGGCTTCCATCTATTCATGCGGCTGGGAATCATTTTAAGTGTTTAAAACGATTGATGTTCAAGCCGTTGATTGGAGATGGTCTGTAGTGAAATTGCTGAATTACGTTGAGACGCAGCGCTGCATTGCCTTATGTTCAGTTCTACCTTCAGATTTCTTTTAACATCACCATTCTACATGCTCATGTCCGTTTTGTGTGCGTTAGGTTGGTTAGCATGTTATTCTCTACCATCTCAAACTGATAAACTATTTTTAATGGCAAGTAACAGGTTTCTTGCAGCACGAATATGATATAGAGCTAAAACTGCACATCTGATAGAAAGTAGTATTCTTTTGTGGATGTGGGTCGGAGGTCGATGCAGTTCAGAATACATTTTTAAGCACCGATTCCAACTGGCGACTCATTACTACTTTGCTGTCAAAAAGATAATATGTAATTAAAGCGTATGTATAGCTCCAGGTTGTAGCTACGCGTATATCGCTCAAGGGTACGTGTGCCATGAAGGCCATTGTGTACTTTTCTACTCTTCCTTAATGTGCTCATGGTTTTCTAAGAGCCAAACGTTTCTCTAATAAAATATAACAAGTTTGTATGCATAAAATAATCTTTCTTGATATGCCTTTGCTTGAAGCTAGACTTCTATTACAGGATTAATAAACCTTAATCGTTCTAATCTCCATGGTCTTAATTATTCATAAGTACACTGTGACACTCTGCCCATCCACAGTGACGGATCCTTTCAGTCCTGCTCTGTGGAGGTTTGAAAAATGTAGGTAAGACATTAAAGGTAGATAAGGCTTTTATGACAGATATCCTAAACAAACCTATTTCGGTTGAATGTTTATATAAACTGTGATTGCCACTAAATGCACCCATGAGTATGGCACATTTCTACCTTTTCTTAGTGAAATTTAACATGTATTCTTAAATGTACTTCTCAATGAAGTGAAAAGGTGAGCTCCAAAATGGAAATTACAAATATTTCTGAAAGCAACACTTCCTTGTATTCGGTCTCCCGTCCTCACATAATCTAGCCATGCATTCTAAAGGGAAAAGTTGGTATGTCAACTATGACTTCAGAAGTCATGTTGCTAAATGTACTGACTAAAGTAGAATAGTACACACTGTACTCATACTTCAGATTCTGAGGAGTCTCATAAGAACATGCTTAGAAAAGATGAATTTACCAAGTAGCATAGAAAAGGTGTGTATTTTTGTTTTAGCTCTGTTAATACACTATGTAAAAGAGGTGTAGTATTATAGTGAATGTACATGTAAAAGCATACTATGTATTTTACAAAAGTAAATAATGGTTGATAATGACATCCAATAACAGAGAAAATGTGACAACCACTGTAGTGTACCACAGAAAATAAGAGTTGCCAGTATACCAGCAGGAGCCTGGGCATACAACATATACAATAAACAGTGATTCACCTGGAGTTCATTTGAACATGATATTTTTGAACAGAGAAATGTATTGAGTGCATACAATCATGTAAAAACCCTGATTGCAGTCTAGACTTGTATGTGAATTTATTTTGTTCAGGAAACAAACACAAAGTAAATATAATTATTCAAAAACCACATCTATTGGTAGAACATTGCGGCCAGCAAGGAAGCAGGTTGCCGACTGCTCACCTCTCTGGGATGCTCCGGTTAAAGTGCTTGTGGAAGAGCCTGTAAAGTAATATTTTGCCACCTTGAGATAGCTGCAATTGTTTTTTTTACTACTAATCTTGAGCCACCCTCCACATAGTCCTCCAAGGAAGCAGTAGTGGTGGCAGGCAGCAGAGCGATAATTAACACTTTAGCACACTGGGCGCGAGCTGCTCTGGAGCTACAGAAAAGCGGCAGGGCGGCTGCGTGGGTCTCCCTCTGGGGTAAAGGAGGCTGTGGCAGCACATGCAGGGACATCGCCATGTCAGTGGCAGCAAAGGAAGTTGAAAGCGGCGAGAGAAAGATCCTTCAGCAGGAGATCTCTGCAACGGAGCGGCAAAGAGGAGTGAGGCACCACAAGTAGGGGTAAGGTGCCAGAGGTTTGAGGTTGAGGCTGGATTAAATACATTTGGCAGGGAGCCAAAAAGAAGCAACACACTTAAGGACCTTGAGAAGAGAAATAGATATTCATTTAGGATTGTCCCCAAGGAAAAGAGCAAAGACTCCCCCAGTCACCTCAAAAAGAATTTTCAACAGGCTTCACCAGTCTTATTAATCAGGCTCTGCCGCTGAGTACACAGCACTCCCTGAAAACACCCAGACTTTTACTTGCATGCCTCAGGTAGCCTTAAAAACGTAATATTGTGTGAGGAATCTAAAGAAAGAGAATTTAATTGAACTCTAACAAGTTAAAAATCACCCCTTTGTTAACACCCTTCTTTAAGGTGTTCCCAAAAATGGCAAACCCTGGTGAGGCTGCTAGAGAGTTGGAGCTGGTTGAGGGGGCTGGAGCAAGAAAGGTCCACTAAGGCTAAGGCTAGAGGAGATATCAAGCGGAGAGGAGCTGATGCAAGTTGAGAATAATAAGTAGCAGGTCTTAGAAGAGTTGGTTGGAGAGGAGATGAGGTAAGATTCTTAAGTCAAAAAACATCCCGGATGCATGCAGATGCCCCACCTAACAATAGTGTCCTTCCCTCCAAAACTCCAGGCAGCTAGAATGTCACTTGAGCCAATAGTTCTTAATTCTCAGCCGAAATTAAAAATGGGTTTTCTATCTTGGAATCGAATCAAAGAGAAATACAGGGGTACTGGGAAGTACTCGAGAAAAAGTTTGGTTTCTTGGCTGCTATGACTCAGGTTCTTGAGGATTCAGTTTCAGAGCTGAAAGACAGAGGAAAAAATAAGACGCGATACAGGCATTGAGGCATCGTGAACAGGAATATCAGGAGAAGTTAGAGTCACTGGAGAATAATTCAAGAAGAAATAACCTAAGAATCCCTAGTGAGCTAAGCATATTCAAAGAAAACAGATTCGCTGAGGAGAATCCCCAATATAAGTAAACCCTGAAAGGACTCGGTCAAGAGCGCTGAAATTGAAAATGTTGAGGGTAAACAGGTTCTCATTCGAGATCAGATCGGCTATTTTTCGGGCAACCATAAAGAGGCAATGGGAACTGGGGAAGTGAATAAAGTAGTTCAAAAAGCTAGGGTCTGTGGACCAACTAAGATTTCCAGCTTCCCTCTGTGTAATGCACAACAACAAAATGCATAATTTAAGAGAACATAGAGAAACAGATGAGCTTCTGGAAGCCATTAAGATGGTAATCCATCATAAGATTAAGGTATAAGGCCAAAACAGCAGTCAAACATAGTGATTTAGGTTAGGTTTAGAATTTTGTTTCTGATGGGTTTTTTTTAGGCTCTCCCTTCTCTTTATTTTGTTTTTGCACATCTACATAAGGACATCCCGGGGCGTTCTAAAAGGGACTAACAGTCCATGTAGAAGCAGGGGAGAGTTTTCCAAGGGGCGGGGGGGAATTGGAGTGTCCCAGGGGTACGGCGGTGGGGAGCATTGGGTTAAAAGAAAAATTCTCAGCCAGCGTAAATAAGGTTTGCTAAAACTCTCAGGTACTTAATGGGTCATGGGGATAGAGGAACAATAGTACCTATACAAATACTTGCTTGGAACATAAATGAGCAGCGTACAAAAGTGAGGCGTGAAAAGATCCTACAATATCGAAGGGATTCACAAGCACACATTATTATTTCGCAGGAAACCCATTTGAGCAGGGTAGAATGCATAGAATTTTTGAAGTCTCAAAACTGGGTCCAACAAATGGCATGTACAGACCAGAGCACTACCACCAGAGGGGTAGCCATTTTGGTTAAGAAGCAAGTGAATGCATCTATTACAGAAAGTGTCACAGATAAATCAGGAAAGTGGACTATCGCCAAATTGCAATTATATGATAGACATTTTACGCTTGAGGGAAATTATGGTATGTTAGACTTCACCTTTCCTATTATAATGGGCGGAGATTTTAATGTGTTGTTGGACAATAAACCGGATAGATGATTCAAAAGTAGCTCAACAGGTTTTCCTAAAACTAAAGCTTATTTAAAAAACATGATGGGACAACCAGCACGGTGTGATTTATGCAGGGAAAGAGCAGGGTTAACAAAGGGGTGGTCATTTTATAATAAAAAAATATGGTCACTTTTCCAATACCGACTACATCTGAATAGACTAGGTCTTAAGAGAGGAAATTCAGGAAATTACCTATCTAGCAGTCCACCAGTCTGATCACTCTGCCATTGCATTGAAATACAAGTGTATTTTCAAGGCAGAGATAAAAAGATAAAAAGATGGATCTTAGATCGCACCATATTGTTAAATAAGGACTTGTTCAACAACCTTCGTTTGGAGACGGAGGAATTCCTTAATTTTAACATTGGTACTGACCCTTCGACAGGGGTATGGGATTCACATAAGGCCTTTCTAAGGGGAAAGACCACCGGTTTATCAAGTTTTAGGAATAAGAAGTTCAAAAATATGGTTAGAACCTTGGAGTCCGAAATTGGTAATTAAATTAAATATCAAGGAGGCTTTAGCACTAGAGAATAAGCTACGCTTGTTAAGAGAGCAGTTGACAGCACTACTGGAGGCCAAAGTGAGGAAGAGATGGGAAGCAAGGAGGCTAGTTCACTTTGAATATGGGTAGAATACGAGGAAGCTACTTGCTTGGAAGATCAAAGCAGATCAAGCAAGGAATGTCATTATGGAAACAAAATGTGGTGTGACAGAACTAAAGATGACCAGCAGCTTTGGTATAGAGTTTTCTCCATGGGTTTTTTGAAAATCTGTATACCAGGGACTTGGAGATAACTGAAGAGGTGCCTAATCAATGGATAGGCATGGATGTCCCACCCAGTCTGGCTGCAAATGATCAGTCTGTTTTGAACAACTGTATTAGCCAGACATAGGCTAAGAGGGATATTAGTTCAAGTAAAGGGAGCAAAACTGCAGTCCCTGATGGTCGGCAAGTGGAGTTATACAAGGCCCTAGACAATTAGATTCTGCCAATTATGACTACACTATTTGGGAAGATCTTTGAGGAAGGGATTCAGTTGCCACAATCCTGGAATGAACAGTTATGTTAATTCGAAACCAGGAAAAAACCCTGCCATTTGTGAATCCTACAGACCCATTTCACTCCTAAACAGTGACTATAAAATATTTGCAAATGTTTTGGCAGAGAGGATGAGTAGAGCAGTTGGTGTGTTGCTGCACAACGATCAGAAGGATTGTGTAAGGGGAAGATCCTTCCACAATCTAACATATGGTCTACCACTAGTAGTTCTAACCTTAGATGCTACAAAAAGCCTTCGACAAGGTAAACTGGACATATTTGGCTACCATAACAACAAACAGTATAATTTGAGTGAAAATGATTGTAGAGCTGTACGATTGATCTACCAGTGAAGAAGGAAATATTATTATGGTACTTGGAGCTGTTGGATAATCTGGATGGTGATTTTAGCCTATCAGAGGAGCCAAGGATGAATACTTGCCTAGAATACAGCTATAAGATTTCTGGCAAGTATCGATGTACAATATACATAGCACTGTCCAGCCTGCTTTTATAAGGAACCTTCTCTTTCCTTCACAGAGCATACTGGATGCCCTACAGGATCTCGAAGATGGGAAAAGGGACGCTACTAAATGTTTGAAATGTAGGCTAGAGAAGGTGACTGACATCCATATGTTCATGGAGTGCCCCAGGATCCAGCAATTTTGGGAACAAGTAGGTAAGACGGTCACAAACATTTTGGGAATAAACATTAAAGTAAGTCTCAGGCCAATTATCTTTGGGGCAGTAGAGGGGTCGGCAATGTTGAGTGGCAACAAGAGCAAGCTGTTTTTTTTATATGGTTTTATTGGCTCAAAGGGAAATATGCAAGAAGAGTGTAGCTAATGCCCCTCCCCTGTGCACAGACTGGCTCAATGTACTCTCTTATATCTGCAACATGGATGTCATAGCGGGGATCTCGAAGAGGAAAAGGTCTGGCTAACTTAAATAAAGTGGTTGGGCTGGACAATGGGTAAACCTGGTGGTAAAGCAATGAGGTCATAACTGTTCATTCATTACACCTACCACTGTTATGTTTATGAAACGCAGCTCTAGGACCGGGGGAATCCAAAAGAAAGAACCCACCATAAAAAGGGTGAGACACTGAAAAATAGGGGGTCTGTTTGGAGCCTGAGATGAATGAGTTGGGGTCCCTCTTAGCGCGGCTGGCTAATCTGAACAAGTGTGGCTCTCCTATAGTCAAATTGGAGGGGACAGAATATACACACGGAAGGAAATAATGACCTATTCGCTCAATATTACTGAACCTTATATCGAAGTGTTACAGCACATGACTACACAGCAAGAAAGACATAGCTTGAAATGCTGCACCTCCCGAGCCTTGGAGAGGAGGACATTGAGGAACTGGGAGGGGCCCGCAATAAGACCCCGGGATTTGACAGGTTACCGGCGGAATACTATACTGCCTACTAAGCAGAATTAGCATCCAAACTAGCTGCCTTAAATGCTGCAGCCAAGGACAAAGGGTCTTTCCCAGATATCACCAGGGAAGCGCTCATAATCCCCATCATGAAGACAGGGAAGCCGGCACAAAACCACACAGCATATAGGCTGCTCTCAATGTTAAAGATAAACTATAAAATATTGAGTAAAATACTGGTGACCAGGTTACTGACCCTCATGCCCAAATTGATTCACCCAGATCAGGCATGATATATACCGGACTGGAACACGGTCACAAACATCAGAAGTCTGCTAGCTGTTCTGGATGCTGGAGATTACGATCGGGTGAGGGCAGTAGTGTTTGCTGTTGACATAGAGAAGGCATTTGACAGCCTAGAATGGCACTACTTATTTGAAGTACTGGTGCACATGGGACTGGATGAGAACTTCCTGCCATGGACGAGACTCCTATACATAAATTCGGCTGCTAGAGTCTGCACAGGAAAGACCATTTCCTCAAGAAAGATGGTGGAATGTGGAACACGGCAGGTTTGCCCTTTCTCCTCCCTGCTGTTTGCGTTGGCCATGGAGTCCTTGGCCAGCTATGCGCAAACCGGTAGTAGCTATCCAGGATTAAGCACAGGTGATCCTAACACCACATAGCGCTCTATGCGGATGGCCTCCTGATTTTCCTCTGCGATACTGGTGAGGACCTAGACAGAGCCAGGGGCATGTTGGAGAGCTTTGGCATGCTGCCTGGCTTAAAGGTTAATTGTTAAAAGTCCAGACGTGTTCCTACTTACAGCAACAAACAGGGACATGCCAGAGGGTTTGGAGCTCCTGTAGTGGAAGCCCCGCTGCCCGGCATATCTTGGGGTGAGGCTCTACCATGATTTTGCTGATCTATTAGATGACAACGTGGGACAAGCCATCTGCTCCCTCAGATCTTCTGCGGATTTTTGGAAAATGTTGCTCATCTAGGTGGCGGGCTGTATTGATTCCTAAAGATAATGTCCTTGCCACGTCTTATTTACCTCTTCTGAACACTCCTGATCTGGGTCCCACGAGCGATATTTCGAGCCCTTGATTACCTAATCACCGCCTTTATACGGGGGCTGACCACGATCCAGCGCTCCACGGCAAAAGGGGATTGGCAGTCCCTGACTTTGAGACATACTATATAACGGCCCAGTTTAACTGGCTGGTACAGTGGCTGGAGACCGGGAAAAATCCAGACAGGACTCCAACCCCATTTGCACCGACGTCATCAGGCCTCATTATGATGTTACAGAGAGTGCGACGGTCCACTGCTGGGGACATTGGAGAGTTCGGGTAGTTACTTGATGCTGGAACAGATGCCTGAAAAAACATGCAACCAGATACCATATTCCCCCGACTTACCTCTCTCCATGCTACAACATTAGCCCCCGGGGAGTACTGATACGGGAGCGACAATGTTAGGGGATCTCTTTAGAGACTCAGAGCTGCTGTTTGAGAAGTTTCAAGCAGAATTTGCCTTACCCCAGGGCCATTTTCTTTTGCACAAAGCACTTACCACAGCGCTAAAGAAACACTGGGGCATTGGCCCATCTGAGCCACAGTCACTCAAGTGCTGTCAATACGTGGCCTTATTGGCCGACACTATTAAGATTGTCTCCTGTCTGTATAAAGCATTACGCACTGACTTTCAGATCCTGCTATAACGGCTGTGAACACAGTGGGAGAAAGATTTGGGAATTCCCATCACTGACAAGGACTGGGATACCATCCTGGAATGAATGCCGAAAATCTCCAGAAACTCGCGCTTCAAATTAATTACTATGTACTACATAGATCATATCTTACCCCAGAGAGAATCAGAAGATATTTCCATATAGCTGAGGCAGCTTTCCCTAGTTGCAGGGAGAGAGATGCACACATACTGCACATGTTCTGGGTGTGCCCCTCACTGCACACTTTTTGGGAGGAGGTCACGACTATGATTGCAACCGTCATTTAAAGGGACGGTTTCCTGTTCCCTGGGCCATTGCCTACTAAGGTGGTTTTCACATACATCAAAAATTAAAGTCACAAGGAAATTTCAAGACTTGGCATCCGTTCTGGCCAAACACAAAATTGCACAACATTGGTAGTCACCAGGAGGGTCCAGAATAATTGCATGGAGAAGGGAAATGGAAAAATGGACGAGCTGTAAGGGGAGGTTGCTACTGAGGGAGGCTAGACATGGGATTGGTACATTGGTGGCAGCCAGGGCTTGGAAAGGGCTGGTTGAAAGTTTTACTGCCCCGTAATCCGACACTCCCATGACCTTGCCTTCAAGATCGCAGAATATAGAGCCGCTGCGGGGCACACTGGACCCCTGTTGATGGTCCAAAAGGGCCTCCTACTGCTTATGCACACTGCCATGCACAACTCGGAGATTCACAGACATTAGTATACATTTTTCTCTAGGGTACGTAGACATACCATTCTTTGCTACCAATTTTGTGATGTTGTACTGACTCTCGAGGGTGTGGTGGTGGAGGGTGGAGGGAGAGACTGTTTAATGGCTTAGGAGACCAGACAAATAAGTGCATTAATGTTTTATTGCCACCATTTGAATATTTAAAATGTGATCGAACAATATGAAACATGGTCCCAAAAACCTTAATAAAATTGTTTACAAAAAAAAAAAAGCCTTTAAAGTTTTGACCAGGTGCTGAAATAATTCCTTCGTATCATCTTACTAAACACTGAAATGGCTAGCCAACAGTGATGCTATAAATTAATAATGTTCCCGTTACACCCTGCATTGGTGGTGATCCATCCAATTTCAAATTCAAGACTGTGTCTCTGCTGATCAGCTGGTGGTCTTGATGTAAAGAATGAGAATTAGAAAGTCTGCTTATGGACAGTATCTAATATAAGGTGGGTCTGGAGATTCTGGCCTATATTGTATCTATTCTTTAATTAACTATTTGAACTGAACACAGGTCTAAAAAATGCTCCATACATTGTATTTATATAATTTGTTGCTCTAGCTAGAATTTATACTGTGTTATGTTACTTTTGTAACCACTTTGGAGTACTTGTTGGTTTACTGCAAACAAGGCTTGTGTACAGTTAGCAGATTGTATGTTTATAGTGTCCTATTTTGGCTGTTGTGCATGAGCACTAGAGGGGTGTTCACATCTTGTTCCTGCTGTCCTGGTGCTGCACTTATGCATGTTAACAACACAGAAGAGTGTCAGGTTGATTTGGTAGCGCCTTATGAATACTAACCGGCAAGGGTGGCCCTTACGTTTATAATTTTCGTGCATCTCTCCCTAGTTTGCTTCATGAAAGTACTGCATTAAGTATAGGTCAGGTACTTTTCTGAAGCCTTCTCCTGTAGAGAAACTGCTTCTTTGCCTTTGGAGGCAAGGCGAGTTTCCTACAAAGACAATGGGGCAATCTTGTCATTAATCATTCTTAGAATTTGGGTTGGAAGAAAGTTCCAAAATGTGGCTGTACTGAAAATTAAGCCTAACCTACGCAGGTCTTCCTGTACCTTGGGATAGTCACAAGATGCAAAACTCTTGATCTGAGGTCCTTTCTCACGCAATGCAGGGGGCATTGAAATGGATGCATCTAGCACTAGGGAGTCAGTGATGGAGTTGAAGGATCAATGTTAAATGATACTAATTTTATAGGGAATGTTGTGTTTGAATGGCTATGTTCTTGTTGCACTGTAGCCTGCCTATGAAAATAGTTGGTGCCACACTTTATATTCCACTGGTGTAGTCTAGTTGGAAGAGTATTTGTGCAATGGCAGCTTGGAACCATTGTGGGAACCCCATGAAAGGGAATATGGGTCTCGGGATACTAAGTGGTATAAAGAGGATTTGGTGCATTAGTAAGAGTTCAGAGTCCACAATCACTTCAAGATTCCTCACTTTTCTGACAGTGATAGTGGAAGCTCTACATTTCCAGGTCCACTGGTTGCAAGTATAGAATATATAAATTTGCCACACATATGGATTTCTGGTTTTGATGCATGTGTTTCAGGTGTTTTAAATATTTCTATATGTCTATCACTAGCAGGCGGGGCCAAGGACGCATTTGTTTAGGTCTGAAAGTTCTGCCAATGTCCTCTATTATGATATCACCCATATCATTTGGAACTACTCACTTGCAATAGGAAAAGGGCATTCTACTGCATGGTACTGTGAGGTCTATAGGGCAAGGTTCCCAGAGGTGTGTATCTGATCTTTATGATTTTTGGAATGGGAGTTTCCTTGTATTTCAATGCCGAATTCATTAATCACCATCTATTTATTGACCTTCTTACAGTATACTTTGAAATATTCAAATCCCTTAGGAACCTTCTTCAATAGCCATCACTATCTTTTGTTAAATTTTTGACTTGTTATTGTGTGTCAGCTGCAACAGAAGGGATTTTGGCTCTGTGACATGTCTATTCCTGAGGTGCTTTTAGTCACCAACCTCTGGTTCAGTTTTTTGAGTACCTGTGGGACACGTGCACAGGAGTTGTTTAGGGTTTAAGTCGCCAAGCCCGCTTTTTTGCTTGTAGCTGGTGTGTATGCCAATTTAGGGGTCCTACACATTGAGCCTTTCCACAAGGAGGCATTGAGGAACTGGAGCTGTTAGGTCTGGTAATCTTCATCATGAGCAGCATGTTATGGGTGGTTGCAGCAAAAAACAATTTCAAGGCTTCTGCATGGTTTACAAGTCCTATGGTACTAGTATTCATGCCAGAGTTTAGTCCTGAGGTACTTCAGTAGTGAGATACGTTCCTTTGAAAGGACCAATGGCTGAACATCTTGAAACTTGCCAAGTATGCATTGGCAAAGGCATTTTTGGTCCAAAGTCTTGTTTACCTAGCTTGAATTCCCTTGGTCAGAATTTGCTGTTTTCATCAAGTTTGGGGTTTGTCTATCCAAAGCAACTTCTGGGGGAAGGGAAACAATGTAAAGTGTCTTTTATGTTCCCTTTAAAAGAATTCAGTCCTGCCCATTCCACAATTTAGAAAAAATGTACACAAGAAAATGTAAGATTTTGACTTTGGGCGGTTGGGCTCACCAGATGGAGATAGTATGGTATCTGGGAAAGCATGGAGAAGGGCAGCATCCCTGGATGTTCTTGAGACTTCTTGCAAAGCACCAGAAGTTTGGTCTGTCAATGGGGCTCCTCAGTCGTGTGTAGAAGAAGAGAACGCAGTTCCACCAAAACGGAGGATGTCTCAGGCAGTGAAATGATTCAGGGGCAAGGATGCTAATTACTTAATGTCTGAATTACTTTTTATGTAGCTCCAAAAGCCACATGAACCACATGTTGACAGCCTTATGTAATCCTCTTTAAGATGGACATAAAACAGAGCGTGATATTGTAACTCTTGGGCTCAACTTCCTAATTTACTAGAAAGTGAAAATATATAAGGAACAGACGGATTGTAATGGTAATGTAAATCATGCATAATGCTGGCACATTCCTCTTAACTGTTCTTCAAAACTCTTTATCTTTATTAGAAATGTTGTGCTTGGAGAAATGCTTGTTAAACAAGTAGCAATGGGTTTGTGCCTCTAGAAACTGCATAAACAATCTCCATGGGAGGTCTACCATCACAGCAACATTTAGACATGTAAGGGTTTATCGAAAGCGCAATACATTCCTAGAAAACTCCTCTGCAAAAGAATCTACACCTTACATCAAAAAAAGCCTAGGTTTGATCAGTTATATTTTGGCTTTGGCAAATATAACTTAGTGGTTCTATTGAAATCCAAATTGACTTGACGCGCTTGTAAACTTGCTTGATCTTTGGGGAAGACTCTGCTGCTCTCAGGAGCTGCAGTGGGGAGCGCTTTGGTCTCTGTGCCCCTCTGTCGTGGAATCCCTGCTGAAACTGACACCCTGATGGGACTCCAAGTCCCAGCATGCAACGCCTGTAATTACCCGCAGCTGCTGAGGGGGGGAGGCGTGACCATCGCACTACAAACCGCTGGCATCACCCCTGTGTTGTGGGACGCGCGTGGGCCACGCTCGCGCCAAGGGCAGGCCAGTCTGCCCCCGTCTTAGACCGAATTATGCCGGGCTGGGCCAACTCCCTAAGTCCTGTGTTCTCAGGACAATATAGATTCTTGTGGTGAAGTATTATTTTAAATTTGCTTTTTTTCCAGCTATCGTCCTGTACTGTGATCATGAGTAAGCGCAAACTAGGTGTAGGCCAGGGCGTCGCAGGGACACTTGATGGTTTTTTAATAAGGGCTGATTCTGCACTTATCCATGAGATACAACTTACGGAACGCGGACGGTCCTTAGAGCCCTTGCCCTCACAGCCCGGACTTGTTCCTGCTGAGCCGCCCGCTCTAAATAGCCAAGAAATGCCCTCTCCTGGAATTAACCTGACACAACGCTCAGAGTCAGAGGTAGAAATAGACTCCCCTAAATCCCCTGAAACGGAACGCAAACCTGAGTGGCTCAATGTAATCACCAGAGGACGGAAAGCCATACTGAGTCTTGAAACAATTAACAAACCACAACTCAAAAAAAGGAAGGGGTGAGGGCCTCAGAAACAGCCTAAATCCAGCCCTAAACCAACAGGGACGAAGCCCAAAACCACCAATCATGATAGGGCCACTGATAAAGGGCCCTCCACATCTGCTGCAAACACTGTAACGGAGAGGACACCTGAATGTGGACACGAGGAAGATTTCTGGGGGAGATTAGAGACTATGGTGTCAGTACTATTAGACCCGATACTGCAAAAAAATACTTGTAGAATTTAGGACTCACAAAACTAGATGGAACCTGTTACCAGTAAAACCACAATTCACATGGTCTCTGGCCAAATTACAGGTCTGGATAACATATATAAAAACAACAGTTGATGGACAGAATGCAGAACAATGTCATACATTCACCCCGGTACAGAGATCGGGGCCTAAATCCATCGTTTTTTTGCTCACCATGCCGTTCCAGTTTGAACCCAGCCATATGCAAATCAGTCTTGAACATGTGCCTCATGGGTACAGTCCAGCCCGTACTACCAAGCCAGGTCGTCCCTGGACTGGAAACAAGCATCCTAGGACCGGTTTCGGGGTTTCACCCCTCTTCAGTCAGGATAGCTTGATTCCAGTGGCATGGATAACATATATAACAGGGAATGGATAAGAGGGTGAATCAAGCCGGGGGTGGCTCCACCAATGGGCAGGATTCAAACCTGACCACTGGTCCAACCGTTACCACCAATTCCATTCCCAATATAGTTAAACCTCCTGCACGGACTGGGCAACCCCCCCCCCCCCCATAAAGGAGGACCCCCTCCAGCAGACTCTCACGGCCATCCACAAAGTAGAGTTGATATCAATGTTCTAGTTAACACAGGAACAGATGGCCGATCGGGTCCTATAAAGAATATTACATTTGGTGGATGGAGGTACTGGTTCAAATACTCTAGAGCATCATAAATCCACCCATGGTAACTTTAATAATTCAACACAAAATTTGCGTTTGCCACCAGAGGCAACCCCCTACACGGTTGTCCTGGCAAACGTCCCATCCCTCCCACTTAACGCCTTTGAGCACTTGTCCACCTTAAGGAACAAGTCCTTGCACTTTTTGAGTTCAAGGACTAGTATCAATAGTATTCGGTTTTCAGAATTTAAAATGGCTAGGAGAATAGGGTGGGTGGGCAATTCAGAAAAAACTCTAGTGGGGGACTGTGTAGTGTTAACCTTTAGTTCATCTTTTTTAGTGCAGACTATCCTTGACAAGGGAGGCAATAGGTTTGTCAATGCCCAGGATATAAATATACTACCACTAGACTTTTTCTATCAGCCCCACAAACCATGCTGGCACTTACCCGAGGAGGTGAATCATTTTGAGGACAGGCTACCTAGATACCTGGTCCCAGTGAGTAACCGATTTGATATTTTAAACCCACTTGAAGCTATAGACTGACTGTTCACGGGGTCTGTTGGCTGTACCTCTCCTAATCTTGACCTCGATGATGGGAGTAGTCATGCTACTTTACAGTACGTTAATCCTGGTTTCAATCATAAGGTGAGGGTCAAATCCCCGTCCACCCATGTGTCAAGGAAACAGATTTAAGCATTACTAATATGAACCTGGTCACTACTGAACTCTCAGCACACATAGACTAACTTTTACAATAACATTACCCCAGAAAAAGTAGCGGTCAAAGTTAAAAAACCAATCAGAGATCTAAAATTTGTTTGTAACAATAAGTCTAAAGACACTATGTTAGTGTTGGCAGGGGACTTAAATTGTCCACTGTGCCCCAATACAGGTGATAACTCATGTGGTCTTTTAAATGGTGAAGGAACAAGTAACACCCATTTGCGGCACTCTGCACTGGGAGAGCTGTATAACGAATTAATTTTTAGTCTCGACTTGGGTTTTATGAATGAACTATGCCCACTGCCTGCCCCCATGCCATGGAATGTTAATGGCAGAGGTTTATACTCCACAATTGATTTTATTTTAATATCGAATTGCCATGCACATACTGTCCACTCATTCACCGTTAATGATATTCCCCTGAGCGATCATTTTCCCCTTTGCCTCTCCGCTCTATTAATACCAAGCAAACATATCACCCGAGTTAAAGAGAACCAGCTGTTAGAAAATATAGCCATTGGGAAATCAAATGGATACTCTTTGCGCTGGTCGATGGTAGACCAAGGTGTAATTACCAGGGCCGTGGTCACCAAATGCAATTCCGCCTTTGATATCTGTCAATTGACAGCTGCTCCAGACACTGTTTTATCCTCTTTTAAAATGATAACAAACACTCTCTTACCGTATCAGTTAAGGCAGAAATGCAATAAGGGCCAATCCCGGAGCTAGTTCGACTCAGGGTGTACCTCATCATACTCTAGGATAAAAGATGCTCTACATGAGACCCCGAGAATTCTCGATGGAGTAAGGCAAACTAGAATAGACTACAAGAGAGCTATTAAAAATAGGAAAAATATTCTGAAGAATGAGGCCTGGGAGGCCTTATACAAAGCATCCTTACAGAAAGATGGCACGGTATTCTGGAAGGCGGCGAAAGCGCCTTACTTGACCGATGTAGGAGAACCATCCATTGAAATCGCCATCACTGAAGAACAATGGATTAAAAATGTCTCCAAACTATATAATGGCGAGGCTAATCACGACGTGATAGGTAGTAACAGTGAAGAGGATAACATTTTGGTACCATTGTTTCCCCACTTAGACCTGCAGTTCATTTTGGATGAGGTGAACCAGGATCTTTCTGCAAGCCAGGGTGGCAAGGCTCCAGGCTCAGATGGGGTACCGGTCGATTTATACAAGTCAAAAACCCCCCTGAGGGGCCCTATAAATGTCCAGGTAATTACTGCTAGCTGTCATACTCCATTTTTATCTACTTGGTTGGAATCCACTATAGTCCCGATTTTTAAAAAGGGGGACCGGCAAGATCCAGGAAGCTACAGACCCATATCTGTGCTGTATGCTATGACAAAAATAGTAGGACGTATATTATTAGAATGCCTACAGGACTGGGCTGAGGATAATTCGGTTCTGTCCGACTTACAATATGGTTTCCGTCCAGGCTTGGGAACGGTAGAGCAGAGCTTAAATCTCTCAATATTAGTGGGGAAATACACTAGGGCAAAACAGGGAAAGTTGTTTTTAGCGTTTATGGACCTCACAGCAGCCTTCGACTGCGTGAGCCATATTAAACTCTGGTTAATATTAGAGGATATGGGTGTTGATGTACAGATTATTTATTTTTTGAAGTGTTTTTATACCGATGCAAAGGCTCGAGTACGTTATGGCTTACAGGGGGAGTGCTCAGCCCCGTTTGAAATCAGAAGAGGGGTCAGGCAAGGATGTGTCCTTGCCCCTTTTCTTTTTAATCTTCATATCAATGGTCTGAGCGAGGAACTCCTGAAAGGTAATCAAAACTTTCCTCAAGTAGCCGGACGTCCAATACCAGCACTATTATACGCAGATGACGCGGTATTGATTACCCGCACACAAGTAGGCCTTCAGAGGACTTTAGTCTCTTTCGCCAGTTTTATGGAAGACCTTGGGCTGAGAGTAAACATTTGAAAGACCTTCATTATGCGGTGTGGTCACGGTTTCAAGAGGCCTAGGAATATGTTTGTGGCAGGGCAGAAGATCGGGTCGCTAAGAGATTTTCGTATCTCGGAATTCTCTTTGACCAAAATTATACCTGGGCCCAAGCCGTTTCAGCAAAAGAATTAGGGTTAATAAGATCAGTAAACGCACTGATCAACTTTGCTAAGAAACTAGGTAGGAGACCACCAGTCGAATTGATTAAGATTTATAAATCAAAGTGTGTCTCCTCTGCAGTTTATGGGGCAGGGGTTTGGGGACTTGCCGATCTGCTTCTAATTCAAAGGGCAGAAAACTCCTTTCTAAGATATATCTTATCCGCTTAGAACAGTACCTCATCAACCATTTGCCATGCAGAGTTGGGTCTTCCCTTTATATCTGATCTAATTAAACTAGAACCAGTAATTTTATGGCACAGTCTCTGGACTAGGGAAGAAAAAGTTAAATCAAGATATTCTGACAGACACTATAAAATTAGAAGGGGCCTTAAAGATTCCTACGCGGAGATATGTCAGGAATTTTTTACAAGATCTAGGCCACTTAGAATATTTTATCAATCTAAAAACTATTAACATAACGAGGAAGGATATAAAAAAGGAGGCTCTGAGGCATCTGGATAGGAATAGAATATCCTCAGAGATATGTACAATCAATTGATTTTAACTACTTTTAACATCCAACCCTATTTAAACCCTATTTAACTTTTGTACTAGGTGTTTATGACAGATTCTTATTGACTAGATTCAGGATGTGGGTCTTTCACAGGCTTATTGCTATCCCCAAAATTTACGATTGGGCACAAGATCTTGATACGTGTACTTGTGATACCCATTCAGCACAGTCCACGATACACGTACTTTTTGTAAATGTTATCTTGATGCTCGGAAAGTTTATTACCAATCTTGAAATCACTAGGGCTTCGGCAATGCCACCCGACACTTCTTGTATTACAACTGCTGGACAATGTGCACAATGTTTGCAGGATTTTGAATCAGGAAATGTATGTCTATGTAAACTCTTTTTTTATCTGTAATTTGAAATATGATCAATTTCATTATATACAAACTTTGCTGTCATGGTTGACACTTTCTACATGTGTGATATTTTAATTGATGAAATAATTTTTCTCTTTTTATGTGCTTTTATGATTGTTTTATATGACAACCGAATAAAGCTTTCTTTGACTGGATACCCTGCACGGCTATAGGAACCAATTTGTCATGGCCAGCAAGTTTGTGAGGGTGGAGGGTCAACTGTTCACACTGGGAGAATATTTTTCTCTAGTAATAAATGCACCATTCCATACATGATCGAAAATCACATTTCATATGGGGCAATTAGTAATATCCAACAAGGAGGCCTGAACATACGTATGACTTACCTTATCACTAAGCAATGAGGAGAAACTTGTATCAATCTTCCAGGAAAGAAGAAAAGAAAAGTAACCTCTAAAGAACATATACACCTGCCCTTTCAGGACTGAATTGGGAGAGCCTTGGGTGAAGAGGTCCATCTTTGGGACATTCGTTGTACTGAATAATCTGTCAGGGACTCACTGGTACACATTTGTGTTTGTGTTGGGTATGATGAAGCCAGGTCACCTACCGACAGAGTGAGGGTAATTTTAAAGAGAACAAGGTACATCCTCCCTTTCATAAGTGATCTTTCCAGGCATTAGTCCACCTAAATTCTCACCTAAAAGTGTTCAGATGTGAAATTCTCATTTGTGGTCATTGGGTAGAATACAAGAAAGAGTTGTTTATGATCCAGTGCAATGTGAGTCATAATCCCATATTTCTAGAAAGAGTTTTTTCTCAACAATATCCAGTGGAAAGTGTCATGCCATGCTGAATTTTCAGTTTTTCTTATTATTATCTAGCCATAAAATGTGTATTAAAACCTTTGGTTTTGGTGGTGAGCCAGAGACTTTTCTTGTTCTGCTAGGGATGCCGTTCATTTGATGACTTCTCTATTCCTCATAGGTCTCTGTCCAATTATTTTGATGACACCCCTGTTCCTCTAGGGAATTTGTAAATTTCTCTTATGATTTTTCTTGCTTATTAGGACTTAGAAACTTCTAATTTCAGACTATGTACTCTATATTTGAGCCTCCATGCCATATATTTAGCATTTTTCTGTAATGCTTATTATAAGATTTTGTAATAAAACTCAGCTGTTGAGTAATCCCAGGAATTGTTTTTATTACTCTACTAAAATTATTTGTGGGGTTCGGTGTTGAGGATTGTGGTGACTTATCACAAGATAAAGGGTGCAGAAGCTGACCCGCGGGAGGTACATTTTGGGGTGACCAAAATATTGGGGTGAAGTAAAATGTTGGGGTTTGGCTCCCACAAAAAAGTTAGCAGAGGATGATTGCGCAAGAGCGCCTCCTCTTTGATAGGGGTTTTGTGAAAGATTTTCCCATGGTTTTTGAGCCCTTAATGACCAGCCCGAGGGGGGAATTTTTTTGGAACTCTGCCAAAAGCCCGGTAATGGAGAGTCCCAAGAAGTGATTTGCTGATTGTTCCTGCATGATTTGGAGAGTAAGTATGAATAGGGTAAACTGATTCATGTATGGTGTACGCATTTGTGATGGTTATTGGAGTACGTGATTAAGGTAAGGATTTCTGTTTCTTTTGTGAGTTGCTTGGACATGGGATGATGATTGTGGGTTCAATTGGTGGATTGATTACGGATGTATTATTCATATTTGTAAATGCATTTGAAAATCACTTGATGTTTTATCGGTTCTATTTAGTTGGTTGGTTTGGTGAACGGATTTGGCAAAATACAAGATGGAGAAATGCGGGTTTTTCTTGCTCTACAATTGTGATGTGTAGAGCGAGGCGTAGCTTACAGATTGATAGCAATTCTGAACTAACAAGTTTTCTTTTCTAGATTGCATGCTTAATTTGAGTAAGTGGTTTAAGCTTTGAGTGCATGGGAGCAGGCACACTAACACTAGGCAGACTCTCTTCCAGCAGTAATACACTCAAGTCAATTGCTGCACTTTCTGAATAGTTTTTTGGTGGTTTTCTGTTCCTCATTTTGAAATTGTTCTTGTTTCTGAAGTTTCATGTTTTGTGATTGAATTGTCCTACTTGGTTTACTGACTTTTCATTCCATTCTAGGGTAAACAGACAGGGGTTTATTTAGTTTACTGGTTTAAAAGAGGTTTTGTGATTATTTTCCTAAGTTGTGCTGTGATTGATTAGTCAGTCTGGGAGCCGCATGGAGATTGGTGATACGTCATCACAAAGCAGTGCTCTGATTGGTCGGTTGCTGATAAAGCCATGCTGTATAGGTTGACCTTTGATAAAGCTGTGCTGTAATTGGTTGGTGTTTGCTAGCTTGTTTGTTGTGATATTGAGTTGATTTTTGAGTTTTTAAAGTAATAACCATGGGAGGTTTGTTACTAAAGCCTATGATTACTGTACAATGTAGGGAGGGTCAGAAATTACTGGCAGAAAGAGCGCCAGTCTACAAGAGAAAGAAAGAAATGGGAAACTATATGTGTACCTGGATTTCAGATTGGATTAAATATACTGTCAATGATGAAGTTTTACAATTTCCAATAGAGGGTACCTTCAAAGTTAGAAAACTAGATTTGAGACAAATCATGTAGGACATGAAGCAGATGTCTGAGTGACTGAATAGATGGGACTGCATCGCGACATGTGAAGAGTTCATTTAAACATTGGCTTGAGAGAAAATAGTTGGAGAGAGGATATTATTGAATGTGTAAAAATATTCTTTGCTATAATTAATGTGAATGATGACAAGGGCAAGGCAAATAGAAAAGAGAAGAAGAATAATGCCTCTGATGAGGATAATTTTTTTATGAATTTTTGAATTCTAGACTGCCTTCAGACACATCAAGACCAGCGGGGACAAGTGAGACTAGCTCATGATCTGATACAGGCGGTGGGGGAGATGATGTCATGGCTGTGCAAAGATCTACTACTATTGTTGTGGTACCAAGTGCACCAACAGAGATATCGATGGCTGCTGTGTCTCGAACAAGTGAAGACACAAAATCTAGAGTACAGATTCAAGGTGCCGCACCTGTAAGAAAATACGTGGTTGAAGAAGTTCCTAAACAAACTGATATTGCCATTTTAAAAATTTAATTTGGTGACATACTGCAGAGAAATATTGATTTAAATGGACTGTTTACTTACAATGCTGACGAAATTAGATATTTGATTAAAGAAGCAGCCAGCAAAATAGAAGAATTAGAGATGGATATCAGCAAGATGAAGAATGAGAAACGAAATACAAAATGGATTTAACACATGATGGAATTAAAGAAAAGGGTTTAATTACATTGACAGCCCATATTAAAAATTGAATTGAGAAAATAAGGGATTGGAGTGACTTGAAAAAATATTGAGAAAGATGATAGAAAGGGACAGCCAATAACAAGAGAATGAAACGGACTGAAGGTAGGACGAGATGGGTTGTGAGTGATATGGAAGTTAGGACAGGAACAGTTTTGGAATTTCTTTTGAGAGAAGTTCATGGAGGAAATTTTGTGCATACGCCATGGACTTGAGCTGATTTGGATACATTTATTAATAATTTTCCAAAATTGAGAGAGGATCCAGGAAAATGGTATGAAGAGAGCCATTAGCGGACACATATTTCCCAGATGTTGTGGACCGATTTGAATATGTTGTTTGAGATTGTGGTTTCTAGTGATTTGAGGGCTGAGTATGAGGTGGTTTGATGATGGCTTACACAAGACTGATGAAGGATTACTCCTAGTGATGCTCCTTCTGAAGAGGTAGCTACCAAATACAAGAAAGTGATTGAGCATTTGACAAAGCGAGTTCCTGAAAAGGATGTATATTGGAGTACTATTTGAAGAACTTCTCAAGAGGGGAAAGAGTCAATGTATTCCTTTTATGAGAGGTTTATGCAGATGTTGAAGGGAGAAACTGGAGTCGAAGATCCCGAAATTTTACTGAAAAAGCATGTATTGTGAATGAAACTCTGTTTGTGTATGTAATGTAAAATTCTGAAGGATACTTCTGCTGCAAGTCCTGATGCAGGCTCGCTAGCACACTTGGATACGATTCTTTGTGTGAAAAGGTTTCATATTGTGTTGTACATCTCTGGACTGTGCTGTTACTGTGGAAGATAATGGAGGATTTCCTTACTAAGAAATGGGTTCCAGTTATAATTATTATTATGACGACCTCTATTTTGATTTGCTCAATATGTGTTATTATTAATCATACCATGCTGAATTTGCAGTTTTTGCGTGCCTATTCCTAAAATATGTATAAAACACTTGTTTTTGGCAGTGAGCCACAGACTTTGCCTGTTATACTATTTTTATTTTTTTAAACAGACTTTTTTTAGCATTTTCCGTACGTAAATGACAATCACATTAACAGGCAGTGAATCGTGATATCAATCCGAAAAGCTGCAAGAAAGACAGGGCATCAGACCAAACCATGGCAGTTATAGCCAAATAGATGCAGCAGGGATAGGAATGATAATATACATGCAATCGCGGGGCCTTACATTCTCTATCTGCCAAAGCAAATGATCTTAAAGGAGTCCCACTATGTAAACAGAGCTATTAAAGGAATAAAGGGGGGAATGTCCCAGTCCTACAAAGGCTGCTGTTCATTTGATGACTTTCCTATTCCTCATAGGACTCTGCTCCCTTATTTTGACGTCTTCCCTGTTCCTCTAGGGACTATGTCAATTTCTCTTAGGATTTTTGTTGCTTACTGGGACTTAGTAACTTCGGATTTCGGACTACTCCGTATCTGAGAATTGTGGTATATAATTTGCATTTCTCTGCAATGCTTATTATGAGATTTTGCAATAAAATCCTTTAATTTTTCACTGATCTAGAACTCATTTAGTGGACCCAGTCACTATTTTTGTTACTCTGCTTGGATTATTTGTGGGGTCCGATTTAGAGGAGAGTTGTGACTTATCGCAAGATCAAGGGTGCAGGAGCAGAACTGCCAGAGGTACATTTTGGGGTGATCAAAATATTGGGGTGCAGTAAAATATTGGGGTTCAGCTCCTACACAGTCTTCCACTTAGTAAATGCTAAGTGTTTTAAATGATTCTGAAATGGGATTTCCAGATGTCCAAATGTCAAAATGTCTGCAACTTCAATCGATTGAGTGGAACTAAAAGGTGGACCACAACTATTTATGGTTAGATTTTACTTTCAAGGTGTATCGTTTCAAAGAAATGGTGCCATATTGAATGAAGAAAACTAACCACTGAAAATGAATTATGAATATATTGATTGGTAATCAGCAGTGACATTTATTACAGTGAAACCCGGAAACAAACACTACTATAAAGTGAGGAGGAGCATAAAGTACTTGCTTTATTATTCGAGCCAAGCCATCCATTTGCTTACCTTGATGAATCCCTTCTCTGCTTGGTTAGGAGTCAAGGTCCAAGTTTACATTAAAGTCACGGACTAAACGAGTTTTAGCGACTGAATAGAGTATTGGAAACCACATTTTTATCTCCCCGTTTTGACAGGGGATCATAGATAAATTCTTAGTAAGCCTTGGAGTGCTCAGATAATAGTAATTTAGTGTTAATGGAAACAAAGGATAAGAGATGTGGCAAGTTGCTCCCAGGATTTCACATTTCTCGCTTGCTAATACAGCTGCTTTGCCTACCCTGGTAGTAATCTGTATTAACAGAACATTTGTGCTAAATCTGCTGGAGACGGTTCAAGAACAGCTTAGGTGAAAAGCGTTTCTCTTATGGCTGCCAAGATCACTCATACAAAGATAGCTGTGCGCAGTTTATAACCTGCACCAGTGTCCCTCTGTAACCCTTTGGCTGACGTAACCAACATCGACCACAGTGTTTATGCACAGAATAGGTTTTTATTTCTTGGTCTATTTTTCCTCAAATTTTACTGTGGAAAATGTTTCCAATCGTAGCAGTACACAGCAAACCTAGAGCTACCTATGATCACAGTGCCACTCACATATTCACCAGTTTCTGGCGGTAAGTACCATCATGCATACAATAATTTTAATACATATCTCAGTGTGACTGCAAATCAATAAGATTCGCAATAAACGTTCTTGAAATGAAAAAGCAGCTGGAGGACTAACTTCTCAACTCAAGACCCGGACCCAAAACAACTAACAGGTTAGCTGCCTCAGATGCATTCAGGTAACCTGTTCCTCTGAGTACAGCCACAACAGCCCTTGGTGGGTCTGCAGCTTTGCTCTTGTTCCACACTTCTATTGATGGGAAAACAGAAATAGGCAAAGTACAGGAGGCGAAGAGAAGGAAGTTACGAAAAGTAAACTGTCCGTGAAAATGCTGTAAGCATTCAACAACCATCGTATCGTGGTATCATTTTTCTACTTACCCGGAGAATTAGTATGAACGTAAACAACAAATCTGATTGTTTGTCTACAATGAATGTGCTATTTCCGCTGTGCAATGTCGACTGTGCTTTGTCCATGCACAAAGTGCATTGTGCAGGGTCCAATATGCAAGGCAAAACGTGAAAGTTTCAACATGCTATATGCTTAGACAGGAGATTCACAAAGCATCTTGCATCTAGAGAGAGAAGGTGTCTCCTGTAGGTGCTTCAGAGAATAGGGCATACCAGAGAACTAAACGGTCACCTACTATGTAAAGGATTCCCATTTAGATTCATTGTGCCTACATTTATCTGAGGTGGACATCTTACAAATCTGTCATGGGAGTGGCTATAGTGGCCCCACGTCTGACACCTCTGATGTATATACACAGCAGATTTGGCTTACAATGGGGTTCGGAATGGCCTATGAGGTCAAATTGCAACCTGACAGATCAGTTTGTGCACCCTCTTTGTGGGTGTGGGTGTGCCAGTTTTGTGGCGCCATAAAACATCTTGAAGCGTAAATGTACCTGCTGCAAAGAACTGAGAGTAACATGTCAATAATGAGTTTCTAATCCGGACAAGCTGGGAGAATAAGGAGGTGAATGGTGGATGTTATTTTATGAGAGGCAAGGTTGACAAACCAAAAGCAAATTGTGAGTAAAGGGGGGGCGGGGGTGTTTTTATAAATTTTGTTAGGGAAGAAACTGAGTGAATATTGCCACAAACCCTTTCCTGCAGCAAACATAAATGTGTGAATCCCTCCACTCCTCACAAACCCCCCTAGGCAGCATATATTAAGAACTTCAGTTGTTCAATTACAAACGTAGACAACATTTTTTACTCCAGAATATGGCATCACTGTTATTCTGGTGTCCAGGTCTATTTTCTGTCCCAGTCTGACCCTGGTTACCTTTGCATACGACTTGATAGTTGGTGCAGCAGTCGCCCTTCGCCATGCAGTCATCCGAGCAGTGGCAAGCACTGTCTTCGCCCCGCACCTCTCCGCATCGATCCTTGGTACAATCCCAACCCCGTCCTGCAATTTCCACGACACATGGATCAATATTTAACAAAATCAGTGACTGCTAACATTGATTGGACTATACCTCAATTCATGCTTACTTTAGTCAACTTCCAAAACAATTTGCTGACCACCACAATGGCCTTCATGCGTACATAACAGACTTCACTGCTTCAAATAAACTTTGCTTAGATAGCAGAAAATTGCTGTTATTTTGGAAAACGGACCCTTACGGTCATGAAAATGGCTTTTAAAAGCCTGCCATAAAAGAAAGCAAATCTCACCCGTTAACATTTGCATCAAGACTCGTATGGAGCTCCTAATATATAAAGCCAACAGTTGTCAAGGACGAAATCTTTTTGCTTTATCAGTGCTTGTTACCTTAACTTCTAACCATAGAGGTTGAGCACCAAAATGCCAGGGCTATAGCATCCCTGATATGCGCCAGGTTTGAGCTCTTCTCCCGTCTTTAGCCCCTCAGCATATAGCTGATGAGAGCCCTGGGAAATGGCAAGCAGAAGAAACTACAAAAAGAAGACAGTTCTGTAAAACTCAGCTTTACTTTCTGTTCTTGACACAGCCTTTATGACTCTTGAAACCAGTGGGATAAATGGCAGTATTCGTGGCAACAGCTACGGATGGCTATTCCAAATGACTCAAGTGATGTCAATGATTTTCACTGTATTATTAACTATCACGCCGTTTTAGAATTCCTAGAAGGGCAAGACTAGGTCACCAATTTCAATCAAAGATCTTAGTTTGTGAGCTATTATTAGGATTCAACAAAAAAATGTATGGGTTGGAGAAAACATCAGGCAAAGATAAGGTTTGCTCAGAGACAACATAGTAAGTAGCCTGAAGTCCTTGAGAGCTTGGAATACCAGTGTATGGAAATAGGCCAAGTGGCGGAAGGCCTTAAGCGGCATAGGGAAAATCAAGCTAATCAGTTTAGTAGAATCTCTATGGGGAACACTTCCGGGGCAGCATAAGAAGTGTCAATAGCCGAATCTCCTGCGTTTCTCTCCTTCTCTTTACTCAATTCCCCATTTTCCACTAGGGAGATTACATTACAGCCAGGGCCATTTTAACAGCCTTATAGGCCCCCGGGCAAAGCAATGCACTTGGGTCTGTCGACACAACCACTCACAGGATAAACAATTTTAACAGAAAGTTGTTCAATTCTGCTCTGCAGGAACCCTATGCCCTGGGGTTCAGGCAACTGCTCAGCATGCCCATGCTTTAAGACGGCACTGATTATAGCAGTGGTTCACACTCTCCACTCTATTTCTAGTCTCTGGTGTGTGGTGGATTAGGGGATTATCGTCAGGGGGTAGCTTCAGAGGGAGGTGTCCACTCCCAAAAAAATAAATATTTGGCTTTGTAGTTTGGTCTGGGGGCCTTGAGTCGGGTCTGCTATGCCTGTCTTGGTCATCCTGATTTCACTAAGAGGGTTTTAACTGTTAATTTTTTGGTTCAGGAACTTAAATATATAGAAACTGGTTCGCCAAATACGGAATAAATCTGCACCCATATAATTATTTAAATGGATGCAATTCCACTATGTTTTGAAATTCACAAACTTTGGCAGTAATAGGCTTGAAAAGCTGAGCCAGTCTCTGGTTTCCAGTCATACTGCTGCCAATTAAACACACAAAAGTTGATGGGGCAAATGCTTGCAAGTAGCCTAACCACTGGCAATCCCTGAGTGTAGCATTCCAACTCATCAGTTTGCGCCCACTAGGCCACTCTAGACAGACCGGAATCAGAGTTTAGTGTGCAGGTTAAAGGCAGACTGGGTGGAAGACGACTTTACAGACATATCTATTCATTGGCAGGATCTGCTGTCACGTCAGGTCATGTCAATGTAGGAAAGGTTTGACAGACAGCTCTGCCAAAAATAACGGTCAAGCATCACACTTTCCAAACGTTCGTATTTTTTAAAAAACAAACTCCTAAAGTATTTGTTTTTATTTTTCAAAAACAAAACTAATGATCCCCGTGACATAGGTGTTTTCTACCATGCCTTTTTTTTTTTTTAACTGTTCCTCACCAGGACATGCCTGGTGGTGACGGCCAATTGAAAAAAAGCCACCTCACTGTCCACTCTAAGCATGACGGATGATCGGATGGGTTGGCTCCTGCTCCGTCAGGCCGTCGGCGTAAAACTAACAGTCTGCCGAACTCAAAATTGGGCAGGAGGATCATGACTTTAGCAGACTGGGTATTCCATCATAATGGAGTAACAGTGACTGAGTACCCTGTTCCCAAAACTTCAAATCAGCCCAGAGGCCCACCAAATGGAAATCTGTACTGACCCTGCTCTTCATGGAAACAGTCCATGCCAAACCTTGGTAATCTTATCGATTCACCCTGCAGACCCATTGCATTTTTTAGTTGGGAAATTGAAGTGTCACATCCCCCCGAATCTCACTGACTAAGCTAACCCCTAAATATTCAGTTCACCCGGCTCTTCGACCAGTAGCAATCCCCCACCCAGCGCCTTGAGACCCTCTCGGGTATGTAGCGCGCTTTACAAATGCAGTGATTGATTGATTGATTTCGTATCCAAACCCATTTAGGAATTGTGACAGCCATTCGATTACAGCTGAACTTCTCCACATTGGATGGCATTTTATGATGCTTTTTTAAACACTTTCAGGGTTATTGGGCCTGGACAGCCAAAAAAAAAAAAAAAAGTCATCTGAAGGGAGATGGGCAATGACCATTTATTTCCCCAATGAAGCATTTAAAAGACAAAAAACACTTTTTCCCTTCAACTTTTTTTAAATGTTACTCAATGCAGTGTAACGAAACCTTTTTTAGGTTTAACCTGCACAGTGCTTGCTCTATGCTTGTGAAATCTCTTGTATTTAATATATCTTAAAAGGGGGCTCTTATCAGTTCCCGTAGCCAAATTACTGTATCCATCCACTGACGTGTGTAACTTTTTTTTATGCTTACTTTCCCTGGCTGTACGCATTGAAACAGCTGTGCTCTACATTTTATGTGGGCTTAAGTTCCTGAACTCGATTTTATGGTTTTGTTTTGGGCAGTTTTAACAGTGTGCCTGCACGAGCCCGTGTGAAGATCTCATGTCACTCTCTCCCCATATTGGACATATTGGAAGAACTGGGCCACACTGCCATCTACTGAATATAAAAATTGCTCTTGCATACATTTTCTCTTCAGGTTTTATGTTGCTTGGGTACTGAACAGAGTATCTGTAGTCAACTCAGATATCAAGTCGATTATCTTTGGGTTTTTTTGTTTCTTTTTTTGGGGATAGGGTGTGGCTTAATGGCTAGAGCAGCCGACTTTGAAGCTGGGTGACCAGGTTCCAGTCTGGTGGGAGGCTCAAACATTCTGTGATTCTGGGCAAATCGCTCAATCTCCCCATGCCTAGAAATGAACGTGTCCATCTGTAATGCTACTGGTGCTCACATAAAGCACTCGGATACCTTCGGGTCCAGTTTGCGCTATTTAAAACTGCAAGTTTTTTTAGGTTTCGCCTACACAAACAGCTTATTATTAATCACATGGGCGAAACCTAATCAATGCTCGTTTTCATTTGAAAGGCTCATTATCGTACTTTACATGTGCTATATGATTTCTCAACAGAAATTGTGTTCTTATGTAGAATCCTATTTGCAGTGGTATATTAGGAGCAGAAACTCCCACCGTGGATAAAGTAACTATTTCAATTAAGAATGCATAGGTGTTAATAACATCAAGTACACACAGCCAGGTTATAACTAAGGCTCCCAGATCCACATTATTTAACATCTGTATTTAACCATACTTATTTTGTGTTATGCGAATAAATGAAGTCACAATTCCTATATTTCCACATTCATTGAACAGTAAAATGTTGAGTCATGCTTTCATGCCTGGAGGGTTTTAGCACACTAAGCAGTCAAATATAACAAAACTATATACCCACATGAAAATATTTTCACTATATGACGAATACACATAGAAATATGCATTTACTTTATGGAAATCTCAACCTGTTTTTAACTCCCCATGCTGTCAATCAGCTGAGCAGTTGTCCTGTGACTCATGAATAACAGCAAGGAGTGTTACACAAAAGAAGTCCCTTTTTCTATCTTTCCGTTTTTAAAATATAAATACAGACAGGAAACATCTTGTTCTCGGTCTCTGTTGATCAGGAAAATTAGAAAACTGGGAACCTTAATTATGAAGCAAGCCCATGTACATACAAATGAAGTACAGCAAGTGTTTTATCTGTTCATTAACGGCAGTTACCACTCAAAACCAGATGTCAAAGTAGCCCATCACAAGGCACATGAAGTAGAAACATCCTAAGGGTTTTCAAGTATGTGCTTCCTCGTTTCAATTATTTTTGCTTAATTTCTCACATATATTACCACAGAAACACGACATAGACCATACAATTCTCAAGACCATGGTCTTCCCTAGTACAAGGCAACTAACATGTACCATCCCTCCCAACTGCAGGTTATATTGTAAAACAGTGAAAATCACTGAATGTACCGATCTTTGATGCACACTGTGTAAAATGTCCTGAATCAAAAACTCTGGACCCATGACAGAAACAGCCACAAGGCACAGCACATTATGTTAAGTTTGTAAGGATAGTATGAGTACCTAAAATCACCTCGACAGTTCATATTTAAAAAACACACTCCCATTTCAACTTAAAATGCAATTATACTCGCAATTACAACAACAGAATATTTAGAGCATTATTGAAGGCAATGGAGTAGCTCTGGGTTTAGAATGGCTGGTGTAAGCCCGGAGCTCCAACCTTCCCATGTTGGTCTTCATCTTTCTCTTTTTTTAATTTTGAAAATTCCAGCCTTATAGCCCTTCTGCCTAAGGCTAACTGGTTGTTAAAGGCCCTCTCCCTCGTTAAAGGCCTGGTTCAGGGCCTTTAACAAGCGGTATAACCCTCAGCAGCGGGGTTTTAAGGCTATATTAGAGCAATGGACTGCTTAGAGCTCCACTGAAGACAATATGGTGGCTCAGGGCTAATAATAGCTGGTATAAGCCTTCTGCTCCAACATTTTGATGTTTGTATGTGGGTTTCTCCCTTTCAAATTCAAACATTCTACTCTCAATGAGTGTAATTTTCTCATAGCCTTGCAGCCCTTCTACCTATGGCTATACTGGTTGTTAAGGCCCTCTCCCTTGCTATCTTTAGGGCCTTTAACAGCCTGAACAGCCCTCTGCAGAGAGTTATAAGGCTAAAAGATGTATACAAAATCTGTAACATTAAAAGAAATAAAGTCAACATACCTGTCTTTAAGCAGTGCTCATCAAAGTCGGAACAGCAGCTGTTGTAGGTCTTGCACAGGTTGTCGCAGCGGCAGAAAGGGGGCTCAGCCTCCGCCAGTTCAAAGCATCTGCCTTTGCAGGACCCAGAAGTGCTGATCCACGGAGAATCGGACAGGACTGTGCGAGAAGAACAAAGAATGCAACATCTGTCAGACACCCAGTGTTAGCCAGCGATTGCTCAAAGCGGAGGGGGCAACTGCTGAAGCTAATACGGACACACCTGGACCTGCCTACAAAGCAGCGGCCAGAAGGAGGGGTGGGGGGGAGAGGAAGAAACAAGGCACATACAAAAGGAACATCAAGACGAGACCAACACCTGGATTTCACTTTCTCTGCTCTCATTAGAAGGAACAGATTTACTCCCACAAAGACCCAATTACGGTAGAATTACCATCCTATGGAAGATGCCCTATGCCCTGATAAAACCGCACTGCCAACAGTTGCATTTCACAGAGCCTAACCCGCAGCACAATTATTGATCCTCGTTTTGCAGAAAACAAAGAGATGGACCGGCAAGTTAAACTCAGTGAGGGGGGGGATGCCCCTAGAATTGGTACAATGTCCATTGGTTCCCCATTATATGCAGATGATGTTGTAATTTTTGATTTAACTCCTATTGGCTTGCAACATCGTCTGGATGCCCTGATCAAATATGCGGAGGACCACTTTCTGAAAATCAATATTGCTAAAAGTAAAATTTTAGTCTTCTGCAAGAAAGGTCTTAGAATAAAGAAAGGGTATAAGTGGTTGTTGGGGCATGAAGAACTTGAATTGGTCGACTCTTATCTGTATCTGGGGAAGGTTTTTTCAAAAAACGGGCGAGACTCAGCATATTAAACGGTGTGTTGATAAGGCTGCCACCCAGGCTGGAGCTTTAAACAGATTTTACAAAAGCTGTGGGAGACACCTTTTTAACCATGTTCTGTCAGTATTTAAGGTTAAAATTTCTCCTTCATTAATATATGCTGCAGAAGTACTGGATAGGAACTATTGGCTCGCTTTTGATAAGGCTGAAGGCCGGTTTTCTGCCAAATTTGTAATTTAAACTCTTTGACTGCCCCACATGTTCTACGCTTGGAATTCCATCTAGTCTCTTCATATACTTCATCCTTGTCAGCGGTCCTGAGGTGGGGGAACTCCCTCTTTTGGGGGGGGATGAGGGCACCTTTGAGAATGGAAATCTTTGTTAAAATAAAGGATAAATCAGATTTCTTCAGATCATTTGCTTACTGAAATGATGTATTTGGGCTCAGTTTAAATTGTGATTCACCCATGCCAAAGCCTGTACTGAAGTCATTCTTAAAGAAGCCCGCAAGCTCGTTTAGCACGGCAAGAGACACAGTTTTAAGTCAATCTAAAACCCGCAATGAGGTGGTCTGTGGGAGTGCTGTGGAGAGTAGACCTCAGCCATATCTTTCATGGAATCTCCCACATGGGATTAGAAGGTTGATACTACTTTTGAGAATCAACCTGTTGCCCCCGAGAGAAGTGACTGGCATATGGGAAAAAATTCCAAGATGGGAGAGGATCTGTGAATTGTGTTTTTGAGAAATTCAGGATCTTAATCACGTGCTATTTGTGTGCCCGGAACTTCAAAAGGGCCAGGCGCATGTTCTTAAGACCATCATTTATCAAATGTAATATTCATTTTGCTCAGGAGGCTCGATCTTTTGTCTTGTCCCCACCAAATGAAATGATTTGCCATAGGATATTTCAATTCTTTAAAACATTTCTGACTATTTACTAGGAAATTTGGTAAAGTTTAGTTTGCATGTTGTAAAGTCTGATGGTTGGACAATGTAGAATTTTGCACTATATACAAAGGATGTCTTTCCATCTTTCCTCCTTTTCTAATTTATTGGTGAATTAAAAAACAAATAATAATAATAATATTTTCTGTATGCATTTAAGGTATGTCCTTTTATTGTATTGGTATTTTTGTGGACCTCCGTAGGAGTTACGTAACAAAATTTAATTGAATTGGCGCGGCAAAGTGAGCCAGCAAAGAATCTTCACTTGTGCACTGGAAATGACTGGCAAAAAAGCAATTGATGGGTGATATTAGGGAGATGGGTGCGAATAGTCTCATGGTCTACAACCGTGCATTGCCATGCCATTATTACGCGTACTCTACTTCAGTCCATAATTGTGGGGTCGGCAATTACATTCAGATAATGCCCAACGAACAATGTGGTCATGGAATCTTTACCACTGTGCCATTAGTTTTCATACATCATATAATTAGTAGATGTAATAATTAGACACTAAGGCAGACTTGCTCAGGGTATTAGAAACAGTTAACACCCAGGGTCTTACCAGCTGCTAAAAACACGGCTTAGTTATTCGATACACTAATTATGCTTTCCACAAATAAACTGCACATGGACAAAGTGCCTATGTGCCAGCTGTATATGGATGCACAAAGCACCCACTTGCGTCCCCAGTCACCTAAAATGCATGTGTTGATTTCCAGTCGTCACTTATTTAAATGTAATAAGGAACAATGACAGACGGCTGAAGGTGTAGGGCAGCATGTAGCAGACTGGCATTACTAGATTACGATTAATGAGAAGGGTGCATTTGTGTCTGCTTATTCTACCATCTGCATTAATTGTCCTGGCTTTGTTTAATTATGCTCTTTTAATGTAAACTATGCAGGTAAACCGAATAGGAGAAACACAAGCACTCGCCATCATAAAGCTGCAAACACTACCATGTACACCCCCAACGGTACTCACTAGATACAATAACCCACATACACACAACACATTGCTGAGATGCCCTGTAGCAGGTTATCGTATTTCTCTCTTTAGCACTTGCTACTAGACCCACCAAACATAAATATTCAATTAATCCATACCAGGACCACAATATCTATTAATTTCTCGGCAAAGGGCATGTTACCTGACCAAAGGATGCATAAGCAACTTGTAAATGTCGTCCCATAGACCTCTCAAACACCAAACCACCACATCTGTAGGTCACTGGTCACCGGACAAGTCACATCCACCCAACCAAAGACAGACCATAAAACAACACCCAGAATACATCGTCCCAGAATATCTCAGAACTCCACAATCGCGCTCAGAAGCATCGTACAGCTTTAAATGGCAGACTGTGCGCTATACGAATGCCAACTACACTACATAGCTATAGAGACAGATTCATTAACATGAACAGGGTGACAGTGTAGCAGTAGTAGTAATATACTTTATACGATTTTAAAAGAAAAAAACATAAAAGCACATACAATACACAGTAAGCTGTAAAACTAATTCAGATCAATATACATACAAATAGTCCATAAAACTAACACTTTAGATCATATTGGCAGATATGTTATTTGCGGTTTTAAAAGCAAAAACAGTAAAAAGCAAAACACGATACACAGTAGACTGTAAAATCATTTCAGAACATCAACCGACATACAAGTAGTACTTAAAACCGACACTTTTGAGAATATTGGCACGTTTGACATTTTTGTTTTTTGAGATTCAGAACTTTTGCTGAAGAAAACAGTCAATTAAAAATTGCCACACCTGCATGTGTCTATTGAACTATGGTAAAGCCAATTTAAAATACCACAAATTACAGTACATTATATAACTAAAGTGCAATCTTGTGCATTGGTTTTCTTGAGATTGTTAAGGCAGTTTCAAGAGAAAACAGACCAATTAATCGCCAAGTTGAAATCTCGAGAGTGCTAAAAATGATCTATAGCTTCGCTGCTGATGACGAGGATAGATTTACATCTTGTAATACAGATGTAGTATCAGGAAATAACGATTTAATTCTATTACAGAAGGTGACATATTCTAGCATCTTAGCCGGGATGCATATAACAGATATTTAGACAGGGCAACGATTAGCCACAATGTGATATCGCTTCTGAGAATCCGAATTGTAGCCCTCATATGTCTTGCTGACAAAATACGACAGATCGAAATTGACCAAGTTCTCCTATGACCTGTGTATCTAGAACAGAAGAATAAGGCATGCTCTTCTGTTTTGGAGCCATCAAGACAAGATTGAGAAATGTTATATCCATTCCATCTACAGCAAAAACCATTGGTTGGCAGAATTTCATATCTAAATAGCTCAGGTATAGAGATTTCGCTTAAGGAGGTTCAATCGGATTCCTAAATTCCTCACAAAGCAAGTTATCTTTGAGGTCCAGAAACCTTCCCGTTAGCTCCCCAGCAGTAGTGTGATTCAGCCAAAGACCCCTTGGGGTAATGCCAGTATCTCTTCTGAAGGCACAGCAAGGCGCGTTTCTGTATGTAATATGGGTTAGACCAAAGCTCACTCCTACTGAGTCTTTACAACCAGGTCTTGACATATTTAAGCCATGGTATACCCCTTTTACTATCAATTGCAATCATTTCTGAAATGATTGTCTCATGGTGAGCGGTGAGATGCAAGACCAGACTTGGATCTAGTAGCCTAGGGGTCTGAATGCTGCTACAAGTGCTATAATTTGAAGCCCCAGATCCAGACACATGGGGATCAAGGGCGCATTTCGAGGTAAGACAAGAATTTATCTCATGAAGATGTTCTCTGTTTTTCCAACGGCCCCTATATTCTGAGATCCCCAGATCGCTGCGCCATATAGCGCAGCGACAACACCTTTAAACTGATAGCTACCAATAACCGGACAGCTGGCCTATAAGGGTATACTTTAACCTTTTGGCCAAAGAGAAGCTTACATGCTGCAATGTGAGCTGGCTCTTAGAGATTTGCAGGGTTTACGATATTGTATATGTGAGCCTTACCCCCAGGTAATCTAATTCCTTTACTTTTTGCAGGAAGGTGTAAACCAGTTTAACCTTGTCTCTAATGACTTATGTAGGCTAAAAGCCATAAATGTAGTCTTGTTGACGTTTACCTCTAGACCAAGTCACTAAAATCCTAATTAATAGGTTTTGATGCCCTATTGGAGTTCTGGATACAAGTAACTTATCAGCAAACAACAGAGACACAACTGTGTTACCCGTGATCTCGGGGTTCCTCATTACAGTCATCTAAGGACTCAACCAGTCCATTAATACGTAGGGTAAACAGAGTAGTTGCCAATACACACCCTTACTGCACCCCTCTGTTCACCCTTATTACACTCTGTAAGTTCACTGTTTTGTCCCCATCTTATTTGGCCCACATGACTCAACTCAAACAGTCAGATCACACAACATCCACATCATCTCCTATGCCGATGAAACTCAGCTCATCCTCTTGCTCTCAGCTGACCCCACCTCGACAAAGAGCAACTTCCACAACTGCATGAAGAATATCTCAGCCTGGATGAAGGGAAACTGCCTAAATCTCATCATGGGCAAGACTGAAGTTCTGATCTTTGGCAAACACACCGCCTTCTGGAAAGACTCCTGGTGGCCATTGGAACCTGGACCACCCAGACACAGAAAGACCATGACTGCAACCTGGGCATCATAAATGACAGCAAACTCTCCATGAAACGTCATGTCAATACCATCTTCTCAGCCTGTTTCCACATGCTCCACATCTCCACAAAATCTTCAAGTAGCTCCCCATCAGCACCAGGAAGACAGTAACGCAAGCCCTCATCACCAGCAGACTGGACTATGGTAACGCACTCTAGCCAGGCACCACCACCGAATTCATGCAAAGACTCCAGATGATCCAGAACGCAGTTGCCAGACTGATCCTCAACCTTCCCAAGAGACCCCACATCACCCAACACCTGAAAGACCTCCACTGGTTCCCGGTCCTGAAGAGATGCTTTTTCAAGCTCCTGACCCACACCAACAAAGTCCTCCAAGACCAAGGACCCGCCTACTTGAACCAGAGAATGCACTTCCAGCGACACCCCCTCCCCAGGAACCTCTGCTCCGCATATGCTTCTGCGGCGCTGTAGGACACTACTTCTCCCATCTCGCTGCCAAATCCTAGAAAAATCCTCCCCCTCCACCTCCACACTGCACCCTATCTGACCAACTTCAGAAAAGGGTTCAAGACCTGGCTCTTCCACTGAGACCTGCAGCAAACGCATCTATTCTGAGTTTTTCCGTAATAACATGGAGCACCTACCAAAATCAGCATGTCTCTGTAAATACCATATTGTTTCCCTCTGTTAAATTTGAGCAGGTTTGACCTGACGAAATTTAACGAGAGTGAAGTAGTTAATGTATCTGGTATTTACCAAGTGCAGGCAGTATGACCTAATTCGGAACTCCAACCTTTGCACACACAGGGACTAGCGCAGGGATCAGAAAACTAGGACAAACTCAGAATCAGTGTCTGGCCGAGCCCAATCTTTCAATCACCTTTCAATATTGGGTGGGTATGAACTGAAGTTGCTGGTCTCTCCATCTGTCTCACCTGTTGTACATTGCCCGCCCATTCTAAAAGTTGACTGCCTCAACGTGTATACCTTGTTTTTTACCCTGATAATACCATTTGCAATTGTACGTTTGCTCACATATAACCGAACAGAAGAGAAACAGTTGCATAACTTGCCCCCTCAAATCCCAAATCATATTATTCACTTTATTACTCATGAATCAAAGCAATGTTCCTTTCCATTTCACCATGCCACTGACAACAGAGATAGTTTTGTACCGTGAAAAGAGATACAGGAAACTACTGACTAATTTGCTAGCAAACTGATGTACTAAACCTTCAACTGGTGGACGCAATAATCACACCTTCTCCGCTCATTTAAGGAGGCAGGCAATTGCTTCCTGGAGCCAAAGTGTTGCTTAACACTTCCGATTATCATCTGGAAACTCTGAAGGGACGCTAATGGAGAAAAAATCCAAGTGGAATAAAAAAAAAAATACTCTGAATGGCAGGAGAAATCTAAGACTGAAAATAATAGAGGGACCTGGCACTCACGACCCCACAAACCAGAGTATATGGCAACCGACTCCAGCAGGAGCAGAAACCCAGTAGACAAAGCTTAAGGAATTTCCTTCAGAGTACCGAAGTGCAAAAGACAAACAATAGAAACAAGGAGCAAAAATAACCAGGAAGGAAAAACTTACCATCATGGATACCAGAACATTTGAGATGCAGCTGCTTCCATTATAAAGGAGAAACAGGAAAATAACACAGAAGTGACATACAGGAGGTTGTCCCACCATAATAGACTGGAAAACTCACAGATAAGTTCTTAGCAGAGGAGTTCATATTGGATTGGGGAAGGCTCATTGCGTCAATTCATGTTTCATGAACAGAGCTAACTGAGAATGGAGCCATACTGTGTACCAGTATGAGACCAGAGTTACCAAACAAAGTTTCCAAAGGTAAGGTTGCAAGTGGTAAAAGAGAACTGCCCCAACACAGCTTTTTAAAGAATTTGATGAGTAAGGAACCCAGAGCCATCCAGAACCTGCCAGCACACAGGAACAAAGATAGGCACTGGAATATCACACATTTCTATAGCCCATGAACGTGCTGGTAAGATCAAGCACAGTGAACAACTTCCCTAAGGAGAAAAGCAACAGCTAGAGACAGACATGTCTTAGGCCCCTCCGACCACGAGATGTGACGCTATCAGGTTTAGTTGTAAATTCATTTCAGCTATCACTATGATCTTTAATTGTCTTCCCTCTGGTGCTGATTCTCAGCCATGATTTTCAATCCTTCGTCACTGGTAGTATGACGTGTTTCTTCCTTCTAGATCATAATTCCAAAGGCTTTCTAAATTCCAATACAGTTTCCAACCAAAAGCTGCCAAAGTAAACTCCTATCTTGATTACATTCACATTGTATTGTCATTTGGGAATGCAATGGATTCCCTCAAATTACCATTGTGTGGCCATGCAGACCACCAGTTCTCTAGATAGAATTTTCTTGAATTACTTTGGTGACCCTATATTAGAACTCGTAGCAGACAGGAGTTGGATGTTTACCTGGGGCAGCTTCATTGACTGGCCTACTGACAGGATTCAGTGTGGTCAATTATCTAATACCCAAGAAAAATTAGAAGACACTTGCAATAAACAGTCTAACACTAGCAACTTTAGTTTGAGCTTAGATGCAGCATCAAAAGTTTAAGACATAACCACATTTTTTTTAGAAACACCGTAAAATCTGAAATCATGACTCCATTCCAGTACTCATTTGAACCATTTATGTTTCAATAGCCCAGTGATCCCAGCAGGAAATACACTATACCTGCGATTACATAGTTCTGAGAAAAAAGTTAATATTTAGGAAACCATATTTACTAGATATATTATATCCCATGTGAATTAGGTGCATATATCATGTAGGACTCCTCAAGTGTCTCAAAGAAGCACTCCATAACAATATGCTGAAGGCTGTTGGGGATCCAACAATATTTCCGTCCACTCTTCTTGAAGAGATATTTAGTATTTCGAGAAATATAGTAGTATTTAAGCCACATCTTAAGACGTAGTACTTATTCAGAGCCACTAAAATCAGATTGGTTTTCATTAAGCAAGAACTGGTCAGGATTTCTCTTAAGAAAAAGAATCTTCAATAATAAATATATTGTGGCTTTCCAAATACGAGTGGCCCTTAATCTATACAAAATCAATGCTTGAGATGTTCACACGTCAAGCACTTTTTCGCTAGGTATCAAATTCTAATATACGTTCATACACGGAGAAAAAAGTAATGAAACTATGGGGCAAGTAGCAACAGAGCAATAATGTGGTGAACCAATAAGAGCATCAGCTATTCTGACACAGTAAGAGGGCCATTCCGATCAAGTAAACATGAAACATAAGAAGCTTATCTTGCGCTTCCACTTTATCAAGTTGACCCCCCATTGTTGTGCACTTCAGGAGCAGTGACAAGCCATCCTCATGAGATCAAATAGTAACGGGAGAAGCAACCCAGGACCACAGACAGCAAATCTACTCACTACAGAACAACAGAATATATTTGGAATATCAGGGTCAACCAGGACAGATTGAAGTGGGTGATCACAATATAGTGGAAGGTATAGACACATATAAATCTATGTATACAAGCAGCACATTGAACTCTAAATGGTGTCAGCACTCCAGTTCTATCATACTATTGAAGCATCAAGACAATGAAAAGGAGCATATAATAATAATAGCAGCAGTCATAACAATAATATAAACAACGATACTTGTAATAACAATGCCAACACCAATGATACTACAATATAATAACAAAATAAAGCACCAAGACTAGGATAAGGGGCACTTGAAAAATAATAATAACGGAAAACAATTAAGATGAGTACGCTACTGTGAGTCTACAGAGATAGCAATAACTCTCAGCTGGACCACAACTGCAGTCTACATGTACATATTCAGAAACTGTAGTTCTATAGAAAGCAAATGAAGTTTAGTGAATGTGCCACTGCTAAATTAGAAGACTCTGGTTGATGGATTATAAATGTTAAGCTTCTAAATTCAGCAGGAAGAGTAAACCCTACTCCGCACTGTCCCAAGTAGTCTTTGAAGAAAGTAATTCCCATTAACCAGATAGATGTAAAATATGACTTAAGTCAATTAAAACTGATTTGAGTCATTCATTACCAGAACAAAGGATTTAATATCTATTCGATGATCTGGCTTTCCCATACAGGGATCCAGTTTAAGAGCCGAAGAATAAACTGGTGCAATAGTGTGTCGCTTGTCTGAGAACCAAGTACAACTCATAACCTACTGCTTACAAATATAGTGTCGCTTTCCACAGTTATTACACTTTCAATTTTTTAACAATACTTATTTAGAAACAAATCCTACATCAAAACTCATAGCACTACACCAGTTCCTCAAAAAAGTCAAAACATATGGCAACATTATTGTAAGCTATAGGGGATTTGTATCGCATTTAATAATTTTCACCAAGTTGAGGAATTTACTTCCTCCAGTAAAAGGCAGAATATATAAATTCCTGTATCTATTAAGAAGCTTTCAGAGGAATAATATTTCCTCAGACTTAAGACATAATCAAGATTTCAAGTACAATTTGGGTCATTTCTCCATTTACACAGACATTCAAGAAGGGTAGCTGAACCATTCGGAGAAGCATGAATAGCGACCTTACCTGTGGTTGAAGATCGTCAAAGCAACATTATAGGTGTTTTCTATTATACAACAGCTTCAAATAAATAGCCACAGGTTTAGAATATCTAACCACACATTGACACTAGTCAATCTTGGATTTAGAAATAAGTTATGCGATGGATACTATAGCAATATATCGCTACGTGCCGGCCTAGTTTATCACTGCAGTGTTAATAAGGCATATACTGTCAACACAATTACAAGCGGATTAAGCAGCTGTGGGTGGCTGTCGTTAAATCTCTGAATCAGAGTAGAAAGCCTCAGTGCAAATGTTAGCATCAACAAGACCTTCAAGCTTGTCTAGATCAAATCACATCATGCCCAGTGGTTAATATGAGCCGGTGGTTTCCAATGCTCGGTACCAGCACATAATTGTCAGCACCGGCACTTATGACAGGCTTCCACATGGTGGCGATGTTTGTATAACCCCTTCCATGCTGCGCAAATTCCGCCGCTGTGCTGACGGAATCTTGCGCGGGCGTGGTCATGACGGAACGGTTCCGTCATGAGCACAGCTCAACCGTGGCTCATGACGGAACCGTTCCGTCATGAGCACCGAAGGGGATAATATAGAGAAGAACACAACAACTGCTGGTTGTTATTTCAATATACGTTTAAAATGACCAATACCGGAAGCAAGATGGCGGCTAAGCGTTTGGCCGCTTGAGCGGGCTGCTCCTCCTCCCGGCCTTCGACTGCTACGCATACCTGTACGGTAAAGGCTCCCGGTCTCCGTGAATGTGGCAGCACTGAACAATGCTCTGGCGAATACCGCTTGCCTACAGAGTGACTTTTCTTCACCGCTATTGTATCCGTGCGTTTGGAAGGCTTGAAATCTCCCCTGATCCGAAGTTTCGACTTCAGAACGCCATGGCATCTAAGGGATCGAGCCGGGCTCTGCGCCCCAAACCGCTCAGCTCGCAGACGAAGACGCGTCCAGTAGCCGGAGCAGCAACAACTGGGAAAACTCTTGCTGCGGTTCAAGAGGGATTATCATCTCAGATGGATGCCGGCCAAGGTGCTCGTGAAGGGCAGGGAACCCCCTCTTGCGATGTACGGCCCAAAGTCCAGGCTTTTTTTAAAGTACGGGCGTATAAGAAGCCTTCACAAGAGGATGCAGTTAAAGCAGCTGAAACTCACCTTAGTAGTTTGTTACATCCAGTCCTGGGTTCGGTTTCGGATGTTCCCAGCTGTAAGAGTCTTGTCTGTGAGACTTTGGATACAGCACCAGTAGCTTCACCACAAGCGCTATTGGGGACTGAAGTTGGTAATCAGAGCGTGGAGCTCGCTGGTGAGAAATCGCAAAAAGGCATTCTGGGAGATTCAGTCCCGCTGCAGGTACAGTCGGCTATGAACATGACATCTTTGACCTTGCGAAGTGAATGGGATTCTAGTGATGGACACCAGAATAATACAGGTACGAAGGTCATTGAACAAATGAAGGTTATAGATTGTGGGGAGTCTGCAGGGGACCCTGGACTAATATCAGGCGTTGCGCAATTGGGGGGATGCCACATTGAAGTTCCGGATAAAGTCTCTACCGGAGAAGATTTTTATTCTCTGTCCGACCGTTCCTCAGTCGAAAGCCTGGTGAAAGACTGGCTAGAAGGGGGAAGTTCAGGGGCAGAGGAAGGTGATGGTCTGGCAGGTGAAGCTAAGCATATTTAAGAGGATGGTGCTCGAGGGGAACTATCCGTCATGGGGAGTGTACAAGGGTCAGACGACTCCTCAAACTGGGCCTATTTAGACTCGCCTAATCCTCAAATTAATACTCAGCCCCTCATAGTGCCTTTACTATCCGGTACGGCTGAATCCACTAGCCATGAGCATCGGAAAGTTACATTGGACATCATTTAAGACGTCATTATGGCGCACAGAGCAGAGGCGCAGGCTGACAGTCTCCACACCCAGAACGTTTTAAGGAAATTGCAGAACTCATTTCGCAGGGTGGCCCAGTCATGTGCAGATACTGCTATAAGAATCGGTGAAGCCGAAACTCGGATCTCAACATTAGAGGACGATGCGTTATCTCAGAAAAAGGAGATTGTAGCTTTGAATGCTCATAGGGATGACTATTTATGGAAAATCACGGACATTGAAAATCGGCTAAGGCGCAATAATCTGAGAATTCTTGGGGTTCCTGAGGGGCAAGAAGGATCAGATATTCGGAAATTTGTAGCCAAGCTTTTGTCGGAGGCCTTCCCGGAGGTTATTAGGCAGAGGTTCAGAGGGCCCGCCGGTTCCCATTCCATCAGAGGAAACTGGTGGGTCAAGGAAACCCTCTACCAAGAGCTATTTTAATTTCACTAAATCATTTTTGATTTATGATTTGGCCCGTCCCACTAAGAAAGCTCAGGCTAGGGGGTGCGAATTCTTTGTACGCCCGGACTTTTGCCAGGCAACTGTGGACCTCTGGTGGAGATTCCGACAGCTTATTCCGAAGTTTCAAGAAAAAGGAGCTCAGTTTTTTTTTTACAAAATCCGGCGAAGCTCAAAGTCGTGGTCAAGGGACGGTCATCAGTATTCACGGAAGAATGCTCTGCTAAAGAATTTCTGCAAAATCTATAGTCATTTTTTTTCTTAGGGTTCAGGACTGAGGTCATGTCGAAGTTTATTATGTACCAGGCTTTAGTCTACGTTTCCTCAACCCTTAGGGATATTGAAGCGGAGTAGTTTAGATATAGAATACTCTATCTTCTTTCTTTTTTTCTTTGTTGGTATATGATTAGCCTGGACGGGACTGGTCTAACATTGCAGGAGGGGCCGAGGAGGGGGAGGTCGGTGGCTCGTCTCTCCATCTACCGGGACTATTGTCCCAATGCTTTATGGGATGGGTTGGGGTGGGATGGGAGGGGGGATGTTGGATGGGTTGGGGGTGTGGGTGTTGTTGGGGGTTGGGGTGTGGGGTGGTGATGGGGGGATGTAAAAGGAAGAAAAAAATCAGCTCCAATACTTGCTATAATGTTATTTTGTCTGAGACGAGAGGTTCTTCTTTATGCAATAATTAGTTATATAGCTTGGTCTATATTTTTTCATGAGAGGTTTAGCGGATATATGGTAGAGACTATATATGAAGTGGGGGTTCATTGTTTTCAATTTGGAAGAACAAAATGAAACTATTAACATTATGTACTTTAAACATATGCGGTCTGAACGATTTAAAAAAAAGGCAGGTTTTGACAAAGCTAGCTAGAGGACTTTCTTGGGATGTGCTCTGTCTCCAGGAGACACACATTGCCTGGGCCAATAGGGTGTGGCTTAAAAAACTAGGGATGGAGCGGATTGCTTGTTCAAAACAATCTACGAATACTAGGGGCGTGGCAATTCTTTGTAAGATGGGGGTACTGTCCTGTAGGAGATATAAAGAAGACAAGTGTGGTAGGTGGGTGATTATTGAGGTAATGTTTGGAAATACGGAGGTATTAACGATTTGTTCTGTTTATGGGCCAAACTTGGATGAACCTGAACTGTATGATCATCTTAATTTAGAACTTTCTACTTGGCCTCAACCCATCATACTATGTGGGGATTTAAATATACATTTGGACGAGTCAGTCAATATTATCTTAGGCTTATCATATGTGGGGAGAAAGCCAAGAGTTTATAAATCATTGTGTAACTTAGCCAGGAGTCAGGGTTTATACGATGTTTGGAGTAGGCTTAAGAAAGGACAGCTGGGCTATACTTTTTATTCTGCTCCCCACAATAAACTGTTTCGGCTTGACTACATATGGGTCTCATATGTGATATTGGAAAAAGCCTTAATTACTTTGTTGCCGAGACTAATTTCGGACCATAATCACCTTGTGTTAAAATTTGAAATCTCTACTGCACCTTCTTTGATATCCAATTGGACGTTTGATAGGAAGCTTTTAGCTGATCAGGAATATCGGGATCACATTAAGTTATGGTTGCAAGGTTTTTTCTTAGTCAATAAAAACTCAGCCCCAGATACAGTGGTTTGGGACACATTCAAGGCCGGTGTAAGGGTTGAAACCTTGAGATTTGTGGCACAGAAGCATAATACTTTAAAATACATATTGGAACAACGTATTCTAGCTTTAAGTATGGCAGAATATGAGCTAGCTCAAAATATTAAGGATAGGCTGGACGTTTATGTCTCTCAAAACAAAGTGGCTATACAGAGGTCTCTAATTTTTCAGCAGTATGCTGATGAAGCAGCCGCTAAATACCAACCTTTTCGAAGGGAATGTTTTGAATATGGGGAGCAGGTGGGGAAGTTGTTGGCCAATAGGTTACGGCAAAAACAGAACCAAACTAAGATTGATCAAATTAAAGATAGAGATGGCTCACTACAAAAAACTGAGGCTGGAGTCCGGGAGGGGTTTAACATTTTTTATCAAAAGCTGTATGAAAATGAAAAAACCATGGCTGCGGGGGATTATTTGGGGTAAATCCCATCTCTTTGCCTAGGCTCGGAACAAAAGGATATGCTTTCTATTCCTGTAACCTGGGAGGAAATTGAGCTAGCGATGGTATCTTTACCTCAGGGGAAAGCGATGGGGCCAGATATGATCCCCTTGGAGATTTATATCATTTTTCAGGCTGAACTCCGCGATGTGTTATTTTCTTTATTTCAGCAAGCATTGAACGGTATAACACCAGAATCATGGTCTAAGACAACCATAATAGTCTTTAAAAAGAAAGGGAAGGATGCGCTTGAACCAGCCTCTTACCGCCCAATTACGCTAATTAACTCAGACAGTAAGATCTTCTCTAAGCTCATTGCTAGAAGACTAGGGAAGGTTATTGTATCCCTAGTCTCACAACGCCAGCATGGGTTTATAGCGGGAGAGGTACTGCTGACCATGTCCGCCGAATAATATCACTTTTAGATTGGGCCCAGGTTTCTGAAGCTTCAATAGGGGTGGCCCTGTTGGATGCCGAAAAGGCATTCGACAGGGTCTCCTGGGATTTTTTATGGGCGGTTCTCTATTGGAAAGGTTTTTCACTACCTTTTATCAAAGCAGTACAAGCACTCTATATCCACCCTGCTGCGAAAGTCCGTATATCCGGGAAGCACTCTGAGGAGTTTAAGATCTACAGGGGCACCCGTCAGGGTTGCCCCTGTTCCCCTCTTCTTTTTGCTCTCTATATCGATCCTTTGTTGACCAAAATTGCGCAAGACTCAGAGATCATGCCAGTCAAACCTATGCAGGAAACTGTTAAAGTACTAGCTGACGCAGATGATGTGGCTGTTGTTTCAGGTGATGTGGTCAAAACTATGAGACGCATCGAAATTCTGACGTCGGAATTCGGTGCGGTTTCAGGCTATAAACTGAATTTGCAAAAGACAAGTCCTTTTTACGGGTACTGAGGTTTTGACAGGTGTAAATACAGTGACAGAGGCTATCTATTTGGGCGTCAGAATTGCCTCAAAGGTACAAACTATTGTTAATGCAAACTTTGATCCAATATTAGTCTCAACCAGCAAAATGTTAGAGAATCTGGATTATCTGCACCTGTCTTTATATGGCAGGTGCAACGTTATTAAAATGGTGGTTTTTCCTAAATTTCTTTATTTATTTCGTACAATTCCACTTTTGTTACCCAATTTAATTTTTATAAGGATAGAAAGAATGTGCTCCCGTTTCATATGGGGTTATAAGAGGACAAGGAGAGCCTATAAATGGCTCAGTTTATCAAAAGCAAGGGGGGGGGGGGTTGGATATCCCCCAATTTCGTTACTATTATTGGGCCGCAATGCTCCAGCATATGGGGATACTGTTCTTTGGTACTCAGACGTATAAAGACCCAGCTGTTTTTCCTTCTATATATGAGTTAATTATGGGGCCGGAAGCTAGGTATTTATTTTCAAAGTTTTTCGAACCAAGTTATTATAAAAGAACTCGTTTTAAGACGCTCTGGGCTGCAGTAGTAGTTTGGCGTAAAGTTCGTAAACAGTTTATTCTAAAGGAATATAATCGCTATATGCCTCTAGGAATAACAGGGAAGCTTCCTGGAATTTTCTATGACTCAACTATTTTGAGGTGGAATACTCAGGGGATTAGGACTATTGGGGACCTCTTTTTAAATTATCAAATTATGTCGTTTTCTGAACTTCAAGAGAAGTTTGGGCTGCAATGCGCGGACTTCTTTAAATACCTCCAAACCCGAAGTTTTTTAGATAAACTTAATCTAAGAGGGTTCATTAGTATGGAAAAGAACTTGATATTAGAATCTATAAAGGGGAGATGTAAGATTTCTCATCTTTCCAAACTCATAATGGCAACCCAGCAGGACGATCTTGCACATTTCGAGCAAGGCTGTGATAGAAGGCTGGGGATAGTAGGTGTTGATTTACAGTTAGTATTCAATCTGGTGGATGCTGACCTTTTATCAGGCAGTTTTAAAAGCCAATGTTATATGGCTATCTTTGACTTATACTACTCCCCAGCGAAGATAGCTAAGTGGGAGACGAATCGGGGGATGTTTGTCCTAGATGTGCTCTGAGGGCAGCTGATTCGGTGCATATGTTTTATGAATGCTCTGTATTAGTCTCCTTGTTGAATGAGGTAAAATGTTTTCTGAATCTAGCTCTAGGGGTGCATGTCGATATTACACCTCAATTAGTGTTATTTGGATAAGAGTTTGGCATAATAATCAGAAAGCGCTCAACTCCTGAAAAGGGATTTTTGCTTTTATGTATGGCCGTTTTTCGTTTATGCATCACCTCTCAATGGCTGAGTCCGGATTCACCGTCTTTTTCTATTCGGAAGGCTAAACTGCTAGCTCTGTATAATTTGGAAATCGCTTTGTATAAACTTAAAGGTAGAAGAAAAAAGAAATTTGGGTTAGCATTATGGGCCCCAATAATTAATTGGATTTGATGAGGTTTCTTTATGTGTTGAATATGTATAGAGCAAAATTGTATGTATGTATGGAATTATCAATGCTGATTTTCAATAAAATATTTTAAAAAAAAAATTAAAAAAAAAATGGCCAATACCGGCCTCCCAAGCCATTCTTATAGATTTGGGGGCCTAGAATAGTCAGAATTGTCACACTTATAGCAGTGAGATGCTCAGTAGGTACTGTCACTGGCAGCGCTGGCAGGGGCAATGGGGGGCACACGCAGCAGTGGCCTCCTGACGAGGACCTGGCACTTCTTTCTTTTTACAAATTAAGCACCGCTTAAGCAACTGATTGGTGCCCTTTGGCAAAACAAGGCTTTATTGGCCCTTATTAAAGGTAACAATGGAAGGGCAGCCTTTTTAACATGAAAGATGAGGAGGACTTTTTATCATGGTCATTATGGTTGTTCTCCTAGAATCAGAATAACATTTCCAAATCAAGCTATTGTCAATAACGAAAACGAAGTAAGAGTATCTAGCATGAACTAAAGGCTAGAACAACCAACTAACCAATGCTATTTTACAAGTGGAATGACCATACATCATCATGTGTTTCCGGTTTGTTTTCAGGCAATTATCACAGCAGTAGTGTTTTTAGATTTCAAGTGTTTTAAGATTTCTAGCCATCTCACCAATCCTGCTCTTAAATTGTTCAGTAGCACCATACTGTCAGTGCAGAATAATGTAGACATGAATATGTCGCTAACCCATGAGAGAAAGTTATTATTTTGAAGCTCCACGGATAAATCTAATTTATGGAAGTTAAACAGTTAAAAGTTAAAACAGTAGTGGGCTTTCAGGCAAGCATGTATGACACCGAATTCTAGCAGTTCCTTTGGAGCTTCTGAACTCACTTGCACATGCCCAAACTTACAACAACAGTAGTTAAACAGTGGCGGCTGGCAACTACGGTGAGTGGTGAGCCGGGCAAGTGGGTGGCACACTAAAATCACATTTACAAAAGGTACTTTACAAGCAGCTGTGGTTCTCGCGTTAACCTCAGATTTCCCGGTTTGCTGAGGAACAGAGCAAACACCCGCCAGGCTGTGCTGCAGCCGCAGGTTGGCTAAAATGGGACAAGGTAAGCGGGCGTGCTACTTTAAGACAACTGACGAAAAGCACTTATTCATGGTACCGAGCTATTAAAATGGCGAGCCTCTGATCTCGCCAGTCTCCTGCTGCCAATTGAACTTTGTCGCCATGTACTGTCATCCGCAAGAGAGCACTTTTGAATGAAGCAATATATGGCAATTTGGCTTTTAAATCAGTGCAACACTCGGAGGGAAACCTACTAGCAACGGGCAAGAATGGTAGAAACAACTCATCAAAAAAGAAATCCGAGATCTGTAGTCACATCTGCATTTATCAGCTTTTTCCGGGTTGTATTGCATCAAACAATTGTCTGCAGCTCGGTAGACAGCTGAGACGATAGAGTGTTGATTTACTGGGCAAGGCATGGAGATAAAAAGCAGGTGATCACTACGGACGAGACAGCTTGGGAGTCAGGAGAACAATTGGTAATGAATTATAAATCAGCGCAAAGGTCTTTGCACAATGAGTTGTGATTGGCAGAGGTGATACGGTCCTGTTTCCTCATGATGCGATTGTTAGGGTAAGTTATGTCCAGCCAGGGCACGTGCTGGATCGGTAGGTGCGTGAGAACAGCCAATCTTAAAACAGTGTAAATTAAGGAGATTACGTCACTCCTGCTCGAGCCTGATGAAGTTAGTACCCAAGTACTAACAGTGTTTGTATTAAATTAAAGAAACACAGAAAGGAGCATAAGAGAAGGGGTGGGATATGGGGAGGAGGCATGCCCAGAAACGAAATCCCGAGATCCGTAAGCAGTTTACATTTGCTAAACGTAACTCACAAGACAGAGCTATGCAAAGTAAATAACTGTCAATAAAATAACATGCCGCAAAAAACGTAAACGTTTGTCGGAAAAATGTACATTTTCGTGCCATCGAATTCCCAAATCCATTCTGCAGTCTCCCGGATGGGCACATTCAGGCACCATCAGTCGTTCGAGCCAAGAACATTCACATTCAGTAGCGGCTGGTAGGGGACGGTGGTGAGTGCTGGGGGGGGGGGGGGGGGGGAGGAAGGTGTTGTGGGTAGGATATATATATACAAAATAAACGTGCTGGTCGCCGTCAGGAGCTGCCCCCTCTCCTCAGCAGGAAGCACCCAGGCTTCCAGACTACCCTAGCCAATCACGATGCTGCTGATTGCAGCATTGTGATTGGTCCGTGCACCGTGCGCTCAGCGCTCTGAGAGAGAGTGGAAGCCTGGGCATGTCCTCCACGCAGACTGTAATGTAAACACGGGAAACCCAGGTCAGCACCACCCTAACCTGGCGGCAACTCCAATTACAAAACATTAAATGATAACGCTCCGTTATTATCATTTTATTTTTTCCTTTACACTGCTTTAAAGCAGTGAAGAGATGCTCCTCCGCCATAGCCGAGGAGCCGCCGCTGCAGTTGAAGCCTTCCCAAAGAGTCTGCTGGAAACAAATATTTGTGCAGTTTTTTCGGAGTATATCATGACTGAATAGGACTCCGACTCCTCCCAATCCGGCTTCAGAAAAAAAGCACAGTACGGAAACCGCCCTCCTCGCCGCAACAGACGACATCCACACCCTACTGGACAAAGGAGAAACAGTAGCCCTCATCCTCCTCGCCCTCTCTGCGGCGTTCGACACAGTCTCGCACTGCACCCTAATACGCAGACTCCACGATGCAGGGATCCAGGATAAGGCCCTCGACTGGATCCTTCCTCTCCAGCAGAACGCAGCGGGTCAGACTCCTCCCCCCCCTTTGCTCTCAGACCCTACACCAACCACCTGCGGAGTTCCCCAGGGATCCTCCCTCAGCCCTACGCTCTTCAACGTCTACATGGCTCCACTCGCCCCCATCGTCAGAACCTACGGACTCAACATTGTGTCATATGCAGACGACACCAAACTCATCCTCTCCCTTTCCAACGAACCCAACACCGCCAGATAAAACTTTCGAGAAGGCATGGAAGCCGTCGCCAAATGGATGAAAAACAGCTGCCTACAACTAAACACCAACAAAACAGAAGTACTCATCATGGGCCCAAACCCCGACGCCTGGAATGACAACTTGTGGCCCCCCACCCTCGGAAGCCCGCCCACCCCCACGGACCACGCACGCAACCTGGGAATCATCCTTGACTCCGAGCTCAAGATGGACCACCAGATCAACTCCGTCTCGTCCTCCTGCTTCCACACCATCCGCCTTCTAAGTAAGACCTTCAAATGGATCCCCCTCGAACACAGAAAGACCGTCATGCACGCCCTGGTCGCCAGCAGACTCCACTACGGCAATGCACTCTATGCGGAATAAACAAAAACCTCACCCGCAAGCTACAGAACATCCAGAATGCCGCCGCAAGACTGGTCCTCAACCTGCCAAGATACTGCCACATCTCCCAGCACCTGCGCACACTCCACTGGCTCCCCATCGAGGCTAGAGTCACCTTCGGGATGCTCACCCACACACACAAGGCCCTCCATGGCACCGGACCAGCATACCTAAACAGCCGACTCAAATTCCACGCACCCCAAAGAACCCTACGTTCAGCCCAGCTCCTCTACATCGTGGTTCCCCACACTAGAAAGACCAGATCTGGAGACCGCTCCTTCCTCGTGGCCAAAGCCTGGAACGCCTTTCCGCTCCACCTCAGACAGACATCGCTCCCCATCATCGCATGGAACCTCAAAATCTGGCTCTTCGATGGATGGGAACTTGCACCCCCCCACCTCCAGCACCTTGAAACCCTTACAGGTAAGTAGTCGCGCTTAACAAGCACATGATTGATTGACTTGGGTGACTTGTTATCAAGTGCAACTCTAGCAAAGTTCGACAAGATTAAGAAATTAAAGATGGTGCTTTGACCCACTGGAAATCCTGTTGGAGTTAGAAGGATGTGATTTTTTTCAGAACAGTCTTGTAAAACTGACACCCATGCTTTGGCCATAAGATTGCCCTGTGGCCTTGGCATGGTTAGCAACTGGTAGTTCCCAGGATGGGACCGGAGAACTTTTTTCTACATTAGCAGAGTCCAGAACCACACCACAAGTTCTGGACATTGCCTGCCAGGTATGATGCCCCATACCAGGAGATGGTTTTTAAGTCCATCATCTAAAAAATTGTTTATCATAACTTCAGTCCACCCCTCTGGCCCTATTGCTTTAGCCGACTTATAGGATTTGAATTACAACATCGGGCCAAAGGAAAACATGCAACCCAAATCCACAAGTTTCACACAAGCCTCACTTGCATGAGAACCTTTTCAGGTGTGCGGTCTGTGTGTAATTATCAATGAAGAAAGTCCTGGAGTCTTACTCTTTATGAGTAACCCTCTTGGGGACAAAGACATCTTGCAGAATGCATTACCTATGACTTATGAATGCCAGACTGGAGCGATATTTTGAGTAAATGACACCATAGAAATATGCCGACAAAGAGTACAGGAACTCTTTAGTGAAGAATAGGGGGCAAGAATATCTTAAATGTGTAAGAGCGTATCATAAGCAACGTGAGACATAGCCAATAAATCAGCCAGTTAGCAGGGAGCGTTTGTCAGTCAATCTTTCATTAAAACGGGGCAAAATTGTATTAATTGTTGCTCAACAGTCTTCCAATCCTTTCCCTCAGTGATGGAAGGTATCGCTCATTCGTAACACGATAAATGAATTCAGGGTAGAGTCACTTGCCTAAATGTCACACAGTATGTATTCCAGGGGTGGGGATGCTAACCGTCTGTGCCCTGCACATCTGCCCTAACTTCTTGAGCAACTCGTCGCCAGTGTAAGATTTACGAACTCTCCATATGTAGATCAGGTGAAGTTTATTTATTAACAGCATATAATCACAGCATCCCCAGCTGTGCCGGGCTCACCGGCTACAACATATTCAAATTCCAAACTTCTAACCTAGGTCAGCAGGGACCTCATAACATTCCATGCTCAGCATTACATGTCCTTACATATATCTTTAATAAGCAACTATATGAGGAAAGAATAAACACAAATTCTTCCATTTGAATGATGGTATGTTATCAAGATCACACACAAAGTGTTATAAATAAGAAACACAGGTGGCCGATTGACTGAATGACAAGGTATAATTAATATGAAGAGCAGAGGACAATCACTGAGAAGCACGAAGGGCTAATCGGCTTCAGACACAGACACTGATAAACAAAGCTTTGCAGAGAGAAACACGAAGCACTGGGACACAGCGATAATGAAAACACAGGGACCAGAAGCATGAAAGATGGTGGTAATGCAACATAAAACACAACATGAATGGTAGGGCATGCATATGAAAGGGCAGGTGTGGGTAGCAAATTGCCTAGGACAAACAATATATACCTCAGAAAGAAGGCCAAGTTAAAAAACCCTTGCACATGCTAGGCGGAGACAAAGTAACTCGAATCACACAGACCAAGCAACAGAAGGCACCGTGCCAAGGTGTCTCACATAAACTGGAGCAGGGCTTCCTACGCTTTGAAATCTGCAATCCTCGGGAGAAGCCAAAAGGATCCTGCATGAAACACAGCAGGCAGGTAGACAGCATACTCAAAGCTCTTCAAACTAGTACACATGCTGGCACAAACTAATTCCATACGGCAGCACAGGGGCCGAATAGGCATACAGAGAAGGGAAGAATGCTGGAACTTCCAGGGACCTGTTTTTGGAACTGCCCCAAGCATTTCTGTGGCACGCACTGCTATCTTGGAGATTATCAAACCCCCAGAAAGGAATAGGATCCTAATCTTAAGGATGCAGACAAGGGGACCTCCTGGAAGCAGAGGAGGTTTCACAGAATGGTGTGATCAGAATCTCTGGACCACCTCCTAAAAAACTTAGCGCTCCCTCTGGTTGTGAAAGAGCAGTCTTAATAGGAAAATCCATGGAGGAGGGCCATAACATAGTAGCAGGTACAGATACTTTGGGGCCTACCACTGAACTGGTTCATCCAAATCCAACCCCTCGGTAGCCCTAATAGGAGTAGTGAATAACAGTCTAGGGTTACTCAAGGATATATGACTAACTGATCTACAACATGCATGAAAGGGATAAGTACCTCTGACCAAGTCTGGTGGAGATATGTGAAACTCAGGAGAAAAAATAAATCACTCTGTCATATTTGTGGTCCTGAAGTCGGACATCAACAACATTCCTCAAGAATGTTTGTGGAAGGTCCTGGGTTCTCTTGAGATGCCTTTAAACTTCCTTAAAGTTAGAATCAGGTTACACAAGAACATCTGTATGAGAGTTATGTGGGACCCAAAGGGAATCGAAAAAGTCAAGCAAGGTGTAAACCACGAATGCGTACTACTCTTGATCCTACTCACCCTGTTTATTAACAATATGGCAAGCTGGCTCAAAAACGGTATAAACCATGCACTATCCTTGGGGATGGGAGTCGGGGGCCTTTAAAATTCCAAACCTCTGGTTTGCTGAGCACACCTTATTAGCCTACAGCACTCTCCTCAGGTGCAGAATTTATTAAAGTGTTACTAAGATTATTAAAATGTGAATGGACTCTCAAGGCAAGGCACCCAATCCATAGACATCCTTTTGTTGCAATCTGAACACCATTGGCTTATAAAGTGTCACTGACATTGACTACCTTGATAGTCGGTTAGGCCATTATAGCAAATGGGATAACCAAATACAGAAGAATAGCATTTTATAACAGAGGGCTAGGGATGTAATGTGCTTTGTTAAGAGGTTGAGAGGCAAGGCTATATATCACCAGCCCGACAGTGTCCAAGACCAAGTCCCATGCAGCATCCATTTTTTGTGATGAAATAGGGGGGCGGGGGGGGCAGGAGAGTTGCAGGTTCACCACCCTAAGTACATTTTGAGAAATAGTGCATCTCACATGGCCTTTAATTTGTAAAGGCACCTACCCACACAGTTTAATTTGACTTCCTTTCATTTTCCTTCCTACCACCTCCAAGTAAATTCTCAATCATATGTTATGACTGAAAATCTCTTTCAACAAGACAGATGAAAACTTTTAAAAATACAAACATCTTGCAATATCAGGGAGTTCGGCACAGCTAGATAAATTTTACAGACAAACAGCAGTGTTGTTGTTCATGTTACAGATATGTAGAATATACACATTTTGTTATAGCATAGATACTTTTCATTTTGGAAAAATAAACCGATTTAACTCAAAGAAATGCTCATCATTTTCATGAAAAAGCATACCGTTTTTGTCCTAAAATAACAGCTTTTCATTTTAGTGAAAATAAAGTGTTTCCCTAACTTCAATTTATCATTTTCATCAAATGTACACATTATATAGGGGTCTTCATCCTGAAGGTGTCTACAAGAGAGAGCATGCCTAATTGTGCCAGCACAATAAATGACAAAGGTTATGAGAGGTTATGTTCGTGCCTTGCAGAAGAATGGTTTGTTTCAATAAGGCAGACTATTCTCTTCTAAATTTTGTTCCATGGCTAATTTCTTCAATAATGGCTAACTGGCACCTCACTTCTGCCATCCACCATCCAACTGTGACTTAAGCCACAACCACCTTCTTGCCTTCTAAGGCAATTGTGAGAAATGGGTGGACAACAATGCACCATAAGTATGACAAACATGAGGGATATGTGCAAAAAGCGGAGTAGGAAGAGAGAAAGGAAACCAAAGAGAAGGAAATAAGAGATGGAGACAGAGGGAAGGAGGGAGCAAAAAGAAGGAACACAGTTTTAAGGAATGTGATGGCAATGTGAGTAGAAAGAGGACTAATTAGAGGAGAGGAAAAGTGGAAGGTAATAACGAAGACAGCAGAAAGAAAAGAAGGAGCAAAGAAGAGAGGGAGGGAGAAAAATAGGAGATATCCGGAACAGGAGTTAAGTGAGACAAATGTGTGGGATTGGAGAATAAGTAAAGATTAAAGGGTGGGAGAGGGAGACCATGTGGCAGAAATTAGGACGACCGTGCAGATAGGAGGAGAGACATTTAAGGGAGTCCGAGAATAACAAGCTTGCTGGAAAAGAAACTATGAAAAGAGAGAGAATATAAGATACAAGAAATAGACAAAAGAAAAGAAATACAGATGAGTAGTTGATGATAAATAAAGAGGATGACAAAAATGTGTGGGAAATGAAAAATTTGTGACATTTTGCAATCAAAACTGATGAGTGGAGAAAGATGGCTGCCGAGCCCCTGATGCAGAACTCATGCACATGCAGCGGTCCTGTTATACCCTCCAAAATTATTGGCACTCAATCAACACCATCCTTCCCGAGGTCACAGAGTTACCAGACATCCACACATGGAAAGGATGCTCCCTGGGCATATTCAAGTGCAAGAAGCAACAGAAAGTATGAAACCGCTTTGCAGCCCAGGCACTACTACTAGCCAAACGCACAATCACACTTCACTGGTGTTCCCCTACGACCCCACCCGCCCCCCGGTGGAGGTGTGGAGGGTAGTGATGCGCAAATGGGGTGCGGCAGAGGAAGATGCCGTCCGATAGGAGGAGGTTCGATCTCTGCACAGACAACTCGTATTCCCTCAGTAGGCCAGCCTACTCACACACTTCCAACAGGAGGCGGGAAATGACAACCTAGCCCCATGATAGCGCTAGGCACTTCCCATGCAATAAACACCACCTCGTACAAAGATGCCACGTCAACGTTCACCTGCAGTACACCTTTGCCTGTGCCTACATACCTACAACAGGCGGAAAACGCCCACCCAGACACCCCCAGACCCCCACCAAGTGGCCCACACTAACCTATACAACTAATCACCAAAGCCAAACACACCCTCCACTCCTCACTCAGACCCCTCTATACATCCCCAGTTACATCATAACACCGTTTGTTATGGGAGGACAAAAGCAGCAAACACTCAAGACAGGTCAGACTTTGACGCCCATGAGCACTCCACGCAGATGCTTTGTCTAATGTACCCATGGTTAAATACACTCATCTTTGTGTTCAATACTAATTCAATATGCTGTAAGATGTCATGCATTACCATTGTTTACGTTGCAAAACTCAATAAGATATTTACAACAACAAAAAGTGAGTGGAGAAAGATGATGAAGAGTTCGGGAGGAAAGTTGCAGAAGAAAAAGGATGACAGAAGGGAATAATGGTGAAGGGAAAGAGGGGAAAAAAAAAGGACAGCAAATATACGACTTTTGAAAAGAGTGTAGATAGGGAAGTAGGGTGAGAAGGAGAGAAATGTGGAAACATGGAAGGAACAGAGGAGAGCGGAGAAAACTGGCAGGAAATAGGAGACTGGAAAATAAATGTGTGAACGACAAGCAAATATGAGGACAAAGAAAGGAGAAAGATATTATGCCAGTTTGCCTCTTTATCAAATGTTCTTCCATTGCAAGTCTATTTCTCTTTCTATGACCCTTGACTTGGTACAAGATGGTGTACTTTCCCTCTCAGTGTTGTGCTGTTTCTCGCTCTCTGCCAGCACATCGTCATTTTTAGGTCTCACATACCAGACAGAGCAAGCTGTCTGATTGAGAAAGCCCTGTTGTGAACTTATAATGGGTTTAATCCATCCATTGCTTTCTATTTGTTGACTCTATTCTCACTTTCATTTGCGTGCTTCTTATTCGATGGCTACCCTTCCCCTTTTTTGTGTCTGTCCATCCCTTGTAGCACAACCTCACAACAATCCTTTTGACTGGGGTACTTCCACTGCTTACATTTAGGGAACTACTTCTTTTTCATTCAGCACTCCATGAGAGTGAATGTTTTCTAGCTCTCCCATAGAGATTTGCTGCCACCTCCTTGCCCTCAAATGTGTGCCCACCAGTGCTGCAATGCTGCCCACCCCTCCAGCTTGTCTGCAAAAGCACAGCAACAAGAATATGTTTGCTGCTGTATGGCTGAAGAGCAGACTTTAAGGGCTGATTTTGTTGTATTTCCTGTATTCCACAAATTGCATGAAAGCCCAGGCTTTTGCATGCCAAGGGTATTCCAGCTCTGCGGAGGGGTCATTGGCTGCAACCAGCTGGCTTTTGAGGCAGAAGGTGTACTGAGCATGACACATTTTCTGAAGGCCCATTCATTTGCTACCTGGGCTAATGCAGAGGGCATAATGAATCAATCGTGTAGAAAGTGCATAGAGTCTTGGTGAGAGTTCACTTTACATTCTGACACTTGCTTCTTTTTAAATTCAGTTCAGTTTTTTATGAGCAAAAAGTATTTGAAAAACAACCATGCCCTTCATAAAAATTGAAACATCGAATTCAATGTACAGTTTTGAGATACTATAAGGAATGTGCTTGTTTTCCTCCAGTGGTGTCATTTTTTCCTTTTACTTTATTTAAGCAAGTAATTTATAGGCAAACATTGGCAAAGCCAACAAACAGCTCAGCACTTACTTTATAAAAGTGCGACCTATTGGTTTTACCAATGCTTGATTTTTGTTCTAACGCCAACTCTCCTGCTCCTTCAACCTACCTCATCCCTCTCCATTCTCTACTCTTTTGTGCCCCTCAGCTGCCCTCCTCTTTCTGCCTGTCCCTCTCTCTCCCTGCCTCTGTTCCAGTCTGCCCCCTTTTCTCTTTCTACCACCTATCACGGCCTACTTCCCTCTTCCCTTTTTCTTCCTCTGTCCCTCTCTTTGCGCTAAGCCCTCTCCCACCCTCATTTGCACTATTAACTTAACTTTTAACGCTGCCCTTTCCCTCTCGCATCCCATTAGCCTATGCTAGTGGTATCCAACATAGATCCAAGAGAGCGGGGTCAATGCCAGGTTTATAGGAAGTTCTGTCCATGTAAAGTAGTTCCCATTGAAATTAACTATTTGGTGTACAGATGGTGGCCTAAGATTTGACATGGGTCTGACCCTCCTCGAGCTACACTGGACACCATACAGCACATTTGTTTATCTCCAGTCTCCGAGTTGGAAATGGGTACTGCGAGATAGTGAATTGCTAGAAGTGGCACAATCAGTCACCAGAGCAGAGACCTTGGACAGTAGATACTAAGGGTTAAGCTCGGAACAAGCAGCCAGAAGTGCACAGTTTGTAAACTGCACACACCCTGAAGAGGCATGCATAATTCACTCACAGGCATTGGAACTACAACTAAAGCGGTGCATTCACAAAGCGAAGGAGTAAGGAGCTAGAGTTCGGGTTACTTCCCCAAGCTTCCTACTTCAACTGGAACCAAAAATACAAAGACACAAATACCAAACATTTAAAGCTGGACATTAGGTCTAAATTTAATAATGATGAAGGAACCCCTGCCAAGAAACTGGCTTAAGTAAACAGCAAGGGAGCTGGAAGCAAGAGTGTGGGGTGAGAATCTTACAGCAGTGCGGATGCACAATAAAGGGGGCATTACATATTTTGTTTTTAACTTGGCGATTTGCAGTTCAAAGAAGAGGTCAAGTGTAAGCAACGTCTTCTGATGAACTGCTGGTAATTTAACATGAAGTTTGGTGTTTACTCTTCCGTTCCTTGATTTCGTAAAGTGAGAATGTTGCCGGAGGGTGGAGGGGCAGAAAGTGTGCAAAGGAAGGCTGCGGGATGTTAATTGTTTGCTAACACACAGCACAATTGAAATACTCATGCATGAACTAAAATGTATCAAATATATCTGCGGCAAAGCGAGTTAAAGTGAGGTACATTGTTTCTATCACACTTCAGAATTACAAATAAAACAAAGATTTTAATAGGGGCAAAACATACCAAGACGTTTTACATGTGTGGAACCCAAAGTAATAACAATTTAACGAAATCTGCTTTTCACTTCATTATTTGTGCGCCACATATGTTTAGCAGTAAAGCTGCTTGTCTGATGCTAATTTAGAGGACATTTCTATAGGTAATTTCAAGGGAAATGTGCTCTGTAAGTAGCAGTACCCTACCACACCACGCTTCAGTCACATATTTGGGCCAATGTTTGCTAAACGCACCACTGGACAGCACACACGGCCCCCACGCCGTGGCACATTTGCTATGCTTGTTCTTTCTGCAATGCTTGGATTTTTCGCCATTCCTGACAGTTCACCGTCATACAACGATGGCAGCACCCCAGTTTTAGAATTGTTAGAGCACCACTGGCGAAAAGAAAGACCGAGGCACCGCGTTCATTTGATCCCAGTCCCACTAAATGCGGACACTTTACATTTTCTTTCTGCCGTCAGGAAGAGGTTTACTTTGTAGCAGCTTTGCGTTTCTTTCCCGTGCATGATCTCAATGTAGGTGAATTGAGTCTGATGGGTTCATTCGGAAGCATCTTCTTAATTAAGGGAGGTCGCCTGAGCTGGCTGGCAAAAGACATTTTTCATAAGGAATCCGACCGAGTCCCGGTGCCCTGATCAACCAACCTGGACTCCTACCAATCCGGCTTCTGCAGCAATCACAGCACCGAAACCGCCCTCATCGCCGCCACTGACGACATCAGGACCATACTGGAGAAAGGCGAAACCGAGGCCTTCATCCTTCTGGACCTCTTGGCCAGCTTCGACACAGTCTGCCACCACACCCTGCGCACACGCCTCCACGACGCAGGGATCCGAGACAAAACCCTGGACTGGATCACCTCCTTCCTTACCGGCAGAACCCAAAGAGTCCGCCTCCCCCCTTTCCGATTGGAAGCCACCACGATTACTTGCTACGTTCCCCAAGGATCATCCCTCAGCCCGACACTTTTCAACATCTACATGGCACCGCTCGCCAACATCGTCCGTCACATCACTTCAACATCATCTCGTACGCCGATTACACCCAGCTGATCCTCTCACTCACCAAGGACCCGGCCACTGCCAAATCCAACCTCCACGAGGGAATGAAGACCGTCGCAGATTGGATGAAGTCCAGCCGACTGAAACTGAACTCAGGCAAGATGAAGGTCCTCATCTTGGGCTCCACTCCCTCTGCATGGGACGACTCCAGGTGGCCGGCCACGGTGGGAGCTGCCGCGACACCCACCAACCACGCACGCAACCTGGGGTTCATCCTGGACTCAACGCTCTCCATGACCCAGCAAGTCAACACGGTTTCCTCCTCCTGCTTCAACACCCTCCGCATGCTCCGCAAGATCTACAGATGGATCCCCACCAAATCCAGAAGAACGGTCACCCAAGCACCCCTTTTCAGCAGCAGACTGGACTACGGCAACGCCCTCTACGCAGGAACCACGGCTACACTTCAGAAGAGACTCCAACGCATACAGAACGCCTCTGCACGCCTCATCCTTGGACTCCCCCGCCACAGCCACATCACCACCCACCTGAGAGATCTGCACTGGCTCCCGGTCAACAAGAGGGTCACCTTCAAGCTCCTCAACCACGCTCAACAACGCCAGACCAGCATACCTCAACAAATGACTGTCCTTCTACACCCCGAACCGCCAGCTCCGCTCTGCCGAACTCGCCCTCACCACCGTCCCACGCATCCGAATGACCACCGGCGGCAGATCATTCTCCCACCTCGCCACCAAGACATGGAATACCCTTCCCGCCCACCTGCGTCTGACCTAGGACCTGCTGACCTTCAGGAGACTTCTCAAGACCTGGCTGTTCGATCAGTAGCTGCTTCCCCCCACCCTCCCCTCAGCGTCTTGAGACCCTCATGGGTGAGTAGTGCGCTTTACAAATGGCCGATTGATTGTTTATCTCAAGCATGCAATTACCTCCAACAATGCCACTGACAGCAATACCAGCACCAATACAAATACCAATAGCATCACCTACCGACATACCACACACGCCGCAAAACTAAAACCTACCAACAACTCTAATACTACCACCACCAGCAAAACCACCACCACCAATATCAATCAAATGGAACAAGTCCCCGCTACCAATAGCACCAACAGTACTACCAACAATGCCAGTCCAATACTGCCAACAATAACACACCACCTATCCAACACTACCACAAGTCGAATTACCACACCACCACCAGTATCACAACCATCAATACCACCACCAGTGTCACACCATCACCAGTCCCAATACCACTTTACTACCAAACCCAGCACTATCAGTACCACCACCAATACCACACCATAAAGCCAACACCACCACACGCATTGGCAAAAATAATAGGCCTATCTTTAATGTGCTTTGCCATGTAAACACATTGTATGGGGAAAGCCAGACCCATCTGCTTTGCTTTGTCAATGGTTATTGTGACTAGGTTTTAACTAAAGAGCGCAGCATTCTAAAAGAATCCAAATAAAGGAACAATGCAGCACCCCACTAACCTACTTTGAAAACTGGATAACAAAGTACTACTAAGCACAGCTACAGCCAATCCTCGCTCTGTCAAGGATGGCAGCAGCACTGTTAGCATTAAGCACAGGGACAACTTGTCTTTCAGTACAGTTATTGACATTGCGCGATAACCGCACTGCTACACTAGCCAGGAAAGGGAAAGTGGAAAGTAAAAGAAAAAGCATTTCATCCTTGGATAATGTTTTCAGGATCAAATGCTAGAGAGAACCAGAAGGAATTAAGGGCATATGTCACCTGCCTTGGAAGCTGGATTACTGTCTAAATCGCTTAGATTATTAGCGCCTGATCTAATGAAGTTTGCTGGCAAAGATGTTGGAAAATTCTGTTCAGTGTTCCAAAGCCAGCTCAACGCCACGCTGCGCTGCCTTACGCTGCCTAGCATTAAAAAGAGGAGTGCAGGGTCAGGTCTGGAAAAACTGGAGTTCTCACAGAAGGTGTTAATATTTCACCAATAGGTCCGCATATGCATCACACTTTTGATATTCAAGGAAGCAAGTTTAGCCACGCCCATTTCACACTGAAATGCATACCGCTCCTCATTATGCCTTGCGTACCTGCACACCGCTATGCTGTTCAATATTCTGAGCATCGTAAATTCACATTGCTGAGCTTGGTTCATCGCTTTTCTTTCATAATGCAGTGAAAACAGCGGATGCCTAGTGTGGTGCCGATCCTTGTCCGTCATGCGTAGGAAGGGTCCAAGACCAGAGCTCGACATGTATCCAGCAGCACTGGCTCCTTCATCACTCGCTGAGAGGATATTAAGCCACATTTGCTTATCTTTGATAAATCAGATCAGTTCTCCATCATTTGGCTGGTCTGAAGCATGCATGCAGCCCAACAGATTCATGTTTTGTGGCTTGAAATTCCACAGTGTCCTTCTAAACAGATGTACAAGGTACAATACAGTGGCCAATCAAGATTTGTTTACTGCTTTTATTAAAAGGTAACCAAGCAAAATCAACCAGTTCTGTCCATACCTAATCATTGTTCAATCCTAATTGCATTGTCTAGTACAAACGACATAGTACAGTATGTACACAATACCTACGTTTATACTTCTTGAGGTTATTAAAAAACAAAACGTAAATAGTACAAAATGGGTCGAATTGTGTAGGTAAACAGAACAAATTAAATGTCTCAAACACAACTCCTAATCCAGGTTTGAAAAACATCTTCTATTAGGTACACTTGCAAGCCAATCTTCGTGCTGACAAAACATATATCTGAAAACGTTCTCCACACAATCAAGACACTGGATATTCGCCAAAGTTTACATTTAGAGGAAATACCCCTATTAAGAGATTTACGCAACACCCCAAATCTTGGGAATCATTACCTTTTTTAAATATTTCTGCATTTTAAGTTCACTAATATGGCATATTAAGTTAGGCAAACTAGATTCCTCAGGACAATAAAAGTAGTTATAGATTTCTGCTTTAGAATTTAACAACGGGTTGAGTGGTATCTTACTTGTCATCTGCAAAAGCGCCTCAGCACATTGAGCCAGCAGCCTTGTTAGTGAGAAGCAGAAGACCCCGGAAGAATGCTAAATCCCTGCAACACCACGGAGTGCCAGCTACTTCCTCTAGTGCGGTCTTGTTACTTTCACATATGTCTTGGTGAGATCATATCAACTCTTTACGGACAAACCTACATCAGCCGAAATGGGGCCACCAATTCAATCAAAGTACTTTATTCGACTTTAAAAGAGCCATAAAAGATTACACACACGTTTTCATTAAAAACAACAAATCCACATGTACAGAGATTACAGATTATAAAAATGCCTAATATTTACTACAAATCTTAAAAACAATAAAAAAGATAGTTTAAAACGCCATATATAATCTAATTTGTTCCTAGGGAAAGTAAATATTCCATTGCTAATTTATGATTTCTAATCCCTGCTGCAAATAATAGTGGGCGAATAAACTGCCTCCTCCAAGGGGTATAAAATCTGCAAAATAAGATAAAGTGCGTAGTACTTTGACATGAGCAACTGTCACAGGGACAAACGGGAAGTGATACAAACCATAAGACTTTAATAGGGAAAGCAACAAAAAAATGTATAGATTTTGGACGGAGCCTAGTCAACTAACATTTCAGCCTTTCATTTAGGTCTATTTGCAAATATACGGCGGGTTCTCTTTGTGGCTATGAAGAAGGCTCTGGGTTGCCATCAGAATTACATATTGGGCTTACCCGCTCATTACTTTGATAGAAAAGTGATTTAATACTGGCAGACGATACATTTCTTAGGGTGCCAGGGTTTGTATAATATTCTGTGACACCCAGCCTGGCAAAACTCATTTTAAAATACTTTAGCCAGCCTATCGATAGTAAATTTATTCGATCAATAGCATGATCATATACATAGAAATATATCACAGAACATACATATTTCAGATTACCATAGAGAAAAAGTTAAAAGGAAAAACTCACTTCATTCTTCTTTACATTAATCTAGATAGAGGTGTAATTAAAAACTGAAATAGGCACTAAAAGTCTGAGTACATTAAAATTAATTAAAAGAAGAAAACGTCAACACTGTCAGGTTAATTCACAACCATTGTTTAGCACTACAGTCCTTCAAAAAGGCCTTGACTACTTGGTACCCCAATAATATGCAAACTCTAATATCAAGATCTTGTTCCAAATTTAGACCTCTGCGACCAGACCTAAAGCAGATATCTTGACAACGTAAAAACAAGCCCCCCTTGTCGAGTCTGATCTAAAAACACGCAATGCATCTGTGGGGCGTGAAAAAGAAAGCACCCGACAGGCCGGAATAATCAATTTGTTCCTCAAAATGGCATAAAACGGGCAGAGGAACAACGTGCTCTAGAGTTTCAGGACTAGCCGTACACAAGGGGCACAATGAAGTTACAGTTGCGTTCGTTCAGCTGCTTTTCAAAGCATTCAGTGGGAGAATCCCAGTTCTAAACTGTATATAAAGTGCTCGTGCCTGAGGGGGTTCAACATCATCCATGTAGGGATCGAACTTAAAACAACTATTAATATCTAAAAATTAAATACTTAAAGTGCTAAGTGTCCTAGTTTCAGTGCAAGATAGGTCAATAAAATCCCAATACCTTTTTTTGAGCTGGGAACCCATTCTTTTAGTGATGGACTGCGGGACATCCCACATAAAACCCAGCCCCAATTTGTAAAACCATTGCCTTGCTTTTTTAAACAAGACTAGTCGCCCTGTTTGCCTATGGAGCGTTAATAATTCCTCCACTGCCTCCTTTACTGGAATCTGAGTGTTACTGGTCCAAAGTCTTATCCAGAACATAAGCACCTTTAAAACAGCTGAATGGATAATAGACCTTAGACCGAGATCAAGACAGAGTGGTATGAGAGGGTGTTCATTGGGAGGTTTAAAATCGCTCATAAAAATTTATTTTCTGCTACTTCTAGCTGATTCAGGTGCTCCAACCCCCACAGCTCTGCCCCATACAAGGCTGCAACCCGCCCTCTGGCCCGGAGAATTTGTACGATTGGAGAAATTGGGATATAAGGAGATTTTTTGGCTTTCTTTGCTATTGCACAATCCACGTGTTGCAATGAAGGCACACTCTTCTGAAATTGGAGAGTCCATGTGAAGTTCTCGCTAATTCTGACTCCCAGATAGTCAAACACCTTAACCTGGCCTAGGTATTGCGCTCCTAGCCTCAATTTTCCTTGGTTGACTTGTAGAGATTGAAGACCATGAACTTAGTTTTAGAGCAGTTAATTTCGAAACCCCGTTCTTTACAAGCTGTTGCAAACTTGGTTAAAACTTTCTGGATGCCCAGTGGGGTTTTTTAAATGAGCAGCGTGTCGTCTGCAAATAAGAGACAGGGGATTTGCTTGCCAGCTAGTTTTGGTGGGTCCCCTCCACAATCATAGAGATCATTAATGAGCCCATTCATATACAGGGTAAATAATGTCGGCGCTAAGACGCAGCCCTGGCGCACCCCCTTAGAAACAGGAATATTGTTAGTTAAGCTACCATCAGAGTTCCACCGGACCTTGGCATAATTACCTAGATGTAAACAGACCAAGAGCTGAAGCAACCCACCAGGAAGACCAAGCTCCCTAAGGGCAACCCAAAGCCCGGTGCGATCTATTGAGTCAAATGCCGTTTTGAGGTCAACAAACACGACATTTTTTGTAAACCTTTTTATTGAGTTTTACAGTTATCGTACAGGTGATATAACAGGCGATAGCATTTACCCTAACATAACATTTATTGTCAACATTTTCAGAGTGGATAACTGCATGTCCATGGAGGGGGGTGCCGCTCTTCATGTATGGGGCAGGCCTAGATGCATGCCTGTTTGGGGATGTCGGGGGCCCTATGGAATAACCGTTCCCCGGGAGCGAGTGTTGGACCTATGCTGTCTGTGTGTAACGGTGCAAGGTGACGATCCATATATACAACCGAACTGGGGAGATATAACTTGGGGAGAAGCGGTTGGGAGATAGGGGCGTTGCTCCTCGCAGGTCCATTATCGGCGAGTGTTGGTTTCCCATCAGCGCTGGCGGGGTGATCTACTCAGGGCGGTCGAGGGGTGGCCTAGTACGGGGGGCGACTTGTGAGGGTCGGGGTGTATTCGGACCTGACTCCGTCTGGGTGACCTGTGGAGTCTCCACCGGGGCAGCCTGTGTTTGTACAAATTAATGGAGGAGCAGCGACAATTCCATTGATATGGGGTTTTGTAGCGTACCTCTTCCTGTCTGTTGATGTCCTCTTCGGCCGCACCCCACTTCTTAACCGCCCCCCACCATGCGGCTATTGGGGGACCGTCCGGTGAGCACCAGTGCATTGCGATGCTTCGCTTTGCAAGGAGTATAGCTAGTAATGCAAATCGGGTCTCTACCTTTCTCTGCTTGTGTCGCTTAAAGATACCTAGGGCACATGCCTCCCACGTGGTGAGTCCCGCCAGGCCAGTGACCGTCTGTAGTGTTGTGTGCTCTGTTGTCCAGAGGGATTGCAGTGGGGGGCAGGTCCAGAACATGTGGATGAATGGGGCTTCAGGGGTGTGGCAGCGGGGGCAGTCAAACTGTGTCGCTGGGAAGAAGCACTTAAGCTGCACCGGCTTGAGGTATTCGCTGTGCAGAATGTTAAATTGGATATTTTTTAACCTTTGATTGCGGGAATCTTTTTTGTGGTGTTCTAGTGCTGTGAGCCATTCTTTGTCATGGAGAGCCCGGCCGAATTCCTCCTCCCAGTGGAGTCGCTGACGTGTTCGGGGTGCTAGTGTAAGTTCCAAGAAGGATTTATAGATCAATGTGATGAGGTGTTTCCCCGTCCCCATGTTTAGGAGCGTATGCAATACGGGGTGTGTCTTGGGTTCTCCGTCCATGAGGTCCCACGTCTGTCTGCAGTCGGCCACCAGTTGTCGATGTAAGAGGAACTGGCCCGCAGGAAACCCACTCTCTTCAGACAACCCTGCGAATGATGACAGCTGACCGTCAGTGAAAAGGGCTTCTATCTCTCGGTGAGCGCGTGCTCTGTCCACGCTTGCAGTTCCCCCGTGGCATAGTACCCCTTCCCCTTGGGGAGGCCTGCTAGCGGCAATAACGGGGAGTATATGGGCGTCGCCCTGGATAGACGGTGCATTCGTAGGATGCAGGATCTGGCCACATTGACCAGTAGGGGGGGGTGCTGAGATGGGCTTGGTCCCCGGGAGGAGCATCCGAGTCAGTTCGGGAATTGACATAGCTCCTGTTTGTGTTTCTATTTCCCCCAGGTTTTGGCTCGCTGTCCATCGCGATAGCCATTGCAGTTGTGCTGCGAGGAGTTAGGCCCCGAAGGACGGGGCTCCCAGTCCCCCAGTCCCCCCCCCCCCCCCGTCTCGTGGCAGGTGCAGTGTTGTCAGGGCTACTCTACGGCGGGCCTTTCCCCAGATCAGCGTGGTCAGTAAGAAGTCTAGCTCTTGAAAAAAGGAGCGTGGGGGGATAACCGGGACATTGGCAAAATAGTAGAGGAGCCGGGGCACCATGATCATTTTGGATAGAGCTACCATTCCGATTGGGGCAGGGGCAGTGTGCGCTAGAAGTTGACTAGGCTTTTTAGCCCTCGGAGGGCCCGATAGTGGTTGCCCTCCATGAGGTCCTGAAGTGTACGATAGGTTCTTATTCCCAAGTATCTTGGGGCATCTACCGTCCAGGACAGTGTGGCGTCTCCCACCCTTACCTCCCAGTGAGGTACATCTGGGTGCAGGGGGTAAACCGAGGATTTGGCCCAGTTTACCTTCAACCCAGCGGCTTTCTCAAAGTCAGTGAGCGCGGTACAAAGAGTGGTTAGGTCTGCCGTGATGTCCCCGACATAGATGAGAAGGTCATCCGCGTACAAGGACACACTATGTACGGGCCTTCAGCGGTATACCTCATAGCTCGCCCTCCTCCCTCAGTCGTACCGCCAGTGGCTCCATTGCAATGGCGAATATTACGGGGGACAGAGGACATCCCTGGCAGGTTCCACACATGACCGAAATAGGGGGCAAGATGTGCCTACATACAAAATAGACATAATGCGGTTGTCATTTAGGTCTGGATTACCAAAGACATTTAAAGTCTGGACCACCTCTTTATAGATGTTTGGTAGCAGCTTCTCATCAGCAATTACCCGAGGCCATTTAATCCTCCTATTATTATTGGTTGTAATTATAGGGGCCATCACTGAATTTGTCTGGAACTGCGAAATGTTATGCCAGATAGCTTCAGAAGCAATGTATTATGACCACTATCCTCTCGGTTTAAAATAATCATATCTTTTATTTGTGCCCAAAGGTCAATGTCTACCATAATAAAAATCAATCCTGCTCCTAACACTTCCCCTTTTAAACGTAAATTTGGCTTCAGCATCTAAGGGTGTCCGCCCATTACAAGTACGAACCTCATGGGCAAGGGTAAATTACAGGACTTGCTGTCCGACCTTAGTACTCCTTTTCAGGGCCGGGATCCAAAGCCTTTTGATACCTCTAGTTTGTTGTTCTTCCTGCACTAGTTCCTGCATAGTTCCTGCACTAGTTCATAGGTCGTCTTGAAATCACCGGCTACAATGAGATGATACTCTTTACATGAGTGGTCAAGAAAATTGGTGAGCATTGAAATAGTATCAAAATCCTTGAAGGGACTGGTAAACCGATTATATAGATTAATTATCCCTACATGGAAGTTCCCTTTCAATGATATAAGATCTGGTCCAAGGATCTCCAGTGAGCCTATGTTTAGCTGCTTAATTTTACAACCCAAGGTTATCTTAATCCAGATTAACAGACCTCCAAGTGGTCTACCAGCTGTTGAGCGTCTAGCTTCAATACGAAACTGGGTGTAACCCACCCTATAGTGCTGCTCGATAGCCCAGGTTTCTTGGAGCAGAGATATGTGACTTCTATCCACTAGATTGCCCCACTCCAGACTAATTTAGACTTTATCCCCGCAATATTCCATAAACTAATATTTAGTTGATGGGCCTCATCAAGGCTTCCTAGAAGCTGCAGTCCTGCTGTTGAGTTTACTTCCTCACAGCCTTGGGGAGATACTTGATGGCCAGTGGGGATGACCAAACTTCGAATCTCTAGTTCTCTCAGGTTATTTTTAGTAGTATCCCTCCTTAGTGGACTAGGTAAAGCCATGACGTGGGACAGCATTATTTTAACACTGCCCAGCTTTAGTCAGTCTGGGATATCCAGCTCTGAGATAGCTTGGTATCTATTTCTGGTTACAAGGGGGAATTGTTCCTTATGTGCATGGGGATAGCGGGCTGTGCGAGTGTCTCTTATAATAGCAGGACCCTTATGCTTAAGAGGTCTATAACAAAAAAAAACAAAAGGCATAATGCCAATCCCTTGGTCAAAGCCCCAACCAGCTTGTTCCCTCCTGCCTCTGATCAATTTTCCTGCTAGGGCTGGAGACCTACAGTTAATCTGCACGGGTAGACTTGCGTAGAGGACCAATCCAACTCACTCTTCTTACAAGCAGAATGTCACCATAACTAGAATTTGTATAATCAGAGTTAAGAGATAGCAAGTGGCAGACTTTATTTTTCAGTTGGCTTGTGGTTTCCTCAATATTACCCTGTAGCATAGGGACACTGGTTAAAATCGCCATGTAAGGGCAGCATTCTGGTGGAAGGTCCAGATTGGTCCCATACAAGGAAGGATACATGTTAAAGGTGTCACCTGGTTGTGGATTTGGCTATCTAGTAGGTACAGTAACTAACCTTTTGTGAAGCATTACGCGCTCTTCGGCTACTCCCTATGTTTCCACCCCCTGTTGAGTAATCAACTTGTCTCAAGAATAGGTCTTTGGATGTGCCTTCCAATTGATCATCAACTAATTTTGGAGTGGTAACTGCAAGAGGAGGTTGTATGGCTTTGCTACAATGTCTTCCTGCCATGTTAGACTCTCTTACTGGTTCTGGTCTCCCCCCAAGGAAGGGTATTCCTGACATGTAAACCCAATTTTTCCTACCCCAACCGTGAGTTTATTAATACTCTTTTGGATATCACCCACATTAGCCTCAAGTTTATCAAGTCTATCCATAATTGATGAAAGATTCTTTAAGAGTATATTGTCCAAGTGATTCTTTAGAGTCTCTATGTCATGCTCGGATAGACCTGTAGAGGCTGGTGGGGTAGGGTGAGATCTTGGCGGTACTGTTAATGTAGTTGCGGCGCTTTTAGTCCCCTCCTGTGTTAAACAACTTAGTTTTGTTTTTTGACCTAGTACTTGCTCCCAGCGGGGGTTCGTGATGTTTCATTTTTCTCTTCCTTTTAGCTGGTAATTCAATTGTCGGGGATGTAATATGGCAGCGTGGGGACTTCATAGGAGCGGATTGGTCTGCTATTGTCTGTGTGATGGTAGAAATTCCAGACTCTGTATCCCCAGGCGCCCTGTTAGGAGTGTGATCCAGATTCAGAGCAATGAGTGATCCACGTTCCATGGACATCGACGTTCCACGGCTAGGAATTCTTTATCCAAGGCTCTGGAAGCACGAGTCAAAAAGCAATCAAAGGTAGAGTTTTGGAGAGTCCTAGGTGTGCCCTCCCTATCACCAGTTTGCTTTCGCTTTGCCATTAAATGAGCAGTCACAGCCCCACAAGGTATAAACTTGAACTTAGTCCTAGGACACAATCAAACTTACTTGGCGAAGATTAGGGACTCCCCAAAGAACTGCCACGTGCCACCAAGTGTCTCAGAGGCCGGAATGGGAATAGAGAGTAAAACAAAAACCAAGAAGGTAAGCCCAGCCCAGCCTCCGACGGGCCCGCCCTTGGCCCAGGCATCGCTCAGGCATGCCGCGCGCATCCCGCGCTGCGGGAGCCATGAGCAGTTTAAAAAGCGCCTCCTGGTGTGTGAATAGGCGTCGGCGGCTCCTGCCGCGAAAGCGTTGGGAGATGGGAGTCCCTGTGAGGCTCTGGCCTGCCTCGACAGGGAGTCGTTTGTGATAATGGGGTCCCGAGCCGCGGGAGCCCTGAGCAGTTTAAAAAAGCGCCTCCTGGCGCATGAATAGACGTTGGCAGCACCTGTCGCGGACTGCATTGGGGGATGGAGTCCCTGTGAGGTTCTGGCTGGCCCCGGCAGGCAGTGGTTTGTGATAATGGGTTCCCATGGCTGAGCAGTTTAAAAAGCGCCTCCTGGTGCATTAATAGGCGTCGGCAGCACCTGCCGCGGACTGCGTTGGGGGATGGAGTTCCGGTGAGGCTCTGGCTGGCCCCGGCAACCAGTGGTTTGTGATGATGGGATCCTTAGCCAGGGTATGTTTAAGCTGTTATCCAGCTTCATACAGTCTGCCAGTATTGCCCTGCAAAGAGCGGCCTCTGGGTTATTCCAGGTTTTTGCCCAGAGCAACAGTGGTTGTAATACAATATGGTCTTTTAGGTAACTCAAGCCGACTTCCTCATGACAGAAAGAGACAGAAGAGCTCTGAGGCACGGAGAGAAGTCTTCTTAAAAACGATATAGACTAATGGAATAAACTTTTTGAGAACACTGATAAGAGCATCAACAGTAAAAATAGTTCAGAAAATGGCCTCCTGGCCTTCAGCTTGTTTGACTCCGAGTAATCCTTGCAACCACTGCGAAATGCCTGTACTTGTGGTAAAAAAAAGCTCAAATGTCTGCAAGTCTCTATTCTAGTTTTTACAGCTTTTATTTGTCAATGTAGACAATAAAAGTCTAGGTAATAGTCCTTAACTCCGAAACATCTTGACTTTAGAGTCTATATCTAAGAGCAATCTTTAGCGCATACAAGGAATCAAAGAACTGCACAGCTGATAAAGTCTTGTAACATTTGCCTAGTTCGCCCTAACCCTGGAGAGCTTCTCTTTGTTCTTTTCCACATGGTAGAGTTCAAACACCTGCATATAATTTAATTTGGTGTGTAGACCATAAGTATCCTTGAGCAGCAAAACAAAGATGAGCTTACACTTCCCATAAACAATGCACAAGCGGTGTTCTACTGAGTTAATCTATCTTCCTCATGAACATCAAAGATTTCTGCCAACCTTTGTTCCCGCGCATGCAAAACATTAACAGGTTTCTCCTTCAAGGTATTATTTTAATCATGTGACTGGAATGAAGTAGCAAGGACACCAAACAAACCAAAGAATATTATGCATAGGATCAAGAGTCTCAAATGAGCAGTATCAACCAACTCCTCACATACCCTTCAACATACGATCGAACAATGTAATACTCCAAAACAGGCAAGGAAGACATGCTATATCAAGTGTAACTTTTAAAATCTCTGTTCACATATCAAGAGTCACAGTGCCCTTAACATGGAAACAGTGCAACTTGGTTTTCGATGGGATTGCTTACTGGCAAAACACAAATTCAAAACTCACTTACTAGGTAAATACTCAAAAAAATAAAACACTGAAGAACTGTATTTAGTGGCATATTTCGTACCTTTGTGGGACAACTGGAGCTCCTCTCTCAGGTACAGATTTAGTTGCACCTCAAGGCCCATAACCCAGATTAACTGATGCACATGATAATTTTCTAGAGCCTACACTTTATTCTTTCATTAATTGACAAAGCTCTTGGTATTTTGCTGAAACTCCTCATATGTTTTAATCACATGACATCTCTTATGGTCCGCTTCATTGCCTCGGAATTTCTCTCCATCTTGAGCAGGTTAGCTAGGACATTAATCAAGGATATTAACCATTGCTCAAATCCTTCATTTTAGTTTTAAATCGCATTAAATGTCACCCAGCAGTTTATAATGAGGTCATTTTTATTCATTTTTTCATCCTGTGAAACAACGCCTTGTGTTTTGCCTACATGGGGCCCTTCACATGGCTTGGTCGGTTCCATAGTTTGTGAGTGGGTTTTCAGGGCCGTGGCCTCTGTTTCTCCATTCATATTAGGCCTCCCTATAGAACGTGTCTACATATTTGTTATCACAGGCTTACTGCGGACAGTACAAATACTTTAGGTCAGCCATTTTTTTACTACTGGTTTGCTACTTATTCAATTGCTTTCCTTACTCTTGTGTTTTTTGCCTCCTAGATCACAGCTTACCGATCATCCTTTTGACTAGACGACTTGCATCTTTCTACTGCTTGCTTCAGGAACTACTTTTTTTCTTTTTCTTTCAGCACTCGCTACAAGTGCGTGGGTTTTCTTGCTCTCTCGCTTCCCAACTGAAATCCTCGTCCTTCACTTCTTCGTGTTGCTTCACTCTCCGAGCCATTTCGTCCATTACTCTACTCCCCCCCCCCCCACTCCTCCCCCCCCCCCATTCCACTCGGTTGTGTCTCGGTCGTTTTTCATTTTTACACACATCCAGCTCCTCCGTTACTTCGCTGCGTCTTTTCCACAGTTCCTACACACACTTTTTTAAAATTAATTTTTAAAGAAAAAAATATTCTTTTTGGGAAAACCGGACAGCTGCAAGTTCCTGCCAGGCCACTCTTTTCTTCAAATGAGATGGCGCCAGTGGAATTTACAGCACTTGAATAATAAAATGTTAATAAAACAATAATGGCTGTTGCACAACACTGTGACCGCTGTAGCAATGTGATGCATAAATGAACACGTGTAATGACGCAGGCATGGTTTTTTTAATTGCCTATGCTGGTCAGCATCAACAATAACTATTTTCTGTGATTTGAAAAAAGTACTTATTTTCTATGGCACGCGGTTTGGCCAACCAGTTGCATACCAGTGTTTGTCAGTAAGTAGTGGGACACAGCTGTCCTTTTTTTGTATTCTGGAAATAAATTCACCATTTGTTTGCCTGACAGAGCGAGCTACCTGCTGTGGCAAGTGCTCATTGCAGGCCTAGTGATTCTGAGAGTTGTGCCTGCATTTAGGTTGCCCTATCGGAGTGGTAAACCTTTACCCTGGCGTTCCAAATGGGCCCATCATCTATATCAAGATGAATACGCTCATGGGTTTGTGAGGGTGAAAAGACTTCCTACTGTTCGCATGTTGCGAACCTATTCTTTAAACTGCATGTCTGGGATCCCTGGAATGATAGGGGATTCCCTGTTCTTCTACATGGATGTGCAGTCCACGTGATGACGTTTGACTCCTCATAATGATGTGCAACTTCTGAGCTGGAGTAAGAAGAGTTTGTATCTGCTTGTGGAGGCTTGTGTGCCTCAGATCAGATCGAAAGAGTACCTGCATTAGTGCTGTGTGGGACTGTTTCAGATATGGGTTCAAAAGAAACTCCTTGATGTGGGGGGGGGGGGAGGGGGGCTTAGGTTCATGATTTTAAAGGGCAGCAATGTTTATGCAGCTTGCTGACGCCTGTGATCCTTGCAGAGGGTTGAACGCATACCGGTAGGCCTTTGGAAGCCAGTGTTTTAGGTTTTGTGTAACCGGTTGTTGTTTTTTGTCAGTGACATTTCAGGTTCTAGCGCTTTTCTGGGTACTTTAGTTAGGTTGTTAAAGTTTTCTGCATTTTTGTTGTCTTTGAGGTCTCAAATACACTGCTCCTTCTTGTGCAAGTATGTATTCTACAAGAGGGAAAAGGTTCTCTGTCCATGTGATCTGAATGCATGGGAGGTTGGCTGTAGTGTTTGACATCTAGAGATAGAGGATGGGGGCAGAAGCTGGTTGTCTTGCTGTTGATATGTACATGTATTCTCATGTCGTAAGGCAAACGAAATGAAGGGGGCCATCCAGAGAAGAGAAAACCGCAGTTCTCCTTACACCGTTCTGCACTTCTAACACTCATCAACAATAGGCGTTCCATACTGTTGCTTTGCTTTATGATGGTTTGAGACATATTGGAGCATCATTCACAAGATGGCCCCTGCAAAATAGCTGCAACCTCTCCTTGCCTACTTGTCATTACAAAAAGACGAGAAAAAAAATCAGCACTACACCACCATGGAAGCGAGGCACGCATATGTGGGGTACTACAAATCATTCGCACTGAAAAACCAGCAAGGCTCTCCTAATCGACCTATTCACTTTGTCAATGCTGTGTAGCATCAGGAACAAGCAACATGTTTTATCTAATGCTGTCCAGTATTGGGGGAAAACGAATTAAAAAATACATTTAAGCAGAATGAGGTAGCCAATGCCTACAGTTGCAGGATTATGATGGCGCACAGATGCACTCAGCATTTCCTTTTATTTACTGATCGAAGATGGCGAACGCCACATGGATCTGTTTGAAATTTTAAAAAACAAATTCTAAAGCAAAAGCCATCAGGTGCATTGCAGAGAGGTCCGGCAACAAATATTGGTCCTTCAAAAGTAAAAATAGGTGCAAGGTCTGCGAGGGCTTTGGATGCCTTGGTGGAGTGGGAAGGAGGAGCGAATTAAGTCAAACTGAAGGAGAGTGGTGGAACAAAGGAAAAGAAGCATCATAGGGAGAGAGCAGCACAGAGCACGGGGGAGAATCATACGAGGGAGGGCACAACTCAGAGCTATTACACAGCACTCTTAAGCCTTGTGGGAAAGATGATGCTCAAAATAGCAGGACTCAGTTGGTTATGGCGATACGCCAATGATCGGGGCTCCAGGCCTGATCTGTTTAATTATGAAACGTCACAACAAAGGCAATGGGCCTGATTGATTTATTGTGAAAAGCTTATGTTAAAACCATTAGGTATTTAAAGATGGATTTTAAGAGTGCCGGGCAACTCCCCTGACAGTTCATCCGGGCAGATCCTTTGCTGCTCATTCCACCTGCAGGGTGCTGCACCCTGTGTAGCCTCTATTTCTACAACGTGTGGCCATCTTGGAATAGTACTCTTCATAGTGTGTCATCGTTTTACCATTCTAAGTTAGCTATCATGTTTAGAAGCATTATTTTGTCTACCTTGGATCAGCGCAATAGTGATACATCAAACACATAAGCATTTGATGATGACCACCCAGTACAATGTTTGCTGACCAGCCATCTTGGAATGGTATTGTGAGTAATGTATCATTGTTTTTATCACTTTAAGATGGCCAACAAGTTGCATGTATACATTAAGCTATGTTGGACCTTCAGAGAAATGATACAGTATGTACAATACCACTCCAATATAGCCTCTCTCTACTTTGTTGTGCTATTTATGCTGTGCAAGCAAATGTCCACCAAATTCAGGTGGCAGCATGCAGTATTTTTTCTACTTTTATTGTTTTCATTTAGCTTCCTTATATTTGCCTAGTTTCTAGGTTTGTTTTATTGTGGATGGTTAAGTGGATAAGAATGAGACAGCAGTGGTTTAATGGATCTATGTAAGGATGTGTGGCAGAGTGCATGTATGGTGACTTATTGAGTGCCTAAACGCACCACAGACTGAAGAGGTGCATTCCGTTATAAACCAGGCCTACTAGCATGGCTAATACTTGTTTTAATTTTATCTAAAACTCATGCATTACTTGCACTCCAACAAACCAGCATCAATATCGATCTGGTGTGGACATGGCCTACAATGGCTTTCCTTTTTTTCAGGTCTCTCAATTCATTCTCAACACTATACAGTATATTTTATAATTCAACTGTTGGCTTTAATAGACTAAATTCCAAAATCCCGTTGATTTACAATGTTTCATTTATTCATGTGCCAAATATTTTCTCAAATTTAGTTGTAATTCAACTCCTACTACTTTTACCCTGCAGTACATCAAAGAGTAGCAGTGTCAATTTGCAAACACTTAAACATACATAGGGAAGAATGTTTAACTTCAACAATCCAAATAAATTCAAGCCAAGTTATTTATCCGAGGGACAATGCTTCTGGGTTAAGCTACTGTGGCAATAATAGGGTTTATGGATTGTTGTTGTTTTTGGAACTATAGTTACTCGATTTATGTTATGTTACATTATTTTGTTTAGAATGCTGTTCTACGTTTTAACAACTGTACAACACATACCTTTTTACAGGAAGTTTTCTCCTCAGAGGATTTCTCTATTATTTTGATTTTACAAAATGTTTATTACATACAGCCTTCTTCATCCACTGGTTTGCTTTAATATCATTCACATTTGCTTCCTCACTCCACAGCGTACAGAAATGGGCAGAGGGTCAACAAACGTGTGCCCATCACCAGGCTTATGGGCGTTCCTGAACTAGAGGGGTGGGAGGAATGGTCACTGACACCTGAATAAGACTGTGTCTGTCATCACACAAAGCTGTCGCCACCGCCCTGTAGTGTGTCTTGAGCCAGGTCAGGGAAAGGCAGGGTCTTGCACACTAGAAAGACTTTGCTTTAAAGTTTGCCTAATTCAAAGGCAGAAAGGGGTATAAGTATTGGACGTCTGACACCCCACAATCCGAACACTTCTGGACTGAGGGAATTCTGCCAGAAAGAAGAGCTGGATGCTGTAGGAGGGACTGCCACTCTGCCCGTTTGTCGTGCTGGTCTGCTGCTTGCTGCCTCTGTCCTGGGAGTGAAAGGACTGGACTTAGCTTTCTACAACCTGCTCCCAAGGTTCTCCAAGGGCTTGTGTGTGCGTGCATCCAGTTAAGAAGTCTCAGGACCATCAACGACTTCACCTACCAGTGCCTGAGCTCTTCTGCTGAGAGTCCTGACTTGCAAAGTGGTGCCAAATCCAGTTCCTGGGCCCTTGGAAGTGTAACCTGGTGGTGGTAGAGCGGGGGAGCTGCTGGTCCGAGAGAGCGCCGTGGTTCAGTCGAAGAGCCAGGTCTTGAGGTCCTTCCTGAAGTTAGGCAGTGACAGTGATTGCCTGAAGTGGAGAGGTAGTGTGTTCCAGGTCTTTGCTGTGATACAGGAGAAGGATCTTCCTCCGGCTGTGGTCTTGTGGACGCTAGCCAGGGCCAGTTGGGCGGAGGGGAGGTCACTGGTGGGGGCATGGAATGCGAGGAGGTGGTTGAGGTATGCAGGTCGGGCATCATGTAGGACTTTGTAGGCCTGTGTGAGGAGCTTGAAAGTAATTCTTTTGTTGACTGGGATCCAGTGGAGGTCTCTAAGGTGGCTTATGATGTGGCTGTGGTGGCGGATGTCGAGGATGAGTCTGGCGGAGGCGTTCTGAATGTTACGCAGTTTATTGAGGAGCTTCTGGGTGATGGAGCAGTTGATGGTGCAGCAGAGTTCGGGGGAGATGGTGGTGGCTGCTCTGTTGAAGATGTGATGCAGGCAGGGGTCCGAGGATGCTCCAGATTGGATGCTCGTCATGATCTTGAGGGTGTTGTCTGTGGTGAGGGGAGTCCAATTGAGCAAGATTTGTTGGGGTCCGGTGTCGTAGGGTGCGGTGGTTGTGGGTGGGGTGGGAGGGTCTTGGGTAATGATGCTGTTGAAGAGGTCGTAAATCTCCTTGATCTTGCAGTGGACATAGGTGCAGAGGTCTTAGGAGGGGGAGGGGGATGTCTGCTGTCTCTATGCTTGGGCTAGTAAATTCTTGACCATGGTGAAAAGTTCTTTACTATTGAGTGCGTTGGCGTTGATCCTTTCTTGTAGGGCCGTTTTGTTTGTGTTCTGATGAGGTGGTGGTGTGTGATGACCTATTAATAGGAAGGTAATCCCCAGTTATTTATAGGTCCAAGAGGGGGGAAAGAAGGAACCGTGTATATAACAATGACCTCTTAATCCGACCTATATTTCTTTTGGTATCAATAAATGTAAGCCAAAATAGTCAATATATCAATAGTTCCCCACATAATAAAGACTCCTTGTCTCCAAAACCATTTTGCTTTTTGTTTTTTGTTTTTATCAAAAATATCAAAATACATGAATTTTTCATTACTGTATTTCCTTTTGTAGTTTACAATAAGTCCTAAAACAATTATATACATACAATCATTGATGTCAACATAATACTCAAAAGTATCAAATCACAATTATTTAAACATACAAAAAGATCCCCAATAGCATCATGCATTCTCCATTCTCACTTCATGTACACTCTGACAGACTTACCACATAATAGAGAAAGAGAAAAGAAAAAACAAGATTTAACTGTCAAGCAATTTTGTATATAATAAAAATGATTCAACTGGGATATGGTTATTATTGGTTTTTTTTCCCCCAAAATAAAGTATGAACAATAGTAAATCAACAAGATATATATATTTTATTCCTCCTTTGTTTTTGATTTGGTTGATCCTTCTCGATGTTAACATCCAGTAGTGTTGTAGCTGGTCTACGTACGTTTCGGTGAGACTGTTGGGTGACAGTTGCGCTCTATATAAGAGTTATACAATACAATACAATACTATGTATTGGTATCACCTTTTTCAGGACCAATGAGCAAACAATTTTGTATTTCAATGCTACAAGGGGGATTCTTGTTGTAAGTGAAGCATCAGGTGTCTTCGTGTTCTCATCACCCTATAATTTCCAGTCAAACTGATATCATGCCGTCAACAGGTCCACAGTTGAGGTCATCCTTAATATCTATGAAGAGTCACGGTAATACTTACTTTAGTTTGTTATGATTTCATATAGTCAGGGAGACGCAAGAGAGCTAGAAAGAGCTCATCTGTTTATTTGACAATGCCATGCCGTTATTGGTAGAGTTGTCGTTTTCTTATCGAACCTGGTCAGATTTCAGATATACACGGTGGTGTGTGGTGACAACAGTCATGAAGGCGGAGTGGTCTTCCGGGGTCTTGCTGCTCCTCCATCTCTTCTCGAGCCGTCTACAGGTGCGTCTGGACTTATGCAGGGCATGAGCGAACAGCTGGCTTACTTGGAGAATTGCTTGCTTGGGGCTTTATTCAGGGGAGCCAGAGAGTCTGTGCAGTCAGAGAGCCATCGGTGGAGGTTGTGTGCTGAGGTGTTGGCATCTGTGGATGTCAGTGGAGGAGTTTTGCTGAGGGAGGTGGTGAGCTGTTCTTCGGTGACCTTGTTCTAACTTCAGTGAGGGTAGCAGTGGGCATGGTGGTGTACGGTGGGTTTGGTGAAGGAGTAGTGGACACAGTGGTGGTCCGTCCACTGGAGCTTGGTGGTGTGACTTAAGGTGATGTCGCTTGCGGAGAAGATGGGGTTGAGCTTGTGTCCTGCTGAGTGGGTTGAGGAGGTGACCAGTTGCTTGAAGCCCGACGGTGAGGAGGTTCTCCAGCAGGGACCAAGTGTTTTTGTAGTTGGAGTTGTCCAGGTGAAAATTGAGGTACCCGCGGAGGATGAAGTCTGTGGAGGCGAGGTCGTGGGGTGCGCTGAAGTCGGTGATGGAATAGTTTATGGTGGACGAGAGCCGAGGGTCTGTAGACGAGGATGGTGTTTGGGTTGGTTTGGACCCGGAAATGCTCCATGTCAGTCGTGAGGACGTCTGTGTGGGTGTTGAGGTGGAGGGTTCTTTTGTGTACAATGGCGATGCCTCCCCCGGGTTTGTTGATGCGGTCCTTGTGGATCACCATATAGCCGTGTGGGATGGCAGTGACGATGTATGGGGCGGAGGTGGTGTTCATCTATGTTTCCATGAGGAATGTAATGTCGGGGTCGACTGAGTCGAGCAGATCCCAGATATCCATGGCAGGTTTGTGGAGGGAATGTGTGTTCAGCAGGATGCAGTTGAGGCGGCCGGTATTTGTCGTTAGTGCTGTGCGTGGGGCTGGTGTGCAGTGGCAAGCGAAGGTGCAGCTGCAGTTCCAGTTCCAGCAGGAAGTCCATCTGTAATGTCCGGCTGCTGGCAGAGTGGGGCCCGGTGTTGAGGGCAAGGGGGGGGGGCTGGCATCGTAGAGGTGGAAGGTCCAAAAACCAGGGTCCATGGTGCTGGCGCGGTTCAGGTGCGGACGGGCGCAGACGGGCTTGACTTTTGCATGCCCTTGGCGTGCCAGCGGCGCGTGCCCCCTGCATGGACACACAGCAGCCCCCATTAAGTAGTGTGCAAGGGAGGGCTGGAAAGCTGGTAGGCGGGAAAAGAGGGAAGAAAGAAAGTGGCACCTGATGGAGGTGGGGATCGCAGAAGCAGAAAAGAAAAAAATGCCTAAAAAGTTGCACAAGGCAAAAAAGTGGCAAAGGACAGTTGAATGGAGGAAGAGAGAGACAAAAAACAAAGAAAGAAGGCAGAGTAGAGAAAGAGAGGGCAGTGCAGCAAAGCAGAGATGCTCTACCACTGGATCAAAAAGGATGAGGTGAAGCAGAGCAGAGACGCTCTACCACTGGACCACAAGGGATGAGACACAGGCGGGAGCCGTGGGTGAAGGAGGGCGTTGAACTACTGACCAGAGGGTCAGCAGCAGCCACGGAGTCAGGAGCTACCCGGCAGAGCTGAGCAGGGAAGGGAGCAGTCCGCTGCCAAGATAAGGAACAGATACATCACCTCCCCCGCCAGTAAAGAACTGATGCATCACCTCCCCTGCCCAGCAGTAAGGAACCAACTCATCACCTCTCCTGCCAGTAAGGGACCAACGCATCACCCTCCCCCCAACCCCCCCCCGCCAGTATAGAACTGATGCATCACCTACCCTGCCCAGCAGTAAGGAAACAATGCATCAAACTCTCCTGCCAGTAAGGAACCAATGCATCACCTCCCTGTGTAATAAGGAACCAACGCATCGCTTTGCTTTTGCAGTGCCTTACCTCCTCTGCGCCTTGAACCGTCTTTGATTTTTACACATCTATGGAACTTTGTGCTAAAACAAACGCATCCATTGATTTCTATGGACTAAACTTGCTTAACCTTTTAAAAGTAAAATTTTGACTTGTGTAAGTTGGATTTTTATTGTTTTAGTCTGGTTTAATTCAGATAAATACTGGCTATTTTTCTAAACTGGTGTGGACTCCTTTTGTAGTATTTTCACTGTGTTACTGTGTGTGAATGCTTGGGTACAAATGCTTTACACACTGCCTCTGAGATAAGCCTGACTGCTCGTGCCAAGCTACCAAGGGGGTGAATAGGGGTTATCTTAGCTGTATGGCTCCCATATCTTCACTAAACTGACGGTCCCTACTTGGACAGGCTGCAAACCCCTGCCAACTAGAGACCCCATTTCTATCAGGCATGAAGCCACAGTTATGCATTGAGAATAGTGGGATTTTCCTGCCTTTTTTGATGGATGCCCCTAAATTCTGTACTGCCTATGAAGCTGCATTTTTACGTTGCGTTTTGTAGGTTTCATATACTGTCTTCGAAGCAAGGCTTCAAGCCCAACTTGAACCAACTACCTTCTATCTGTGCAACAAAGCTGTGTTGTTTTGAGAGATACTGGAATATTGAAGGCCCATTATCCATTGAGTCTGATGGAGGGTGTGCTAAGTCTGTTTGGAAGTGATTTTAAGTAGAAATTCACCTAGTGTTTCACAGATATGGTTGTGCTAGAGCCTGTAGATGGCTGAGTTATCATGGAGAAGTTGGGTTTTAAATGTATGATGTGATGGTTTCTCCATATCTTGGGGTTATATTCTGTGACATAGGTGAGACCTCTTGGTGCAAATATAGGATCACATCTGTATCCTGTCAAGTGAGTGGGCCCAGTGACCAGCTAAATTCAAATGTTTCAAGGCTAGTGAGTGAACAGGAAGACTGGTGTTGTGTCAGTTAGTTGAACCAGATGTTGATATATGCTAAAATACAGAGATTTGGAGGCTCTCTAGAATGTCAAATATTAAATTCAGGAGTGCATCTGTAAAAGCTGCATTTTGTTGGGGAGGTCAATACTTAAGAAGAGTGGAGGCACAGAAGGTTGAGAACATTGGACAGCATACAAGTGCTGATTAGCATTCCAAGACTAAGGAAGTCTTTTATGGTGGAGGTGGTTAGTGTATGTTTGTGAGCCACTGCTAGTGATCCACTCTTGTTCGCATTCAGTATATTTCTCAAGATGGCAAAGTACCTACCAGGTATTGCCTCTTGTAGTATGGATGGTGTCCCTAGTTCATGTAACGTAGTGATCAAGGGGTCAGTTGACCACTCTATTAGTTGCTCATGTTGTCATGCAGGGTAGCTTGGAAGCCAGGGTAATGGCATTGGAAAGTAAGAATAACGGAGTAGTACTGGAAAAGAACTTACTGTTTCTTCTGTCTTAGATGACCATAAATTAGTTGAACATAGCTCAGATTGGTGCTCGGTCCAGTGTGGTAGCAAAGGTGACGAGCACCCTCTATTGACATGTTTATAGAGTTACTCTGCTAAGCAAAAAGGTGACTGCACTGGGCTTAGTTGAGCGGGAGAGTCCTAAGAGTCCTAAATAGGAGGAGCTACAGGGATGGTTAATATTAGATGTTCAACTGCTAAAATTATAGCCAAATACTGAAGAGGTATGGGAGAGAATTCAACAAAAAGGAAGCTGCAAGGGTAAGATAGAGTAGGATTTGAAACGGAAAAAGGAGTTGGAAACAGCATGCTAGATTTATTTATATGTTTATTATTGTTACAGCACGTCAACACCCCAACAATGGGTGTCTGAGTGCCTCACACAGCAGATCTATCTGCTAAGAAGTAGTGCACTGCTTGTATAGAGGCATACATGTTAAGATGATAGTGTACATGAGAAAATCACAGATATACAGTTCCAATGAGTAAAATATAGGTTTCAGGTCAGTGCACATAGGCAAGTAAGTCTGGGAAGGACAAAGAATCTGAAAAAGAGTGGATATTGGCAGTGAGGAGGAATTAAAGACTGATCAACACTTATTAAATGCTGTGCCTGGATACAAACACATTTGTGGATGCATCTTGGGTCTATCCCAACAACATCCTATACCACAAACACATTTCCCTTATTATTTACCATGTCACAAGAACCCCCACGACGAGGTTTAGCCTTACAAGCGAAGGACTTTATTCCTCAGAATATGAGAAGTAAAATATATCATCAGAAGTTGACACAGAGCAGCTCATTCACAAAAGGACTGAATGTGCTGCTTATTTATAAATGTTCACAAAGGCAGTTCACACAGTCACTTCTGGAGTAAGTGAAGAGGGCACAAGGAGATGTAGTAAGCAGGCCTGTGACATAGCGGGAATTTAAATTAAGTTACATCTGGGTCCCAGACTTGGTGGTCAAACCACTAGACCACACCGCAGCCCATAAACCACACGGCTTCCTTGCAAGTCAGAAAGGAATATTGTTAAAAATGGTACATTTCAATCTCCATGTTACCACATTAGAACATTGCCTCTTGGCTTGTCAGTTTTCATCATCGTTTTGCCACAGCTTTCCTGGCTTCGGCTTCAAAACCCTTACAGGCATCATCAGGGTAGGGGCTATTTAGGGTCAGGTGGCCAAATCCTTTCAATTCTGAAGTGTAAGAGTGGGGATCGAAATGCAGAAAGTAAGGGTAAAAACTATGAAGAACTCTGGGTGTTTGGAAACTATTTGTCTCCTCACTCAGAAACGACTGTCGAGAGGATTCCATTCTACATACTTATTCTTACACAAATTGTGCAGATGAACCATGCAAAAAAGGTATATAAAACCCCTTATTATTGCCAACTATTTAATAGACCTGTGGGGACAAAATACAGTGAACCTGACAAACAGTACAAGAGACGCAGTTAGATAAGACAACATCTGCGGTTTATTAGACTGCCTATGCAGTGCTGTCAGTATGTACAACATATCTTGGGACTACCTAACAGTTTCTTTGCCTACTGATAGGTCTACCCTTCTGTTGGTGGTTGGAGGTATGATGAAGTCAAACCATTAATGCAACCTTTTAGATTGTACTAAAAGGTTGCATTAATGGTTTGTACTATCAGCGAACTTGGTTTTCCATAAGTGGCACATAAGTTGCTAGTGCACAAAAGAAGCTGAGGAGAGAAACCGCAAGAGTAACTCACCCTTCAGAATATTCATGTAATTGATTCATCTAAGTTCAGACCTACAGCAGTTATTAAAAATAGCTTCACAGTTTGATGCCACTGTAGGCAACTATAAACTCTCATTAAAGGGATTGTAATTGACAGCAATGTCCACAATAACATGACTGACAAGATGTGGGACAAACTGAAAAACGTGTCACTGATGCATAATTTGGAAGTCTTGTTTCGGATTAAATTTAATGCATTTTTTGATTTTACAAGGTTTCTGGGAATAACGCTTAAATTCCCACTCAATGCCGCAAAATGCATGGGGTCCAAAAAAGGTACTGCTGGAATTAAAATTAAGAAGCAGCAAATATGAATGATCTGGGCAAATCCTACATCAGAAGAAAAAAACACATGCTTCATAAAGAAGAAAATTGGAAATATTATACAAATGATCAGGAACATACAGCTACAACCCGTATGCAATTTATTAAAAAGTTGAGAAGTTGCAAGTTAAAATAAATCTCACCTTATGAATGTGCAGTAGATCTAGTGTCAAATTAAAAGACTAGCCTTACAGATATATTACATCTAGTATCAACCTATCATGAAAAGTCACTTGTTCTCCTTGGTAAATGTTTGTCATAGGCAATAACTCTACACAACAAGTAGCTGTGAAGGATGATTTCTAACCAATCACCTCAAGAGATGAATTTGGTAGCATGTTTAAAATATGCCACTTGTGTATTTATCATGAGTAGTCAAACATATCTATTATGTGCTTACTTTATGTATTACAGGCCCTCAGTGGACGCCTCTACCGCATTCCTAACTACCATAGTCATGAAACCCAGCACCCTCACTGAGATGTAGCCAGACTCTGAAAACTAAGATACAGTGGCATAATATTAAAAATCGCTACAATAATACACATTGTGGTCATTTTCCACCAGGTGTGAAAGTGATGCAACATTAGAACACACTTTGTGAAATATCGGGAGAAGTCTATTCCCAAGAAGACACCACTCTCTCCTTTGCTTTCCAACTGCTAAACTTATCTTTTGAGGGTAGAAAGGTGGACCAAAGCCTGCCGGGGGTTGAGAGAAGGCCCCTACGTTGACAACTCTAGAGAGAACACAGTGCGAGTGCACCATTTAGGTGCTCTTAAGAAAGAACTTTATAGGGCTAGGGCATGTGGATATGTATACATACTGTTCTATTTACATTCCGTGGCATAGGCGTACCCGCCGTCGCCACTACATCTCCCACAGTCCTTTGGGGCAACTTGCTGGTGTGACGAGCAGTGTGCGACCTACTTTTCCTCAATTTAAACGGCTTCCTTAAGCTAACGGGCTGACGAGCCTTGAGTCTGCACCTGCGCGCCAGGAGAGGTACTTGACCTGCTTTTAATTACATTTTTGGCAGTCCACACGGCACCCCTTTACACTGACCTGCTCCCTGCTGACGAGAGGCAACTACCTCGAAACACGTGTCCAGGGATGGCTAACGCAACACATACTGTTCTATTTACATTCCGTGGCATAGGCGTACCCGCCGTCGCCACTACATCTCCCACAGTCCTTTGGGGCAACTTGCTGGTGTGACGAGCAGTGTGCGACCTACTTTTCCTCAATTTAAACGGCTTCCTTAAGCTAACGGGCTGACGAGCCTTGAGTCTGCACCTGCGCGCCAGGAGAGGTACTTGACCTGCTTTTAATTACATTTTTGGCAATCCACACGGCACCCCTTTACACTGACCTGCTCCCTGCTGACGAGAGGCAACTACCTCGAAACACGTGTCCAGGGATGGCTAACGCAACACATACAGTTCTATTTACATTCCGTGGCATAGGCGTACCCGCCGTCGCCACTACATCTCCCACAGTCCTTTGGGGCAACTTGCTGGTGTGACGAGCAGTGTGCGACCTACTTTTCCTCAATTTAAACGGCTTCCTTAAGCTAACGGGCTGACGAGCCTTGAGTCTGCACCTGCGCGCCAGGAGAGGTACTTGACCTGCTTTTAATTACATTTTTGGCAGTCCACACGGCACCCCTTTACACTGACCTGCTCCCTGCTGACGAGAGGCAACTACCTCGAAACACGTGTCCAGGGATGGCTAACGCAACACATACTGTTCTATTTACATTCCGTGGCATAGGCGTACCCGCCGTCGCCACTACATCTCCCACAGTCCTTTGGGGCAACTTGCTGGTGTGACGAGCAGTGTGCGACCTACTTTTCCTCAATTTAAACGGCTTCCTTAAGCTAACGGGCTGACGAGCCTTGAGTCTGCACCTGCGCGCCAGGAGAGGTACTTGACCTGCTTTTAATTACATTTTTGGCAGTCCACACGGCACCCCTTTACACTGACCTTCTCCCTGCTGACGAGAGGCAACTACCTCGAAACATGTGTCCAGGGATGGCTAACGCAACACATACTGTTCTATTTACATTCCGTGGCATAGGCGTACCCGCCGTCGCCACTACATCTCCCACAGTCCTTTGGGGCAACTTGCTGGTGTGACGAGCAGTGTGCGACCTACTTTTCCTCAATTTAAACTGCTTCCTTAAGCTAACGGGCTGACGAGCCTTGAGTCTGCACCTGCGCGCCAGGAGAGGTACTTGACCTGCTTTTAATTACATTTTTGGCAGTCCACACGGCACCCCTTTACACTGACCTGCTCCCTGCTGACGAGAGGCAACTACCTCGAAACACGTGTCCAGGGATGGCTAACGCAACACATACTGTTCTATTTACATTCCGTGGCATAGGCGTACCCGCCGTCGCCACTACATCTCCCACAGTCCTTTGGGGCAACTTGCTGGTGTGACGAGCAGTGTGCGACCTACTTTTCCTCAATTTAAACGGCTTCCTTAAGCTAACGGGCTGACGAGCCTTGAGTCTGCACCTGCGCGCCAGGAGAGGTACTTGACCTGCTTTTAATTACATTTTTGGCAGTCCACACGGCACCCCTTTACACTGACCTGCTCCCTGCTGACGAGAGGCAACTACCTCGAAACACGTGTCCAGGGATGGCTAACGCAACACATACTGTTCTATTTACATTCCGTGGCATAGGCGTACCCGCCGTCGCCACTACATCTCCCACAGTCCTTTGGGGCAACTTGCTGGTGTGACGAGCAGTGTGCGACCTACTTTTCCTCAATTTAAACGGCTTCCTTAAGCTAACGGGCTGACGAGCCTTGAGTCTGCACCTGCGCGCCAGGAGAGGTACTTGACCTGCTTTTAATTACATTTTTGGCAGTCCACACGGCACCCCTTTACACTGACCTGCTCCCTGCTGACGAGAGGCAACTACCTCAAAACACGTGTCCAGGGATGGCTAACGCAACACATACTGTTCTATTTACATTCCGTGGCATAGGCGTACCCGCCGTCGCCACTACATCTCCCACAGTCCTTTGGGGCAACTTGCTGGTGTGACGAGCAGTGTGCGACCTACTTTTCCTCAATTTAAACGGCTTCCTTAAGCTAACGGGCTGACGAGCCTTGAGTCTGCACCTGCGCGCCAGGAGAGGTACTTGACCTGCTTTTAATTACATTTTTGGCAGTCCACACGGCACCCCTTTACACTGACCTGCTCCCTGCTGACGAGAGGCAACTACCTCGAAACACGTGTCCAGGGATGGCTAACGCAACACATACTGTTCTATTTACATTCCGTGGCATAGGCGTACCCGCCGTCGCCACTACATCTCCCACAGTCCTTTGGGGCAACTTGCTGGTGTGACGAGCAGTGTGCGACCTACTTTTCCTCAATGTATACATATGAGCCCTGTATTTACAGAGGAAAACTTAACAGAGCAGACGGGTGTTCTCCATGAAGACATCATGATGCAAGAATTGGGAGAGGAGCAGATTCAAGAACATATATGAAGCCAGTTGAGAGGGTGTGAAGGAAGGCCTTACTGGTTCAGAAGAGGCGTGTGATTGTGATACTTATCGGTTGATTAAATGCACCATTAACAGATGTCTCTTTAAAAATTCCAGAATCACACCACAGATGGAGCTAATTTTTAAGTGAGGGAAAACACTGTCCCATTTTCTCTCCGCATCAATGAAAAAAGCATTTATGGCCCTTAGAGAAAGCAAGATAGTTGGCATCGGAGGTGGGGTTGGGGACTTGTGTCTCTGATGGCTCAGTCCATTCAAGCATGCTTCATTAGCGTAGTGACATCTGCTCAGCAGAATTCTTAATGCAGTTTTCACATGGAGCACTTCGGATGGAGAGAGTCTGTTCCATGCTTCTCTGAACCCACAGATTTCTCTCTTCAATCTAACTTTAACCGGTAGACCCAGTTTAACGGCGGGTCAGACTGCTTTGGCACATCAACTCCATTACGCTTCTACAGGGTTGGCAGGTTCCTTACCTCTCTCAGCAGTAGCTTGGCTTCAAGGTACCTCAGCTAAAAGAATTAGCTCCTTCCAACATGGCAAGATTTCAGGTAATGCCCCTTCAGCTCTCGGAAGCCGGTTGTCTGGCAGACACCAACTTTGGTAAGGCAACAAGTCTCCAAATACTCTGCGGAGCACTCCATTCCTTGGTCAAAGATAACTTGGAACTGAAACAGCAAGAGGGTCAGTGCCTCTCATGTTATACAGCCAAAAAAAGCAAGAGATGTACATTCTTTGTTTTCATTTACAGAACTAATTTGGGGGGTTTCTTCTTTCAACTGCCCTCTCCGGCAGGGATGGTCCTCAGAGCAGGGTAGTCTCCAGCATGGAGTACCACAACAGAGCCACAAAGAGGTGTGAGTTTTCTTTATCTGGTCATCAACAGCTAGAGTGAACAGTCATTATGAAAGTGACACAATGCTGGACTCACCTAAAGGACCCTTCTCACTCAGGAGAACAGAGACTGCAGTCCCATCCTTCACCTCCACCATTTTCGCAATGGCACTGGTCAGGAAAACTAATCAGCAGTCCCTCTCAGCAAAAGGACTTAATTGAATTTCTAAACGAGCTTTTTCACCACTAAAGTGTCTAGATCTCCTCCCTCTAACTTACAGAAAGTCAGAAATGCATTTCCACTTTCAGTAAAAACAACCTCACTTCCACCTTGTGCAGACGAACAGCCTGGGTGCTTCCAAATTGGAGGCCATAAGACTCCATTACCATGGCTCACTCATACACCCAGTGAATGTATCACACAAGTCACAAACATACATATGCAAAACACATACTCTGAATGTTCGTATTAGGATCTTGGTTATCGCATAAAAGTTGAATGTTACACATGTGGGCCTCTCCACCCCTGTTACACAGATAATTAAGGTCTTGTCACAACTATGGGTCCACAAACACGGTAAGCTGCGTCCATTGCTCTACATGCTAAACCATTGACAGGGACGGTAGTCCACTGTACGAGAAGTGACGGCACTGTGGGGGTCTTCCTTCCTTCCCTCTAGGCCTGGGTTGGTTGGTTTCCATTCTTAGAATGTTTAGTCATGAGTTACTCTGGAGAGGTTTGGGACGGCAGTTACAGTACTGGACTGTGGCAGAGGTGTACCCTAAATAGAACTTCTACTTATTCCTTACTGCTCGGGATCTGTTGTCCCGCCAAGGTGTCTTTGAATTGCTTCCGCTCCTTACTGATCTGGATGTGGCACATTGATAGGATGCAGATGGAGTGCTTCCGCTCCTTACTGCTCTTGATCGGTTTTCAGTGCTACAGCTCCCAAATAAGGTTGCAGCCTGTTCAGTTAGAGTTATCTAGGCAGCCTGGGGGTTGTGTCAGAGGAACTTGTGCACTCTGGAGCGGTGTCCCATCCATGCTTCTGGTAGCATGCAGGTAATCATGCATGGTCAACAAAAACTTCCCTGTATGTCGGTTTCTCAACAACAAAATGCAAGGGGGGAGGGAGACATATCAGCCAGCTATAGACAGCCGGTCGAAAGTTCTCCTCTGGTGCTTGCCAATGTGGACCTACCACGCATGGCAAACTCCAGGACCCATGAGCTATGCAAGGATTGCACCCGTTTCCTAATTTCGACTCCCCTGTAAAGGCGGAGAGTGCAGGAGCAGCTGATTTCTGCCTTCAATGTGCGACATCGTGCAGAAGGGAAAGGAGCCGGGAGGAATGGTGGAGGCTCGTGGTGGTGTGGATGGAGGCAGCGGTGAGGCTCGAGAAGGATGGATGAGCTTTGGCTCAGATCTCTCTCTGGGTGGCGGCTGCCTGCAGACACCTCATCTAGGTAAAGACAATGGCAGCAGCCTGAGGCTCCAGTGGGCACTGATTTGTACGACGGGGCATATGAAGGCATCCGGGAGGGTTGGTGCAAAAGGTACAAGAAGAAGGAGTAAGAAGCCCTCCGGTACACCACCAGCAAAAGAGTTAAAGAAGGTGGGAAAAAGGATAATCTATTTAGGGGCAGTGGAAGGCGTCGTAAGCAGTTCCAGGGAGAAACAACCACTAAAGGATCTAAACCAAAGCACCAAATTCAGCTGGAGGTAAACGTTAAGAAACCTCCTAATAATACTTTATTGCACAACACTGTGGAGGTTTCTTACATGATAGAACATAAAAGCTCCAACCGTCTTAAGGTGAATCCTCTCACAGGGAGATATCCAACTCCATCATTTGAGTACTGACTAGAAAAGAATCAAGTGAAGCTAATTTGAATCCGTGCATCAGCAGTACAGGTTGCACACACAAAAAGGCACAAAATCACCCCCAAGTTGGGGGGAAGGGGAATATAGTGAGGGAGGCAGAGACAGCTTGAGCCTAGTCAGCAGACCAGCAATGAGCTGGAGAGGGGACTGAGGCAATACTGAAAGAGAAAGGTACTTCTGAGGATGATCGAGATAAGGGAGTAACCTCTGTATGACAACATTGTAAGAAGGGCAGCACCCCTGAGCTTGAACCCAACCCAGAGATAGCACACAGTGGCATTGAAAGGATCTTGGTCAACTTGATGGAAGAGGTTAGGTCAAAATTCTTGATGGAAGAGGTTAGGTCAAAATTCGCCATCTCTGAGAAGTACCAGGAGGGCATCCAGGAAGCATGTGAGGTGCTGAAACGGAAGATAGACAAGCTCACACAAAGGATAACCATATTAGAGGATTCACTAGAGGAGAAAAGGGGGCAAGATTGAGACCAACTGAAGAGATATGCATGTTGAAAACAAGGGACAGAGAGACTAGGCAGAAGTTGGAAGTTTTGGAAAAACAACATTAGGCACAATAATTTGAAATGGCTAAATGTTACAGTGAGTGTGGAAGCAGTGGATCCGATAGCATTTGTTGTTAACCTAACCAAGAAAGCAATACCCTTCATAGATACCATGCTACACTTAGATTCCGATATACAGAGAGCACATCGAGATCCCTTAAGAAAATGTAAATAGAAAGAATCCTAACAGATCTTGTCAAAGGCGTTGAAAGGGAGGGGAATCAATCAAAGACTGACCGAGGCGTCCCGGCCTTCAAAAGCAAGGCTGAAGAACAGATTCAGCCACTCACATCTACACTTGATCAAAGAGGCAGGTTTTTAAACCCTTCCTGAAACAGGTTTCGGACTGAGCCATACGAAGATGGATAGGCAAGGTGTTCCAAAGCTTGGCCGTCAATACCAAGAAAACCTCCCACCTCGGCCCACCATGGCAAACCTTGTGCTACACAGAAGTCACAGATTATTAGATCTCAAGGTTCTCACCTGCTGGTACTGACTAATCCGGTTTCTCAGGTATCCTTGCCTTTTGCCCCTAATGGTTCTAAATGCCAATGTCAGGGCTTCAAACTCAATGCTCTTAGCAACCAGAAGCCAATGAAGCTGCATCAGATGGGGGGGGGGGGTGATATGATGACAAAAGGGTACATGTTGAATTAACCTGGCTGCCGCATTCTGTATTATTTGGAGTCTATGAATTAGGAATGCCAGAAGTTCCAAATATAAGCTGTTGGCGTAATCCAAGCACGATGTCACAAGCAAATGGACTATGATCTTTCGTATCTCTACCGGCAGAAGGTGTAGTAATTTCCTGACTGATCTTAACTTGAGAAAGCAAGACAATGAGATCTGTCGAATTTGAGTGGCGAAAGAGAGGTCAGAGTCAGGCATGATCCCCAAGTTTCTTGCTGAAGTGGCCGGTATATGTCACAAATTCAATTCAGTAGGCCATTTGTTCGCATTCAATTTCAGAGAATTGATGTCCATCCATTTGGCAATGCCCTTTAAACACTCTTTTGAATTGAAAAAGGAAGCTTCAGAATGTTCTTAAAATTAAAATACAAGTTGTGTATCATCTGCATATGAAACAACCTGCACTCCCCAGGTCTCAATAAGGGTGACCGAAGGGGCCAAGTAAAGGTAGAAGAGCATCGGACTGAGGGCACAGCCCTGAGGCACACCACAAACCAAAGGTTTAGGCGAAGATGAGAAAGGGCGATGGAAGACCCGTTGAGTTCAATCTTCTAAAAAATATTGAATCCATGACAGCACAGTGCCCTGAAAGCCAAAATGGCATAATCTAGCCAAAAAAGTAGAATGTGCTACCATGTTGAATGCTGCCGATAGGTCCAGCACCACCACCATAGCGGATGCACCACCATCCAAAGCTTCTCCGACAGTCTCAGAAACGTCCAGAAGAGTGGTCTCCTTGCTATAGCCTGCATCTAAGGGGAGACAACCTGTCTTTTATGAGCAGATCTGACATTTCAAGGGCTATCCAGGACTGGCAACGGGAACTGGGGAAGTTTGTTGAAAGAATGAAGGGAGTTGGGAGTCACAGCCCCACTCAGATTTCCAGCACGTTTATGGATTACTGTAACAGCATTATGCATAATATGAGGGACCATAGAAAGTGGAGAATTTAACCATGCAAATAAAGTCACACAAGGGCTGAAATAGCACCAGAGGAAGAGTTCAAAAGAGTAACAAGGACATACCCAGGCACAAATCAGGGAGTGACGTATGCAGCACAGGGGTGAGGGAGTAAGGTTTGAGTGGAGTTGTGGAGAGGAGTGGAGGGTTTGAAGCACAGGGTGGGGAGCATGAGGGAAAAAATGAAAAAAGTGTCCTCAGCTGGATCGGGCCAAGAGAGGGGATGAGAGAGCAAGTTAGGAGTGAGGGTGCTAAAATGAATGACAAGTGATAGGAAAGAACATCCTTTATGGATACTGACGTGGAATGTGAAAGGCTTATAGGTAAGATGCAGAAGACGAAGAATATTAGAGTATCTAAAGCAATTGGAGGCCCAGATTAAAATACTACAAGAAATGCTCCTTCTCGAAGGGGAATGTGAGGAGATATTTGGGTCTTAAAGGTGGATTCGAGGCTTTGCCTGCGCAGACCAGATATGCTGCACGAAGACATTCTAATTAAAACCTTGATCCAGGTGAATATGCGGCAGTATAAGGCAGACAGAAGTGGAAGATGGTTGAAGGTCAAGGTCTTTGTTATAGCTCACGGGTTTTTACAGCCAAAATATAGATGACCCTAGCCCATTGCAGGCTTTAAACCTTGAATCATTAGAAGAAATGGCACCGATAATAGTGGGGGGGATTTCATTGTATTACTCAATACCCCCCTCCGCCCCCTCAATAGATCCTCTGGCAGGGTGACAACTAATGCCTCAAAGATGCAGTTATAGGTCAGGTGCATAACCAAGGAGTTGGGTCTTACAGATATATGGATATTAAAAGTGGGCAGGTAAAGAGCATTCACATACCATAATAAGAAATACAGACATCTCATTTGACTACTTTTTAGTGGATGCTAAAATTGCTAGTAAGGTAAGGAATGTGGCCCATTTACCAGAGCATCTATTACACCACTCAGCAGTATTTCTGGAGATTTCTCTGAGCAAGGGGGTTGGATACCCGAGGTGTACACTGGGCAGGAAAGTGTTTGACCAGTCAGTGGTTGATAAGTTGAAATAAGCTACAGAATGTTTTTTTGTTTTTTTTACATAAATGAAGGATCGGTCCCACCCCACATAGTCTGGGGCTCTTTAAACGCTTTTATAAGGGACAGCAAAGGTGGACAGTATTAGAAATCTGATCAGAGAGATAAAAGATAGGGCTACTGGCAAAAGGAGAATTGAAGGTAGCGATATAGAGGGAGTGTTTGATTCCCTCCATCAGGAACTATAAACAGAGGATTTGGTGGTGAGTGAGGAAGAAACATGTGTATGGTTAGGGGAAGATCTGTTACTGAAGCTTGAAATATCAAAGACAACGCCCCTAAATCGAGTGACAGGGCAAGATGAGGCAAGGAAAGCTTTGAGAGAAGGAAAAAGGGACATGGCACCTGGCCCTGATGGCCTACCAAGTGAGCTGTATGATGCCTTAGCTGATTAGAATCTCTTGATGTACACCAGATTGGTGGAGGGTATTTTTTCGGGGAATGGTGTTCTCCCATAGTCATGGGATGAAGCAATAGTCAGTACCATCTTGAAGCCAATGGTGTCCTCCCACAGTTTCTTGAAGCCTAATAAGGACCCAAAGCTGTGCAGGGTGGGTTGGCCTTATCTAAATACAGGGCTCAGGTCAAAATAATTTGGGAGAAAAGTTCTGCAGAGTGCTGTGCTTGATTTACAAAGATCCTGTCGCAAGAGTTGCGGTAAACTGCAGACTGAAAGGAAATCAAAATAGGAAGAGGAACAAGGTAGGGATGCCTGCTGTTACCACTTCTTTTAATTTATATACAGAGTCATTGGCAAGAAGGCTGAGGAAGGAAGTAAGCATTGTACCTTTTCAGTGCAATGGGTGGGAAAAGAAGGCTGCCCTATATGCTAATAATTTGATTTTAATTTATAAATTGCAGCATATACCCATAGGCATCAAGGCACTGTAGTCACAACCATTCGATACTGATCAGTGTCAATCTACCACCATTTTCAGTCTAGGAAAAGCTGCCTAGATGGTATACAGCTAGGTCTTAAGTACCTTTCTAAAAGGCAAATGCTCAGTGATCGCAGTCAGAGGCTGGGGGACTGAGTTCCAGAGTCTGGCAGCAGCCAATGGGAAAGTTCTACACATCCATCTCTTCTTCCGAACCCTGGGCATGATGACCAAATTGCGGTGGACAGATCAAATGTTTCTACCTGGGATGTACCAGTGAAACAGATCTTTAATCCCCACAGGACTCAAAAGGCAAAGAGCCTTATGCGCAGTACAAATGGCCTTAAACATAGTGTGCTTTCCGATGGGGAGCCAGTGGAGCGCTCACAGCCCCGCAGCAGCTGACTTGTGCCAAGGAATGTCAAGAATCGATCCAGCGAGCACATTCTGTGCCCCCTGAAGTTTTGCTTGGGTACTGATGTTAGAATTCAGGTAGAGAGAGTTACAATAGTCCAGTCTGGACATGACCAAAGCTAGTGCGACCTGTTTTCGTGCCAGCGAAGGGATAAAGGCAAAGATTTTCTTTAACTTCCTTATAAGCCAGAAGCAGGTCACAACTTGGCGACTGGCTGTCCATTAAGAGAAAGTTCAGTGTCAAGGATTACCCCAACATTTTTGGCCTTCTCAGCTCGAATCAGAAGGATGCATAGTGTGTCCAGCCACCAGTTACTTTTCTGGATCGTGATTTGCATCCCAAAGAGCAGTGCCTCTGTTTTCTCACCATTACGTTTAAGGAAGTTACTTCCCATCCAGTCTGCAGCTGCTGTCATACATTTAGAGAAGATATCTATGGTAGCAGCAGAGTTCCTAGGAATCGAAACAAAGATCTGGGTGTCGTCAGCGTAGGATATTGCATACATCCCATAGGCTCAAATAATAGCAAGTGAGCCCTATGCTTCTTAACGTGTATGTGTCACCAAACAGGAGCTCTTCGGACAACCTGGCCAACCTCTGACTCAAGCAACTGGTAACCACCCCCACCCACTACGCCGGCCACACGCTTGACCCAGTCTTCTCATCCAGCAAATACGTCACCTTCAGCCATTCCACCAATCTCCAGTGGACTGACCACAGCTGCGTCCACTTCAGCTTCAGTAAAACGACGACCCACCACCACCCTCAACAAGCCCCTCGCAGGAGCTGGAACAAGATCACCGGCGACCAGCTCACCACCTTCCTCAGCCAGAACCCCCCCACCAGCTCAACGGACCCCAACGAAGCCGCCAACAACCTCACACAGTGGATCACCAACTGCGCAGACGCCCTCGCACCACTGAAGAAGAACCACCCCAGCAGACGCGGCAGCAAGAAAGCCTCCTGGTTCACCGACGAGCTCATCACCACCAAGAAGAACTGCCGCTCCCTGGAGAACACCTGGCGCACCAACCAGACCACAGACAACATGACGGCCCTCAAACACGCCACCCGCAAACACCACCAACTGATCCGCGCCACAAAGAAGACAGCCTTCAAGGAACGACTGGACAACAACACCCACAACAGCAAGGAACTCTTCAGCATCGTCAAAGAGCTCGCCAACCCAGACGCCGGAAACAATGACATCACTCCCTCGCAAGACCGCTGCGACTCCCTCGCAGCCTTCTTCCACGACAAGATCGCCAACATTCACAACAGCTTCGGCCCACCAACCATGAACCCCACCACCAAACCGATGCCCCCCACCGCCACCCTCCGCACCTGGACCCCAGTCAGCACCGAAGACACAACACGCACAATGAACACCATCCACTCCGGATCCCCTACGGACCCCTGCCCACATCACATCTTCAACTCGGCCGACCACATCATCGCACCCCACCGCCGCGACATCGCACCCCACCTCCGCGACATCATCAACGCCTCCTTCAACACCGCCACCTTCCCGGAGTGCTGGAAACACGCCGAGATCAGTGCCCTGCTGAAGAAACCAATTGCAGACCCCTCCGACCTCAAGAACCACTGCCCCATCTCGCTCCTCCCGTTTCCTGCCAAAGTCATCGAGAAGACCGTCAACAGACAGCTAGCCGCCTTCCTCGAGACCAACGGATCCCTCAACCACTCGCAATCCGGCTTCCGAGCCAACCACAGCACAGAGACCTCCCTCATCGCAGCCACAGACGACATCAGATCCCTAATGGACAACGGGGAAACTGCAGCCCTCATCCTCCTGGACCTCTCCGTAGCGTTCGACACTGTCTGCCACCGCACCCTGGTACAGCGCCTGAACAACACCTGCATCCAGGAGAAGGCCCTGGAGTGGATCACCTCATTCCTCGCCGGAAGAACCCAGAGAGTCCGCCTCCCCCCGTTCCGGTCAGCGGCCACCGAAGTCATCTGCGGCGTTCCACAAGGGTCATCGCTCAGCCCCACCCTCTTCAACATCTACATGAGCCCCCTCGCAACCATCGCACGTCAACATAACCTCAAGATCATCACCTACGCCGACAACACCCAGCTGATCCTCTCCCTCACCAGCGACCCGGACGCCGCCAGAGCCAGCCTACACGAAGGGATGAAAGACGTCACCGAATGGATGAAGAACAGCCGCCTGAAACTGAACTCAGACAAGACGGAGGTCCTCATCCTGGGATCATCACCCTCCGCCTGGGATGACTCCTGGTGGCCCCCCGCCCTGGGAGCCACCCCCAAGATAACGGACCACGCACGCAACCTAGGCTTCATCCTGGACTCCTCCCTCTCGATGACCAGACAAGTCAACGTCGTCTCGTCTTCATGCTTCAACACCCTGCGCATGCTTCGAAAGATCTTCCGGTGGATCCCCACTGAGACCAGGAAGACGGTCACCCAGGCCCTCGTCACCAGTCGGCTGGAGTACGGGAACGCCCTCTACGTCGGCACCGCCGCCAAACTCCAGAAGAAACTCCAACGGATCCAGAACGCCTCAGCACGACTCATCCTGGACATCCCCCGACACAGCCACATCTCCGGACACCTGAGAGACCTGCACTGGCTCCCCGTCAACAAAAGAATCACGTTCCAACTCCTCACCCACGCACACAAGGCCCTCCACGACCTGGGCCCCAAATTCCTCAACAGCCGCCTGACCTTCCACAAGCCCACCCGCCAGCTCCGCTCCGCCAGCCTCGCTCTCGCCACCGTCCCCCGCATCCGCAGAGCCATTGCCGGAGGAAGATCCTTCTCCTACCTGGCAGCCAAGACATGGAACTCCCTCCCCATCCACCTCCGGACAACGCAAGACCATCTCGCCTTCAGGAAGCAACTCAAGACCTGGCTGATCGAGCAGTAGCGTTCCCACCCCCCCCCCCCCCAGCGCCTTGAGACCCTCCGGGTGAGCAGTGCGCTATACAAATGCCTATGATTGATTGATTGATTCGGCACTCCACAAGGAAAGAGAAGATGCCCAAGTGGAATTGACTTAACATTACCCTCTGAGAGCGATCATTAAGGAAGGAGGACAGCCGACCTAATGCCTGTTCTGTAATGCCCCTATCTAGGAGGCGTTCAATCAGCAGCGAGCGAGGTCGCTCTTCCACAAATTACAGTACGTGCCTATTCAGGTGTTTCTCAAAAATCTTGGCTGGTAGCGGATTTAGCGAGATCGGATGGTGCTTTTTAAGATCCTTGCTGTCCAGTTTTATTTATTTATTTTTTTTAGGTGATGCCCGATTGCTGTCTCCTTCTATCATCGCGGATAAAAACCAGAGAGGACAGCTTTTTTCATCAAGACCGTAAGAGGGCTTGCCACAGTACCAGCTACAATATGCAAGATTGCTGGTTCACATGATTCAAGGTGTGAGCCTGACTTGAGTGTTGTGGAGATGTTGTTCGAACATTTCAGGAGTAAGAAGTGGAAATACTGTGAGCAAAATAGGCTCTGTCCTTGGACCCTATGTCGCCAGGGCTCTCTACTTGAAATTTGCAGCATACTTTTTTTTTTTTAAGATTTGATATTTCAAGTTCATCACAAATATCAGTAATTTCACGTTGGAAAAAGTTGTCTAGCTGGTCGTAAAAATATTGTGAGCCGTCTAGTTATCCAGCTGACGGAGGGATAGAGAGCTGCTGCACCACCTTAAAAAGTGCTTTTGTGGATGTGGCAGATTCAATTTTAGAGGTGCAGTATAATAATTATTATTATTATAACGGCACTTATAAAGCGCTCAGCTACTCCAAGAATATTTAAGGTTTTCAGTTTATTTCTAAATAACCCCGAATCCCTCACAGCGCGCAAGTTAGTCGGGAGCGGATTCCAGGCCACCGCACCCAACCGGGTCAGTTATCTGCCGCTGGCTCTCTGTCTGAAGATCCTAGGAGTCCAAGCCAATAGCTTATTTGAGGATTGCAGTTGCCCAGACGGCATATAGAAGCTGAATCTTGATCTCAAGTAGAAAGGTCCATTACCATATAAAGCGTAACGTACCATCACCAGGGACTTAAACCTCTCTCTTTCTTTCACAGGTAACCAGTGAAGGTTCCGGAGATGCAGCATGACATTAGCCCTCTTAGGGAGGTTGAGTAGCAACTAGGCCACCGCATTCTGGATCACCTGAAGTTTACTGAGGAGGTATCCTGGAAAGCAGAGTTGGGCTAACGGCTAGGGCGCTCAACCTCGAACCTGGGGAACTGGGTTTGAGACTCAGTAATGACACTGAACATCCTGTGATTCTGGGCCAATCACTTAATCTCCCCGTGCCCAACAAAGAATGGATGTGTGTCCTAATGTAACGTAACTGGTGCTATGTAAAGCGCTCTGATACCCAATTGGATTGGGGTCAAGTTTGCGCTATATAAAACTACGCAAAAAAAAAAATATATATATAATATATATATATATATATATATATATATATATATATATATATATATATATTTATTTTCAAGCTCCCAGTTCCATTAGGTAATCGTACCCATCACGGACGACAGCACTCACGGCGGAGAGTTCAAAAAAGAATTTATTATTTGAACCCAGGGCAAAGACGCGTTTCGGCACTCAGCCTTCGTCAATTTCTGCAATGAAACGCGGCAGCCATTACACATTTAAAGCATTTTCGAAGTTTCCGGTGTAGAGACAGAAAACAGACTAAGCTTAGTTTGTCAACAAATCATAGCGCCATCTTTGAATGTCTCAAAGAAAAGGAAATAATGCAATAATTATGCCAGAATTTCATGTAGATATGTAAATACATTCTTATCACAATATATAATTGATTTGATTTAGCCCACAGATGGGCATTCATATACTGTCTCAAAATATACACCAGAACTGAGAAGGACACAACAATATCATAGGGGAGTCATACGTATATCCTGCCCACAGATGGGCTCATATTGTCCTTCCACCTTATATACATATTCAAGTAGTACAGTTAATGTCCAATACAAAAAATGCAGATTATATACAAGAAATAGAGAAATCAGAGGAAAAATTCATCATAATATGACAATGTGAATCGTTTCATCCTAGATGCACAGCAAGTTCTTCACTACTATTAAGACCTTGCGGATTCTTACTTTGTAGGTCGATAATATAGCGTGATTCTAAACGCCTGAGCTTCTGTATCCTGTCACCGCCCCTAGGGCTTTGTGGCACATGATCGTTTTGTCCACAGAGGAGTATCGAATTTACCCAGACCAGGATTGACCTGTTTAAATTCACTCGTAAGCTGAAGCTTCACAAGTACTTTAAATTGAAACCTTCTATTAGGCCCAGCACGAATCCCAGTCAGAGAACTACTACACCAGATGCTTTAACTGGCAGAGACATTGTAACTTTGCAAGCATTGGAAAATTTGAGAAATGAAACAACTGGGAATGAGAATATTGATATCAATCCTACACAACTCATGGCCCACTATGAAATACAACAAAGTGGAGGATTAAGTCCGTTCAAACCAGCATCGGTATTCCTACCTCAAATGGCTAATGATTCAATCGATACATTCTCTGATGCTGTGATCGCTGCTGATTGAACGCCTCCTAGATAGGGGCATTACAGAACAGGCATTAGGTCGGCTGTCCTCCTTCCTTAATGATCGCTCTCAGAGGGTAATGTTAAGTCAATTCCACTTGGGCATCTTCTCTTTCCTTGTGGAGTGCCGAATCAATCAATCAATCATAGGCATTTGTATAGCGCACTGCTCACCCGAAACGCGTCTTTGCCCAGGGTTCAAATAATAAATTCTTTTTTGAACTCTCCCCCGTGAGTGCTGTCGTCCGTGATGGGTACGATTACCTAATGGAACTGGGAGCTTGAAAATTTGAAACGGGAACACCCCCGCTTGGCGTGCACCCGTTCGAGAGTGCAACTGGCTGGTGTTGTGGAGCGGTTATATATATATATATATATATATATATATATATATATATATATATATATATATATATATATATATATATATCTATCTCGCTCCAAAGTTTTCCTCACTCCCGTCCGGGAAGAAGATAGCAGCACTCACGGGTTAGGTTGGTTACCAATTTTTATTTAGCGCTTCACAGACGCGTTTCGGGTCTTCCCTTCGTCAGTGTGTTACATCACAGGTACAGCGCGGCGCCATTTTATATACAAAAAATGCATCACATTATCCTTTACGGGCAATAAAAGCAACGAAGGACTATTTCCCACCAAGTTACTGTGGGCGCCATCTTTCAGTATGCAAGTATTGCGTTCACACTAGTTTGTCAAATAAAGTTATATACAATATTTACAATATTGGCAACAGAATTGTCGACAAAATTCATTATTTATGAAGTGTGCTTCCTCGTCAATTCATTACAAACGAAATTGAGATCTCGCCGTGGATCGGCATTTGTGGCTCCATAGAACCACCCTTAACCTCCTCACTTTGATAAATATTGCCGTGTATCGGCTGGCCCTCATAATGTGTGCATTTGTCAGTAAGAGGTATATACAAATTCATCAGTTTTATCATTACATTATTTCTTATATCCCCAGGTGTACCGTTAATTCTTCATTGCTGTTTAAACCTTTCGGGCTTTTTGTCTGTAGATCGATAATAAATCTTGACTCTAATCTCCTCAATTTGAGGACCCTGTCCCCTCCTCTGATGTGAAGGGGCACATGATCAAGCCCAAAAAACTGAAGTAGGTTCCTGTTGCTCCGAGTGATCCGTTTTTGAAAGGTGCATGGGAGCAAGCATATATATATATATATATATATATATATATATATATATATAACGAATTGGCATAGTCAATGCGAGGCGTAATCAAGGCTTGGATGATCGTTTTCCTATCATGTACAGGTAGCAGCGGTAAGAATCTCTTCAAAATCAAAATCCCAAAGCATGTTCCTGACAGCCTATTAATTTAAAGCCCTAAGGACAGCTTGTCATCGAACCCTATCCCTAAATTTTTTAATGGCTCACCCTGAGGCGTTGGCGGGGGAGACTTGTCTGACCAAATAGAGAGCCAGACCTGCGGAGGGAAGTTCCCAAAGAGAAGAAACTCCATCTTGTCTTCATTACATTTTAGTTGGGCCTTCGCTAACCAGTGAAAAAACTGCGGGGAAGCAGGCTTTCACATGCGAGTAATTTGATTCACTCTCATTTTTCCAGGAAAAGAGAAGCTGTGTATCATCTGCCTATGAGATGACTTTGGCCCTGAGGTTGTCTGCTATCTGAATTATTGGGGACATGTAAATATTATTAAACAAGGGGCTCAAACCCAAGCCCTAAAGGACCCCAGTATCCAATTTTTGAGGGGCGGCTGAGAAGGGAGGAATCCAGATTTGTTGGGTTCTATCTTCCAGATAGGATTTAAGCCAATTCAAGGCTAAACCATCCACCCCAATCTCCTGCAGACGGTTTAGGAGCAGGGCATGTGACACTGTGTCGAATGCCGTCAACAAATCCAGTAAACTAGTGCCGTCCTGCCCCATTATCAAGTGTGCCCCTGATAGCTTCAGATACTTCAGTCAGTGCAGTTTTAGTACTGTGTAGGGACCTAAAGCCCAATTGAGCTGCGTGGATGAGCCCACTATGCTCACCGAACCTCGATAATTGTCTGTTCACCTGCTTCTCTAGGACTTTAGTCAATGCTGGGAGTAGAGAAATGGGTCTACAATTAGTAGATGTAGAGAGATCTGATTAATGTTTTTAAGCAAGGTGATAATCATAGCCTGTTTCCAACCACTGGGCACCTTAGCATAGGTTAAAGATAGGTTGAACAGTCTGTTGGCAACTGGATTAATAACCTCTGCTCCCGTGGCTAGCAGCTTGGGAGGGCAAGGATCGATAGGAGAGCCAGATTTTAGTGCGGCTAGAGTCTTCCAGAGAAATGGCTTCAAACGCCTCAAGTTTGGGCTGGGAGGCTAAGTTCCTTGCAGGAGAAGAGTCAACCTCAACCTCCTGCTTATCAATGCCACCAAGATTGGCCTGAATAGTTGAAACTTTATCAGTGAAAAAACCTGCCAATTCATCACACCACTCCTGAGAAGCCATTTTGGAATGCGTCTCGGCTTTTGGAGATAAGAAGCTATTGACAATTGCAAAGATTTCTTTAGAATTGTTGCCAGAGCAGACAAAATGCTCCTCATAATACAGGAATTTAGCTCTCACAATGGAGGCATAGTAATTTTAGAAATGGCCGGCTGGGCCAGGACGTCTATAAATCAGAACTCACCCCGAGCATACTGGCGCGCGCTATTGATACAAAAGCCTAATGCCTCAGCCTCTAACAGTTCCGACAGCTCATACCACTGACATACCCATTGCTACCTTAACACAATTGCTACACCCCACCACACCCCACTTTCTGATCCCCTGATAATTTTAAAACCATTGGGGATAGCCATCTCAATCACCGGATTTAAGGTCTCGGACAGCCATGTTTCAGTGATGAAGAGCAGATGCAGTAGCTCCTCATCTAGCCAAGTCTAAGATGTAATGAGCATATTTCTGAACGGAACGAGCATTAATCAGGGCTGCTTTAACCGTGTGCTTGTCCTGCTTGGCTCCATCCTGCACCCGTGGCTGAGCCAGAGCTAGTGTGCCCTGTGATAACCTAAAATTCCATTCACTGCAAATTGAGATTTGTTCCTCAGCCAAATCCCATCAACCCTTTCAACAGCAAATAGCCGGGGCAAGCTGAGTAATTCAAGTCCATTCTACTATACTTTAGAATAGGCATCTCACCTTTTTTCGCTAATCCGGGAGCATGGCTGGCGCTGGCCACTTCCGGTACGCAGACATGCTTGCCTTAGGCATGCCTATGGTGCGCCAGCGGCACGTCTGCCCAGCGAGTGTCTTTATACAGATCAGCACCCACGACGACTAGCCCACGCACAAACTAAAAATAGCTTCTCTAGTCGTCACTACAGAAAGACTTTTACCAACCCAGGTGAGGCTTGCCCACTACCCTGAACACACCGAACAGTTCAAATTCATAATTCAGAGCAATATTCAGTAAAGTGAAAGTGCCAGGTAAGGGTGCACAAAGATTAAAACATGTGTCATAGTTTTAGCCAAGTTAAAATTAAGCAGATAAAAACTATTAAGAACAGTAACAGGAAATAAAGAGCTGCGTGCCTAACCAACCATGAGCAATCGCGTCCGTGCAGCAAGTATCTTTATACACATCAGCCCCCGCGACGACTAGAGCACGCACAAACTGAAAATGGCATCTCTATTCATCACTACAAGAAGACTCATACCAACCTGGGTGGGGGGGGGGGGGGGCTTGCCTACTACCCTGAACAGTTCAAATTCATAATGCAGAGAAACATTCAGTAAATTGAAAGTGCCAGGTAAGAGTGCACAAAGATTAAAACATGCATCGCAGTTTTAGCAAAGTTAAAATTAGGACTTCTCCTCATTAAGGGCTAGTTTGTATTCCCTTATTCTGCTCCTATACACAGTTTTTTCTTGCTCCTCAAAAAATGTTCCCCAAATTCACTCTTGACGGCAACAAGTCTGCCTAAGAGTTCACAGCCTTTCATTTCACCAGGGGGCTGAGTGGGGAGAACCTTCTCTGCTCAACTTCCTGAAGAGGGCCTACACTATTGACGGCCAGATCCAGCCAGGTTACAAAGACTTCTGCACCCTTGTCCACATCATCCTGGATCTCAATAGGCATACTATTTAGAGTGTTGGTCAAAGCTTCTGCAGATACCCCATTCCAGTTTCTCCTGCAAACCTTATTACTATGTGGGTGACAACTATCAGAAGCAGGAGGCATGAAGAAAATGCAACTGCACAATGATCTGACCAGCTGAGGGAAAACCCCACTGGAATAACACTCTAGGGTCATTAAAAAAAGATGCCATCTAAGGTGTGACCTGCATCATGTGTGGGAGCAGAAACCAATTGGGACAATCATATGCCTGACAGGGTCTCAATAAACACTATAGTCTTTTTAGTATTCTCGGAGATTGCTTATCACATTTGGAAAGGGAGAGCTTGGTTCCAGAGGTCTATAGACCAATAGACCAGCAAATGAGCTAAAAGCAGATCATTTGAGCTTAAGGTGCAGAGCTTTCCGTGTCCTCGTGCCTAACTAAGATTCTAGAAGGCACTGTAGGCTTTAAACACTACTGCTAGACCCCCTCCCAGCCTGCCTACCCTGTCCAATCTTGAGATGGCTTAACTTGGAGGAATTGCTTCAACTAGGCCGGGGCCAGCAGCTTCATTGGCCCATGACTCAGTAGCGAAGACCCAATCTGGGTCATAAGATTCAAGAAAATTGGCAAAATGCACTATTTGTTTTACCAATGATCTAGCGTTGCTAAGAAATCCTTTAAGTCTTAGTCTTAGGTTATACCCCCCCCCCCCCCCATCACATACGGAATAGAATCTATTTTTGAGTTTCCCTCCGGCATATTAGAGGCAGTAATGTGCAGGTAACAGGCCAAAAAGCCACATGTCATACTACAACATTGGTGTATCTCATACATGTCGGTGCAGTAAAATACCATAGAAGCGGTGGATTCACACATACCTCGTAAATTCAGTAGGAAATTTCTAGAATACTTGATAGCTGGAGACAAGTCCAAATTAGCAGGACCAGGCTCAGAGTCAGCGATAGCAGGGCTATATTTAAAGGCTGTTTTTAGAAAGCTGGGAACGCTCCGCAGAGCTGAAAATACCAAGCCAAGCGCGCTACCAAAGGTGGCAGTGGTATGTCTGCAGGAGGCAGGGCACCTTTTAATAGCTAGCAGAAGCATTTAGCAGGCGCTGTATCTATGTAGTTGCTAACAGCTATTTAGATAGCTCCCACCATGAGCTGAATGTGGCTAGGCACTTGAATAATAATTACATGATCTCACACTGACTCAGCTGTATTCATTTCACTGCGCACAGAAGGATGAAAGGCTGACCCGGTAAGGTGGTGGTCTGCAGTGTGCTAGGCGGGACAGTGGAAGAAAATGTCAAAACAATCGGAGATCATTAGGGCAATGAGTGACGCAGAAAGAAATCCGTGGTTAGCGCTTATCTTATCTTATCTTATACGGAATTTGTTAAGCGCACGGTCACCCAGAGGTTTCATGGCGCTGAAGAAACCGATGGTAGGAGGTAAGTAAGAAGGCAGATGGAATAATGCCCTAACCGTGCGCTTGTTTGAATAACCAGGTCTTCAACGCTCTCCTGAACTCTGAGAGCTTGGCACAATTCCGGATAGACAAGGGCAGAGAGTTCCAAGTTTTTGGGGCAAGGTAAGCAAAGCGGGATCCACCAAGTCGTTTCTTTTTAAATGACGGCACCGTGAGGAGGGACAGATGGGCAGATCGAAGGTCGCGGGTCGGTTCATGTTTATTTATGAGTTGATTGATGAACCTAGGGCTTTTACCGTGGAGAGCCTTGTAAATTATGCAACCTGTCTTGAAGATGATCCGATGGGTTATGGGGAGCCAATGGAGGGAGGCCAGCAAAGGCTTGGCAGACATCCTGCGATTGCTCTTGAATATTAATCTGGCCGCTTGATTTTGAACAATCTGCAGGCGTTTAACGATGGTGAGGGGAAGACCCAGGTAGATAGAGTTGGAGAAATCTAATCGCGATAGGACCAGTGCGAGTACTACCTGGATGAGAGCAGGATGGGTCAGCAGATGGGCAATTTTTTTTAATCTTTCCCAGTTGGAAAAAGCAGGAGGAGATCACTGTTCCGGCCTGGGTTTTCAGTGAAAGGTCGGCGCTGAGAGTGACCCCTAGGCTTTTGGCTGACTGGGAGGGGGATGGGGGAGTGCCCATTGAGGATGGCTGAGGAGAGTTGATTAGCCAAGGGCATCTCACTGATGGAGCGGGCGCTATCAGAGACCGGGTCGCAGGCCTCGCTGTCCATTTCATTATCACCAAAACACGGCCTGGGAGGGCGGGCAGCGGCGGCTTCACAGGTCTCCGTCCGGTGAGCGGTGACTGGAGCCTAGGTGAGAACAAGCAGCTCATACGTATGCATATGTAGAATTGCAAAAGCTGCGACAACAATAAATAAGCATACTTACAACGTTACAAAACATTACGCACTGATTAAAATACAAACTGAATTAAGAATTTAAACACAAGTCCGTTCATTCTCGTAGGGAAGATTGTATAAGTCTCGAAACACAGCCTCTGACGGGGTATTCAGAAGAGCTTTTAACATACAGGATGAGGAACCCACGCGCCGCTGCTCGCTCCAGAGAGCAATACGCCGTGGGAGTGAACCTTTGGAGAAGAGGTGGGACATGCACCCGCCTTTGGCCATTTGCGTGCTTTCATTATTGAAAGACACACGCAAAGGCCAATCCAATGTGTGGGAGGAGTCAGACCCACACGAAGAAGTTTAGAGTGCTCACAAGAAGCCTCCCATTGAGCAGCGCATGCGCGCTGCGCTCGACCTAAAAAGGTAAACATAAAAGCACATAAATGACTTAAAACACTGAGGCGCTATGGACAACAGACGACAGACTACTGGCGCGCCCGCGCATAAATGTCCCTTAAATAGCATCTTGTAACCACTAGAATGCTAACCAATCCTCCCCTACTCAACCAGGAAGTGGGCAACAAGCAGCTTCCCTCCGCAACAATCGAAATCTGATGTACACCTCAGATTTGAGGAAATCACACTTTTATTTATAGCAAACGATTAAGAGTTTTGGAAAACTAGCTGGGTACTCAGTCAATACTAACAAAACTGAAATTATGGTGTGGAAAGCACCCCGGGAAAATCCCCTAGTAAGGAGCGACATTAGATATCTGGGAATTCAGGTGGGACAAGTACTGGATAAGACGGCACAAGCTAACTTGTTTAAGGCGCAGATGGAGACAAACAAACTATTAAGCACTTGAATAAATCTTCCACTGACAACATTCAGCAGGGACAACATAGTTAAGATGTCAATATTATCAGAGTTTACTTTCTTATTCAACTCAATCACACAAGTTTCAAAAAGGAGTGGCGTACTAAACTTCAAGGTGAAGTGAGTAGTTTTATTTGGGCATCAGGAGGGTTAGAATCACTTAGAAGAAACTACATAGAAAAAAGGGAGGGTAGCTGCACGGTTTACTGTCCAGTGGAAGAATTGCAGGATGTTGCTGTCAGATACAGGCCAATCCAAGATAGGTATTTTGTTCCGGGCCATGGTTAAGAATCACCAGCAGGGAGGCACACGGTGTCTATACGAGTTTGGGAACACTAACTTCTTCAAGAAGGCGATGCTGAAAATCATGGATATGACAGGCAAACTCTGGATGCAAATTAGATCAGCTTTTGGGATACCCTACCACAGCGAATATGCCCCTATTTGGAATTCGCCAGAAATGCTGGAGTGCCTGCGGGATCAATTAGCTAAGACCCTGAAGGAAGGGGAATTTGAGAGATGGGGTAAACTTTTCCTGAACAGGAGACTGCTCTTGTGGGAGGCTGTTTGGCCAAAACCTGATTTTTGACTCTCCAAGCTCAAATACTATCAGCTGTCTAGCCGGGCCTGGGACATGGGTCAGCGATGTGGATTGAGTGTCCCTCTCGAGTGTCAGCTACTGGAGATTGTCCACCAGAAAAAAGAAGTTGCAAGGTGGTACGGGCAGTTCTTAGAGACTGCCAGCGGAGACTTCACTCTGCCAGAGGGGTTGTGGAGAAGGGAACTGCCATAGATGGAGATCGGGAATAAGTTGCAGGTATCAATGTGCACTTTTTACGAAACTTTTAAATCTGCGCCTTTAAGGAAGAATCATCTTTTGGAATATGCAGAGCATATAGGAAACAGAGAAGGCTATCAAAGATATTTAACCAGACAGAAAAGAGGTGTCCAAAATGTGGGCTTCAAAAGGCAGACGATATGCACATGTTTCCGCAGAGCCGTGATACCCAGCTCTTATGGCAGAAAATGGGTAAAGCTCTATCCGGAATCTTGGGTAGAGAAATTGAAGTATGCCTGCTATTGGTGTTCTTCGGGATCCCTGAAGAAAGCAGGACCACTGCCTCCTTATCGAAGAGACAACTGTCCCGGAGATTTTATTTGGTCCTACTGGCTAGAAGGGAGCTCTGTAAGAAATTGGTCTCCCGGGCCCCCTGTGAGTTCATGGAATGGGTACAATCGACTTTGCAGGTGGGAAGGTTCGTAAAAATTTGGACAGTAAAAAGACAGAGTTGTGGGAGTGGGTAGAGCAATGGTGGGAAAAGCTGAACACGAAAATTGCAGACCCGAAGAGGGGACTCTTCGATACTTACACCAGACATCCAACTTACAGGGCCAAGTAGGTTCAAGGGTACATGTTGGAGGGATTCCTACAGGTGCAAGGGTGTGACCCCCGCCAAGCTGATGGTTACCAGCATCTGACCATGAATGAGAACAAAACAAAAACAAGGCCAACATTTGAAAGGGTCTTCAGCAAAATATTTAAAATCGATAGACAATGTAGCCCTTAAATGGTGATCAGGTCTGATAATGTCATCCGTTACAGCTCGTTGAAAAAAACCCACATCAACATTACCTCCACTGTGCTCGCAGCCAGCCAAGTTCAGTTTGCTACTAATTACAGACTCACATGGAGGCAAGAATGTTTCAAAAGTGAAGAGGTTTTAGAGATGAGTGTTGTGTCCATTTCTGGAATAGGTTTTGAGGTTTGAAATTACTCCTGTACTGCACTGGCAACAAGATAGATCAATGTAGTGCAGTTATGCGATCCTTTATACTGCACTGGCCAGAAGCATGATCCAAACACAGAACACATACAGTGAATTAACTGTCGTAACCATGACTTCCAACAACATGACCGTAAAAGGTCGTTACTTTGAGCAAAACTACTTTCACAAAAAGAATTCAACTCACCTTTAGCTAAATTGACTTGATCTTCCATTATCAGGAGTCAAATTAACCTTTCTATTCACTACCCTAAGTTCCAGAGTTTTATTTAGATTGACCCTTTTCTTCAACTAACCTGGACTTCTAGCACCAGAAGTTTGATTAACCTTTACTGCCCCACCAGAGCTCCCACAGGCATGAGTTTGTCTGACCTCTAGCTAGACTGACCTTAACTCTCACTGTTAATTTGACCGACCTGTACCTCAAAAGTGGCTAAGAGTGGAGTTAAAAGAGAAAATTTGGAACGCTGAAGTAAAGGTAATGTGAAATAATAGGGTCCAACTAATGGCAGTCAAAGCAGTGTGTAGACAAAGTGATGGTGGGTGAAGTAATGGCAGACACACTTGCTGGGAATGCACTCTTTGAGTCCCTAAATCGAACAATAGCTGAACTTTAGTCACTCACTGTGATTGCGTCTTTTTGGCTGCTTTAACCTGGAGCTTCACTTTTCATGAAAATCTTAAAGTCATTGTCTCGCTGCAATTTCTTGGTAATGGTTCGTAAAACGCATTTAAGATTTCCATTGTGTTGGGGACCGGCCATCGCTGACATAATGGGCATTGAATGGACACAAAATGGGAGGCAAATGACAAGGATGCATAATCTGGGACCGTACACGGACATGGAGGGGGATGGGAGGGGGGCGTTTTAGTTAAGAGGGGGAGGGTTAAAATGGGGGAATTGGTGGACATTGATAGCTTATAAGTTTGGAGAAATGTATTGTGGTAGACATCCGTGGGGTTGACTACAATGAAGAAACATGCATGAAGATGGAACAATTATATAGGTTAGTTGGATTGCTGTCTATACCTGTAAGATAATTGGGTTATTAATCCTACGGTGTATGCAGATTTGTTACTCCTCAATGCATGAAGACGAATGATACATACTGATTTTGTAAATGACTGCCACAAACTTTAATAAAGATATATTACACAGGTTTTGATATATTAACAAGAAACAGTATCCTTGTTTGCCATAGCATCCATAGACCTGTGCTGGACTAGGGTTGTAGCTGGAGCATATGGTACGCACTTGGTTTGTGTGTGGTCACAAGCTGCCATTTCTTAGCCAGGCTGATGGATTTATAAAAAGGCTGCACATGAGAAAGGTGCTTCAATGAAACGGAGACACCAACAAGGGAAAGGTGTATAGAAAAGTTGGTCTCAAACAACAGTGTCCTGTGTGTCTACATAGACCAGCATGCTTGAGTGAAAATTCCATCTTTAGATTCAGGCCTTGGAGAAATCCAGTCTATTAATGCAATGAATTGATTCTGTACCTAAGGTCATGCCTTGTGTATTAGTGGCATCTGAGTGTACAGTACCCTAGTGGATGTGCTGCAAGTTAATACCATACCAGTTAATAATCTGCCCCGTGCAATAATGCCATGTGTATAAGTAACACTGATGGGAACATAGGAAAAGCCAGAACCTATCTAGAGGGAAAAAGCATCACAGTTCTCCCAAGACTGTTCCTACTACAAGAGTACCATGACTGATTTGCACATGACAGGTCTCAGTCCAAAGTGGCCACTGTGAAAAACAATGGATTACAATGCAGCCGCAAGTGATTGTCAGTGGTTAAGATTAAGTCAGTCATTCCACCCACCACTTTATTGTTTTTTTAGTAGACGCCCCAAGTGCGGTGCTATGCCTAAACGTGGGACCTATACCACAGCACTAAAGTTATACCTCCCTGAAGAGGCCTAAATATACAGGCCGAAACTGATTTGGGGTCGCTGAGGTTCTCCTCTGGAGGGTGCCTACCTGGCAACTCGAGGGGGACTGTTCCTGTTGGAGCAGGACCAAGACGAATGCTCATATGGCAGGTCTCTGTCTAGAGCGGGCAGCAGTTGAAAAGCAGTGGACTGGAATGCTGCACCAAGTAACGGCCAGTGGCTGAAATGAATTCAAGCTTTCCATCCATCATTTTGTTGCTTGTGTAAAAAACAGTGAAAGCATGCCTCGAGGCACACTGCCATGTCTATTCACAATACCCAATACATGCACTGAATATAATGTCATGTCTATACACACTGCTTAAAAGTATGCCATGCGTCGAGGCGTGGCATACTTTGAAGAATGGCGGTCACACTTTGAGAGTGATCTGGACCCAACCCCTGTCATCTGCTGCAAAAATCTGCTCGTTCCACTGGGTCCTAGCCTTTTCCTGCCTAGCGCAGTTGGCGGAAACCAGGGACTACAGGAGGAGGCGAAAAGTGCCGGCCCGGTCTGGATTCGAGGGCTGCCAGGCCGGCCTAGTTGCTGGCCGCACACAAGATGGCAGGCTCATTGGCATCCCAGGGGTGACCAGCGGCCATGTTCTAATGGCCGCCTTCATTGTTGTTTTGCCCAGACCGTGACATGTAAGCGCTGCCCTACTGTGCTTCCCGGCATGGGGAGGCGTTGGCTGTGGCAGCAGGAGTCGGTCGACAGCAGAGAGCCGCCCTGCAGCAGTGATGCACCTTGTCCCAGCATCAACGTTGCAGGGGCTGTTCCACTTGAAAGGCTGCTACACTGCAAACCCCCCTCCCCAGGCTTGCAGCAATTTTGGACTTCGGCTCGTGGGAACTTGGAGGTAGGGGAGGAGGCAACAGAGGACTTAGTGGCAGTGGACTCCATTGATGATTGGGGGCAGAAGCAGCAGCGGGTTGGGCCCTCTTCTGTCCTAGATGGACACTGCGAGAGGTAACTGAGGAATGACTGGACACTTGTCAGGGCCCTATGGACGCCCCCTCCCCCAATAGCGGTGGACATAACTGCTGGGCCTGCACTGCAGCAGAGCAAGGGACTTTGAAGATTGTAGCCACGGGGTGTGCCTGCTACCCACCCCTAGGGACCTGCCGGCTGATATGGAGGTGGAGTGTAGCTGTGACGCGAGCACGGGCTGTGGAGGGGGCTTCTGAGACTGCTCCCCCCGCCCCCCAGCTCGGGCTGCTGTTGGTTTTCCAGACCAGTGCACGGGATAGACTTCTACTCATGACCCTCCTACATGTTTCCTGCTTCTGATGGGAGTCGTAAGTTCTTCCCTCTTGCTGCCATTGAGTGGACGCAGCCAGTGGCTTCCTCTGGCACCATGTTCATCCATCAAGGGGCTACATCCACTTTGGTGGTGCCTGATCAAGGGTATAGTTCTGGCCACCTCCCCTACCGCTGAAGCCTTCATTGTCTGCTTGTCATGCTGCTCCGGCTGTTTCTGCTTCCTTTTTGGATGTTCATGTTGCCCCATATCATAAAGAGGAAAGGGCCTTGTGACTCGGATGCTGACTCCTTCGCCTCTTGGAATGGCGACTGCCACACGGACTGGAGGGGGCTGGTGTTGAGGTTGGGCCTCGCCCTCTTCGGGTCTGCTGACTCCTGCCCTTCGGACTATGGGGCAGTCGGACCGCTGTCATCCTCTCTGCCCCCCAGACTGCTCATGCTGCCCTACCATCTGTGGTGTAGCAGGTCGGGTGACAATACACAGACACCTCCTATTTGTGAGCCCAACTGTTTGGAGCATGGGGAAAGAAAAGACCCGCCAGTCCCATTCAGTCCAAACCCGAATCGACAAACTCACCATAGGGGGTTCCGCACCATGCAAAGAGCCTTTGGGGGCCCGGTCAGGCCCAGACACTGGGGACTTTTCCACTATCCTGCATGCTATCCACACATCGCAAGCAGCGGTGGAAATCATAACATTTCTGAGGTGGCTGGCAGGGTCAAGGATGCTGAGAGTAACAGTGGTTGAAGAGGATGTGGTGGGGTTAAAGAAGAAGGTCTCCAAACAAATATCTCAGGCTGCAGAGTTGCAAGGCCAAAGATGCCAAAAACGGTCCAGATGAAACAGCCTCCAGTTCATTGCCTTTCTCGAAGGCTCTGAAGCGCCAGGCCCAACGGTTTTTCTGGAGGAGTGGTTAAGATCCTGGATGCTACTAACTAAGTTGTCAGCATGGTTTGTGGTAGAGCGAGCACATAGAGCGCTGACGACCAAGTCACCTCTGCCACGAATGCTCGTACCCTGAACTTCCACGACAGGAACGCCATACTCCGCAAGACTTGGCAAGTCAGAGATCTGTGCTATGAAATCTCTAAGATAATGGTGTTTCCTGATTACATCAGAGCGGACCAAACTAAGCAGAGGTCATACACGGAGGTCAATCAGAAACTAAAAGGCAAGGACCTACAATATATGCTCTTGTTTTCCATACATCTGAAGATGATACTTGATGGTAAAACACTATTCTTTGGCACACCAGAGACTGTCTGACAGAAGATAGCCCATCCGCCTCCCCATTCACTCCAAACAGACCTCTGGGACAGAACCCTACGGAGGAGGACCAGCACATGGTCTTCCACACCTGAGGGTGTAAACACGCTCCCACAGCAGCCACGGACGGAACGTGGCCCACTCGCCCTCATCAGGGTCTGATGCACCTGCATCGCAGCCGCAAATTCAGCAACACCCGGCATTGGGAGGGGGAGGGGGGGGGTCGGTTTCCTCTGATCCCTCGCCACTGAGCTCTGGGAGATTCACTCCCTTCTCATTCCCAAGAGACTTGAACTGATGCTTGGTAATAGTCTGTGGCCCTGCTTGATGGTCGATTTGTTTAATTGGGCTTCAATTTAATCTTGCTTTGATGGTTACTCCGTGATCCTTTTCAGGAGGGGGGTCACCAACTCCACGGCTAGTCAGAGAGAATGTTTAGAGGATGTGTGCATGTTACCTGGGCAACACATGCTGCAGAGGGTGAAGTGTGGGAATAGAGGTGTTGGGGTGTTTGTGTTCTTCTAATGTAGGTGTTTCCATTTGTTGTTGCAACAGAACCACTAGCCTGCATCAGTACATAAAGGTGATGATCAACACCTGCTGGCAAATGTTTCGAGTTACAGCCTACCTCAGTGTGCACCCGGGGGTGCTTGGCTTGCCTTTAAGCCCATGTCTGTTATGAAGGAGCATAATATTCTGTACTGGAATGTTAATGGGCTGTTAGATCACATTAAACGTACAAAGTTATGCGATATGCACAACGCTTCCTTCTCGCTGTACTGATGCTCCAAGAAACACATCTATTAGGCAACCAATATCCCTTCTTGCTTAGATAGGAGTATAACCGTGTTTTCTACATGGGCTTTGCACATGGCTTTTGGAAGGTGGCAATCCTTATCCATCACACCTTCCTTATGGTGGTCTCCCGGGTCCTCACTGACATCCAGGGCAGATATGTGGCCATGGAGGGTAGGGCCTTAATTTGCTCTATGTCTAAGACCCTCCTCAGATCAGGGAGTCCTTTTTCCAAGTCCTAACTAACCTAATTTCAGAGTTTCCAAACAGCACCACAGTTGTGGGGGTGGAGGGACTTCAATGCTGTCCTAAATCCCACCACAGATTTCACGGGCGCCCTATCACCAAGAAGATGCTCACGGGCCCGCAAATTGTACAACTGGATAGACACTCTCGGCGTGGAGACTGCGGCATACGTGTCATGGGCAAAATACAAGCATACATCGGCGGCTCATCATTCCCATGCTTGCAATTACCATTTATTCCTGCCCACCACGGACTTTCTACGCGTCTCTGAAGTGCAGATCCTCACCAGGGGAATTTCAGACCCCTCTCCCACACTACTCCACCTCGGTTTAGGGACTCCCTACCAGCAGCCCACCTGCCGCATCAGTGCCTGTCAACTCAAAGTTGTTTGCATGCACTAGCTAGGAAATTAACGACATACTTTCAAGTTAACCAGAGAACAGTCGAGTCGGCGGGGACTTTGTGAGCAGCAGGCATGGTTATTATTAGAGGGAATGCTAAAAGTATTATCATAACGAAAGAAAGAACAACTCCAATGCATGACCCTGTTAGAGACTCAAATACTGAGCCTGCTGGTGCACCTTCCGAACGACCCCTAGGGTGAGGTCTCGCATCAGTTTGCGTCTGCCTGTGAGGAGCTACGGCAAATATCGTTGGAGGCGCACCGGGTCTGGCAGGCCTCCACAGCGAAGGTTTACGAGCAGGGTGACAAAAACAGCAAACTACTCTTTTGGCTGGCCACAAGATAAATTGCATCTCAGGTAATCCCTAAAATCTTAGATTCCGTGGGTATGCCACTTCAAGCCACACCTGGTACAGTGCAGGCCTTGCAGACTTCTACCAACGGCTCTATGCTGCTGTCCCGAGGCCGATAGCAGAGAGCCCCTGTTGGATAGTCTCCCCCTGCCCATGGTGCCCTAGGCTCTGCAGCAGGAGCTTGACCAGCCAATCACCATTGATGAAATTGCAGCAGCTATCCCAGACCTGCCCCCTGAGAAAGAACCTGCCGAATGGCTACCCCACTGAATTTTACAGAGCGTACAGGGACATCCTCTCCCCACACTTACTAGCATTCTACAAAGAAGTAGTCAATGTGGGCTGCTTCTCATCTGAGCACAATATGGCCACCATTGTATTTTTTCCCAAACCCAGCCCTGCACCCAACACGTGTGTTACCTACCAGCCCATCTCTTTGCTTAATACGGAAATCAAATTATTTGCCAAGATTCTGGCTAACTGGTTAAAACACAGTCTGAATACTCTTGCCCACACGGATCAGTGTGGCTTAATGCCGTACACAGGCACAAAGTAAAACAAAGGAAACACAAAGGAAATAAGGTATCACGGGTATGTGTATTTATAAAGTAAGAGTGGTACCTTACACAGAGCCTATAAACAATTAGATAAAACGTAGGGATATAATGAGGCCTATGTTTGATATCCAAATAGATTATACATAAATATGTATTTTGCACAGTAAAACAACAATGTAGTGGGAGGAGCAAACAAAAGAGTCAAATAAGACTTGATGGCTCAAGCATATAAAAGTGACAAATGAAACACAATGGTTATAGTCACCATCCGCGAGTACCACTGCTCAAGTTCACATTAATGAACAATTTAACAATCGAGCCTAGGTACATAGTTGACGACAATTCGATCCTTTGTGAAATCGTAGGATCATCCTCAGGACATACAGAGTTATGCCTGAGAGAGGTTACGACAGTAGTAACCCAGGATTAACTAGTGAGCCCATGTTGCGTGCCAAAATGTATATTGCAACAGGTTGAACGAGGTGAGTAAGGCGAGTGCCTGGACAGTCTGCTGACGTGGTCGAGGTCCACGACCACTCTGGGAGAAATAGGGAATGTCGGGTGAGATCAGGCCAAAAACGCTTGAAATGTTAATGTGGGCGATAGCAATTAAAGGGGGGGAATGGACATGAAGTCCAAATGGGAGCAGATGGAAGCATCACAGCAAGTTGTACATGGATAGTTACAGGGATAGCGGCGGGGAGCATGTGGACCATAACAAGCAGAAAGGCTCGGCTGAAACCAGGCCACTACTGTGCAAAATAAATGTTTATGTATAATCCATTTGAATATCAAACATATGCCTCATTGTATCTGTAACTTTATCTAATTGTTTAGAGGCTCTGTGTAAGGGACAACTGTTCCTTAATAAGTACAGAGGTACAAGGCACTGCTTGAGGAGATACCATGTAGCTTTGGCACGCTGACAGTTGCTGCCACACCTTCCAGTGCCCTTCTACTTACTTTACTTCAAAAAGGCTTTTGATATCGTGGACTGGACATTTTTGCTCAGGGTCCTCATAGAGTGGGTTTGGGACCCTGCCTTTGCAAGTATGTTAAACTGCTATATTCGGAGTCATGCACACAAGTGAAAACTAATGCAGTGGTCTCTTAACCATTCCCTATTCTACGGGGAACCAGGCAGGGATGTCCTCTCTCCTTTTTGCCCTCGTTTTTGAGGCATTAGCAAGACTTATTTGCTGGATGCTCAAGTACTTGGCTGGTTGTGGGAGGGGCGCCATGAAGACCGCACAGCTCTGTATGCAGAGGATGTCTTACTATTCCTGACCAACCTGCACATGATGGATCCGCATTGCATGCAAATCCTACATTTATATGGAGAGGCTTTGGGTCTGTGCATCAACCATGCTAAATCTGTGTTGGTCACCCTCCATCCCACTCAGGAGTGTTTGGCGAGGCAGACATCCATCCCTATAGGGTGTTTGATCTTTCGTTATCTAGGAACCCATGTCGCCCTCCTCATTGAACTGGAATGGAGTGTCAAATTTGCTCCGTTGGTTCAACGGGTGACGTCTGACTTAAAGAAGTGGGAGCCCTCCCCTCAATGTGATAGATAGGGCCGCACTATATAAAATAATGGTTTTGCCACATTTTTATACCTTTTTCAAAACTTCCAGCAGGCGATAGCCAGTCATTGGTTCTGGGAGATGGATACAATAGCAAAGACGTTTTTGTGGTTCAAATCCAGACCGAGATTTGCGTTGTCCAAGTGCCAACAGACCATGCACGACAGTGGCATGGGCATGACTAACCTCTTCTTGTACTATCTGGTATCCCAAACACTAGTCTAGGCGCCCCTAACACTTGGTTTAGCAGGGCTGTACAGGGTTGAGTTAGTCTCAATGGGCTTTGATGCCGTGATGGGGATGGGATACAGTACTCTCATTCCTCCGACGCTCCCTCATTCCTCCGACGCTCCTCGAAGTCACCCAGGTAGTCTTACTCAGCTGAAGCCTGGCTCTTCAATACATGGGCTGGGATACTAAACGTACAAGACAGACCCCCCCCCCTATGGAGAGAGACTGGACTGCGAGAGCCGCTGGCCTAAATGGCTTTGCCAAATGGGACTTGAACTGTACGTCCCCGTTAGGGGACCTCTGGTAATTATATAAATTATTTTCAGGCGCTTCAATCGGTATTTGAGCTGTTGCCTACACAGTTCCACAAGTATCTAATACTGAGACATGCACTACAGGCACATATTGCTCTGAACACGGAGTTCCCTGAGCACAGTCCTTTAGAGGCCTAGCTTCTGATGTGTACTCTACCTAAGGAGGGAATATCCCAGTTCTACAGCTCCTTGGTCATTAACGCCCCAGATATTATTGCACCGCTACAGGCTCAGTGGGACGAGTGGGTAGGGCACCCTGGAAGACGATTGGAGAGATGCCAGAATGGTCCTTCGCACCATTGCCATCTCTTCCAGGTTTAGATTAATGCAGCTATGCTACCTCCACCATGACTACCTCGCTCCTCTCCATCTGGTACACCTCCGATCCAGTCCCTTATGCTTCAGGTGTTCTCATGAACCAGCAGACTATCGTATGGTATGGCTGTGCCGATGATCGTCAGCTTCTGGGGTGAGGTGGGAGAGATGCTGTTGCAAGTGTTGGACGGCAAAATAGTTCTGTCGCTGATGATAGCCCTGCCGAGAGCTTTTGAGGGGCTGGGAGGGGCGAGAGCTGATCAGGCATTAGTCGGCGTGGCTACAATGGTTCTGAAAAGGGATATAGCCTGAGTGGAAAGTGCCCACACCACCATCATTGTCTCAATGGTGTCATGGGGTGGATTGGTGCATGTAGCATGAGAAGTCAGTGTATGAAGGCCAGGGTTGCACAGAAAAACACAACAAGATATGGGGCAAATAGTGGGACTACTTTGCGCTTGGTGTTTTGCCTTAATGATGCTCTCAGGTGCATGCACCGGTTTTGGTACCATGTCTGGAGGTAATGATAAACTTATGGCATTGCATTGTGACTATGTTTGTGTAGGTGGTCATGCTTGGTTGTCTTCTGACTATGATTTATATTGTATAAAATCAATAAACTTGTTTAGAAAAGGAAAAAAAAGTAAACAAGGTCACTGCGTACAGTACCTGACAGCCTGTAATGTGTGTGAATATCAGGTCTACATATCCTAGTTTGCAGCATGCTCAATGCGATAAAGCTAGGTTTAGACACAGCATCTGGTTATGTGCCTGGTGAGAATGCAATACCTTGAGGAATGCTGTGTGCGATATATCCGTACCCATGTATAGTCCCAGACTATATAGATTGTGTGTTTACACCATGTCATTATACAGCTACAAGCGCCATACACAGCATGTTAATACCATATCTACCAACTGCAATAACGCCTATGCAATAATGTAATGTGTATAAGTAACTCGGAGGACATGACTCGACACATAATGGACATGTATATATACTCAGAGCTGAACCTATGCACTGGGTTTAATCTGAGGACTGTGCACAGTGCCTAAAGACATGTCACTTGTGATAAAGCCAGCCCAGGCCAGGCCCAATGCAGCAGAAAACAGCATGCACTGTGTGCTAGTGTCACATCAATATGAAGTTGCATGGAGGCACGACCTGTGTAATAATGACAGGCCTATGTGCAGTGCCTGATATACATCATGTATGACAATGCCAGGCCTGTATAAATGAGCCATTCACATCTCCTTCAAATAATGACAGATCTATATAAATTTACTTACCCCGCTCCCTGTGTAATAATCCAGGGGCTATAAAGAAGCGCATGTGTTGTACAACTGCTTTAAACAACTTTGTACAAATAATGTGTTAGTTGTCCTTCACCTCAGGCCTTGTCTATGCGCAATTTACCGCGTCATATTCAAGGGTAACCCAAAATCCTCCACGTACCACCCAGCCCTCTGGAATGTCTCTGCATCCGCTGACCAACTGAATCTCTAGGACGACTGCTGAAATTCCAATGGACGTTATCTTACCCAGGAGACTGTGCAAGTGAGTGGTTGGGTCTCAGAACGTTTGTGGTGCAAATCGTTGTGATCCAATACATTTTCTGGCAGGCAAAGGAGATTAATAAAAATGCACCTACGAGAATTGAGGACGTTTTGCTAAATCGCTTGTGACCAGGGAGCAGTCCCCGCAATCTATAAGGACCATGCCCTATGACTTACCAATAGTCAACACAATGTCTTTCCTGACAAAAATCAGAAGTTTGTGTTCGGAATGCAACCAAACCATATTCTTCTAGCGAGAACTTCCACTACCTGTTTCCTTAACGTAATGGTGGTTCATTAAAATCTCTGAGAACCTATGGCTTTTTTGTTCAAGGCATTTTTGGGATCTAAACCTCATTTGTACTTCAATTTGAAGAACCCTTTAAGCTGAGGGTCCCAGTGAAGTAACACCAGACCAAAAGTACAATTTTAAGAGTTTTCTTGGTTTTCCCAACACAAATTTCAAGAACCTTTTGTGTCAGTAAGTCCAAAGAGAAAATAACTGGCACAACAAGCTTTTGTGTGACCAAGCGGGTTGCAAGGCGACCTGGAGACAGTATTATTGTAAGACATTCAAGGCATTTCGACTTTCAAATCCAATAAGACGGTCTGACTAAAGACCTCCAATGGAAGGATACATCATAAAGCAGAACAGGCAAGAAATACTGAGTGTGCTTGCTTAAGAAAAAGATGTGAAGTAGTGATGTTGTTTGCTGTTGAAAGATTGGCGAAACCTGTAAATAATTAGTGGTTTCTTTTTAGGGCCAAGCCCACATGTAATGTGACGTCTATCCCGGAGATTCGAAAGTACCCCATAAGTCCAAATAGACTCAGAGAGCCCATTCTCAGCCATAACTCAAGGGCAGACTGTCTTTCAGGCAGGATTACTATCAGTTCCTGAGAGCTGATGTTAATTCACCTAACCATTGGTGTGTATATTGGAGAGTCACCAGAATCATTTGCCTTCACAGGATGTATTCCGACCTAACTCACCCACTTGAACTTATCACTATCCAACAAAGAAAAGTATCCGGTGGCTGCTAAAAATATGCATTTGTATAAATTAAAGTAATATCTATAAACTTGTCCAACTAAATGCTCCACATAAGAAAATAATCTATGTCCAGCACCTGGAAGAATTCCTAGGTTTACATTAGCTGACAGCGTGCCCTGCCCTACATACACATGCCATAACCACAGCCCTCTGTGGTAATACCAAGTCTACCGAAGGCATGTCCTGTGTGAGAAGGGCATGTCACTGAACTGTACTGACGTGTATCTGCGAGGTATGTTCCATGTTTATTCCCAGTCTGGAAGGTATAGTATATGCATAATACTACACAGTAAAGGAGTGCAATGTGGCCACATACAGTACTCAAAAGCATACCTGGTGGTCTATATTCAATAAAATACCCGAGTCCTGCGCAGAATGTACTATTTGGCATTCGTGCACATGCACTATGAAGTATAAGCAAGGCCACTGGAATTATGCAATATCGCGGCCACCCAATTTCTGAAATTTATGGATTTGCCTTGTTTTCCTCATAATCTATCATCTGCAAGTTTGAACAACAAAAATGTTTTCTAGCTCAAATGAATGAAAATGTATATACAAACCATCGTCAACCAGGGGTTCTGATGACATCAGAACCACAAGACTGATGGCAAGGTGGCTTGTAAAGGTCAGCAGAACCTCAATAGAGCAATATGTGAATATATTCAACATGTTGCCCGTAATGTCTTTTTATATTAAAATGTTTATTTTTGGGACGGGGACCTTAAAAACACAAAAACATATATTTAAAATAGTATGGGGCATCCTGGACTAAAGAGTTTGTTTCTCTGCAGTAAAAGATTATAAGACGTATGTAGGTAGGAATGAAGAACTCTAGATAAAACGCCCTTTATGAGAAAGAAAGTTCTTTCTTAGGAAGGGGGAAATTAATGGAGGAGTTCTTTTTAAGGGTCAGCTAACAATAGGCACCGATTGGCATTAGAATTTCGGGCTTTTGTTAACCTTTTATGAATAGATTGTTGATAAAATAATGCACAGTTATCATGCTAGTGGAATTAGGCGATTCTGTGACTGTACTTCTATATATATATATATATATATATATATACACACATAATAAAATGCAGCATTACCACTTAGTTATCTATTTACTGACCTTGCTACATAATTTTCATATTTCAACAGAAAATGTAGTTTCTAGGTCAAATGGATAATAATAGTTCCAGCGAATGTACTGCACAAGTTAACTTTTTTCTTCATAATTTAGAGAGATAACTCTGCATAATTTGTCCTGCCATTGTTGCATACTCCTAGTAGCCCTGACAATGGTAAATCTCAGTAGAGTGGTTTGGGGGTTGTCATTACGATGAAACCCATATCCCACAAGGACCTGTGAAATATTTTCTTGTGAAATATGGGCTTTTATATTTTTTGCAATAAAAGCTAAAACAAATATATACACACATACATACATACATACTCACTGAAAAAAGGTTACATGGATGCTATAGTTATGCTCAGATTTCACTCCCCTTTATGTCATGCGGCCCCGGGGGATGGGATGCCCAGGGACGAATAAGGCTGGGGTTGTGTGGCTCCCTCCCCTTTTTTTATTATTGTATTTGGGGAATGGGGTCCACAGCGTCTATTAAGTCGAGGTGAGGGGGGTCACACGCTCCCATCCCTTTCGAATTTGGTCCTGAGGAATGGGATCCCAGGGTCCTATTAATGCTTGGGGAGGGGAGCTGCACACACCCTTTCCTTAATATATATGTTGTGCGTCCCCGGGGGCTGAAGGGTAACCTGATACTGCGCACGCCAAAGACTGTGTGCAGCGTAGGGTTGGCAGCCTGCTGGGGGGGGGGGGGGCGGCCGCAGGGCCTGGTGGCAGACCAAGCCCTGTGGCCAACCCTCCGCCCATGTCCAGCCTGGGTTTGGCTGCATGCAGGGAATTGGACGCAGGGCCAGGCTGAAAGCCAGGCCCTGCAGCCAACCCCACACACAACCAAAAGCTGTGTGCAGCGTGGGGTTGGCTGTCTATCGACGGCAGCCTCCGGGGAGTTGGAAGCAGGGCCTGGCTGCAATCCACGCCCTGTGGCCAAACCCACGCTGTGCAAGAGGAAAGACCGTGCGCAGTAACTGCCTGCCGCACACGACTGAAGGACAGGCAAGTTATGGGGTCTGCTTTACACATGGTAATAAAATATTACTTTACGTTAAAAAGAACCTAAAAATTAACTGGAAAAAAACACAAAGGTTCAGGTAACGTTATAGTGAGGTGAAATGTTCAGTAACAATGTAAAGTTTTAAACTCAAAAAACCACAGAAATTCACCAGTTCTAGTTATCTCAGGTAACTGTAACTTGTGCCCAAATGTAACTATAACTCGCACCCTTGCAATGCCCTGCTAAACTACCCCATATATTGCCTCACTCATGACTTCCATCCTCGATAAGATCACTAATGTTTGCAATTAAATTATGGATCAGAAAACTGCATGCCGGGCACGAGCTATAGTTACCTTTGGGCATGAGGTATAGTTAATTGAGCTAACTAGAACTAATAAATTCCTGTGTTTTTTCACTTTAAAACACTACACCTAACTATAATTTTACTTTAACCTTTGTTCTTACAGTGAAAAAAGATATACATATATGTATGCGTGTGTAAATATATCTATACACACAGTCTTTGTGTAGATTTACTTGTTCCATTTGCTATAGGAGTCTATACACTATGTAGTATATATGGCCATGCCTTATTTATTGTATGTACCTATATGCTATTTGATCAATATGTCCATGAAGAATATGGGATGCCAATGTATATTCCCAAAAAACTTGCAAACTTCCAACAGAACTTCTAGACAGACCACAATGCATGCATACAACACAGCACATTTACATCATGTAGTTGGCTCTCAACAGCATTTTCTACCATCCAATACAATACATTGGACAAAACTTCTAATATACACCAAACACACCACGTAGTTAGTTGCCTCTCTGATACCCAAGAGCACTGGTCACTTTCACCAAACAATATTCGCTGCACACCACTTTTAGAATCACACTTCGGATGTTCCTTTATCAAGCCGAGCACCAGACACAGATCCCCCGACTTCCTTATTGGCACAACATGACACCAAAAGCTTAAAGATGGTAAAGCATCGCAAACTCACCCCCAATCCACTGTACAACATTAACATACAGCTTAGAACCATTCAGATGAATTTAACTAAAACATTGCACCCCCCCCCCCCCCACCCTCGCATGCACATATCACCAGAGCTATATACTAGGGATGGGCTTAAAAATTCCACTCCGCCAGCGGAGTTGGTGCAGTTTTAGCCTCTGTGTTACGTATGAAATGCAGAGTTCCGGCCAACTTTTTTCTTGGGTCCCCAGCACGATTTTTGGTTGCTAGGAGGGCATCTGGTGAGATTTCCCCAACGCGGTGGGTTGCGTCCATTCACAGTCAGAAAGCTGCCGCTTAAGGAGAAAATCTACTCAAGCAGCAGTAAATTCAGCTTGAGAAGCAGCGCCCTCTGGCGCGCCGCATGGTGCAGTTCAATCTGATTTTTCAGTGTGGAACGCGCTCCCTGCGCTAAAAATAAGCGCGAGCAGTGCAATGTGCCTAATTCCACCTGTTTGCGGAACTTTGAGGGAATCTTATTGAGTTTTCATGTAACTCTGCAGAATTCCACGGAGAGAAACTTATGAACTTGGCAAGCAATGCAGTCTAGTGAACAATCTGCACACCCCAACTATGGAAAACCAAAGACCCAGCTCAGGGTAAAATGTCCAAAGTCCATCAACACATCCACAAGTACACATGAAACACTACAAACATCGTCAGCAGGTCTAACGTGTTTTACTTTCACTTTCACTAATGGGAACCATTACAGAACTGGACACTTATCAAATCACAGCTAACCCCGTGCAACCCATGGAGTGAAGCCGCAGAACAGTCTGAAAGGCCCCAGATTAAGAAAGGGCTATACTAGTGGAGAAGGAGCTATAGAACAACGAATAACATCACATCCAATATTTTAGAAGGATGCACGTAGTATATGGTATCGGTGGACATTTGTGTGCCGTACATATTTGTATGTATATTCACATTCTGTAAGTAGTACAGGTGCACTGCGTGGTATATGTGCCATATAGTATTTATGCACATGGAGTATGGGGTAAGTTGCATGTGCTCTATTTGTCATGGGTTCTGTACTCATTCAGTAAGTTATAACATAACGTGTGTTTGTAAAGTTCCCGTTCATCCAGAAAGGCATTTTGGCACATAATAACAGATGTTTATAGTTACAAAACTTAACGACCTCGAAAGAATGAATGGCTGAGTGAGGTCCCTATGTGGGATTTCAGCCTGTTACTATAAAACCAAAACAGATTCCTGCTGTGGAGGCACTAGTCCAATGAGCCCCCAGACTCGACATATGGGTGACCCTGCAGACTTTATGCACGTGATATGTTGAATATGTAGGCGACAGTAGTCAGGCGTGCAACACATTTTAAGTCACTGACTGGCAAAAGGGGTGAGCAGTCCCCCGGAATCATTAACGTGGACTCACTGGGGACAGGCAAGACATACTGTAAAAGCGCTTACCATAGGGCATGCCTTCATCCCAATCTTCTGACCTTTTATAGCGATTTACCGTGAATCCCAGACAGATGTTGACACCGATGGCAAAGGTGACTAGAGATATCACCTGCAAAATCAAGAAAGCAGATGTTAAAGGGAGTAGCAGAAAGGGCAGACAGACCTATACATTTATCAAAGACTAGACCAAGCACATCAAAGGGCTTCACACTACCCACTTCCACACAAGCGCGCACATCCGAAAATAGCCTGAAAAATATTAACATGGGGAGGCTTGCCTTCCTCGTTGTCAAGGATTGGAAAAAACTAACAAAAAGTGTGGAATGATGTGTGGTTTTTATTGTCATAATTTGCGAAAAAGTTATTTCTCTTTCATGTGGGAAGGGATTCGGCGTTTACGGTGGCAGAGGGGCAGCCACGAGTGCTCACGTGCACATTCAGCGCTTTCTGCCCTACCTGGTGTAAGTGGAGCCGGCTTCGCGGGGCCATGTCAGAGGCTCCCTTCACGAGCCTGCAGGCCGGTTCTTTCTCCCTTCCGCGGGAGGCTTGTGCTTTCTGGCTCTGCGGCGCTCACAGCTCTATTCAACCCAAGTAATCCCACCTGGGCCGGCTGACAGGCGCGCCTGATTCGTCCAATGGCCGATGTCATCATGTTCCCCTCACAAATCACAGGCCTGGCTGAGGGGCTGGTCCTGGCAGCATCCCCTCCCCCTCGGACAAACACACTCGCTTTCATGTGGCGGCCTCTGGCACCGGGGCGCTGATTATGTTACTGCAAAAATCAACAAGTTTGTTTTGCGACTACTCCCCGACACAAGAGCGGCTTTAGAGGGGCGGCCGGGAACAGGGACTGCATGCATTTCATGAGAGGAGAAAACTGCAGAAGAAAAGATTCTCCTCTAGCCCAGTCCATGTCGGCAGAGGAAGGAAGGAAATGGGTGAAGTGACAAACGGTGGGTATGTTGTTTTAAAACATGACATCTCTTACAAGAGCGTCCAATTGCTGGAGTAGCACATCCCCGATGTACATCCGGGCCTTTCACACACTCACCAAACACGGGGGGAAAGGGTTAACGACCTCCACATGCCGCCGCTGGAGTTGAGAGGCAGGCAGCTGGGTAGTGCTTGGGGTGGGTGGTCGCAGTGCAAGGTCTTTTAGCCCTGAGAAACCCACAGCTGTTTGTGTGCTTGGAGGGTGGGGGAGGGCTCCGAGACGAGCGAAGGGAAAGGAAGACAAGCAAAGCAAGAGTTCGGGAGAGCTGTCCTGGTGTGTCAGCCATAACAACATAAGAAAGTACCTGGGGAGGCGGCGAGGGCGGCAGCCTCTCCCTCCACTTCCCTCGCGTCTTCGTGATTACTCCTAACAGTGCCATCCACTTATTTTTTACTAAAAACCCAGTTGTGTTGAAACCTTGAAGACAATCGTATGATCACACATTTGTTTGCACTTTGACCAAAGGAAAGTGAGGCTGACAAACGTGATGTCAAAAAAGTTGTCTCTTCCTTTGGATCTGCTGCACTTTACACGTTTTGAAATGCTGACTCGGAGGCGTCCAAGTTTGGTCCAGGATGGCTGGATCCTTGGCTGGTGTTGGGATAAGCACAGACTGTGTAATGTAATGTGTTCCATTTCAGACTCGGGGGGGTGTGCATTTATCTCATGTCCATAACCTTAAAACGACTGTGGACCTTTGCTTTAAATGTTGTCACCTGGTGTCAATATTGGCGTGTACAGGAAGCACAGTCGTGCTCTGTCTTGCATGCATGTTGCCCCATAGGTGGCTGAAGCGGAGCCAGGCGAGAGAAGAGCCTTCTTGTGTTTGGCTAGAAGTGACTTCGTTTGGCGAGCCGATCTTACAGAGAATGAGATCCATTGAAACTCACTCACCAGACAGGATCAGAGAGCCGCAGTGTGAGTCCTAATTACTTCTGACATTGATTTCTGCAGCGGATTGTGCAGAGGGAGCCGCGGAGCCCTTGGGAGCAGCTGTGTCTCTGCCCCTGGTGCCTCCTGCCTGGCCAGGGCCTGTGTCCAGAATGTCCTTGTAGTCACTGCTTGACCGCTGTGGTAAAGGCCGCTCAGTGTCGCCCCCTGCCTGAAGAGCATGCAGTAACCCCACCTTCTTTGGGTTGAAGCAGGAGTGAACACAGCCATCGAAGCTGTTCAACATGAGAGGCCTCGACCCCCTCAGACAACACGTAGCTGAGTAGTAGTTTCACACGCCCTAGAAGCGCTTCCCTCGTGGCGCTGTGCTCTAGGAGTGTCGTCATTTGTGGTAGGAACAGCCCATGTGAGCTTTACTTCAGGCATCTGCTTGACAGTAATCGTGAGGAGGGCGGGCTTTTCTCGTGTTTATTTGGGTGCACTTAGCACTAAAGAGTGGAGGAAAAAGAACTGTTGGGAATAAGTGTGTGAGCAGTTCTATGGATACAACTGTCGAGGAGAACACAGCGTGTGTCCTGGAGGCGCTGTGAAGTCTTCATAAGTCTTTTCCAAGTTGCAAAGCGGTGGGGGTGCGGGCGGGGGGGGGGGGGGGGTCGATGGCTGTCCCTGCTCATGCAGTGCGCTGCCCCCACATGGGCTGTTCTTAGTGGTGTGGATGGAGAGGAGGTTGTGCGGTTGGCCTCAGGGATGGATGGAGTGCTCTGTAGGAGTCTTTCATAAAAACTCTTTACCAAGGGGTGGGTGCTTCCTGGGACGTCTGTTAGCTCCAATCTAATGTTTAGTCTAATACACTTTTTACATGAAAGTGTGCTCTTTTTTTAGCCAGTGCTTATAAACCGAGTTGCGAAAATTAGACGTTAGTTAGTTTATGAGGTGATTGCGTTATGCCTTTACTCTGCTTCTCTGAGGCAAGTTTACTATAAATATGAACCCGGGAAGGATCTGTTCCAGGAGTGCCGGGTTTCCTTTGTACCACCAACACTCCAGAGTGCTGCTAACGCTCATTTTCTCAACACAGCCCTTCAAACTGATGACGGGCATGTTGGGTAGCACAAAATGCCCCCTCCCAACACACACATGCAGAATGTGATGAGGGGCCGCTGTGAATATTATTTGCAAGTAGAGAGAGCAACGGCTGCGATCAAGGACCTCTTTTGTCTCACGGCACTCATGGAAATATTTTTTGTGAGTTCACTTTGAACTGAGTCAGTACTGACAACTCCAGTGTCAAAGGTTAAGTGGCATAGGAAGTGCTGGGCAGGTTTGCTTTTCCTCCCCAGAGTCCGAGCTCATTTGCAGAAAGGAAGTTGGCAGTCGGCCTGTTTGATGCCAGTATCCCCGGCTGGGAAGGGCTTTTAAGCACTCCTGAGTTCTACTGAGGCTGACATCCAACCAAGCTTTAGTTTCTGCCTTGAGCGCAGCTCGAAGGGACAATGTTATCACTGCCTCGATTCAACTTGGACCTTGATAGCTGAAGGTTGTCTCGAGAAGGTCCATTGTGCCTGAGCCCAGCCTGATAGGATTCTCTGACTTAAACACAGAGCAATTGGTTAAGGGGAAAACACGTGAAGAAACAGCGACATGTGTTATCTTGGTAGAATCAGTAGAAGGACTATTATGAATGATTTGTAGTTGTTCTGCTGGGTGTAACCTGGCCGTCTACAACAGCTGCAGGCCTCCTAGCGCCACATAAAAAGACAAGAGCCATATTATCAAGAACAGGCGTAACATTATCGCCGCTTTCGCGTCGGAAACTGCCGCTCAAGCGGCGATAAGGGGCTTGATAATATGCCGCAGAGAATTCCAATAGAAGCCCAGGTTTGATGTACTTCCCTCCAGAACCTGGGCTTCTATTGGAATTCTCTAGGGCATATTATCAAGCTCCTTATAGCCGCTTGGCGGCAGCTTCTGCCGCTAAACCGGCGACAATGTTATCGCCCGTTCTTGGTAATATGGCCCACGATTTCCTCTGAGATGTGGCCGATTTGGAACCACTCAGGTGCAGCCATGAACACCACGCAAGATAGCTAAATGAACATGAAACGCAGAAGGGCAGAAGCTGACTCCATGTCACGTGGGCGACTTCCAGACAGTTAATTTTCCCACCCAATCGATCTAAGCATGCTAAGACTTGTGGGCTAAGATTTATAGTGTGAAGTGTTTAACTACAAGTCCCATCGTGCTCAATGTCACCAGCCCAATAACCCGAATACCGTCATTTGAATGATTTCCAACACGAGGAAAGTCAGCTTGAGGCGGACGAAACTGCTCTTTAGAGAAATAGAAGGGAGTAAAATTAGTAAATGCAAAGGAGTGGGGATGTATAGGTTGGGGGAAATGTAAATGCAGTAGGGGCAATAAATGAGTTAGGGAAAGTAGTAATAGTTAAAAGAGTAAAGTGGGGGTACAAGACAAGGGTATTACAGAAAAGGAAAGTGAATGAAGTAAAGGTGGAAAAGTATAGAATAGGCAAACGTATTAAACGTAAACATAGCTGGGGAATTAGTAAAAGTAAAATTTTAAAAAAGGAGTAAAACAGGAGGATAGAAGTCGTTTTAATCTTAGAAGAATGGGGAAGTGAAAGAATAAAAGGGAGTAAAAGGGGGAAGTTAACATGAAGGGTTTATAGGATGGGAAAACGTAAATGGAGTAGAGTGAAGTAGTAAAGGTAAAAAAAGTAAAGCGGGCGATACAAAACATATGGGTAAACAAGCATTGGCATAGCCAATAATTCTTGCTTTTGGGACCTTCTAAGTATTTAGTTATGCAGCACAATATCCTTGGTGCAACAACATCAACTGTTGCATGGCTAAACACTTATAAGGTCCCATAGGCGACACCTATTGGCTATGCCAATGCTTGTTTACTTTTTGGTAGGACATTTCCAGGACTTCTCAGCAAGCGTTCTAAAGTTTTAAAGGAACAGTACAGTCAGTTGTCAGTGGTTGTACTTCAAACACTTCCCTCAGGATTATCACCTTTAATGAGACAGCACACACAATTCTGGCAATGATGTTAGACCTTTAATTGGAAGGGACCAGTACTCCTCGGTAAGGCTGCTATGCTTTTAATGGGTCAGTGCAGCTGGTTCTAAGTGCCAGCACTTTGAACTGGACATAATGCACACTGCTCTCTAAGGCTGCTATAGCTGTAATGAGACAATTCTCACAGTGATGTTAGCCCTTTAATTGGACAGGGCCAACACTTCTCAGTAGGGCTGCTCTGCTTTTAATCGGTCACTGCAGCTGGTTCTAAGTGCCAGTACTTCTAGCTGGAAAGAGTCAACACTTCCCTGCTAGACTTCTATATCTTTAATGAGACAATAATTGACAATTCCCACAGTGATGTTAGATCTTTAGTTGGAAGGGGGCAGTACTCCTCAGTAGGGCTGGTATGCTTAGTTTTAATGAGTACTGCAGTCGGCTCCAAGTGCCAGTACTCGTAACTGCATAGAATGCACACTGCTCTCCTAGGCTGCTATATCTTTAATGAGACCATTCTCACAGTGATGTTAGACCTTTAATTGAAAAGTACCAATACTTCTCAGCAGGGCTGCTGTGGGGCTGCAGCTGGTTTAAGTGCCAGTACTTCTATCTGGACAGAATCAGCACTTCATTACCAGACTACTATATCTTTCAAGAGATAGCTCCGAACATTCTCGCAGTGATCTTAGACCTTCGATTGGACAGAAGGACCAAGACTTTTCAGTAAGGCCTCAGGTCTTCTATTCTTTTAAAGGACACGCACGAGTATTGTCCAGCAGGGCTGGTATACTTTGAATGTCATACTAAAAGCACTTCTTAGCAAAGTGCCTGCAATTTAATACTACAGTATTGAATTCTCAGTAGCTACACTTTGAACAGGATTGTAACAGTACTTTGCACCAGGGCTACTATGTTTAAAATTTGACAGTATCAGCCCTTATCGCAAGGGCTGCAATCCCTTCAATGTGAAAGTGATATCACTTATCACCAAGAATGCTATACCTTTAACAGACTGTAGGGGCACTTTTTTTCTTTTTTAAACGGGCATGACCCGAATGTCTCATTTCTGCAATAATGAGATAGTGCTGGCACTTAGTAGCAGAACTGATTTACTATGAACTGGATATTGCTTTCACTTCTCAGCAAGGCTAAAATTCCTTTAATGATACCCTTTCTTAGCTGGGTGCTGTGGTTCCAATGGGACAATACAAGGATTTCGCAACACTGCTCCCAAACAAGTTATGGGAAACTACCAGCAGGGCTACTTTACATTTGAATGGGACAGTACGAGCACTTCTCATCGGGGCAGCTATACTTTTTAATGGAAGAGGATCAGCGCCTCTCAGCACACTGCAGTAAATATATTAGCAGAGTACCAGAATTTCTCAGCAGGGATGGTTTACGTTTAGTGGGACAGTACCAGCACTTCTCTGCAGGCTGCTGTAAATATATTAAGACAGTAGCAGAGCATCTCAGCAGGGATGCTTTACTGGCAGTGGGGCAACAGCAGCACTTTTCAGCTGGGCTACCTTTTAATGGGACAGTGCTAGGACGCCTCAGAAGGACTGTTTTATTTTGTAATGGGACAGTGCTAGAACGCCTCAGAAGGAATGTTTTACTTTGTAAAGGGACAGTGCTAGAACGCCTCAGAAGGGCTGTTTTACTTCTTAGTGGGACAGTACTAGCACTTCTCAACAAGGCTGCTTTACGTTTTAGTGGGACAGTACAAACACTTCTCAACAAGGCTGCTTTACTTTTTAATGGGACAGTACAAACACTTCTCAGCAGGCCTGTGTTATCATTTAACAGGGCAGTCACAGCACTTCCCAGCAGACTGTTGTGAATATATGAAGAAGATGCCAGAATATCTCAGCAGGGAGTCTTTGCTTTTAGTGGAACAGAATTAGGACTTCTCAGGTGGCTCCTTTACTTTTTATTAGTACAGTAGAAGCACTTCTCAGCATTGCTAGTTTACACTTTAAATGGACAGTACATGAACTTCTCAGCAGGGCTACTTTATTGTTTCATCGGACAGTAAGTATCAGTGGACTCAGCAGACTACTATAAATCTATTAACCGAGCGTCCCAGACCTTCTCAGCAGCGATGTTTACGTTTAGTGGGGCAGTGCCATAACTTATCAGCAGGGCTGCTTTACTTCCTAATGGGGCAGTTTCAGTGCCGCTCAGCATACTGCTGTATATGTATTATAAGAGTACCTTAACTCCTCAGCAGGGAGGCTTTACTCGTAGCAGGGCAGTAGCAGCATATATATGACCAAATCCGCTATACATTTAGTGCTGCACATACTAGCACTTCTCATTACGTAATGTCTGCCACACCTTTAATTGAACAGAGCTAGCACTTCCTTTCAAAGAACCCACATTTTCTGTCTTTATCTGAACGGAAGAAGGAGGATCGGTATAGGAAGAGACATATGGAAAGATAGAGGAAAAAGCAATGGAGCTAGAAAGAGAGAGAGAGGGAGAAGGAGTGGGAGCAGAGAGAAAAAGAGGTGGGAAAAAGAGGCATAGAACTAGAGTGTGAGAGGTGAGGGAGAATGGAAAGAAGAGAGAAAAAGCGAGATGACAGAGAGAGAGAGATGAGAGGGAGCGGAGAAGACCGGGAGAAAGAAAGAGAACGAGAAAAAGAACATTAGAGGGAAGATACAGTGAAAGAAATGGAGAGAAAACATGTAGAGAAAACGAGAAGAAAGAAAGAGTGAGGAAACAGACAAAAAGAGAGAGTGAGAGGGGGGAAGACGGGAGATAACACAGGGAGAGGAGAAAGGAGAAAAATAATGAGACTGGAGAAAGATAAAAGGCGAAAGAAAAGGGAGGGACATGGGGGGATACAATGGAGAGAGAGAAGCAGCCAGAGAGATATACAGAGTGGTTGAGCAGGGTGAGAGAGAAGGAGAAAGAAACAGAAAGACAGAAAAAAGGATATAGGACATATTTTCAGTGGACTGTTTACTAATGATGTTAATGAGACCAAAAACAATGTTGACGTTAAGAGGAACAACATTTAAATAATACATATACCAATCACAGTAGCCATATTAACATATCTAACCTTGATGTTGTAATACTACAGCAATAAAAGTCACTGTGTGGACAATCTGGCTGGGGCACAATTTAGAACCTATTACAGGCAAGGTTTCGAGTACGGGTGCAGTGAAAGTGATCGCGACCGGGAGTTGTGTGCGCGTGCGCGCACAAAGGAAATAAAAACAAGCACGCGAAAAGAAAAAAAAGTGATATCGAGCAAGAAGTTCGGCCGTGACCGGGAGTTGTGTGTGTGTGTGCGCGTGCACACAAAAAGTAAATAAAACAAGGCGGAGAGAGGCACGCAAGGCTTAATGAGCCTTGACAGAAACCCACATGGCGGCTGCGCGCATGCACGCAAGCTTGAGGCCAGCAAAAGCCTCTGGTAGCACTTTCAAAAGCCACTCACTAAATTTCTCGCATCGCATGCGCTGGCTCAGCATGACCTAAAAAGAAAGGGAAAAGGAGGTGAGGGGGGAACGCTCTTAGAAAGTGAGGTTTTATGTGGGTGGGGGGGTACAACCCCCTCTAAACAATAAAAAGAAACTGATGAAAATTCAAAAATGCTTTTCTCCAGCTCTAGGTTTGATCAACCTGGTGAAAAACATTAGTAAGGAAAAATGTGTCAAAAAAGGATCATTAACAAACATTAGTCAGAACCACTTTTCTTGAGTGTGTTTCATTGAAACACATACAGCCGAAAAACAGGGCTGCCTGAAAGTCACTATCAATACATGAGGCCAGTTAACAGGTTTGTGAATGTCAAACGTACAGACGTTTAATGTATATGCTGTATATGCCATGTCCCATGCAGCCACAGTGATTTGATTAGAATCTTATGAAGCGCCCGAATACCCGGAGGCGTCTTGGCGCTTTTTAGGTCTCATCTGATCCAGCGCATGCGTTGGTCTGGCCGAGACATTTTGTATGCGGGTTTTCCAAGTGCTGCCTGTCGCCTAAAGCTTGCGTGCACGTGAGCGTGCACGCGCGCAGCCGCTATGTGTCTCGCCCTGCTTGAACGCGTCCGCGATCACTTTCACGGGCCGCGCAGCCGTGTCATTTTCACGGCCACGCAGCCAATGCTTGTTTATTCTACTTCTTGCTTGGCAGTTCCTTTCCTTAAGTGTGCAAAACCGGAGCAGGAGGATGATTTCTTTTACCGCGCGGCATTGTCATTTTCACGGCCGCGCGGCCAATGCTTGTTTGTTTTACTCACTTGACCGTACTTGAAGCTTTATTGGCATTTGATGTGGGCACTAAAACTAAGCATCCAGCTATACAAGATGTGAAGATGCCCGTTTAGATTAGCGAACTAGAATGTGCCGCCTACGTTGTTAATACCCGTCTGGTTAACTCCTGTGTGGTTTTACTGTAGCTGCTTCTGTAACCTTTGAAGTTGCATTGTAGGTGATAGTGATGCCCTTTAACAAGATGGATTAGTTCTTCACAGCTTTGTGTAGAAACAGTTCTCTCAGTCAAGAGGAACTACAGCCACTTTCACCATCTTGCTGAGACACAAGAATCATTGGCATCTTCCACAGTCCCATTATAACCTTTTGGGCAACAGGTGTTTGCTGTTACATGCCAGTCCTTTAGGTCTTCCTCTCTCGGTGATCACAGCGTCGAGGTCTGTGCCTGTCGGGGCTCTATACTGGTCTTTTAGGGATCGAGTTGTACAAAGGCTGAGCTATAGCGAAAGTCTTCTTTCTAGTGTGACGGTTGTCTTACACTTGATCTGCAAGTTTAATCTTCTGTAAATCCACATGTGAACTCTGCATCCTGTGATCCTCATTGTTTCTAAGTGCAGTCTTGCTACCACAGTTCATCGAGTTGGGCAGTTTTATTAGCAGCAAAGAAGCAAGTTACAGCTGTCAATAAGAAACAAGCATTTGCAATGCAATAGGTCTCGCATTTATGCGAGTTTAAGCTATTGGCATTGTGTAAATGACAATGCCTTTTATTTTATGTTTTAAAAAATAAAACATAAATAAAAGGCATTGTCATTTACAATGCCAATAGCTCAAACTCGCGTAAATGCGAGACCTATTGCATTGCAAATGCTTGTTTTGTCTGTGAATAGAAATGCTGTATTAATTACTAAAAAGCCATGCTTTGAGAGATTTTCTGAAGGACAGGATATTCGGACGGTCCTTCAGCTACAATGGAAGAAAGTTCCACAGTTTGGAAGTTCCCATGATGAAGCTTCTGACACCCCAAGAAGCTCGTTTGAATTTGGGGACCACTAAATATTTGGCTGTGGAAAATCTGAGTTTACTGGAAGCGGAATAAAGTCGCTCTACTTACCGGATGAGGTGTACGAGAAGTGGGGCCTTGGAGGGTTGACATGACCTGGCTTCAACACCCCTCTTCGCTATTGCCAGCCCTCACTGTAGACCTAGCCTGATAGTACCCCGGACGTGAGAGGGGTGGGGGCTGCTGCTGCCCCTCCCCCCCCTTCATGGCCTCCCGCTGTGGCTTGGAGAAGCAGACGGGACGGCATGTTTGATGATACCTTGGTAGCTGGTGGCAAGTCGCCTGTGTGAATGATGCTCTCAGGCCAACCAGTCAGAAGTGAAAGGTATTTTCCCCTCTACCCGGCTACCAACAGGAATACGTACCCCCGAGCGAACATAAGGCAGTAGCTGCCAAGTGGCCACACGACACCTGCAGCCAGTCTAGGATTTCAGACAAAAAGAACGGCGCATTCTGGGATTTGTACTTGTTTTGTTAACACTGTAAGGAGAGGTTGAAAAATCGCATGATATAAAGTGTTGTTGACTAAAAACCCAGGACTCACCAAAGATTCCATACATGAGTAAGAGTAACCTGGCACGCTTCCGGATAGAAATGTTTTGGGTGCTGAGTGATGCGCTGAGGATGACCTGGGACCTACGGCAAGAACGGACATGCTAAACAGACGGCAGTAAAAGCAGCCGTACGCTCCCCCTCAGTGCCGCGGTACCTGCTGCACTATTGATAGCACCACCCCTGGGGGTGCTGGGGGACGTTTTGTCTTTCCCACTCAGTGTGATATGGTAGTTGCAATCTTGTTAAAAATTGACTCTGGGAGTCTTGCAAGCCAATCACTTGGAGAGGATGTGGTCCATCGGCTAAACTGCCGACTTTGGTGCTGGAAACCAGGGTTCGAGCCTCAGGGTCGCGTCCACATCCTGTCATTCTGGGCAAATCACTTGAGCTCCCCGTGCCTGAATGTGTAATGTAAAAACGGTGCTCGTGTAAAGCGCTCCAATACCTTCGGGTCGAGGTGGCGCTATATAAATATGCAACAAACAAAATCACAGCGCTCCACTGCCTTTGTAACGAAAATCCTTATCTGTTGTGGCAAACTTCCGTAATAAGTTGGGGGAGGGTGTTGGACGCCAGACCTAAGAGTTCTCCCTTCTTATTGCTCACTAATTAAGGGGCGAGTCGCAAAGCGGCCAATAAGATACACGTGCGCCTATTTTCAAAATCCCTCCATGTGAATTTGACAGAATTTAGGGAGGGACTTACCGGAAAGAGCTGAAAGGGGAGTCCTGCAACTTCGCTGTGTGCAAGTCTGACGGAGACAAACGCTTCAAACCACATATCCTCACAGATCTCTGCCGGTAACAAATTAATCTGTAACCCTGCTAGCCCCACCCCTCCCTCCCCCCCGAGACCTTTCACGGATGTGAGCTTTTCTTCAATTGTGCAACTATCTCACTTGTCTGTGTATATAGTAAATAAACCACGAGTTCAACAGGTTAATGAGACTACGGGTCGAATTAACAGATTGGCTTGCGGACTCTCCGATGACCAAAGCGGGGTGCATACGCCCTCTATCTTCCAAGTAGTGGTGAAAAATCCTCCACAGATTGAGTCTCACCAGGCGCCTGGATGTTTCTCCAACAAGGTGAATGCATCAGAAATGGGAGGAAGATCTGCAGTGGGGAGAATATTTTGGAAAATCCCCCGATGCCTATCATTTCTGCGTAATGACCACCACTAAATGCAGACACTGCTTAGGCCCAGGTTTACTAGCATTTTGCGTCGTGGTTAGGCCACTTTTTTGGCGCAGCCAGAATTCAAAATGCTGGTCCAGATTTACAAAGCCACATAACGGTCGATTTGCGTCGCTTTGCCTGGCTTTGCGAGAAAACAAATAACACCGCGCCTAGCACTGTGTCACACTGCATCAGTTAGGTGTTACATAGGTGGAGCAACGGCATTGGTATATCTACCCATATATTTAGACGCAAACCCAGATTTACTAAAGCCAGTAAACCTGGGTTTTCCAAAGACTGACGTAACGAGGAGAAATATCTTCATTTACTTACTTCCTTTTTCCACATGTGCTGCATTCTGACCCAAAAGCTGACCCAGCAACCAGCATAAGACAGGGGAAAGCGCATGAGTGTTCGGACGTGAGAACGGTGCTTGGGAGGGTGAAGGAGATGGGAACATGGCAGACACCTGGCAAAATGAGTTCACCTGACTTCTATCACAGATACCCCATAAGGATGTGCAACATCTACCAGCAGTGCAAAAAGAGGGACAATGCAGCGAGGCGGTCCTAGCAGTCACTGAGAGGGCCTCAATAAGAATAGATTGTGATGAAAAAACAGGGGAACACATGGTAGAGTTGGGGCAGGACAAGAGGAGTCTCATAAGACCAGTGGAAGTTAGTGCCAAGAACATGGTGGTGGCTGGGATCCGCTAAGCAGGCTAAGGGCACAGATCAAGGGGCTTAGGAGCCACATTGCATGGCTGGGCTACGGTGCAGCAAAGTATCTATGAGTCGGAAGGGCTGGGGAGATAGAGGACTTATCGTCAGAGGAGGTGAGGGGGTCTGAGGAGGATGGAGAAAGGGCAGTCCATTGGGTGACTGGTAAGGAAACTGGCAAGAAGGTGGCTTCAGTGGTGGCAGTGCCCAAGAGGTGCGGGGGGGGGGTATGGAATGCCTAATAAAAAGCAGTAGAGCTATTGAGGGACCAAGGGTGAGGAGGCACAGCCCATGCCAGAGCGTAGGAGAGCCAGGTAGAGAAAAGCAAGAGCTGGCGTAAGTAAGGGTTCCAGAAAGAGGGGATGCTAGCTACAAGAGGCTGATCTGTGCGAGGTAACACAAGATGGTACCCGCCAGCTCTGGAGGCAGGACAGGAACATGAGCATAAGATGAACAGGAGTGTAGAGGGGAAGAAAAATAGAAGAGAAAAGGACATGCATGTATCTGGAGGGGGAACCTTTTGGCCTGTTTCAGAAGACCTTGTGAGAGTCATGAGGTAAGTTGCTTGACAGGAGAGCGTGTGGAGAGAGATAATAGCAGTCAGATGGAGAGTGTGATGTGGATACAGGGGGTAGCACAACAAGAGTAAAGTAAAATGAGGCGACATGCAGGCAGAACAGAGAGTAAAATGCCAGGGATAGCGGGTTTGGAACCGACGGTAAGGTGAGTTTGGCAAGGAAATTGCCCTATATGGGTGTAGCTGTGCCACTAGCCAGACAGCTACTGGAAAGTACAAAGGAGAGCATATTGGCCAGTAAACAAGTGGACATCTGTAAGATGCTGCATAGACAAATGTTTCGCAATGGAGGTAAAAAAAATCACAAAAGAGGGACCGGGCAAAGAGGTCAAGGGTCAGTGGTTTATTTGACAGAAAAAAAAGTGCTGGGGCTCTCGTCAGGAAGCAGCTTTCATCAGCCCAATTCTCTTGTAAGCACCACCTAAAACAAAACTCCCATCCCAACCAAAAATGAATGTTTCCGTGCTCCAATACATTTGGGTTGAGTTCAAGCTATAAGTGCAGATGTTCATGATTAAGTGCCTGTGCTGAGCACCGGAAACCACTGGCTCAAATAAAGCACTGTCAAGGGTGCCAACCAATATAGATTCATGGGCAGTGCCATTTACTATATATGCCAGCGGATTTTGTGAGAAACATCCAGACAGCACCATTGTGCTGTTTACAAAAAGCACAAGAATCTGTAAGGCATCAAAAATAGTGTATAGCAAAACAACGGCAACATTGCCAAACTAAGCAGATGAAACAAGAGGTTTGTATTTCTCAATTAAATCCTTCATTTCATATTCGCCATATCCTTTTGGAGCCCTATGGCCAAAGGTTCCTGCACTATCACAAACAGTAGGGTTGGCAATGGGCAACCCTGATGTGCGACTCACCCGATCTTCAGAGAGGCAGAGCACAGTCTGCCCAACCTGACCCGAGCTATGGGCTTCGCGTAGAGCAAACTCACCCAGTCTCTAAAGCGACGTCCAAACCCCTTGCCTCAAGGACCGCAAGTGGGTACAGCCAGTTCACGGTGTCCAACACCTTGGCAAATCAATAGACACCAGGGCTAATACTCCCTCACTGTCCTTCACTTCATTTATGGCATGCATTAACTGCCTAATGTTCATGGTAGTGTTTCATCCAGGTATGAACCCACACTGGTCTATATGGAACAACCTAGGAATCGCCGGTCCCAATCGCAGTGCGAGAACTTAACAAAGCATTTTCATATCTATATTTATCTCATCGTGATCGGATGATAGGAGGATGGGTCAGATGCCCCAGCTTCAAAATCATTGCAATGGTACCTTCACGCATGGATGACGGGAGTGTTTTTTATCCAGTACCTCTATGTAGACTTTAAGTAGATGGGGAGCCACCTCTGTACTAAAGGCCTGATAGAAATTCGACTGTGAAGCCATCATTTCCAGGCACTTTCCCCATTGGAAAGGACTTCAGTGCCGCATGAACCTCCTCTAATGTGAGTCCAGTTTCTGCTCTGTCACACTACCCAGTTGTGGGATCTGTATCCCTGACAAATCCATGATTTGTTCATTGTCTGGTTTACCTGGGCTGGTGTAAGCATACTCCAAGTGCTCCCGTAACCCCTCCAGTATGTCACCCTGGGTTTTAGCCTCACCCCGTCTGGGATTTTTAATTTGTAGTACAGAGATGCGGGCAGCTTGCAACGATGGATCCAGGCCAAGAGTCACCAAAGCTTCCCTATGAAGCAGTTGCCAATACTATTTTAATGTGCAATGCTCACGCCTGTCTCAAGTCTCCATTACGTGCCTCAATAGCTCAGTTTCAGATTCCTGTCCACACTCCTCACCCTGCGGTCATGGCTATAAGGCTGCCAAAGCCTTCTCGTGAAGGACTTCTGTCTGTAGGGTACGTCTCACTTCACAAGAAAGACACCCACATCTACTCCTTAGCACCACTTTCAGTGCCCTCCATTCCGCTGCTTGACTCTGGGTGGTCGCCCAGTTCATGTCAAGATATTCTGTCATGGATTCCGCTATAGTCTCCCTACCCATCTGGTCCTGCAGTATCTTGGAAGGGAATTGGTATGAATGGGAGGAACCAGGTGCTTCCCTTCCACTGGAATAGACAAGCAAAAGGAGCATGATCAGACAAATATTGTGTCAGATGTACTACCTCCCGTACCCAAGTGACTGCCTGTTGTGTCACCAATAGTCAATCTATCCTTCTAAATGTACCATATGTGGCCGAGTGACAGGTATATGCCTGGTGTACCGGATGAGTGTCCCTCCAAACGTCACTTAACCCCAGTTGAGACATAACCTCCTAGGTTTAGTACCCTGTCGGGGAGGGTGGCGATCCAAATCCCCATTCACCACACAATTAACGTTGCCCACCCGGAACGTATCAATTCTGGTCATAGCCAACATCACATCTTTAAGTGTAGCATAAAAGGAGTTGTCATCAGTATTTGGACCATGTTAATTAATGAAAACAACATCTTCCCCATCTAATGTACACTGGTCCAGTATATATCGGCCCTCCTTATCTGCCTCCATGTAAGTTAATGAAAATGGTACCCCAGGGGCTATCCAAATCAACCCCCCCTGCAGAATGATGAATAGGTAGCGTAATATGTTTGCCCCTTCCAATTTTCTGTGAGCTTTTTGGCTTCTGTTTCAGTTAAGTGAGTCTCCTTGAGACATGCTATGCAAGCTCCATGATGTTTGAGGAACGATAGCCCTCGATAGTGTTTATTACAAGTGCCGAGCCCGCTCACATTCCAGGAAAGAAGTTTATAATTAGTAGTGTCATAAATTCTGCTGTCCTAGTTACATAAATGTCCACATGCTAAGATGGCTACAACCCCCTTGTAAGAAACAGAAAACGTTTCTCATATAAAAACTGAAAACAAACATGTCATACCCCACCCCCCCCCCCCCCCCCCCCCACGGACAACTATGGTGCGAACATATGTCTATAGGAGCCCACCCATGGTCGTGCCAGGACAAACACAACACCCCAGTTGGTCCAACTGGGACCCACTAACTTAAGCAAGCAACAAGCCAGCCCCCCCGCCCCCCCTTCAAGCCGGAAACTTACACAATCATTCCCATAGTAAAAATCTAAAGCAAATAACACCCAAGTAGAGCACCAAAGACCATCAAGGATCCAGTGGACTCCAACCGCCAGTACACCGTTCAATTACAGCATTTGAATTAAAAGAAACACAGATGAAAATTGGATTACCAAACATTTTCATGGGATGCCACTTACCACCTAGATAGCCCTCTGACAGCTCTAACAAAATTCACCCCATAGTGTCGTCTATGCAAACCCTCCCAACCCTTCTCTCTTCCACCCTCCATTATAGCTGTGTCCCCAACCTCCATTATAACTGTGTCCAGGATCATATAAGACTAGGGGCTCGGGACCCTCGATGAAGTATCAACTGATGATGTTCCTTCCCCCAGAGTGTCAAGTGCATTGCGCCATCCTCCTTAATACGTATTCTGTGAGAGCCCAAGAGAGACAAGTTTGGATTGTCAATACTGGAGCGGGTCATTGCACAGGTGGCACAAGGGGTGTTCCCCATTTCCGTCGTCGACTGCCATCATTACTCGAGCTTGAAGTAACATCTCTAACCTCCAGCCATTGCAAACGTCTTCCGATCTGTGAAAGAAGTGGGCCTTATCATTATGCACAACTTTCAACTTAGCTGGATACAATAGCATATATCTCAAGCCCATTGATCTCCATTTCTGTTTGGCGGCTATGAAGGACTTGCATTGCTCTTGAACCAGTTTTGTGTGGTCCGGAAAGATTGCTATGTTACAGTTCTCAAATGGGGGCACTTCTCAGGCCGCTGTCAGTGTGCAGTCCCTGTCCTGATAATTGAGCACCTTAGCAATGGGGGGGGGGGGGGAGGCATGGGACACGGTGGCAGGACTAGCCCCTCAATCTCTCGGGGGAAACCCAAGTACTCGGATGTTGCTGCAACGAGAGCAACCCTCCACATCCTCCGCTCACTTGCCCAGCTCCGCCAAATTAGTAGTCATTGCGGCCATCTGATGTTTCAAGGTTGCCACCTCCACCTGCTGGGTCTCGATGTTAGTTTCTGCAATTGTGACTTTGTCGGACTCTTTTCGGAGATCTGCTCTCTGCAGATTGACATCTATTGATACCCACTCAATTTGATTTTCCAGTGCAGTACGTGATCCATGGATGGCTGCCAGGAGGCCTGGCCATGAGGGCACCTTCCCCCGTGTGTCCGGTTTCAGTAGCACCTGACTGTCTCATCAACCTGTGGGTAGGCTATCATGGGGAGGAATCCTGCGTAATGGTGTTCGTTACTTGCATTCAGGCGGATTTGTCCATACCCATAATGGCTGCCACGGTGATACTCACACCACATAATGCACACCTGAGATACGGCTCTTAAGAAAGCCCACAAACGCTGGGGAGAGACTGCAGCTGACCATTCACCGCTATTTCTGATTGGGCACACCTGAAAAGTAGGGCCCATGGAAAAATGGCAACACAATGGAAGTTGGCGGAGAAGAAAGATCAGAAGCGCAATCCGATGCACCTCAAAGTCCAAGAATCACACCTTCTGTAGTCCTCGCCAGCAGAGTTGCCTCTGCAGTTATACCAATCCTCCCACCAGTGTAGAGGGCCCGACCAGTGATGGCCCTCAGACAGGCAGGGCAAAGGCAGCAGTCCCCAAAACGTACCCAGATAGGGGGCGGCAGTGCCAGTGGACCTCCAGGTGTAAGCAGTCCGCACGAACCAAAGGAACCAAGGGATTTGCAAAACCCAAATGTCCCAGATGAGAAACTCCTTGGTTTGCAGCACAACTATCCCCTGAGCAGCAGGCAACCAGAGTTGCTATAATCACAGGCAGCAGGCTCACTACACTTTAGGCAGGGAGACCTCGTCCCCCACAGTCACTGACTATTCTTGGGGCCCACCGCCGTCAAGCCCAGGGATCCACATACTCACTGTGCCCAGTGTGCTCACAGTAACACAGAGGAACTGCGTAGCGTCAAGCGTTCCTGGGAGAGCACAGAGGGACGATCACAGTGACCCCAGAATACACAGCCTAATATTGTGCAGGATAGAGCAGGGGGCCACCGCAGTTCTTCGTAGTGACCCAGGGAAAGTGAGGCACCACAGCAGCATTCTAGGGGCAGGCACACTCATTGGTCCCAGGGCAGCATCGCTCCGGAATTATTTCCCTGGGAAACATAGGCTTCATCGTAGGTGCGGCTTCCAGCCTCAGCGGCCGCCAGTCAGTACGGAGCCACCATCCGGATACAGTCGTCCCGCATCGCCACTAGGCCAAACACTGTGCTAGGGCTCAGCCTCTCTCACCAGGCCCCCCCCCCCCCCCCCGGCTCCCAGCTTCATGCGCAACAGAGGCCACAGTGGGCCTAATAACAGCAGAAGCACTGCGTCGGAAGTCTGCAGATCAGGCACAGAGCCTCCCACAGCCACGTCTCATGTCCCCCACTTCCAGCCTGGAGCAGGCGCTCACGAATTGGCACCTCCGCTGGGAGTCGTAAGGCCAACTAAGTCGCAGTCAGAAGAGACCCCGCATTTGCTTCAGTTGTACATAAACTAGGGCCAGAAACAGCTCGGTGGGTGTCTACTGCCTCTATTTCTTCATGAAACGCGCCAATTTGGGCGGGATTATAAAGGATGCAGGGGAGAAAGTCTCCTGGCTGGGAGCTCAGGGGCTCAAGTCCAGTCTGTCATGTTGTCAAAGATAGATGTTAAATAATGCCTATATCCAGTGATCGAAGTGGGAGGAAAAAAGTAGGGGAACTGTGGGTGGAGAATCAGAGGGCGGGAATAACCCAGGGATTGGATCAGTGGGCGGAGCCAGAGATGTGGCCAGAATGCGCAAACATCCCAATTTTTAGTATTTGTTTGGCATTTCACTGCCCAGTTTAATCAACCAATGGATACACATGATTATTTAAGGTTATAATGAGTTATTGACATTAAAATATATTCACAGAGTGGGATATGCTTCTAATCACAGAATGTCCCAAATACGATAAAATGTGGAAGCACAAGCCATTTGTTTCCAAGCCATGGAGTTTGCCATCAGCACTTCTCCCTTTTTCCACAACAGCAGTTCAAACATGAATGGCACAATATCCTAGTTTGCAAATGTTTTCTATATAATTATGGCTCTGCCATATTTGCCTCATAGTGCAAGATCTGGTGCATGATCTGGCCATTTAAGTTAATAAATTGTTGGTAGCTCAAACGTATCAAAAGTTAATAAAAAATGTGACTTGTGTTGCTGCGGAGTGGATGGCCTATTGCAAAGGTTGACTGATCACCTTTCTCACTGCTGCATTTGTATGTTACACTGGTACTAATAAGGCAAAATCTTTCCAGAGACTGTTAGCATGTGTACACGTCAAAATAATAAAATATCAGAAAATATACTGCATTACACTGCAGCCTTTTTTTAATGCATAATTTAGTCAACACTGCGGCATAATTTTGTCCACCTTTGCTGCATAATTAATTCCAGGTGCCCCACAGCAGGCAGCACATGTTAAAAGTGCTTGTGAATGAAGCAGAGAGACTGTGAAGTTTGCGAACTTAGTTTGGTATGCATGCAAATCCTGCACTGCCAATCCCTGGTGAGTTGCAGCTACTACTGCTGAAACAAGGCTAATGGAGGTACCTATGGGTGAGGCAGACTGACCTCAAGGGCAGGGCCGCCCTTAGCACTGGTGGTGCCCTGTGCATTTAATGTTTGTTAGTGTTCCCCAATGACCACCTCTGCCATGGATTCCCTCACTACCACCCTTTAACTGTGCCCTTCAAGTATCCATAACCACACTCTCTCTCAGATGCATTTAATTTGATTTACAGCGCCACTCATACCATGTAGGGTGTCAGAGCACTTTACATCACACACATTACACAGACAATCACTATGTGTGTAAATCACTGTATAGAAAATGTTACATAAGACTAAGGACTACAAGGTGAAGGAGTCACATGACAACGATACTAGTAGGCTGCATAGTTTTATAGTGATTGGTCTGAAGAAACACAATACCGGGAATTTAAAATGTAATACCATGGTTGGGGGGTTCTCTTTAATAATCAGAATTGATTTCTGTCCAAAAGAACACTTTTTGCAACATTAGGATAATCAAAGACTGGGGGAAAAACATAACGCTCTAATTTATACCTTGCAGTTTGTACGCAGCTCTTAGATGACAGTTAATAGCTCACTGTTCTATGTTAGAATTTTAACGTATAAACTGCAAGTAACAAAAGGATCTCTCTGACAAAAGCAGTAGCCCACTGACCTATTTACATTATGTGCACTTTTTGACCTGCATGGTACATGTTCTTTGCAGCAGATACATTAACCCTCTGAGCCACCTTTCCACGAGTCAAAACTTCCACTAGACAAAATTCTGATCTCTCTCTAGGAAGAACATTAATCACCAGTCATAATGAAATTTTTATTGTTGCTGAAAATTTCTAGAGGCCAGGAAGGAGGCATCAAGCACTTTTAAAACCATAATATACTTGCAAACATTATGCCTCCACCTAAAGTCAGCACCCGGTGTGGTCATACCGGTTGCACCGCCCTAGAGATGGCCCTTCTCAAGGGTCCTGTGACCTCAGTGACAGGGTCACTGTTGTTCTAGGATGCGCTGCTTCATAGGCCTGCCCACAAGACTGGAGGTGAACTTCAGTATGTATAGTGGTGAACAAGTCTTGAAGGTTAAACTACACTTGTCATGCTAGGGTCCACCGGCTGGTGCTACGACACCAGGACTTCTAAGGTCTTGCGAAGCCTTTTAAGGTCTAGCATGAGATTGTTCTCGCTTAGGAGAGTGGTCTGGTGGACTGGTTATTAAGGCTGAACCTGGTTCCCCAGTTCCAAATTCAGCAGCTCTGGCCATAGTGCCACATCCTCTCCCCCACTGAACACCATACTGCCCCACTGAGAAAAACTCACACTGCCTTCAACTACAACCCAATTGTTGCCGGCTATAAACACCTGGATGAGGCTCAATTTAAATTACGCACTAGACCAGAGCAATATGCGGCCTACAAAAAAAAAAAGTAACAACATCCTGGAAAAAGCAAACACTCATAGGGAATGCAAAATTTAGCAAACCATGTGAAATGTAAGCAGGAACAACACGGTTACCTTAACGCTTTTACACTCACTATTCAGAAATCAGTGAGTTCTTTTGCCTGAAAAGTTAAAGACATGACTACAGGGCCCTGAATGAACCCATTTCAATGTCCATTGCTTATATCCTTACAAAACGTAAGCCGTACGATAAAAAGACCACATCCCTGGACGCAGAGCCGCAGTACACATTTTGTTTTCTAATCCACACATTGCTGTACCTCCAGGATTGGTGTACTAGTTCCAAGTCCAGGGAAAACAAAGACAAGAAAACAAAAATAGCGTTCATTGGCAAACTATGTAAAAGTGGTGCTAATGTGTTTGGGTGAGAATGAAACCAATCTGGCCAGTTTGCTACCACTCTGTCTTACTTTATTTTGTTATTTAACTATTTTTCATTTTTTTTTACCTTTTATTCCCGATGCTGCACTTGGGAATTAAAATGTCAGAAAAATACGACATTTCCAGCAAAAAGTGTTTTTCTTTTTGGATAATTTTTAAAGACAGAGTCCTGTTACTTCTCTGCTGCCCCGCCCATCATGGACGCCAGAAACGCCGAGCTTTATCTATAGGTGATGGCGATTTCTTGCGTCCTGGGACGCATTTTTAAAATAAAAAAGTAGGGGAACGGAATCTTTAGAATTAAAGAAGTAGGGGCACGCCGTGCCCTGCCGATCCCGCCCACTTCGACCACTGCCTATATCAAAACGCATCCCTGTTTGATGTTAATAGGGCAGTAAAGTCTAGGTGATTTATGATCAGGAATCGAGTTTGGCAGATACATACAAGTATGGAAATGTAATTTCACCAAAGTTGGAATGAATTTAATTGACAGTCCAAATAAAGCTAACTTGTTCCATAAAAGAATCTTGATTAATTCAATCTAAATCCTTAGAAAAATCCATAAAAGCGCACTGTAGTGGATAGTGCCCTTAGGGTAATGCTTGTTTCTAATGAAGATGGAGAATCATTCTACCCTATACAGTGGATAATCCTTTGTGAATCCCCATATGAGTGATCCGCAAAATAATATTAGTAACTATGCAGGCTTGTCACTCATTAAAGGTATTTTTCGCAACAAGCTTGACCAGGGAACTTAGCACTGAAAGTAAACTGTAGTCTTCCAGGTACTCTGGGCCATCTTTTTAAATATTACCACTGAAAACACCATTTTCCAGAGCTTTTGAATAGCATAACCATAAGTATCGCAATGAACAGTTGCACTGAGATCATCGTAAATGTGGCATCCATCTTGGAGCCGTAAATATTAGTAGCATATGTAGAATAAAACTCCAAGTTTCCGATCATGCTTATAATCATTTGGTAAACAGCACAGCTGTATTCCAATGGGGTCAGAAGGGCACACCCAAACAGCCTATAGAAAACCAGTGAGACTAAAATACTCCTGTAGACTGATCAAAGATGTAATGAACAAAGTCTCAAGCCAATGGCTGAAGGTTATGGAGTAAAAGAGGCCAATACCTGAAGGAGGCTAACTCAAAGCCCCTTGAAGTAAGAATATAAACTATATACTTTTCACGAATGGGGCAAGTACCATACACAACAAATCTAAATATGCAGCACTGTTCTATTGTGTTTCAGAACCTGCTAATTTCTGCTCACTACTGTCTACTCACTCCACCCCAACAAAGGGTGAGACCAGTGCTTATTTTAAGAAGGTGGTTGCAGGTGGGGCCCACTGGCACTTATTTTTCCTCATCAGACTTTAAGCCAGAGCAAGAGAAAAGCAAGCATTGGCATAGCCAATAGGTCTCGCTGTTGGGACCTTATAAGTATTTAGTTATGCAGCACAATATCCTTAGTGCAACAAAATCAACTGTTGCATGGCTAAACACTTATAAGGTCTTTGGGATTGTTCCAGTCTATTAGGCAGGCTAGAGGCAGCTCCAGGACCTAGGCTTTGCACGCCCACCAAGATGGAGGTACATTCTACAACAATATTTAGCCGTACTAATTAAATTGGAGTGAGTAATTTTCTGTCATAGTTGGCTGGTGTTATGTCCCATAGTTCTTCCGGATTTGTTTCTACAACAAGGAGTCTTGCCTTCAGTGATTAAGTGGGTACAGTTTGTGGCACATTGTAATTGTGCGCCTGTAATAAAGCTCACAGTAAGGTGCTTCCAGTCACTTCTTTGAAAGAGGTTCAGTGCAACCCGGTGTCTCCCATCATTCCATATTAGTGCAGCGATTATGAATTCTCAGTAGTCAAATAGAGAGTGTAGCAGCAATATTGGTAGATTGGCAAAGTAATATAATAATCTTATTCATAGGGAACTACGGCAAATAGATTTCAATATTCCAAATAAACGTACAATGTCCATATATCAAGTTTTGTTGTGATTTATACTCAAAAAGTTTTTGAGAATATCAACAAAAAAAATCTCTTCCCTTTCTTCATTCACATCACAGTTTTGAAAAGGTTTAACTTAATACAACTCCAATACTTACAAATAACTAACACAATGATTACAATAAGGAAAAAGAAATGTAGAAATTCTTGCAACCGATTCAATTCAGTCAGCACATATGTTCAGTCTAATCTGTACTTGTCATCAATACAAATTTTTCTGCCTGCATTTTTCGTTTGTTATTGTAATCATTATATTAAATGTTACTTACACCAGTACACATGTACCTTCATTCAAAACAAATTCAATCATCCACAGCTAAATCACACAACTTACCTAAAAACAGCATACCAACTGAAAGACCTACGCGCGCACACACGCATGCACACACACACACACACTCTCACTCTCTCACTCTCTCTCTCTCACTCTCTCTCACACTCTCTCACACTCTCACACTCTCACACTCTCACACTCTCTCACTCTCTCACTCTCTGTCACTTGCCAGGAGGAAATTAAAAATCGAGGGCAAGTTCAATCTCATGATCGTTGGGGTCCCTGATTGTGACTTCCACTCATAGCCCTCCAAACCCCATTTAAACCACCAGCTACAACTCTGTCTCATTCCACAACAAGCACACACATCTGTCAAACCTCAGAATTCTCTAACCCAACAACCTATCCTCCAATACCCTCTCAAGCTACAACTAGACTACCCACAACCCACCCTCACCCATTCCCATATGCCTTTGCTCCTCCTCCTATACTACACTACACCTCCTCAAAGCACCATCACATTAAGAGGAAAGAGATGCAACAATTAAGATGCTTATTCTTCAACAAAAGGTTCATGAACAAAAACCGTTTCAATACATTTGATCCACTCTCAAAAGCCACACCAGACCTCACCTTCATTACAGAAACATGTATCAACAAAGATGCCACCACACCTGATTATGGCATCACCAGCAAAAATCATATTGGCAAAATTGGAAGAGTACAGGATGACACATAAGGTCCCTAATAGAGGACAAAAATCACATTGGGTCCTATGTAGGACAGAGCCCATGGGTGGACTTAGGAAGGGCAGTGTCCACATATGGACAAAGAGAGAATATGGTACACAAGGGGCCTAGAAAGAACATGGTACACAGAGGACCCTAGAGAGAAGAGGATACACAGAGGTATCTAGAGAGGAGAGGGTCCAGAAGAGCCTAGAGATGGCTCAAAGGAGGCAAGGGCCCCAGGACAGGGGCTCGAGGAGCCAGGTTGTCAAGGAGACAAGAGAAGCCTGGGTGAGGAGAGAAGACTGTCGCCTCGAGAGCGACAGCAGCAAAGAGCCCAGTGGCCCCAGAAACTCCGAGAGCTCAGTTGGCCCCAAAGGGACAAAAAGACACAGCTCCCAGCGGCCTCGTCTGCACTAGAGTGTGACTAAATAGCGGCCTGCACGGATTCCAGAGTCACCCACCGGCCTTCCCATTTGCCATAGTCGAGCCAGCCTCAGGGTGAAGTTAAAACATAATTACGGGAGCATTTAAGTATCGTTCAAGAACAAGGTTGGATTTTTACAGCAAGTGCGGCCTCCAAGTTTGGGAAGCAGCAGCTGTTCCCCCACAGAGCCCCCGATGCCCACCCTGATCGGATCTTCGTGTAATCCGAACCCTCGGTTCCCAAGGGCCACAGCAAACAGAACGAGAAGAGGAGGCAGTGGGCAGCAGGTGGGTGTCAATGGTAGGGGGGGGCGCAGAGCTGGACCTAGAGAGGCTCCTAACAGGGCGCTGAGAGTGTGCAGCCATCACGGGGGCCACAGAGATGGGGCCCAGAGCGGGAGGACTCGAGAGGATGGGTGCTCCGGAGGGAGGCAGAGATGAGCTTCACAGCTAGGGAGACCACTGGGAAGGGGTGCAGAGCCGGTGGGGGAGAGGGGGCGGAGGGCCGGGTGAGGGAAGCAAGAGAAAGAACAACGGGTGGGCCGGGGCAGAGAGAATGGATGAAGAATGAGCACCGACGCTAAACACTGAGCTTCACCGGAGAGAGGCGCTCGAAGAGTGGAGGGTTACAGCCAAGGCGGTGGGCGCAGAGAGAGGGGACTGAAAGAGGCGCCAGAGAGTAGGGGTGCAGGACCGGCCACGGAGAGCACACTGAGGTTATCAGTGTGGGGGAGCACAGAGCAGGAAACCCGCAGAAGGGTGGAGAACAGGCACAGTGAGAAGAGGCGCAGACCTCCGAGAGTGGTACCGTCTGCATCGGGGCCAGCAGTGGTGTGCGGGGCGATCACCAGGGGCTCCAAACACGGCCCACCATGGATGGACCTCCAGGAGCACAGGGAGTAAGAATGACTGGGACTGGCATAATGAATGGGCAAAGATCGCCATAACGTACAAGCAAGCATGTATCATTTACCCAAATAGTCAACTTTCCCTGTGCTGTTATGTTCCCTACCTGCTACTGCGTAAAGATTATAAGCTTTACTTTGTTCTATGAGCGCCCAGACGCTTCATTCTGGTAGAGCTGTTGTAGAAACGCATAAGGAATACACTGGTCACAGACAGCTTCCATACTGTGGTACAAGTACTGGTATGGAGCATACTGGGGGACTCTGGACTCAAGCAAGTCTGGAGATTCTGGCAACAGCATGTATGTCAAGAGGAGAATGAAGGCCTGCACACAGATTCTAGCTTATGCAGATTTCCGATCTTGGCATGTTTAGCAAGCTAAGCCAGTGAGGCGATCCACATTCAAGCAGTAAGGCGTCCCGCGCTAAAAGAAAATTAAAAAAAACAAGCGTGCAGCAAAAGTGAAAGCATTGGCAAAAGTGAGAGCGTTTCCCTTGCGGGAGCAAGCAGCACCAGGAGCGATAATTGATAACACATGGCGCCAAAGCTCGCTCCCACAAGGGAATCGACAAACGTGCACGCGTTGCCATTGAAAGCAATGCAGCGCGGGCACGTTTTTGTCCGCAAAGCTGTGCCGATTACTAAAGGTCTTTTTCATACGCAGCGCATGCGCGCTGCGTAGGCAAGACCTAAAAAAGCACACAAGGGAGACAGAAGAAGGAAGAGGAATACGTAAACACAGTGACAAAGGGACAAAGCAAGGATGAAAAAGAAGCTGCAAGATTGAGATAAAGGGGCAGGGAGAGTTTGTTGGTGGATGAAAGAGGCATGAGATGCAGTCATGGGTAGGTAGCTTTAGTAGTTGGCACTTCAATATTCTGTAGTGCTAGCTACTGGCTTTCTGCAAAACTACGGGCCCCAGCCCTTATTCTTTTACAAATTAAACACTGGAGACTAACATGCAATGCTTGCTTGGTAGAATATGAAGCTGGTACTACAGTCCCAATGCATGACAATGGAAAGTTGAAACATTTTATTATTGTTATCCATACCACTTGATCAAAAAGTCTTCTCTTTTCATTTTTCTGTTGTTGTAGGATAGTAGTCATATCAGAAGGGGGAAGTAAGAAGCAGGCATGAAAGAAGAAGCGAGATCAGAATGAAAAAGGGAGATGAAAAGAGAAACCACCCACATGTGACACCTATAAAGAGACAATATGGTTTGGGCAACAAAGTTCAGAGGTCATCACTCTCCAGTTGTTGCTCTGAAAGCCTCTCTCCCTATGTCCCCTCTTAATCCCCTGTTATATCCTGGCTATTTGGACAATTTTTGGCAAAGATTGTATGTCTGGCTTATACTGTGATTTACAAGCTACACCTCTGGTTTTGACAATGTTTGCATGCAGTTGGGCGAAGCTGCTGGGCACACTTTCATGTCATTCATGCATCCTAATTGAGTCCGAAGGATACAAATAGCCAATGGAAAGACGGTGAGACTAACATTCCAGTGGTGATTGACACTATCTCAAGCCAGTAGCTGGACGGTCCTAAGCCAAATATGCCATTGGCTGAAGGAAGGTGACCCAAAGACCACCATGTGTAATTGTTATATATTTTTAGAAAAATAAAATGTATTAGCTTATGTTAGACCTAAAAAGAAAAAAAACACAAACATGAAAGCTAACTACAAATGCTATTGAGCACTGAAATCTAATTGTTAAATGTACATTATTGTTTGCAATCATTTTTAAAAATGTTTAAATCATAATCATACAGCACCTTGGTTCTGGACAGTGTCAAGTCACTTGGGTTATGTTGCAGTACCCTTAATCATTCCACTATGTTTTATTTTTGGTATACACTTAATATAACCAAATCGGCACATTAAAGTTGCTTAAAGAGACACCTAGTGGGGGAACCATTTGCGGTTCTTTTCTACAGAGTGTATTTGACAGTGAACCCTCCATCTCCCAAACCTAATCCTGTTTCTGCAATCCTCAATACAAAGCTGGTCTGTCACACTCTTTATTAATATCATGAAGAAACAGATATTGGTAAAACAGGAATACCGTTCTAATTGCAATAACAGCCAGAACCTCCAGCAAGATGACACTGCACCCAGAATCTCAGCATTATCTGTGTCAATGTTTGGACCATACTTGAAGGGCACCTAGGGCCGGACTGGTAACACACGTCCATATTTCTGAATATATAAAGTTGCAATATGACACCATATGACAAAGATGCCTAGTATCGAGTCGTAGAGTACATTCAGGGACGTGTAGTCTTACTTTTTCTCAGTTGAACCCATTGCATATATGTGTGAGTAGGTTTGTCCATTTGATGATGAATTTTGCTGCTGTCTTCAGCAACTAGAGTCCCGAGGGGCTCCATGTAGAGGTTGAAGATGACAGAGACAACTTAGAACCCCAGGGTACTCCACAGGTGATAATACTGGAATATGAGTAGAGCTTTTTCAGAGAAAACCTTAATGAAGGTCAAGGTTAATACATCATCCTTATAAGACAAGGTTTTGAGGAAGTTGAGCAAGGTCCACAAGAGACATTGGACTATCCCACCAGAAAACAATGATTTGTAAAGGGGCTGGCAAGGATGTAGTCATATTGTAAACCTATGACTCTAGAATGTGAACAGAGCGAGAAGAAGCCTACCTTCCTTTCAAGTCTGATTAAAGTACCTCACATGGTGGGGCTTTCAAAAGGTCTATAGCAAATCTCAGTGAGGCAGAAACTTCTATACAAAAAAATATAATTACCACAAGCTTTGGCCCCGGTGTTGCTATAGAGTGGTTATACTTGAGCCAAAAATGAACTAATCGTCAGGAATGAGCCCACACACCTAGCGTAAAGAGTCAGTTGTATACACTACCCAGATGGTCATAATACGAATAAATACTTTTATGCAAAGTGCTACAATACAATGTTTGTGTCCCTTACAAAATAGCGCTTCCTCATTGATGCAGGTTGGGTCCTGATGGTGTATAAATTGATCATGTTGAATAATGTTCATAGAAAAACTCACAATGCAATTTTACTTTCGCAGGCAGGAATGTAAAATAGTAATAAAGAGGCTGCTTAAAGCCCTTCACACTAGCATGTGTTTCAATTATCATTTAGCACAATGGATGGTATGATGTTAAAATTAAATTAAAACTACAGAAGAGTTTAACAGTTGAGAAAAAACTCCAGACGTAGTAACAGATTAGGTTGCATAAGAAATATTACAAATAACGGATATTGGAGTCTAAGAGAGAATTTTTGACAATGAATGAAAAATTTCCTAACTAACGTAACGGAAAGCTTCAACTCTATTAAGGACTCGGAGGCGAGGATTATGCCTTCTCTCTTAACTTTTATTAACAGCAGCTGATATTAACAGAACACAACTACGTTTCCCATGAATCCTTGGGAAAACTGTAGTACAAAGAAAATGTTCAATCAGGAACAGTCCTCTGGCCGCGAATCAAGGATGTTCCAGCCCCACCATAGTCTGTCCTCACTGGTCCTTCATCCTCTTTTGTCGCGCGAAGTCAGCCGTTAGATCACTTTCATGAGTCTTGTTTATTCGCATCAGATGCTACAAGGACAAAGGGACATTGTCACTCACCGAACACGCATTCGTCAATGCCTGCGGACTAATAGCAGTGAGACAGATTTTTAAGAAATCACATCGAACCCATCATCCCGAACAATTCAGAAGTCACACTGTATTCCTTACTCAAATACGGGGTGGGTAATATTCTTATAAAAATCCTAGGGTGTGATGATCCTCGCCTCCGAGTCCTTAATAGAATTGAAACTTTCCGTTATGTTAGCTAGGACATTTTTCATTCTATGTCAGGCCTGGAGGAGAGGATTATGCTAGTTTAAAGCTTGAACACCACAAGGTGAGCCATATCTAGCACTGGCTTGAAGTAGAACCTCTTAAAGGTCGAGTCCGAGGACCAGTCTGCTGCGCTGAGGATATCCTCTAAACACACACCCAAGCCAAATGCTTTAGAGGCCTTGCCCCTCGTGCCATGTGGGCTCTAAAGTCCTTAAGGCTAATGCCTGCCTCTTGCATAACCCACGTAACCCACCTGGCAATGGTGGGGGAAGAAACCGCATTAAAAGGTTTGCATAACGCAATAAGGAGTTTTCGCTCTCCTGGAGGACGGAACTCCTCTGTCATTTCCTCATATGCTTTCAAGCAACGAACCACACACAGCTTAGGTGAGTCCAGGAACTCCAGATATGTGATTACTCTTGTGTGACACTTCGTCCTTCTATGTAGAGTAAACATCACTCCATTAGGAGTGAATATCCTGGCCGTGATATCCATAGCTCACGGTGGCAGGAAATGAGGCAGAGCAGCATGGCTAGCTTAGCTGACAGCTCCTTCCGTGATAGAAAACGGTTAGGTTGCCAAGATAAGAACAAGTTGAGGACCTGATTCACTTCCCAAAGGGCCGAATAACGAGGCTCCGGAGGCAGAGACAGCCTGATGCCTCGGAGAAGGCTCCATACGAGGGGATGTTGCCCAATCGCTGTGTTATTAAGCGGCACATGCCCCGCTGAAATGGCTGGCTGACAGGTATTTATTAACCTGTAAGCCAGGCCACTAGGTGAGCCAGAAAATTCAGGATGTGAACTACATCTGCGTCCAAGAGATTGGGACTCTGTCGCACACGCCAACTAGACCATCCGCCCCAAGTGGACCTGTATTGTTTAACCTCACTGTCCGCCCATGCCTTGGACATAAACGCTTCAGCCTTTTCCGAAAGGCCTGGGACTTCCCAATGTCTCCAGTAATCCTCCACGCCATGATCCACAACGAGTTCCCTGAATCAATGGATGGGGAACTTGTTCGGGGCTCAGAAGGAGACTCGGAAACCAGGGGAGTAGGATTGGAGAATCTCAGGAAAGTTCCAGAAGAACCGGACACCAATCTTGAGATCTCCACAAGGGGGTGACTGTTACCACCTCCGCTCGTTGCCTCCTGATCTGAGCCGTCACTGTTGTGATCATTGTCAAGGGGGGAAAAACATACCCCACCTCTTGACTCCAGTCCTGGAGGAAGGCATCCGTGGCCACTACCAATGGGTCCGGTCTCCAGCTGAAAAATGTGGGAGTTGACGATCCAGTCTCAAGGCAAACAGGTCCACCAAATAAGGACCCCAATGGTCGTTCAACATCAGAAATACCTCGGGGTCAAGCTTCCAGAGACGGGAGTCCCAGAAGTTGTGGGATTGAAAATCTGCCACTTTATTCTCCTGACCGGGTAAGTACTCCGCTGTGACCGACACTTGATGGTCCAGACAGTATTGCCAAAACCCATCAGCCAAGACCAAGAGGGCTTTGGATCTCGTGCCCCCTAAATGATTGATATAGCGGACTGCAGATATGTTGTCCATCTTTAGGAGGACGGAGGACTGGATAGAGTCTCTCTTCAAGCAACGGACGGCGAAGGAGCCTGCTAGGAGTTCTAAGCAGTTGATATGTAATCTTCGTTCTTCTGGAGACCACAACCCTCCTGTAGAAAACTCGCCGCATCTGGCTCCCCAGCCAACTCTGCTGGCATCGGATTCTATCACCAATTCTGGCGCAGACCCGAATATTGCCCGTCCATTCCAGGCATCCATGTGCTCCAGCCACCCCCTGATCTCTTCCTGGGCCTCCTTGGACAGAACCACCTTGTGGGAGTAAGGACACCCACTTCGTAAATACACCGCTTTGAGACATTGGAGCGCTAGATAGTGGAGAGGCCCCAGGAAGATGGCCTGAATCGAGGCGGAGAGGAGACCCGCTATTCAGGCCGAATCCCTGAGTGACACCTGATGTTTGTAGAGGGACCGTCTCAGTTCGTGCAGAATCTTTGAGACCTTCCTCGTCGGTAGACTGAGAGTGGAGGAAGTGGAGTCTATAACACAGCCAAGAAACGTAAGAGACTGAGTAGGCGTGAGAATCGACTTCATCTCATTGACTACAAATCCCAAGCCCTGGAGAAGATCCACTGCCAACTGAAGTTGCAGAAGTTGGAGAGGGCACGCATCTAATAGGAGCAAAACGTTCAGGTAAACAATCATTCGTATACCTCGAGCTCTCAGGAACTCCACCACAGGCTTGAGGACCTTGGTGAAGCACCAAGGAGCCCAAGATAAGCCTAAAGGGAGAGCGGCAAACTCGTATGTCTGCTGCTGCCAGGTGAACTGGAGGAACCGCCTAAGGGGAGGAAAGACCGGAAAAACCAGGTAGGCGTCTTTTAAGTGCATTCAGTAATGAGTCAGTTTCACTCCTTCTTGGAAAGATTTGTTTGAGAAACAAGAAAGTCAAATAAGTTGGTAAATCCAAAGTATTATTTATTTGTTCAAGAGAAGGGCTTGTATTTCAGTTGATCCAGTTATTTAAACAATTATATTCATCAGAGTAAAACAAGCCAATTTTGAAACAGAGGTGAGCAGCCAACACGTGTTTCGCCCTTTTGGCACGGTATCTGGCCAGGGCTTTCTCAAGGCTGAAAGAAAAAGCGGGAAGGGATATTTGTAAAGAAAGTTTGTTTATAAGTTAAAATAAAATAGGGTCTTTAAAGGAATAGGGTCTTTGAAAGAAATCTAATGTCACCCGGTGATGTCTTGAAAAATTTCTCCGTGATGTATACAGACCCAACGTGATGAAAAAGTGCTCAGCCGTACTATCCATCTGAAGGTCGCCGGACAGCTCTGAGGAGAAGAATTCCTTCCATTTTGAAGTGGCGGTAAACCAGCCACTCGTTGAATTTGCTGAGGTTGATTACGGGTCGCTTGCCCCATCCGTCTTGTTTACTAAAAAGATGTTGCTGGTGAACCCCCAGGGGTGAGGAGTGGAGGGAGAGATAGCTCCTTTGGCGAGGAGGGAAGCGACCTCCGCGTCCACCAAGGAGGCTGCCTGCTGAGAAAACTGGATGGGCCAGGGTCTGCTCAGTTGAGAGGGTTCGCCAGTGTAGTCTATGTGAAAACCCCGAACTGTTTGTAACACCCATGAGTCCCCTGTGATGGAAGTCCAGGCCTGGAAAAAATTCCCCAGCCTCCCCCCTACCTTTTAATGGAAAAAAGGGAGAACAATCACCAGGACTGGTGAGGATGCTGCTCCTCGGTATCCTCTGCCCTTGCTTCGCCTGCCTCTTGTGTGGCAGAAGTTCCCGATGATGTTTATCAATGCTGTAGCTGGCATCGTAGGCAGTCGCATAGCCCGTCCCATTAATATCTCATGGGGAGAGAGCCCTGTCCTCCTATCAGGAGTACTACGCAGACTCATCAATACCAACGGTAGCGCATCTGGCCATTTCAATGAAGTTGACGAACAAACCTTTGATACCCTCATCTTAATTGTGCCATTTATCTGCTCTACAAGATCAGATGCCTCAGTCCTGTAGCTACAGTGCAATCTCTGATCAATGTTCAAAGCTGTACACAACAATTTCATGATTTCATTATGGAAGTGTGTTCCTCTACCTGTCTCCACTGAGGGCGGAAATCCGAAACACGGTATCAGTTCCTTCAAGAGCAGTTTGGCCACTGTGAGACTGTCACATCGTCTAGTTGGATATGCCTCAACCCAACATGAAAAGATACACACCGCCACCAAAACATATCTTAGCCTATTGCACCTCGGCATCTCAATAAAGTCCAATTGTATCCTATTGAAGGACCTCCTGATCTTCCAATGTGACTCATCGCAATCACAGTTCTCTTTCCAACATTCATTTGTTGACACGTAACACACCTATGACACACTGCTTCAGCACTCACGCAAAATCGTGGGTTAAACCAAGTTTGCCTAAACACTCGCACCATGGCATCTCTCCCAAGATGGACTGCTCCGTGGATTTGCCTCCCCATTGGGCACAGTAAACAGTTAGGTAATACTGCTCTGTCGATACCCAAATGCCATCCTCTCTCTTTTCACAGCCTGCTCTAACCCATGATGCAGCTTCCTCCTCGGGGACCTCATACTGTAACCACTTCACGTCAACCCAGGTATCGGCTACAGGTAATATCATGCTGAGCTTGGTCTCTTCTGTGCTCTCTCCTACATATGTTCCATTGAAAACACAAACATGTACAGCATAAAAACGAGCTACTTCATCGGCGTTATTTTCCTTTGTAACAAAGTCCTCACCCTTTCCGTAAGCTGCACATTTTACAACTGCTATCTCTTTAGGTTTCTGCAAAGCTTCCAACAATTGGCGCACATAATCTCCATTACGGATTGGGGATCCTGAGGACGTCAAAAATCCCCTCTGTGACCATAACTGCCCGAAGTCATGAACCACTCCGAACCCATAATGGCTGTTTCTATAGATAGTCACTCAGACGCCATTCGAAATGATACAGGCACGTGTTAAAGCAATTATTTTGGCCACCTGAGCAGAGTATACTCTTTTCAAACAGACAACTTCACCACCCCCAAAATGGTGCACACAGCAAACGCTGCTCTCTCAAACCCTTCATTGTCTCTTAATCATGAACCATCAACAAAAAGGATCAAATCAGATTCAGGTAGAGGTTCATCAACAATGTCAGGTCTGGGTTTGGTAGATAGCTCAGTAACATCTAGGCAGTCATGCTCTTCACAATCTTCTTCTTCCTCGTGCGGAAGAGGTAACAGTGTGGCAGGATTCAAGGTGGTACAGCGTTTTAGTGTAACATTTTCAGAAAACAATATAACCTGCTCATATTTTGTAAGTCTGTTATTCGTTAGATGCTGTACCGCTGTGTCTTTGTTCTTGTCATTAACAGTTCTACTGAATGTGGCACATAAACGATAAGTGGATGACCCATCACTGTGCTTTCACATCTCTCAATGCTGACACCTGTTGCAGCAACGGATTTGAGACATATGGGCAACACAGAAGCTACTGAATCTAATGTAGCTGAAAAGTAAGCCACTGGTCTACGGGCATCTCCATGTGTCTGTACAAGGACCGCTAACGCTCAGCCCTCCCTCTCACAGCAAAAGAGCGAAAACGCTTTGTTATAATCCGCCATTCCCAGAGCTGGAGCGCGACATAGGCTCTCCTTCAGTGTAAGGAAGGCTCTCAAGCAGTCATTATCCCATGGTACCGGATCACTAATGTCCTTTCAAGTCAATCTCAATAGTGGCTTTGCTTGCAAAGAAAAATTTGGGATCCACTGCCGACAATAGCCGACCATTCCCAAAAACATGCCGACTTCTTTTTGTGTTTTCGGAGTTCCCATTTAAAGATTCATCTCTATGCGATCTGGTAGCACCCTTCAATTTCCCTTCTTAATCCGGTGACCTAGATACTGAACTGCCGTCCGACAATACTGATGTTTGTTCGGGGACAATTTGTGTCCATTCTCTGCTAAATGATTCAGCAAAGCCACAATATCAATTCTGCAAGTATCTTCAGTCTCTGAAGCGACCAAAAGGTCATCAATGTACTGAACCAGGACTGAACTCTGAGGCATCACCAGCCCTTCAAGATTCTTTTTAAAACTCTTACTAAAGATAGAGGGGCTTTCTGTATACCCTTGAGGGATTCTACACCATGTTAACACACTATTGTCCATCCTAAATGCAAATAAATATTGGCTATCTTCATGCAACGGTATGGAGAAAAATGCTTGACATAAATCTATGACTGTGAACCATTCTGCTTCACATGGTATTTGGAACAGTATAACAGCTGGATTCGGTACCACAGGACAACATGGGATCACCGATTTCATTGACCCTGTGCAAATCCTGCACTATTCTGTACTTGCCACTAGGCTTCTGCAGTCCCATAATAGGTGAGTTGCAGGGACTTCCTCTTATCTCTTTGAGAATGCCTTGTGCGATCATAGACTCGATCACAGGTCCTATTCCAGCTACAGTTTCTGGAGTTAATTTATACTGCGGAGTTCGTGGAAATTCTGCATTTGGTTTGACCTGTATCCTAACAGGTTCAATACCTCAAATCAATCCTATCTCCTCACCCGTGAAATCCCACACTTTTGGAGAAACGGAGTCTCTCAAGTCATGTGGCAACTCCTCAATCGTGAGAACCACGAAAATTTCTGCACACAAGCTCATATTGGCCATCTTAAGATCTGCATCATCATCACAGGTTTGCAACTCTACACCTCTCGGAGTGCAAGATATAGTACAATTTAGCATACACAAAAGGTCTCGTCCCAATAGATAGACTGGGCTGTGTTGCACACTACAAATTGATGTCTGTCTCGGAATGGTCCTATTCTCACTGGTAACTTGTTTGTCAACTGGTTAGTCATTCTCTGATTGGTAACTCCCACTACTTGGATCGATTCTCCTGAAAGAGAGAAATTTGGAACCACTTCTGTTCTTACAGTGGAGCGCGCAGCTCCAGTGTCTAATAAAAAGGTAACAGGATATCCATTCACCTCTGCGTCTACAAACGGTCCACTCTGATCTACTTCTAGGGCTGCTGTCAAGACTTTGGCAACAACTTCAACCATAGCGAGATGCAACGTAAAACCCTGCAATCCTTGGGCAAAACAAATTAAGTATCCGCGTTGGAGACGAAGGTGTTTGGCGCCCAAACTCCTGTTAAAACAATGCATAACAATAATAAGAAACTCAGGTGAGGGAAATGGCCGCGCAGATGAGCACAGATCTAAAGCAGGTTGGCGGTCTAGTGTTTTCCCTCACGCGACAGTTAGGAAGCTCAAGGTGCGCGTTCCACGAAGGAACTGCGCACTTCAACTGTAGTCTTCTGGGAGTGTGTAGCGTCTCCTTAAGGTGCAGAGCTCGTTTTAGTGTTTACCTCAAAAAATATAATTATCTCAATTTGTGGTTAGTATACGCATGCGCAACGTGGGAGTCAACTATCCTGACAAGAAAATACTGAAGAAAGAGAACCTTCGTGTAGCGCTATTGACTTCAAGTTCCAGTTAGCGGTATTTGTTTCCACCTTCCTTGCACACCTGAGGTAACATTTTTTGTAGCGCTTCGTGTTCCAGATAACTATGTTGTGGTTTCACCTTTACTGAACACCAGAGTTTTTGTGACTGAAGATATGATCTAAAACTTACACAACCAGGAGCATATTGCCCATTGACTTAATTATACCTAAGCATTCAAGTTTAATTCGTACACCTTGGAGAATCTTAGTGGGTTCATAACTCATTTCCTGGATAAAATTACAGTTGACAGTTGGAATAACACGCTACTACATGTAGCGAAGGTAATTAGGAGGGGGCTTACTAAAATATATACACATTCAGCGTTTCTCAGTATTGGAATGTTATTTTAAAAGCTGTTGTTTTCCCCAAATACAGATGCCGAATAAAACCAAATAAAAAAATAAAAAACAAATGGGAGAAGCAACAGCCTGAGGTCTACAGGGTAAATTTAGTGTTGTGGTGTTATATCGACTGTTAAAAAAGTGTAGGTAGCATTTACATGTGTGTCTTTAAAATCCAGGTGCAGTAAGAAGATCTACCCAGACCACAGTGTGAAGAACTATCAACTTCCGAGGCTGTCTCTCTTGTTTCTCATCCACTTCCCCTTTCCCCCCCGCTTTAGTTGCTACCGTGAGCATTCTCGGGTGGTACCTGAGGTGGCGGGGCGTTGGCACCATCATCGGCTCCTGTGGATACTTGGTACTCTGACAGATTGAAGTGCCGTTAATCCACCTGAGTCGATATGGCTGAGGGTTTTGATTTAAAGGCCTTGGCAGGAGTGCTTGAAGGTTTACAAAACCAATTGACTCAATCAGCTGATGAAAATCGGAGTCTTAGGGATGAGATTAGAAGGTCTCAACAGGAGACACACCAAATTAAATTGAAAATGGAAGAGTTCCTTGCTGGAACTACTCCACTACCAGGGTTAGAAGCAAACCGTAGGTCAGCGGCAGAGGTAGCCACACAAGTTATCCATTCGGTTGCTACTATAGTACCTTTAGCTAATCCTGAAAGATTCAATGGGGATCCACACAAAGCACAGATATTTCTGACCCAGTGTTCCTTGTACTTTTTATGTAGATCGGTAGTCTTTAAGGAAGAGCAGGCAAAAGTTGTATTTGTGCTGTCCTACTTGAGTGGTGATGCTGCCGCCTGGTCAATGCCTTTGATCTCTGGAAATGACCCAGCCCTGTACAACTACGAGCTTTTTAAGAAGGAGTTTTTGAGAATTTTTGACAGGAGAACCGCCAACCAAGCTACAGACAACGAACTGCTGGATCTGAAGCAAGGGAGTCGTGACTTGGTAGCGTATATTGCACAATTTAACAAACTGATTGTGGAGACCAATTGGCCAGAGGATAAACGTTCAGCCTTATTCTATCGAGGTCTAAAGGATGAATTATAGGACGCCCTAGCTCAAATACCCAAGAGACCTCAAGAAATAACGGAGTTGATAGATCTAGTTCTTCAAATCGATCACCGACTATATGAAAGACGTTCGGAAAAGGAGTTTCGGTCTTTTGTTCCTCGTTTGGATCGCATCAAGACAGACAGTAACAAGACTGATGCAGCTAGTGGAGAGGAACCTATGCAGATAGGGTCAATAAGAGGGCCTCTTACCAAGGAAGAGCGAGAAAAAAGGCGAACTAAAAATCTGTGCATGTATTGTGGAGTTTCTGGACATTTTGTAAAAGACTGCCTCAAAAAGCCCAAGACCAACTTGGGGTTAAAAGACAGATCCCATCAGTAGAGGGAGTTGCCCTGGTGGGAAATAAAGAACAGTCGACTCCGGAACACCAACAATTAGTTAATACTCTACAATCGGCAGCTCCGCATTTAATAGTCTCATTTACAATTAAAATCGGACACAAGGAAGTTCCTGGGGTGTCAGTCATGATCGATTCTGAGGCAACAGGAAATTTTTGTGACCTGAGCTATGCTAAAGAAATAGGAGTAAGAGCAATCAAAAAGAAGAATTTTGAAGTGGTCAAGGCAGTGGATGGTTCAAACCTCACTTCAGGCCCCATTACAGTTGAAACGGAGACTTTAGAGTTAGTTGGGTTACAGAGTCATCGAGAATATATTAGATTCAACCTCATAGATGCTCCGCAATTTCAGCTAATACTTGGATTACCATGGTTGACTGAGCACAACCCCACTATTGACTGGGAAAGAAGAACAGTTAAAATTAACTCTGAGCATTGTATTAAGAATTGTTTCACAGGAACAAAAACCAGGTCAGAAGGAACTCCAGCTACAGAATTGGCTCGACTCACCAATTGCGTATGTGCCTTAAAAACACAAGAAATTCCAATAGAATATCAATATATGGCCAGTGTATTCGACAAAAGAAATGCGGAGAAACTTCCACCACATCGGGAATACGACTGCAAGATTGAGTTAGAGCCAGGAGCCACTTTGCCGTGTAGTCGTATCTACGCCCTGACTGAAGCAGAAAATGTCTATCTCAAGGAGTACTTAGACGAATATTTGAAGATCGGTTTTATCAGACCTTCCCAATCACCAGTGTCATCGCCGCTATTTTTTCGACCCAAAAAGGATGGGACTCTTCGCACCTGTATAGATTACAGAGCGTTGAATCAGGTAACTGTGAAGAACCGATACCCGTTACCTCTTATATCACCACTTCTGGATCAGGTCAAAAGAGCTAAAGTCTTTACTAAGCTTGATTTACGTGGGGCATATCACTTGGTGAGAGTGGCCGAAGGTGATGAGTGGAAAACAGCCTTCAGGACTAAATATGGCCTTTTCGAGTATCAGGTGATGCCATATGGGCTAAGTAATGCTTCCGCGGCTTTCCAACATCTTGTAAATGATGTTCTTCGAGAATTTCTGGATCGTGTAGCAGTTGTTTATATTGATGACATTCTGATTTTCTCGAACAGCATGGAGGACCATTTGAACACAAGTTGGTCGCACACTGCTCGTCACACCAGCAAGTTGCCCCAAAGGACTGTGGTGAATGTAGTGGCGACGGCGGGTACGCCTATGCCACGATGTGTAAAAGGAAAACAGTATGTGTTGCATTTAGCCATCCCTGGACACGTGTTTCGAGGTAGTTGCCTCTCGTCAGCAGGGAGCAGGACAATGTAAAGGGGTGCCGAGTGGACTGCCAAAATGTAATTAAAACAGGTCAAATACCTCTCATGGTGCGCAGGTGCAGAACCAGGGCTCGTCAGCCCGATAGCTCACGGGAGCCGTAATAATTTGAACACAAGTTGGTCGCACACTGCTCGTCACACCAGCAAGTTGCCCCAAAGGACTGTGGTGAATGTAGTGGCGACGGCGGGTACGCCTATGCCACGATGTGTAAAAGGAAAACAGTATGTGTTGCATTTAGCCATCCCTGGACACGTGTTTCGAGGTAGTTGCCTCTCGTCAGCAGGGAGCAGGACAATGTAAAGGGGTGCCGAGTGGACTGCCAAAATGTAATTAAAACAGGTCAAATACCTCTCATGGCGCGCAGGTGCAGAACCAGGGCTCGTCAGCCCGATAGCTCACGGGAGCCGTAATAATTTGAACACAAGTTGGTCGCACACTGCTCGTCACACCAGCAAGTTGCCCCAAAGGACTGTGGTGAATGTAGTGGCGACGGCGGGTACGCCTATGCCACGATGTGTAAAAGGAAAACAGTATGTGTTGCATTTAGCCATCCCTGGACACGTGTTTCGAGGTAGTTGCCTCTCGTCAGCAGGGAGCAGGACAATGTAAAGGGGTGCCGAGTGGACTGCCAAAATGTAATTAAAACAGGTCAAATACCTCTCATGGCGCGCAGGTGCAGAACCAGGGCCCGTCAGCCCGATAGCTCACGGGAGCCGTAATAATTTGAACACAAGTTGGTCGCACACTGCTCGTCACACCAGCAAGTTGCCCCAAAGGACTGTGGTGAATGTAGTGGCGACGGCGGGTACGCCTATGCCACGATGTGTAAAAGGAAAACAGTATGTGTTGCATTTAGCCATCCCTGGACACGTGTTTCGAGGTAGTTGCCTCTCGTCAGCAGGGAGCAGGACAATGTAAAGGGGTGCCGAGTGGACTGCCAAAATGTAATTAAAACAGGTCAAATACCTCTCATGGCGCGCAGGTGCAGAACCAGGGCCCGTCAGCCCGATAGCTCACGGGAGCCGTAATAATTTGAACACAAGTTGGTCGCACACTGCTCGTCACACCAGCAAGTTGCCCCAAAGGACTGTGGTGAATGTAGTGGCGACGGCGGGTACGCCTATGCCACGATGTGTAAAAGGAAAACAGTATGTGTTGCATTTAGCCATCCCTGGACACGTGTTTCGAGGTAGTTGCCTCTCGTCAGCAGGGAGCAGGACAATGTAAAGGGGTGCCGAGTGGACTGCCAAAATGTAATTAAAACAGGTCAAATACCTCTCATGGCGCGCAGGTGTCCAGGGATGGCTAAATGCAACACATACTTTTTTCTTTTTACACATCGTGGCATAGGCGTACCCGCCGTCGCCACTACATTCACCACAGTCCTTTGGGGCAACTTGCTGGTGTGACGAGCAGTGTGCGACCAACTTGTGTTTAAATTATTACGGCTCCCGTGAGCTATCGGGCTGACGAGCCCTGGTTCTGCACCTGCGCGCCATGAGAGGTATTTGACCTGTTTTAATTACATTTTGGCAGTCCACTCGGCACCCCTTTACATTGTCCTGCTCCCTGCTGACGAGAGGCAACTACCTCGAAACACGTGTCCAGGGATGGCTAAATGCAACACATACTTTTTTCTTTTTACACATCGTGGCATAGGCGTACCCGCCGTCGCCACTACATTCACCACAGTCCTTTGGGGCAACTTGCTGGTGTGACGAGCAGTGTGCGACCAACTTGTGTTTAAATTATTACGGCTCCCGTGAGCTATCGGGCTGACGAGCCCTGGTTCTGCACCTGCGCGCCATGAGAGGTATTTGACCTGTTTTAATTACATTTTGGCAGTCCACTCGGCACCCCTTTACATTGTCCTGCTCCCTGCTGACGAGAGGCAACTACCTCGAAACACGTGTCCAGGGATGGCTAAATGCAACACATACTTTTTTCTTTTTACACATCGTGGCATAGGCGTACCCGCCGTCGCCACTACATTCACCACAGTCCTTTGGGGCAACTTGCTGGTGTGACGAGCAGTGTGCGACCAACTTGTGTTTAAATTATTACGGCTCCCGTGAGCTATCGGGCTGACGAGCCCTGGTTCTGCACCTGCGCGCCATGAGAGGTATTTGACCTGTTTTAATTACATTTTGGCAGTCCACTCGGCACCCCTTTACATTGTCCTGCTCCCTGCTGACGAGAGGCAACTACCTCGAAACACGTGTCCAGGGATGGCTAAATGCAACACATACTTTTTTCTTTTTACACATCGTGGCATAGGCGTACCCGCCGTCGCCACTACATTCACCACAGTCCTTTGGGGCAACTTGCTGGTGTGACGAGCAGTGTGCGACCAACTTGTGTTTAAATTATTACGGCTCCCGTGAGCTATCGGGCTGACGAGCCCTGGTTCTGCACCTGCGCGCCATGAGAGGTATTTGACCTGTTTTAATTACATTTTGGCAGTCCACTCGGCACCCCTTTACATTGTCCTGCTCCCTGCTGACGAGAGGCAACTACCTCGAAACACGTGTCCAGGGATGGCTAAATGCAACACATACTTTTTTCTTTTTACACATCGTGGCATAGGCGTACCCGCCGTCGCCACTACATTCACCACAGTCCTTTGGGGCAACTTGCTGGTGTGACGAGCAGTGTGCGACCAACTTGTGTTTAAATTATTACGGCTCCCGTGAGCTATCGGGCTGACGAGCCCTGGTTCTGCACCTGCGCGCCATGAGAGGTATTTGACCTGTTTTAATTACATTTTGGCAGTCCACTCGGCACCCCTTTACATTGTCCTGCTCCCTGCTGACGAGAGGCAACTACCTCGAAACACGTGTCCAGGGATGGCTAAATGCAACACATACTTTTTTCTTTTTACACATCGTGGCATAGGCGTACCCGCCGTCGCCACTACATTCACCACAGTCCTTTGGGGCAACTTGCTGGTGTGACGAGCAGTGTGCGACCAACTTGTGTTTAAATTATTACGGCTCACGTGAGCTATCGGGCTGACGAGCCCTGGTTCTGCACCTGCGCGCCATGAGAGGTATTTGACCTGTTTTAATTACATTTTGGCAGTCCACTCGGCACCCCTTTACATTGTCCTGCTCCCTGCTGACGAGAGGCAACTACCTCGAAACACGTGTCCAGGGATGGCTAAATGCAACACACACTTTTTTCTTTTTACACATCGTGGCATAGGCGTACCCGCCGTCGCCACTACATTCACCACAGTCCTTTGGGGCAACTTGCTGGTGTGACGAGCAGTGTGCGACCAACTTGTGTTTAAATTATTACGGCTCCCGTGAGCTATCGGGCTGACGAGCCCTGGTTCTGCACCTGCGCGCCATGAGAGGTATTTGACCTGTTTTAATTACATTTTGGCAGTCCACTCTGCACACCTTTACATTGTCCTGCTCCCTGCTGACGAGATGCAACTACCTCGAAACACGTGTCCAGGGATGGCTAAATGCAACACATACTTTTTTCTTTTTACACATCGTGGCATAGGCGTACCCGCCGTCGCCACTACATTCACCACAGTCCTTTGGGGCAACTTGCTGGTGTGACGAGCAGTGTGCGACCAACTTGTGTTTAAAGCATGGAGGACCATGTAAAACATGTAAGAGCAGTATTACAAAGGTTATTAGAGAATCATCTATTTGTCAAGTTGGAAAAGTGTTCCTTTCATGTTGAGCGTGTGGAGTTCCTTGGTTTCATAATATCAGCGGAAGGAGTAGCTATGGATCCCGCAAAAGTGCAAGTCATTCAAGATTGGTCTTCACCCAAAAATGTGAAGGAAATACAAAGCTTCCTTGGCTTTGCCAATTTTTATCGAAGATTTATTCCTGATTTTTCTGCCAAGGTGTCCCCCATTACTCAACTTCTGAAGAAAGGGAAGAAATTTGATTGGTCCAACGAGGCTGAAGAAGCGTTTCAATTCCTAAAAAAAACTTTCATTACAGCCCCAATTTTGATGCACCCAGACCCGGAGCAGGCCTTCTACGTGGAAACAGATGCGTCAGACTTCGCTACAGGAGGGATCCTGTCACAAAGGGACAAACTAACAGGACAACTTCATCCTGTGGCATTTAGATCAAGAAAACTGTCGGAACTGGAAATCAACTATTCAATTGCAGACAAAGAGCTGTTGGCTGTAAATGAAGCCTTCCAGGATTGGCGACACTATCTATTGGGAGCCAAGCATTGCGTGACTGTATTCACAGATCACCGTAACTTACAATTTTTAAAGTCAGCTAAAACACTTACACCACGGCAATTAAGATGGTCTTTGTACTTTTCAGATTTTAATTTCATGATCACCTATAAACCTGGAGTGAAAAATGGGAAAGCAGATGCCTTATCCAGGATGAATGCGCCAGAAGAATTGAGAGTCACTAAGGTGGAACCTATCATCCCTTTGAACAAAATTGTAGGAGCTGTCCATCTAGAAGAATTTACCCAGGAAATCCGAGAGAATTGTCCAGACAGAGTTTGGAAAGATTGGGTCGGTGAGGACGACAGGAAAACGATAACAGGAGGTCTTCCGTATTATGATGGAAAATTGTATCTTCCCACTGAAGACTTGCAGACTAAAGATCTGAAATAATGTCATGATGATCGTTTGGCGGGTCACAAGAGCATTAAGAAAACTCTGGAGTTGATTGGAAGAAATTTTTGGTGGCCTGGCATGGCGGCTCAGGTGGGACAGTACGTTTCAACTTGTGAAACTTGTATAAAAGGGAAGCCTAGTAGACAAGCCCCACAGGGGTTATTGCAACCCCTGCCTAATGCACCTTACCCTTGGCACACAGTGTCTTTAGATTTGATAGTAGATCTACCAGCTAGTCAGGGATATACAGTCATATTGGTGTTAGTGGATTCATTTTCCAAAATGGGCCATTTCATTCCGTTAAAGAAAATACCTACAGCCCCACAACTAGTTCAGATATTTAATCAACACATAGTTCGGGCACATGGAATTCCACAAATAATCATTTCAGATAGAGGAACCCAATTCATTTCTAAATTCTGGAAAACCTTTATGCACAGCTTAGGTATTGACACACGGTATTCCACCAGTTATCATCCTGAAACCGATGGTCAGACGGAGAGAGTCAATCAGGAGTTGGAACAATACCTGAGACTTTATTTGTTGGAACAGGATGGGAACTGGTCGGATCTCTTGTGGACTGCTGAGTTTGCCTACAATAATGCAGTACATGACTCAACAGGGTATTCACCGTTCTATTTGAATTCAGGAAGACATCCAGATTTAATGGTCGGGAAACACGATGAGACAGTGCCAGCAGTCACTGTTATGGTGAGGGAGTTGAGGAACTCATATAAAAAGGCTCAAGCAAATTTACTCAAGGCAAAAGAATCCTACAAAAGACAGGCAGATAAGAAGAGACGGGTGGGCACCAAGTTTGTGGTGGGAGATCAAGTCTGGTTGTCCACTAAACATTTGAGACTAAAAGGGAATAGGAAGTTTCAGCCCAGATTCCTCAGTCCTTTCAAGGTCCAAAAGATTATTAATCCAGTAGTGGTGAGGTTACAATTGCCCAAACAGTTAAAGATCCATCCAGCCTTTCATATATCATTGCTAAAAAAGAATCCTCCCAATGCAAGACTGAAACCAAACCCAACCGCTGTTAGAGCTGAGTCAGGAGATGAATTTGAAGTTAGTAGAATTTTAGACTCAAAAATCTCCAGAAACAAATTGTACTACTTGGTCGATTGGAAAGGGTTTGGGCCAGAGGAGAGATCATGGGAGCCCTATTCAAATGTGCATGCACCCAAGCTAGTCAGGAATTTCCATAAGATCTATCCAACTAAACCAAAATTGGGGGAGCCCCTTTTGGAGGGAGGTACTGTCAAGACTTTGGCAACAACTTCAACCATAGCGAGATGCAACGTAAAACCCTGCAACCCTTGGGCAAAACAAATTAAGTATCCGCGTTGGAGGCGAAGGTGTTTGGCGCCCAAACTCCTGTTAAAACAATGCATAACAATAATAAGAAACTCAGGTGAGGGAAATGGCCGCGCAGATGAGCACAGATCTAAAGCAGGTTGGCGGTCTAGTGTTTTCCCTCACGCGACAGTTAGGAAGCTCAAGGTGCGTGTTCCACGAAGGAACTGCGCACTTCAACTGTAGTCTTCTGGGAGTGTGTAGCGTCTCCTTAAGGCGCAGAGCTCGTTTTAGTGTTTACCTCAAAAAATATAATTATCTCAATTTGTGGTTAGTATACGCATGCGCAACGTGGGAGTCAACTATCCTGAAAAGAAAATACTGAAGAAAGAGAACCTTCGTGTAGCACCATTGACTTCAAGTTCCAGTTAGCGGTATTTGTTTCCACCTTCCTTGCACACCTGAGGTAACATTTTTTGTAGCGCTTCGTGTTCCAGATAACTATGTTGTGGTTTCACCTTCACTGAACACCAGAGTTTTTGTGACTGAAGATATGATCTAAAACTTACACAACCAGGAGCATATTGCCCATTGACTTAATTATACCCAAGCATTCAAGTTTAATTCGCACACCTTGGAGAATCTTAGTGGGTTCATAACTCATTTCCTGGATAAAATTACAGTTGACAGTTGGAATAACACGCTACTACATGTAGCGAAGGTAATTAGGAGGGGGCTTACTAAAATATATACACATTCAGCGTTACTCAGTATTGGAATGTTATTTTAAAAGCTGTTGTTTTCCCCAAATACAGATGCTGAATAAAACCAAATAAAAAAAAATAAAAAAAGGGAGAAGCAACAGCCTGAGGTCTACAGAGTAAATTTAGTGTTGTGGTGTTATATCGAGTGTTAAAAAAGTGTAGGTAGCATTTACATGTGTGTCTTTAAAATCCAGGTGCAGTAAGAAGATCTACCCAGACCACAGTGTGAAGAACTATCAACTTCCGAGGCTGTCTCGCTTGTTTCTCATCCACTTCCCCTTTCCCCCCCCCGCTTTAGTTGCTACCTTGAGCATTCTCGGGTGGTACCTGAGGTGGCGGGGCGTTGGGACCATCATCGGCTCCTGTGGATACTTGGTACTCTGACAGCTGCACCCAAAGTGCATTCTTCCTGCACCCCCCTCTGATACTCATGAGGGTCTTGAGTTCGGTCAAATCTATCTTGTATTTCAAAACAGGGCATCTGATGGTACACCTGATTATGAGTAGGTATTCTTGGAGTCTGAGGAATCTGCATTTGCTGATCATATCCCCCCATGCATCGACCTAGGTCTGGTCACAATATTCAAAGTTTCGGACATATGTCCCCCTCCCTCATTCTGCAATTGATTTGCTGGATTCAATTGACACTCGCGCTTCCAATGCCCGATTTTGTGACAATAATGACAAGCAGTGACCTTCTTTTGATTCGCCACCCAATCACCTCCTGTACCTGCATCCATCACCCTGCCTCTTCCCTGTCCAGGTTGGGTTATCATCTGTTGACCCATTCCCCTACCCCTTCCTCTACCTTGACCCATCGTTCCTCCAACCCCTTGCATCAAATCAGGCCTTTCGGCATTCCTCAACTGCACCAACATCAACTTGTCCTTCAATTTCTTTTGTGCCGATTCCACCTGGTCACTACAGTATTTTGCATATCGTAGAATTTCGGCCACCGTCTTATTCTGCCAATATATCTAATGTGTCTGTATCATCAAGCTAATATCAGATCTTAGTCCCAGAACAAACTTTGAGACAAACTGTCCCATATCTTTCTGCTCAATTGTGTCCAATCCGCTATGCTATTTAAAAGCTACTAACAGTCGCTCATAATAGTCATGTACCGACTCTTTAGAATCTTGAGTAGTACGATCAATTTTAAGCCAATCAACAGGCTGCAGAGCTACTTTCGATTGTAACCATGTAATCACTTGCTCATATTTCTTCATTACTTTGGATGAAGGACCATGATTCTCCGAATCTCTTGCTGGTTCTACAGTGGGCCAATCAATGGCAACTTAACATGCCATCCACAAATCACTTGGGACCAATATATCAAACAAAGTATTCAAATTAATCCAAAGCACCTTCGAACTCTTGACAAACCGGTCTATCTGTTTATACCAGTAGGCAGGTTTTTCCCTCAGCCGAGGAAAACCGTTAGTGAATGCTGCCAAATCACCCCTGCTCCATGGCACATGAACATACCCCCCATTTTGTACTTCTCTCAGAGTGAAATTTCCTGCGGAGTATCTCCTATCTCCTTCTTGGTACTTTTCTTTTTGGCCCACCTCTCTTCCCATTCTTTCCACGCTTGCATTTCTATCACCGGTTCTCTAATTTGAGTCTTCAATCCTATTGTTCGCTTTTCTTCCAATCCCTCATCTGTATAATTCAATCTGCAAGTTCCCTGCATCATTTTAGTCTTTGTCAAATCCACCTAATACCTTCGAGCCAACTGTGACAAGGCCTCATGAGCTCGCTTTGCCTTTCTGGTAACATCCTTAGCTACAAATAGCAACTCGCTTGGATCATAGTTTTCGATTCTTTCCAATGGCAGATTCCCTTCAATCACCTCATCTATTTCTGCTTTTAATCACACTACATCTAACAATGGTGCCTTTAATGCAACCTGTAACACCTTCTGATCTCTTTCACTTCTCAATTCCTCCCTGTCCCAACTTTGTGTAATCCTGGGACCCCCTTTCTCCTCAATTCTCAAAACTGGGTGACTTTCTATCTCAACACCTCAACTTCTCCAATGATTACCTGCACACACAACCTGTGGCCCAAAGAGTACCCTAGGTGCTTCTTGTCTCATCCTCATTTCCTCACTCTGTATCATTAACTCCTTCACCGGTGGAACCCACATTCTGATGTGTGACCTAGAATTTGCCAAAGCTCCTGTTTGCCTTCGTTCTGACCCACTGTCCATCCTCGACGGATCAGCAGTAGCTGGCAGTGGAATACTGGTGTCCACTGGTACCTGGGTCATGCCTGTCCCACTCATTGTAAGGCTTCCCCCAGATATAGTCTCTTCACTTTGTCCTGTTTGCTGTTGAATTCCACCTGTTCCCTCTCTGGGGTTATATATCGAAACCACTGGTCCAATTGTAACTGGTACCGTAAGAGCTTCTGGTAGCCGCATGTTACATGCAGTCTCTTCTGACTCAGGAGCTGCGTACCCTTTCCCTCCGGACACTCCTGGAATTCTGGTTCCTACTCTTACTCCTGTGGTCGGCTCCTCTGACCCTCTTCGTCCCGCTCCTAGAATTTCCTCTGTTTGCTGTGTCTGCTCCGGCTCCAACCTAGAGTCATAAGGTGGAGGACGTTCTGCTAACAGTCTATCAAGAAAACTGTCATCTGTATCACTGTCCTCGTCTGTCTTACTCTTTCCTCCTGACCCTCCTTCTAACATCCTGAATGGATACAAACGTTCTCCCTCTATGGTGTCTACTCTCCATCTCTTCAGCTGTGCGTCCCATCTGGCATCCTGATATGCCTTCATTGCTTTCTTCATTCTTCCCTGTGAAGCTTCTCTTCTCTTCGCCATAGCTGCTCTCCTCCATGCATCTAATGCCTCAGATTGAGTTGGTCTAGGCGGAGGTTTCAGAGAAGACATCACTCCTCTCAGCTGGTACACCACCTCCATCCAAAATGACCCATAACGAGGGAAAGCCAATTCACCCTCTTTCTCTGTAATTTTATGCCAATTTTTAAGCCACACTATAGTATGGAGTCCTACATTTGTTACCATATAATGTGTCGTTGTATCCTCAGGTGGAGCTTCTTCTCCCACCCGAGTCACCACCCCTGTGTCGCCTCTACACAAATCTCGCAGCACCTTAAAACATCTCATCATGAAAATCGATAATCTGCACTCCAAATACAATATTCAACTTCGAACGAACTTCCACCAATCCCAGCGCGGTGTTACACCAACCGACCTATCCCAGCACGGCGCACACTGACGTCACTGCTCACTCTTTGCAGTGGCTCACCCGCCTTTACAATTTCACTCGCTCACACATTCGTACCACAAGTAACTGTATATCCAAAAGCTATTAAACCAAGTAACTGCTCCTAACACAGTCACAATAACTTACAGTTACATAAAACAAATAATTGTCTGTCCACTACAAGATCGATAGAACACTCTTACAAGAACATTCATCCGCTGTGACCCCCGACCTGCATTGATCAATCAATCGCCATAGTCCACCCCCAGTACCTGAGTCTATCTACCGCAACATACTCCTGCATTCACACAAAGTTCCCTGACACAAGTGAATCATCGATAGCTCTTCACGACACCCACAATTTTGATCAGACAATTACAAATACAAAACTATCCTGGTCTTCTTTTGAGTCCGCTAACCAAACTTCCTGATCCGCACATGTCTGGACCAGTAAACCGATAAACCCACAATCACTCAACTTGCATCCCAACTTCGCAAGACATCACACACTTAATTCATCACCTCAATCTAATACATCACACAGTTCCTTTCATACTCGCTCTACCACTGTTTCCGCCGCACCGTCAACGTCTGCCGACCTCCATCACCTTCGCCATCGTCTACTCCGCGTCCAAAGCCGTAACGTTCTCCCGATCCTACTCCTAATCTCTCTTTTCTTCCCTTACTTTTAGAAGGAAACCCTCCTCTGCTACCATTTGATTACGCTAAACTATCTGTCCTGCTTTCTCTACTAAAGTTACGACTGATGGTCTTTTATTTCCTGCCAAAAGTGGTGGAGGGGAGAAAAACAATTTAAGGTTATACTTTCAATTTAGTCATACTCTAAAGGACTACAGACTCCGAACTTCAATTTAGTGAATTTATTATAAGGCCAAAGATAATTGAATATAAACACACCTTAAAATCAGAGTATATAGGTACATAAAAAACAATACAGAGCCAATTCTTATAATTCATTCAGCATAGAAGACATAATATGATGAACTCCAAAATCAAAATACAGCAAAGAATAGAAGTTGAATCCAATTCTCTTTTCAGTTAAGAGGAGAAAGGAAGAAAAAATAAATATCTTTCCCTACACTGCTCTAAATGAGAATCCTACCTATCTCCCTTGTATCATATCCCAAAGGTGTCAGCACCTAAGAAGTACTTACGTCAAATGGATCTGATAGCTTAAAGCTATGGAGCTCACTCTAAAGTGCTCCTTCTCCTCCGAAAGTTAGCAGAAGTCTCTCAAATCTGTCCCTGCGCCTCATACAAAAAGACAATATTCAACCCACAGTACATCATGTCTTAAACTTTTCCATTTGCATCCTTTTCAGTAAGTTTCCACAGAAGCTCCAATTAGCTTGACTCTTCTTCTTCCAGTGGCCTTGGTTACCAACTAGGCCAGACACGAAAGGCGTCTTCCCTTCTCGCCTTGCAGTCTTCTTCAATGACATTCCGGGTATCTCCTTAAATCTAAGAATAACGAGGTTGAATTCCTGCACCTGCAGTAGGATGAGAACATACTGTCTTCGAGCACACAAAAGGATTCATTTAATTAATTCTTGAGCAACCAAGGAGAAACGAAACTCAAAACAACTTTCAATTTGGGCCTACAAAAGTGGGTAACATACAGGAATTATAAATGTCTCTAATACATATAAAATCCTACTTGACTGTGCATGCTACATTTCAGTGCTACTATAACGTAAATAAATGCGTCTTAATAATCATGAAACACTGCAAATGACAAAAATACATGAGTGCGTTTACATCATGAGTATAGTGCACCCATACAATTTAGAGTGCTGTAAGCGCTCTATCACCACATAGCTGGCAACTTTGTCGGCTGGGGCCCAATCCGATGATGTGTGAGGGTGGATGTTTTCATCAGGATCAAACAAAAAATTACAAAATGTAAGAGGCGTCTTTGGAGGTTCGGGAATTGAGCCACGATCTGGAAAGACCGGGCTTCGTGTCAACGTCCCCAGCGTCGTTCGTGGGAATAGCGTGGTGTGGCAATCCGTCTCCTGCCAGTGGTAAGCTTGGTTGGGTGGCAATAAAGGCCTGCTTGAGCCAATCAAATGCGCTGAAATCCACCGCTGTATCGCGGGCGCATTTGGCAGGCGGGCAAGGTCTGATGGCAGGGGAATCCCTGGGGGAACAGACTGGGGGGCTGGGCCTGTAGGGAAGACAGACAGTCTTGCTAAGGCCTGGTGAATATTGCGGGATAATCTCTCTTCTAAGGGCGACATGGCTTTGCCCACGGCTCTATATATTGCAGCATCTTCAGCTTCCTAGAACTCATCGTCCCAAGGGAGGTCTGCCAGGGTGTTTTCCCCTCCCTGGGAGTCTTTCTCATAGTCCATCTCCATTAAAGACTGGAACAATATGAGGATTGATGAGGCTTGCTAAGTGGGGATCTGGGTGGCAGGCCGGGAAGCCTTGTATTGAAAACTTTACCTTATGGGGGTTGGGTGACAGCCTGAATTGTGGTGCCAGGAT